>NC_073230.2:156740000-157365000 GCF_029281585.2 Gorilla gorilla gorilla
AACACTGCAGAGAAGTAGTTTTTCACTCAATATAAGACCAATTAGAGTTGTTATCCCTGGAACTGTTCCCTAGTAAAAGTAATAAAATGTGTTGAAAAGTACTAGAAATGTACCAGCCATCAATCCAGAATATACAGAAGAAATCCTGTTTAGGAAGTGATTTAAAACAGTTGATCTCAAAAGGCTATTACAACACAAAGATTCTGCCCTTCTATGAATACAAAGAACTGGATTATTTATTATAATGAATATGTTACAAGCAAGTGCAATGGCTGGGTTTTTTTTTTTCATGCCTTGTAAAGGGGAAGAGGGTAAAGGTAGAAAGGCCCTGGATGACTAAAATGAATGTAAAAGGAAAAAGAAAAATAATGAATGAAGAGGAAAAAGGAAAAGAAACTGTAAATGCACAATTTGCCTAAGTCTTGGCCTGTTTTTCAATGAGAAACTCTGCACTGAGATAAATTCTATTCCTGGTGGCTGCCCATGCACACACATGAATGAATGCCTTGGCTGTCTTAAAAAGTCAGCTACAGTCTCTGAGACCCTCAATTTTTACTTAGCTGCTGAGATATTCATGAATGCTATATAAAAGGAGAAAGAAAACCATTAGAAGAAATATTTTCAAGGATGATGTTTCAAATTATTGCTTATTTAAACAAATATTGCTACCTTACATTAAAGAGATAATAAGATACTAAAAGCTTGAAATCTTTTTTTGATTCTAAGAGCAGGTAGAACATACTTATCCTTAAATAACACCTTTTCCTTTTAATAACATCTAAGCAATGAGATTTTTACCTTTTTTTCTTGGTGGTTTCTTCTTTAGTCATTTGTTTCTTTCTTTAATGAGTCCTTTCTAATGATGTTTTATTTTTCACACTTTTATCTGTTTTCTCTTTTTATTAATGCTTATAGTATTCATTTTTATTTTTGTAGTATATTTTATTCTTTTTCTCTTTTGAAAAGTCATACTTGAATAAAGTACATGTCTCAAAAAAAGACAAGGACTTTTGCATTTTATATTGATCCCTTAATTTTAAAATTTTTAGGTTAAGAATAATTCTGTACTATCCGTAAGTATTGCTTTATGATGACTATGCTTAGGTTGTTGGTATATGTTATAATATAGCATTTCAACCCCAAATACAGATTTCTGTTCTGTACTCTTGGGAATTTACGGTGGAGGAGAAGACAAAATTTACCTTCTTCAAGTCTAAAAATTATCACATTTGGGACACATAAATCCCCATGTATCTCTTTAAGGGCAGCATATTATTTTTAAAATTAAAATATAAATGTCTAAAGTAGAGAAAAAATAAGTTCATCTTATCCTTATATGGAAATTAAAGATGGTTGCTTAAAGAATAATTTAGAATGGCAAATGTCTGAAGGTTTGCTGTAAATTCCCTGAGATCTTATATGATATTCACACCCACTCAGACACATACAAAAGTCATCTCTACAGAACGGCCCTGAAGAGAGCAATCCTGGGAGCCCGGTTCCCCTGTTGAGGCCCCTACTTGGGTCAGCCCTATAGGGCAGCAGCTTGTACACTGGGCCCTGCTCCCCTTCTCTCTCCTACTGACTTCAATTCCATTGTTTTTTCAAGACCTTTCTAAGTGGCAGGAATAAAACTGATGATTTAATCTATACCAAGACATTAATGATTAATAGGGGCCCCATATATTTTCCCTTACATTTAATGTTTGTATTATAAGAGCTTTTTATGCCTTAGCTGAAAGTGGTGGTAGGAATTTCAGGCCCACATCATACACACATCTGCAAATAACCAATCTTTTTCTCATAGCTATAATTATGCATTGGCATTTTATTTACTTCCTGCAATTTCTCTAAGTGCATCATTTTGTTCTATATACAGTATTTTAAATAATGCATCTTTAGCCTGATGTATTTTTGAAATATTTGTGGATGCTAATCCTATCTCTGTCACAGAGCTTATTTATACACACACATCTTTTTCCTCCTGCCTTAATCCCCTTGGTTTATTCTTCCCTTGTTCCAGTTTACTCTCTTATGGAACTTTTTACCATTTGATGAGATGAGATATTTTTAAGGAATTTACAGATAATAGGAGCTTCCAGAATACCTTCACCTGAGTCATGCTTCAGCATAAAGTCCCCATATTATCCCAAAACTCATCTACATATTTAGTTTTCAATTTTCTTATAGCCTTTTGATTACAGTGCCACTGAAAATATGTCATGTTTATTGCTTTATCCACTGCTTTCTGAACATAGACAGAGACACTATAATATTTTTCGAATACTTTGGAATAAAAAGAAGATAGATTATTTGTTGAATAAATATGTAAATACTAAAACACAAGTTACTTTCTTGTCATCATGCTATAGTCTTCATATGCTTTACACAGAGTATGATTTGGGGTAAACCCTAGTAAAGCTGAGGAACATATAAAATGTTCAGGAATCACATTCTGGAATAATCATTTAATGTTTATGCCATGCTAAAAGAGTTGGGACTGTTATCTGTGGAATTAAAATTTGGAGAAAAGAAATGGTAAGATTAGCCCACTGATTGATAAGCCAGAGGTAGCGCCTGCAGTTTCATCCAGGCCACAGCTCAGTGATACCTCGGTCCCTGAACTGGAAAATAAAGCTAAGCTTCCATTTGCAGATGTTCCAGAAAAAAATAAATTTTATATTTGTGTTTTTACTGTTTTTTAGTAGAGACGGGGTTTCACCATGTTGGCCAGGCTGGTCTCGAACTCCTGACCTCATAATCTGCCTGCCTTGGTCTCCCAAAGTGCTGGGATTACAGGCGTGAGCCACCGCGCCCGGCCTGGAAAGAAATAAATTTTATGAAATCAAAGGAGCTGCTATATCTTTTTCTTTTGTAACAAACATAGGAATTTTCTTACTGGAACAAACCCATAGTTGACCTCTTATAGTACTCTATGTGTGGAAGGGAGAAAACATTGGTACTTCTACAAATGGATTTCACCACCTTTTATAATAAAAACAGAAGATATTCACAAAAATAGCTAAAAATGAGGCTAGCATGAGAAATACACAAATTACTCTTTTTCTATTCTGAAATTAGCATGCAATCTTTTTTTTTGTAAGCAATCCAACCATTTCAAAGAGGGTGTACCCTCCAGATAATAGTGAATAAAAAATTCAGTGAAAGAAAGTAAGCTTATAGCTGCTATAATTTTCAGAACCATTATGCATCCTCTTGCAGCTGGTTTTGTTGGTGCTGCTAAGCGCATCCTCCTGGGCCCATCCACTTAGTATTTATGGGCATCAACTAAGGATTGAAGATGGGAGATTAGAATAAATGTAAATCTTAGTGGATATAAGATTTTGATGAAAATGTTTAAACGGTACTTGTATGCCACACAAGACCAATGGCAATTTTCATGTCGGTCGTAATGTTTATAAATTTAGGTATATAAATGAAGGAGAAACGTAGAGTAGAAGAAAAAAAAATCTCTGTCTTTACATATAAAAAGGCTGAAACAAATAATTACTCCTTATGCTTTGTCAGATGGTTTATAGTTTATTACGATCAACGTAATCTCATTTTTTCAAGCTTTTTTTTAGCAATCCCCAAATGTAGGAAGATGCACGCTGTTGCAAAACTGTTAAATGACTGAATCAGGACTCCAAGCCGTGTTTTCTGACTTCAAGACCTGTATTTAAATTCCTACAGTATTCTTGGAAAATACTAGACTCAGGGATGTTTTCACAGAGTAATATGTTTTGAAAAATGTATCTGCGAAACTGCCTTAAAACTTGCTATCTCCTGCAAGTCATCTGGAGTTCACCAGAAGTCTACCTTTTCAATGAGTTTCCTTATATAGGAATTTTAAAAAGTGAGCAGAAAAGCATCACACTTTACTTTTGAGAAATTTGAGGCCTCCTTGAAAGCATAATCTATTCCCTTTTAACAAGTACATTTCTCACAGTAATGCAGAGTATGAGACTAGGTAGAGTGATTTTAGATGTGGTTATTTTTCCTATTTCCTTATGCCACAAAATCATTTTTTCACATACCTTGTGTAATTCCTGTGAATGATTTTCAAGGGATCTTTTGGCATGTACAATTATTTATCATCAAATATTTGTAAATGAAAGTTCTAGAGGATGAGACAGAATATAGACAGCTAATCTTACGACTGCTCTGAATGACAGGCACAGAGGCAACACAGACATTTCTGAAGGAGCAAAATGTCAGTCTGCAAAATTGCCTTTCCTAGTTTGATATTGGTCCTCACTGCTCAGAAATGAAAATGAAAAACATTCACGAGGCATTCTAGTATAATTGCCAGTGGCTGCTTCGCTATATACAGTTAATTAGTATATGCATCCATACTTTTAAAAAGCAATACTTTTACATTAACAAACCAATTGTTAACTTAAAAATTAACAGGTTTTTTTTAAAGTTTTAATATTATAAGAATATTTCTGAGGTCAATATTTATACCTCTACAGATCTACATCTAGCCACAGAAAATCCAAAATATAATTTACTTTGGAAATAAAGTTTCCCATCTGCTGGTCCTTAAGAGTAATTGCTGGTTTCACTTTGAATTATCAAAATGACATTCAGGACCAAAAAATAAGAGGCATGAAACTACTTTCATTTCTACTGTCAGCAAGTGAATGATTCACTTTGAATTTGCCTGAAGTTGTCTTACAGAACACCTGTCCAGGCTCATTCCGGTTCCCCTTTTGACGCTTTTCTTCACTCCTCTCCTAGCAAATGAATAGGGTTTCTTAGTCTAACACAAGTAATAGAAGTATAAGAAGTGGGGTCTGCTAGTAATAAGGCTTCAGGTATGTGCCTTAGGAAGTGTTTTGTTTGTTTGTTGAATGTGAAAGACTTAGCCAGGAAGGGAGAATACCATTTGCATGTATAATTTTCCAGGTTGTGTTTAAAACAGGTATTCTTTATTCCACTTCCAAATGAGGAGACAGGTTCCTCTGAATAGAGAAATCCTGCACTCTGCTTAATATCACTTTCTGGGACAAATTTGGTTCTTATAGTTCTCCAGTGGTTACAGAATATCAAATGCAGCAAGGACCCTGGAGCTTCAGTAACTATTGATAACTTATTAGTTGCCTCTTTTGCCAAGATAATGGCAAAATGAAAATAATGAAAATGACATATTTTTATATTTCTGTATGGCAGTGCTGATATTTTCTTAGATCATTTTTCTAATATTAGAGGAGCTCTTTATGTTGCCTTATGACTGCTGCCATTTCGTTTACTTAATAAAATCAAGTTAGCAGTAGACTGTTGTAGAAAGGTAGCTGGACACTAAGTAGAAGAACTGGGCTCAAGTCTCAGATTTGTCCCTTTTGCCTGTGGTAATGGCAAATAAGTCACCTAACTCCCTAGGGCTTACACTGCTCACCCTTGAGAAAAAGAGATTGGACTTGCAGCTTTTACAGTGGCAGTGGACATGGCTAGAGCTTGAATAGTGCTGACGGGGTTCAGGAAATACTAAGGAGGATGAAGCTTTGCAGATGGTAAAATTATTAATCTATGCAATCTTCAGTTATGGCATCACCTGAAGACTCTCAGAATCTCCAGTTCTATACTTAATGAATGACTTTGAAGAGGAGGATCTATCAAAAGACTGGATCCCTCTGCATATTGTTTACAATCAGGTTAGAACTTAGATTAAATCTCAAGGAAAACAAGACTCCTAAAAGCTTACTAGTCAAGGAAGACTTTCGTGCACCTGATAGAATCCTCCATTCAGGCCGGGCGCGGTGGCTCACGCCGGTAATCCCAGCACTTTGGGAGGCTGAGGCGGGCAGATCACGAGGTCAGGAGATCGAGACCATCCTGGCTAACACGGTGAAACCCTGTCTCTACTAAAAATACAAAAAATTAGCCGGGCGTGGCGGCGGGCGCCTGTAGTCCCAGCTACTCGGGAGGCTGAGGCAGGAGAATGGCGTGAACCCGGGAGGCGGAGCTTGCAGTGAGCCGAGACAGCGCCACTGCACTCCAGCCTGGGCGACAGAGCGAGACTCCGTCTAAAAAAAAAAAAAAGAATCCTCCATCAAAGTTGGGGTGACTATGAAGTAGAATCTCTAAAGGGGGCCAGGATGTTGATTTTGTTCCAGTGCGTGTCTAATACCCAATCAGAAGATTATAGACATCTATCTCACCATTTGAGTAAAGGCAAAATAAAAATAAATTACTACGAAACATCTGAAAGTCAGTGAACAGAAGAGATTGAATTCAGTAAGTGCTAAGGTCATTTCTAAGTTCAAATATTTTTGCAAAATCAGGAAGGTGCAAAGGCGAAGCACAAGCGTGCTAACAGCAAATGTGAAAAGTAAGTCTTGCAGCCAAGGCATTCTATTTGTATTTTGCCTGTGTCTTAGTCCATTAGGGCTGCTACAACAAAATACCTTAAAATGGGTAATTTATAAATAATAGAAATGTATTGCTCATTGTTTGGGAGGCCTGGAAGTCCAAAAGCAAGGTGCCAGCAGATTGGGTGTCTGGTGGGAAGCCACTCTCTACTTTATAGATAGTTCCTTCTTGCAGCATCCTCACATAGCGGAAGTGGTAAAGAAGCTCTCTCAGGCCTCTTATATAAAATAAGCACTAATCCCATTCTTGAGGGTGGAATCCTAATGACCAAATTACCTCTGAAAGGTCCCAACACTTAATACCATTGCATTAGGGCTTCAGTCTCAATGTATAAATTTTGAGGGGACACAAAAATTTAGACCACAGCAGCCTGTTTATGTCATTTCCTCTGAACCATAATCATTGCTCCACCCACTAATTTTACTCTCTCTCTCCTCTGCCTTCTCAAATATCTACAATCAGGTTGTATAGTAACTATTTATGTGCTAATCATCTGTGATTGTCGCCTTAGGGTATAATCAAGAAAATGATGCATAATGTTGGGAAACAATACTGCAATTTAAATCATATCCATATTATATTTTTAAGCAAATTAAGAAATTTGAGACCATGTAATTAGAAGCAATATCTTCTTATCTCTAAATATTCAAAGTATGGACAGTGCCAGCTACATTCACAGCCATTCTAATATTTGCCAAATGAAGCAAGCCTTTTTCAAATGAAATAACGTGGTTTTCACTTAAACAATCCCTAGTGTGAAATCAAGAAAATAATGCATAATGTTGGAAATTAATACTGAAATCTAAATTATGTCAATATTATATGTTTTAGGTAAGTTGGGAATTGTGTGCCCATGTAATTAGTGAGTTCATAAAATTATATTTTAACTACTTTTCCTTCAAATTGTAGGCTTTTCTGAGAGTTTAGTTGCTATTGTTGTTTTGTCTTCATTGTTGTTTGTGAATTTGCAAGCACATTTTAAGTTTTCCATTTAAGAATAAGTTTTATAGAAATTTAATAGACTTACTACAGGTGTCCATATTACCCAAGCCTCTGGGCTGTTTGGTTCTCTCCAAATGGAATGTTGAGATCAAAATCCTTTTTGGTGCTTATATTAGTTTTCTAGGACTGATGCCACAAAGTGCCACAAACTGGGTGCCTTAAACAACAGAAGTTTGTCATCTCACAGTTCTGGAGGCTAGAAATTTGAGATCAAGATGACCACAAGTTTCGTTTATTGCTATAGACAAAATGTGTCATCCCAAAATTTACATGTTAAAATCTTAACATTCAGTGTGATGATATTAAGAAGTTGGGCTTTGGGAGGTGATTAGGTCTTGAGAGTGAAGCCCTCATAAATGGGATTAGTGCCCTTATAAAAGAGACCCCAGAGAGTTCCATCTCCCCTTTTTGCCATGAAAAGACACAGAAAGAAGGCTGCTGTCTATGCAACAGTAAGCATGCCTTCACCAGACACCGAATTTACTAGCACCTGTAACTTGAACTTCCCAGCCTCCAAAACTGTAAGAAATAAATTTCTATAGTTTGCAAGCCACCCAGTTTATGGTATCTTTCTACAGCAACATGAATGGACTAAGACATTCCTCCTGAGACTAAGAGAGGATCTGTTCCATGCCTCTCTCCTGGCTCCTGGTTTGCTGGGAGCCCTTAGAGTTCCTTGATTTGTAGATGCATCACTTCAATCTCTGCCTTTGTGTTCACATGGAATTCTCTCTTTGTGCATGTCTCTGTGTCCAGATATCCCGTTTTTATAAGGACAGCAGCCATATTGGATTATAGCTCACCCTGAAGAGCTCATCCTAACTACATTTGCAATGACCTGACTTCCAAACAAGGTCATATTTTGAGATATTTGGGATTAGAACTTCAACATAAAAATTTTTGGAAGACACTATTCAACCCATAACAATGCTCATTTGTTAGGATAAAACCAAACAAAAAAGAACATTTTAAAACACAAAGATTATCTTCATAGCTCTCTACAAACTAAAAACATATATATATATATATGTTATATATATATAACATATAACAACATATAATAAAAGCATAAAAATATATACAGGTTTCTCAGACATACACATTCTCTTAATATTCTGGGCTCTGGGCTTATATATATATATATATATATATATATATATATATATATATATATATATATATATATATATGAGTTTTTTTGAGTGCAAAGAGCTTGGGTGATCAGAGTGGGAAATGAGATGAAAGAGGTAAAAGGGTCTTGGTTTTAGGAGGATGGGAAACCACTGAAGGTTTTCCAGTAATTGAAGGTTTTCCAGCAGACATTTGACATCATCGGATTTGTGTTTTTTTATATATATAAATATATATGCTGATTGCAATGTTAGAACTGATAAAAGCCAGGCTTAAGTGATTGGCAGACTGTGGTAGAAGCCAGCTGGGAGCTGGCAGCTGGACTGTGCTGCAGTGGTGGTGGTGGTTGTTAATAGAAACCATCACCTTCAGTAGCTATGTGTTGGGTAAAATGAACATGATATTGTGATGCAGTGGCTGTGGGAAGAGGGCAGGGGAAACACCAGGGACGATTCCCACTTTCTTATCTACAATGCCAAGAGAGAAAACACTGGATACAGACCAGTTTTGTGGGGAAAACCATGATTTTATATTTGCAAATATAACATTGGAGTTGGATGTGGCTTTGTGAGACTCCAGTGCACAAAGCAAGTAGGCAATTGTATGCTTCCATCTGGAGCTCAAGAGGAGGTCTTGATGAGACATAAATTTTGGGGTTGTCTATGTACAGTTGATGGAAACCTGGGTGTGGGCAAGTTGTCACCTTTAGAGAGAAAATAGAATGAAACAGGAAGAGTGGCTAAAAATAATCTTTAAGACACTTCAACATCTAGCTTCTAGGCAGAATAACACACTTCAAATGCAGGAAGCTCTGAACTCAGGAAAGCCAAGAGAAGAGGATGGCTCAGGAGGGAAGGGGGAGCTGAGTGTTGCTGAGGGGCCCAATAAGATGAGAGCCAAAGGAGCCAGTGAACTTTGTGATATGGAGCTTCTTGGTGCCCTAAAACTTACTATTTGGTAGAATAATAGGTGGGAAAGCCAGAACAAAGTAGGTTGAAGAGGGACCAGGAAGGATAAAAATGGTGAAAGCAAGAATAGGGTAAATAAGCGAACCAGCTAGAAAATATAGGAGGCTGTGATAAGAGTTGGGGATGCTTGAATTAGAAATTTTGGAGCTGGAAAAAAGTGTAATAACAATGACATATAGTAAAGATATACAGATGAAGATGGATTAAGCAGCTGAAGTTAAAAAAAGATTATTAAAAACAATGAGCTACAGACTGGGTGCAGTGGCTCATGCCTGTGATCCCAGTACTTTGGGAGTCCAAGGCATATGGATCATCTGAGGTCAGGAGTTTGAGACCAGCCTAGCCAATATGGTGAAACCCCATCTCTACTAAAAATACAAAAATTAGCCAGGTGTAGTGGTGCAGGGCTGTAGTCCTAGCTACTTGGGAGGCTGAGGCAGGAGAATCACCTGAACCCAGGATGGGGAGGTTGCAATGAGCCAAGATCATGCCACTGCACTCCACCCTAGGTGATAGAGTGAGACTCTGTCTCAAAAGGAAAGAAAAAAAAGGCCAGGCACGGTGGCTCATGCCTGTAATCCCCACATTTGGAAGGCTGAGGCGGGTGGATCATGAGGTCAAGAGGTCGAGACCATCCTAGCCAACATGGTGAAACACCGTCTCTACTAAAAATACAAAAATTAGCTGGGTGTGGTGGTGCATGCCCAGCTACTTGGGAGGCTGAGGCAGAAGAATCACTTGAACCCAGAGGTGGAGGTTGCAGTGAGCCAAGATTGCACCACTGCACTCCAGGCTGGGCGACACAGTGAGAAAATGCAATGAGATACAAAATTAGAAATCGTATTCTCAGATGAGTGGCATGCATACTCTAGGATGGGCAGGTCCTCACCAGACCCAAAGACTCTCAACAATGAGGAGGGGGTCTGGGAGGTTGGAGATGACAGCAAGATGGAGACCGAGAGGATGATGTGCCGGATGGCATGAGCCTCACAACAGTGACCTTTATACAAGGGCTTGAGGAGATCAGGCATGACTAGAAACTTAAGCCTCAGTTCCACCCACAAACCTGGACTGCTGGGGATGGGAGAGAGAGGCAGCCACCCTTTGAAAATCCTGCAGAGGAAGCAGCAGCATGGGGAGTGCAGTTAGTACAGAGCGGGAGGGAAGACTTGCAAGGGAGATATTTGAGAGAACTCTTAAGATTTTTGGAATGGATTTCAGAAAGCACTGTGGAGGCCCGGCACATTGGCACATGCCTGTAATCACAACACTTTGGGAGGCTGAGGCTGGAGGATCACTTGAGGCCAGGAGTTCAAGACCAGCCTGGGCCACACTGCAAGACCTCCATCTATACACAAAATTTAAAAATTAGCCAGGCATGGTAGCATGTAACTGTAGTCCCTGCTACTCATGAAACTGAGGTGGGAGGATATGTGGAGCCCAGGATTTCAAGGCTGCAGTGAGCTATGATCATGCCACTGAACTCCAGGCTGGACAACAGGGCACTGTCCTGTCTCGAAGAAGGAAAGAAGGGAGGGAGGGAGGAAGGGAGGGAAAAAGAGAGAGAGAGAGAGAGAGAGAGAGAAGACAAGACAAGACAAGACAGTAGAAAGATTTCAAGAGTTGTTGGGCATCAGAGAAGTACAGGGCTGATGATGGGAATAGTGATGCGTATGGTAGAGAATGAATACCTGCAGGTGTGTGCTTTCACTTCAGTATTACACCATGAAAATGGGATTGCAAAGCATGTAAACATCAGCACTGGTACTGCAGATGGCTGGAGAATGCATCCCACTCAGCTGGGGTGGATGTGGTCCCAGGAGTCCCAGGCAATTTGGTATGATGCGGGTGCTTCAGTATCAGCCAGGTACAGCTCACAGGTTATGTCTAAAGGAGCAACTGAATTTTTCAGACAGATTTGTAGACCCAATTTTGTAAATATCACTTTCATGGAAAAGTGGGGAGAGGTGACACAAAGTCAAATCAAATATTAATTCTGTTTGAAGCGATTCCAAAATAGTCATTGTATACCACATGGTTAGAATCATTAATTAATGGCTTAAATTATTCATTATTTTTAGCTGTTTTTGTATTCTGTAGTTATAGCCTAGAGCTGTACTTTAACAAAAAGCAACAATATTTACCTATGTGAAGTAGTTATGACTATGAGGTGGTAATTTTTTAAGGTGCTTAGAAAACAGATTTGTAAAATAGCAGACTTTTAACAAGCAAAGAAAATCAGTGCTGAGAAAGCTAGTTAGTAACATCTCATTAGTAAGACTTTTTTTCATTTTATAATAATTAATTAGGCAGCCACATTAGGCAATAATGAGAGCTAGTAATCACTTTTTTATTATGGAAATTAGACTGGACTCATTTGAAAACAACAGTTAATGCATATGTTGTAATGAATATGGAAAAGTATAAGTTGCTTAAGCAAAATGTGTAAGATTTTGTACTCCTCCCACAAAAATAAGTGACTAAAGATGGGTTGAAAAGCAGAGTTACTTTTCTCAACTTGTGGATTGTGGAAGTACATTCTCTTTGTATTCCTGAAGGACTGAGTTTATAAGGTGGACTGATTTTGTATTCTTGGGGATAGTATTATTCTGGACGGGATGCATTTCATTTTCTTAATCCTTTGCCACTAGAAATACAACAGAGGTTATTAACTCTTGTTATTTGTGCAGAATCTTGGATCACTTAAATTATTTGCTGCATATTTAAGAGACTCACAACTAAACGTAGAGTTGTAAACATCTACTGGAGTATAGATTGCTCTCAAGTGGTCAATTTGATGAATCCTAAACTGTCCTAGTCAAATTTTGCACTCCTCTGAAGACCTTAAAGAGGTAACTTTTGTAAGAAGCAAAATGGATAACTTTACCTTCTGAGAAATTAGATAATTGCAATATGACCTTTTCAGGCATAGTGAGATGTGGCTTGAATGCTTGAATGTTTGTTCTTACCACTTATTTTCCAGATGAGCTAACAAATACTTAGAGAAATCAAGATGCTCAACCAGAGTCCCACACAGAGACCATACTTCAGTGATGTTTATGCTCTTTGTTGCTCAAAGTCATGCCAGAGTATCTTCACTGTTAATGGCACTGTAGGTCCTTATCTTTACTCCCTAGGCCTTACATACCTTCTATATACAAATGACATCAAAATTTATCTCTCACACCACCCTCTTTCCTGAGCTGAAGACTTATATTTTCAACTTGCTATTTAATAGCTCCCTTCAGAAACCTCATCAGCATCTCGATACTGGCATGGCCTGACCTGCCTCCAACCCCCCTCATCATCTTGGTGGATGCAGCGGCGACGCAGCCAGTTGCTGATGCAAAAAATCCCAAAAATCCCAGGAACCTCTTTCCTTTCTCTTACTCCCACACCTCATGGAGACCCTCATGAATCATCCAGTAGGATATACTTTTTTTTTTTCTTTTACTTTTTTTTTTTTTTTTGAGACAGTGTCTTGCTCTGTCAGCCAGGCTGGAGTAAAGTGGTGTGATCTTGACTCACTGCAGCCTCTGCCTCCTAGGCTCAAGAAATTCTCCTGCCTCAGCCTCCCAAGTAGCTGGGATTACAGGCATGCATCACCATGCCTGGCTAATTTTTTTATATTTTTAGTAGGGAAGGGGTTTCATCATGTTGGCCAGGCTGGTCTCAAACTCCTGACCTCAAGTGATCTGCCCGCCTCGGCCTCCCAAAGTGCTGGGATTACAGGCGTGAGCCACCACGCCCGGCCCAATAGGGTACACTTTAACATTAGAAACGAAGTCCTATCGTTGCCAACTTTAAGACCTACCCTATATCTAACTTCTCACCACTATCCAAACCACAACCTTTCACTTCCTCCACTGCAGTCACTTCTTGGCTGGCCTTTCTATTTACTACATGGCAGAATATTTTATTTTCTAAAATACAAATCCAGTCTCCCCACTGCTCACAATTCTCTGGCATCTTCTTATCACTCTTAGGATGAAACTGTGACTCCTCCCCAGTCTTACCCATGACTCCTCTGCTTTGCCCAGACATCCAGCCACACAGGTGAATGTACTGACAGCTTCCAAGCTCTTACCTTTGCCCCTTGTGATGGTTAATATTGAGTGTCAACTTGATTGGATTGAAGTATGCAAAGTATTGCTTCTGGGTGTTTCTAGAAGAAATTAACATTTGAGTCAGTGGACTGGGAGAGAAAGTCTCCCAGTGGGTGGGCACCATCTAATTGGCTGCTAGCAGGGCAAGAAAAAGCAGGCGGAAGGAGGTGGAAGGTGTTGACTTGCTGAGTCTTCTGGTCTTCATCTTTCTCCCATGCTGGATGCTTCCTGCCCTTGAACATCAGATTCCAAGTTCTTCAGCTTTTGCACTCTTGGACTTACACCAGCAGTTTGCCAGGCTCTCGGGCCTTTAGCCACAAACCGAAGGCTGTTCTGTCGGCTTTCCTACTTTTGAAGTCTGGGACTGGGACTGAGCCACTGTTGGCTTCCTTGCTCCTCAGCTTGCAGACAGCCTATCGTGGGACTTCACCTTGTGATTGTGTGAGTCAATACTCCTTAATAAACTCTTTTTCATATATACATATATCCTATTAGTTCTGTCCCTCTAGAGAACACTGACCTACTATACCCTTATTTCTGCCTAGAAGGTTCTTTCCCCAAATCTTTAGTTGTCATGTCTGTTTATCATTCAGCTTCCCGCTTAAATGTCACCTACTAGGAAGAGCCTTCCTCAACCGTCCTGTGTCAGAAAGTCCACCACCCACCCCAGCACCCCTCCAGCCCTGCTCACTTTCTTCAACATATGTATCACTATCCGAAAGTATTGATTCATTTCCCTATTTATTTTCTGTCTTTCTTTCCAAAATGTGGGCAGGAGGAGCTTGGCTTTGCTTACTACTGTCTCCTTAATGCCTGCATAGAGGAACAGAGTTCAGTAAGTATTTGTCGAATGAAGAATAATGATACACTTCTTCCTATAATTTTATTTTTAACCTCTGCAGATTATCAATTGGCTCACCTCCCTGCTAAAAGGAAACCTGATTTATTGTAATAACTCTACGTTCTCTACGCTACTCTATCCCCAAAACTCTGCTAATCATATTATTTCCATATTGTTATAATTAATGTTACTTTTATCCCATTTTATAACTTGAATTTCACAGTTGTTCAGATGCTATTCTGTGCTTGCATGGATTAAATATTCGCCATCATTTCTTTACTGTGGCTTCCTTATCCATCTCATGGTTGACTGCAGTTTACTATTTAATAACTTTTTAAAGAAATGCTCATGAGAGTTAAAGTCCGAGAACACTTGTTTGTTGGGAAATATAAACCCTCCACCTATGTGGCAGTTTTTATGGGCATGGTCATTATTGGATCATAACTTCCACCTCTGAGCATTTTGCAGACGTTCCACATCTCCTAGGACTGATCTCTGGATACCCACAGAAATATTTGCTCTTCTTTTTCAATAAATTTCCTGTAACATTCTCATTTTTACCAAAGCCTACAAGTATTCCTTGGAAGTTTCTACTTTCAGCAAATTCAGTTCTCTCTTCTAAAGTTACTTTTCTATTACATTATTATTTTTAAAATGTCATCTGTTATTTCTAGTTGCACGTTTTGTCTTTCATTATTTTTGTCTCTTTACTAATATTAATCAACTTTTTGTCCTTTTCCATTTTATTTTGTTCATTTTTTTCTCATTTGTCCTAGATGCCTCTGATGACATTTTCAGTAAAGCCAGTTTCTCCTCTTGCTGATTTTCATTTCTGTGTTGATTTTTTCCCTTCCATTTCTTTCCAAAATCTATCAGCTCACTTTTCAACTACCTCCATTGTCCTATAATATCTTACCTGGGAGCTTCTAGACCTTCTTTGGGCTCCTGTTACTTACATGACATATAGTCATACATTTTATCTGATTTGTCATACCTCTTATTTGATATATATAGTCTTTCTCTGGCCTTCTGTTTGCTGTCTCTCTCTCTCTCTCTCTTTTTTTTTTTCATTTAGGTAGTATCTTTGCATAGGTCTCATGCTTTCTTTTTGGTATTTACTCATCACTGAATAAGGGAACTAATTCGGTTATGAAGATAAAAACCAGCTATTTGCACTAGGAGAGTATAAGGAAGGGACAAGGATAGTAACCCAGGACAATGCAACACAGTTTGCACTGTACTCTGATGTCTTCAGCATACTCATGCATCCTCTGCCCCAGACATAAATGTGCCCTCAGCTAGCAGGAAAACTCCCTGTGAAGCTGTGAGATGCCCAATGTGGGTTTCCTCTGTACTCATTGAGCTCTTACTTCTCTTCAGTTGGCAAAAAGAGGTAACTTCAGGAACATGCGCCATACACATGTTCTTCTCTACGTGGCCACATGGACAAGTCAGGCTTCAGCGAAAGGACACGGATGTCATTTCCTCATCAAGTCTCCTCTTCCCCACTGCTCCGTGTTGCCTGCCATTCTGGGCATAGAGCGGCTTGGCCCAGAAACCACACAAATGGGCCTTGTCGTTCCAAGGTGGGTTTCCTAGTGTTTCCCCTAAGGGCACCACCTAATTAGAAGCATTCTTCGCTTGGTCAGCTCTGCCTAAGTTCTACAGGGGATGTGGTCCTCTCTCTGTGCCCCTTCACCTGCAGCCTTGCTCTCAGAATCTTTCTCCACATATTATGGTATATTATTCAGGCATTTACAAATAAAGACAGAGTTTCTTTTTTAATAACAACTTTATGAAGATACAATTCACCACTGTTAATTATACCATTTAATGCTGTTAGTATAGTCACGGTGTTGTGCAACTATCACCATAATCAATTTTAGAATCGTTTCCGTAACCCAAAAGAAACCCCATACCCATGAATAACCATTTTGTATCTCCACCAACTTCTCAGCCCTAAGCAACCACTAACCTACTTTCTGTATCTATGGATTTACCTATCTTAGACTTTGCATATAAATGGAATCATTACAATATGTGGCATTTTGTGTCTTGCTTCTTTCACTTAGCATAATGTTTTTGAAGTCAATCCACGTTGTAGTGTGTGTGTGTGTGTGTATATATATATCTTAGTACTTCATTCCTTTTATTGCTGAATAATATATCTCATTGTATGACTATGCCACGTTTTATTTATAATTTATCAACTGACGGACAATTGAGTTTACATTTTTACCTGTTATTAATAATGCTTCTATGACTATTCATCTACAAGTATTTCTGTAGATGTATGCTTTTAATTTTCTTCATATATATTGATGAGTTGAATTGCTGGGCTATATTTTAACAATATGTGTAGCCTTTGAGGAACTGCCAGACTGTTTTTCAAAGCAGCTGCACCATTTTATATCCCCATCAACAGTGTATAAAGGTTTCCATTTCCTCATATTCTTGGCAACGTATGTTATTGTCTATCTTTTTTATTATGGCCATCCTACTCCAGGTGAAGTAATAATTCAGGGTTTTGATGTTAATTTCCCTGATGACTAATGATGGACATCTTTTCATGTGTTTATCGGCCATTTGTTTATCTTACTTGGAGCAAGTCTTATTTTGATTTTTTGCCCACATTTTAATTGAATTATTAATCTTCTTTATTAATGAGTTGTAAGAGTTATTTACGTATTCTGGTTTTATCAGGTATATGGTTTTCAAATAATTTATCCTCTGTGTGTTGTCTTTTTACATTATTAACAGTATCTTTTGACGCACAAATATTTTAATTTTGATAATATTCAATTTATTTATTTTCGTATTTTGTTGCTTGTGCTGAAGTATCATATCTAAGAAACCATTTCTAATTCAAAGACATGAAGACTTACTACACCTATGTTTTCATCTAAGAATTTAATAGTTTTAGCAGTTATATTCATGTCTTTAATCCACTTGAATTAATTTTATATATGGTGTGAGATAGGGGTCAAACTTTATACTTTTGCATGTGTATACCAGGTGTAGCAGCTTCATTTATTGAAAAATACTGCTTTTCCCCCATTGAATTGTTTGGCACTCTGGCTGAAAATCAGTTGACCATAACTCTGAGAGTATATTTATATTTAATTGATCTATATATCTATTTTTATGCCAATACCACACTGCCTTGGTTACTATAGCTTTGCAGTTTTTGAAATTGGAAAGTGTGAGTCCTCCAACTGTGTTTTTCTATTTTAAGAAGCTTTTGGCTGTTCTGAGTCACTTGAATTTTCACATGAAATTTAAGATCAGCTTGTCAAGTTCTACAAAGAAATCAGGTGGGGATTTAATAGAGGTTGCATTAAATCAGACCTCAAGTTAGGGAGAAGTCCCATATAAACAATATTAAGTCTTTTGATCTATGATTATGTGATGTGTTTTCATTCATTCAGATTTTTGCTTTCTTTCAACAATGTTTGACAGTTTTTAAAGTATAGGTTTGTGCCCTTTTTGCTATATTTAGTCCTCAGTATTTTATTATCTTTGATGCTGTTGTAAATGGAATTTTCTCTTGGTTTTATGTTTAGATTATTTATTGCAAGTGTATACAAATAAAATTGGTTATTCTATATGGATCTTTTATTCTGCAACTTTGCTAATTTATTAGTTATAATAGTTTTTAGTGGATTCCTTATGATGTTTTATATACAAGATCCTGTTATCTTTAGATAAATAATTTTAATTCTTCTTTTATAATCTGGATGTATTTAATTTATTTTTCTTGCCTAATTGCCATGACTAGAACTTCCTATAAAATTTTAAATTGAAGTGATAAGCACATACATCCTTGTCTTGTTCCTGATTTTAGGGGGAAGGTATTCAGTCTTTCACCATTAAGTATGATATTAGCTGTGGTTATTTTCTAGGTGTCCTTCACCAGGATGAAGACATTTCCTTCTATTTCTAACTTGTTGAGTGTTTCTATCATTAAAGGGTGTTGAATTTAGTCAAATGCTTTTTCTGTATTTATTGAGATGTTCATATGGTTTTAGTTCTGTTCCATGAATATAGTATATTAGAGTCACTGGTTTTCAGATGTTAAACCAATCTTATAAATTCATTTTATTCATGAGATATGATCCTTTTCATATATTCCTGGGTTTGATTTGCTAGCATTTCATTGAAGTTTTTTATACCACAATTCATAAGAGATTTCAGTATGATTTTTTTCTGGTGATGTCTTTTTCTCGTTTCAGCATGAGGGTAATAATAGCCTCATAGAATGAATTGGGATACTTCCTTTTCTATGTTACGAGTTTGTTTTGCAGAAATCACCAGTGAAGCTTGTACTTTTCTTTATGGGTAGTTTTTTTAAAAAAAAAATTAATTCAATCTTATTTGTTAAAGGCTGTTAATATATTCTATTTCTTTCTGGGTCAGTTTTGGTAGTTTGTATTTTTTTAGGAATTTGTCCTTTGCATCTTGTTTAATTTGTTGGCATATATTAGTTCATAGTTTCCCTTATCATCTTTTTTATTTCTGTGAAGTTCATAGTA
The DNA here is from genome assembly GCF_029281585.2 of Gorilla gorilla gorilla. Classification (NCBI taxonomy): domain Eukaryota; kingdom Metazoa; phylum Chordata; class Mammalia; order Primates; family Hominidae; genus Gorilla; species Gorilla gorilla. The sequence goes on from NC_073230.2 coordinate 156,758,956, forward strand.
ATACCCCATATTTCATTTTTGATTTTAGTAGTTTGAGTCTTTTCCATTTTGTTTTCTTGGTGAGTCTAGTTCACAGTTTGTCCATTTTATTGATCTTTTCAAAGAATTAGTTTTGATTATGTTAACTATCTCTGTTATTTTCTATAATTTATTTTGTATATCTCCACTCTAGCTTTTATTATTTTCTTCCCTATTCTTGCCTAGCATTTAGTTTGCTCCTCTTTTTTTAATGACTTCAGATGCTGTTTTCATGACATGTGTTTTTCCATCCTGTCACTTTCAATCTATCTGGTTTCTTTGAATCTAAAGTGTATCTCCTGTAAACAGCAAATAGTTGAATCTTGTTTTTTATTTTATCCAGTCTCACAATTTCTGCCTTTTAATTAGATTGTTTAATCTATTCACTTTTAATGTTTTTATTGACATATTTGGACTTATATCTGCCATTTTACTTTTTGTTTTCTATGTCTCATGTCTTTTGTTTCTCAATTGTTTCATTACTGCTTTCACTGCATTAAGTAAATATTTTCTCCTGTTTGTCTTTTCATTTCTAATTTTCTTTGTCAGCTTTCATTGGTTTCAGGTGGTAAGGAGAAGCAGCGAAGACATTGCTCTTCCATTTTAAATTAGAAGTTATCTGTCTAAGGTCTTCAAGGGCAAATATTTCATAATACTTTTCTACCCTCATAGTAGATATGCGTGAGGTTCATCACAAATCCTCCTCTCCCAAACATCTTTTCAGTTTGGTTCAGTGACTGAGTCATTAGGTGCTAGTAAAGAAATCTGGGTTTTAATTCTAGCTCTGTTATTAACTAGTTGAATGATCATGGAATATTCATACAACCTCTCTTGGACTTATTTTCTGACATATAAAATGAGAGGGTTGAATTTGATTTTATTTAATTTCCCTTTTCGCACTGATATGCTAAATTTCCAGTAATACTGTGATCATATGGATCTAAATACATAAGCACATAAGCCAGGCAGAGTTAGGCATTTTGCTTCTTACAATAGGCAATCTTATCTACAACTGATTTTGAAGCATAGGATTTAACTAGATCCACAATATAGTAAAATAATTATTTGGCCCAAACCACTCACTGGCCAGTAGCCCAAAGATTATCCCCTTACGTGTAAGAGACCATGATTTGAGAATAGAAGGAAATACAGACTTTGAAGTGATTACAAATATAAGCTAGTCCAAGATGCCTCATGAGAATAAAAGCTTTATGTGGAGTCCTATATCTATGTCCAATAATTTGTTTAAAGGTATTTTGTTAGCAAATCCATTATCCATTGACTGTCTACAGTGTGCATACCTCTCAAGAGTGGCTTATGTACTATAACAAAAACACAGGAGACCCGCTCTAATTGGCCTCATTTTAAAATGAAAGGGAGAATAAACACAGTGGCACCTTTAATTATTAATGACAATTGAAGGAAGCCTTAGCACAAATAATCCCAAAGACATTTCTATTTGGCTTGGAATTTTAATATTGTTTTTGACAGATCTATTTACCTAATTATATTTTATCTAGGATAGTGTTTAAATGAGGTTCTGTTTGCTAAGCACTTACCAACAGAGCAGTAGAAGACATGGCTACAAAGTGTATTGTTTATAGCAGGAAGCTGGTCCAGGATTTATAAAAAAAATAAATAAATAAATAAAACATGTTTTGTGAATTATCCATAACAAGGAATACCCTCATGCAGATAATCAACAATTGAATACGCATAAAACACAGATGACAAAAAAAACAAGGAAGCTTCTCTATAACCAAGCACAGCTGGGCAAGGATGCACAGAGATGCTGCAGGGGATTCATGGGGTGACTGGAGTCGAGACAATTCGTCTGTAAAAGCTTCGTGCTGATGCCCTCCTGCAGCACATTTCCTTAACATCTTTAAAAATGCCCCGGTCCAGCTGTTTCATGGAGCAACTCAGGCTTTTAAGCCCTCCCTTTTTTTGTCTCATTCATTGTCTTTATTACCATTAACAAAGAGTGGGTCTTAGACAACTGAATGTTCTACTTACTTAATGATCAAGATCGTGGAGATGGTTTCAATAATTTAATGGATAAAGAATCCAGAAATATCTTAAAGTTTGTGTTTTCAGGCTTATTCTCTGAGTGTCAGTCCCTCTCAACTAGTTCTTACTTAGTCCCACCCTGATACCATGCTGTCAAATTACTTGCTATTAACTTACAAATCACATTCTCCTGTTGTAATTCTCGTTGAGGGAACATCAGTGTCCCCCCTAATTTCACCTACGTGGTTACTTTTGTAAAAAAAACTATCTGAGACACCTGTGCTTATTCATGATAGTGTATTATATTGAATGGTTTTAGACTTTAGTCTTCCTTTAGAAAAAATTCTCAACTTAACTTTGTTTCATGAATACCTGTTTAATTCTATATATTGCATTTTAGATTCCCTTCAGACCAACTAAATATGTTCTTATTGACCATCAATGAAAAAAAAGGCATCTAAAAATGGGAAGTATTTAAGACTTGTACTCAGTCCAACCCCACGTTTGAGGGTTTTTAAGCTGTTTGATAACAACCATCCTCTGCTAGCATCCCCCCAATATGTTTCATAAAATATTACTTACGTGGAATTTTAATAGATATTTTGTCAAAATAAGTTTTAGAAACACAAAGTAAAATATTTTTTTTTTTACACTTTAGGACTTCTTGGAGCTCTGGATAGTATAATGTGCCTTATGAATCTTGAATAGAGGAATGTAATGTAATGCAATCTCCCAACATTTTTAATGCATATCTATTCTGAGAAATATCTTTTGTGTGATGTTCCAGCATAAATTACTAAAGGTGAAGAGATACATATTTGAGCTATAAAGACTAGATCTTTTTTCCTACTTTCATTCCCAAATAATACAAAAACTATTCATCAAAATGTTAACACTAAAACAGATTAAAAATTTCAACATAAACTGAAGAATATGGTAATGACACCAAGAAGTTATTTAAATCTTCAGTATCAATAATTACCCTTCAAATAACACTATGTTGCTACTCTGAGTACTTTTATATTCCTGTCTCTATCGTGGTAATACAGCCGTAACTTGTCTTCCCACTTAGACCGAAGAAAATAAAACTAAAAATGCGTTAGTAGGGCATATAGATAATGAATGATGTGCTCCTTTAGAAAATATTAACCATACTTCGGCCAAATACATTGTTGTCACAGTGCACGGAGAACTTCATTTCACAAGGCTTTTTGCAAGATTGATGGTGTAACTTGAGTAGGTTTGGCAAAAGGAGCATGCAAATTTCAGCAATATAATTACATCATTTTCCCTTATGGATACCACCCAACCGAGAAATAGATCCAATAGTCAGATGAGAAATTAAATACAGTACCAGCTTTATTAGTAGGTCAATTAGCATAGTTTTGGCTACAAGGAACAAAAATCACCAAATAAAACTGACTTAAAAGTAAGGTAATTTCTCATCTCAAATAAAAAGCTGTTTAGAGGTAGGTTTACTCCAGGATGTCAGGGCTCTAGAGATACAACTCAGTGATTCTCTGGGTTTTTGTCCTGTACGTAATGGCTTCATCCTTGCACTGGAAGTGAGATGGCTGTGTTAGCTACAGATGTAACATCTAGACATATAAACATTCAGAGGAAAAACAGAAACTCCACTCTTACTTAGGAGTAAGCAAACCAAACCTTTCCAGGAAGGCTTTCATGAATTTCCCTCTCATTTTATTGGCTAGAATTGGGTCACACACCCATTCCTAAATCCTGACAAGGGAAATGGATTTACCATGATTGATTTAGACAAATCAGACTATCCTGGATGTAGGGATAAAGGTATCCTCTCTTCAGCTACTTTAGAGGAGTCAATTTTGGGGGAAGGAAAAAGGAGAGCAGAGAATGAACACTGAACATAGTAACTGAGAGTGTTCACACTATTACCCAGCACACAGGGTCTCTCATGAAGTCTAACCGTGTTTTCCTCCTTGTTTCCCTACGTACTGAATTTATCCAACTAGATCGCAGGCAAAGAAGACGGATGATGGTAAGCTTGCTGAAGCTCACCTTCTCTCACCTGCCTACACATGCAAAAGCAGCCAGTGTAAAACCCCGGGCCTTCCCATAACCCATGTGCTACACAGCAAGAGAAAGAAGGAGAGTTTCAGGCATGAAAATAATAAGAGAATTCTGCCCTTATCTCAGCAGTTCTGTGAGTCACTTCTCCTCAGGGAAGAGCAATTAGAAGGATAGAAAGAATGGTCGACATTTACTTCCCAGAATATATTAGCAGAGTTTCTTTTTTCTTGGTGGAAACTCCAGGAGGAAAGATGAAGTTTTTCTTTTTGGGTAAAAGATGAGGTGAGGGGTAGAGGGGAAAGCACACTAGTTTTAAGTGCCATCAGTAATCTTGTAGGCATTCACCCTGCAATCATGTAGTAAATCATAACATTTATCATACAGGGAGGTAGGTACTGGATGAGCATTGGGAAGAAGACGTGGTCCCAGCTATGGAACTCCAAATTCTGTGTCTCCAATATGATATGGGAAGTAATTATAATATGTAAGCTATTTGTTATGTCTACAAAGCATTGTAAAAATGTATATTAAATTTTAAAAAAAGGCAAGAAATCTTTTTCCTGTTCAGTAGTTCCAAAAAGACTTTACCAAATAAATGAAATTAGTGCAGGATTTAGGAAGATGTATAGATTGTCATTAGTCAGGTAACAGGAAGGAAATCATTTCAGGCAAAGACAAGATCCTGAGTAAAGGCTCAGATGCATGAGAGCAGAAATTGTCTTCCAGAAGCTATGGGTAAACCTCTATGGTTCAAATATGGTATCTAGAGTGAGAGACATAGCTAAGGCAGAAAATCAGCCTGAAAGGAAGATTGGGTCAAGTTATCAAGTTTTTTTCACACCACTCAATATTATAGTTGAGGCAGAATACTATTTTGCTCTCTCCTTCCTGATCTTTGCCGTTAAATCTTTCAGTGGAAATTATACACAGTATGATATATGCAGTAAGGGAAATACTTAACAGGCCTCTGTCATGGGCATTTGTGGATGAGTACAAAAGAAATAGAACATACAAATTCTTCAAACAATAAATATACAGTATGTGTCAAAATTAAATAAGATAATAATATAAGACAATGAGGCAATAGTGCCATTGCTTGTGGCAATTTTTAAACTCCATTTTTTGAGCCAGTAGTGCCAAATTTTGTCTATACTCCCAAGTGTCAGATTCAATCATTCTGTCATCGCATATTTATTATATGCTATGTGCTGGATAAAAATCTTCATCGTTGAGGGAAGATTTGATTTGGGGATCCCTCCCAAAGTTATTTGTATCAAAGTCAGCTGAATAAGGTGGCTGATCATGATAAGGAATGCCATTATAGACTAAGACCCAACTGCAAGGAGGAAATGAGATTTTTTTTTGACCTGTACACTGTGAAGCATAAAATAAGAACCGTAAACTTAAAGCCATTTAAAAAGAGAATTATAGAAAAGCATTTTAAGCAAAGGCAGCTCACTTTAAAAAAAAAAAAAAAAGTGACTAACTTCCCACAAAGACTCCTTTGAAGGACACGCCTCATTTGGGTGTATAGATCTCCCTACGTTTGTTGCCATGAGCCTTAGTCTATCATCATCATACCTCAACTTAGCAAGTTCTATAGCATATGGAGGAGACAAAATTGCTTCAGCCATTTAGACAAGACTGAAATCATTGTGGGCTTCCGTGATTGGAAAAGGTCTTTAAAAAGCTTTGAACCCAGCATGGACCTTCACTGCAAATACAGTCATGTGCTGCATAATGATGTTTCATAATGATGGACCAATAAATGGTAGTATCAAAATATTATAATGCCATATTACTACTGTACTTTTTCTATGTTTAGATATACACATAGTTACTATTTTACCATTGTGTCACATTTGCCTGCGGTATTCAGTACAGTAACATACTGTACAGGTTTGCAGCCTAGAAGCAATGGGCTGTACCAGATAGCCTAGGTGAGTAGTAGTCTATCCCATCTAGGTTTGTGTAAGTATGCTCTATGATGGTCATACAATGACAACATCAACTAACAACACATATCTCAGAACATATCCCCATTGGGAAGTGACAAAGTGACTCTACTGGAAAACAAAATATTTCGTGCAAAGTCTGGGATGTGTGCTCTGTTTATTATCACCTCAAAGAAGACTTACAAATTGGGAGAACTAAGATTAGTAAGAGTTCTCAAACATAGAGAGAATATTATGTATCATTATTATATATCATGCATACATTCGTGTATATTTACTTCTTATAAACATGTATCATGTATATACATGTTAAATAGGTGTGTAGTCTTTGGCAACTTCTATGAAGTTTTATCAACCTGCACTTTTAAGGTAACGTGTAGGTTAATTTTCACTTCTCAAAACCCTCACTTCAGATAGAAAAAATAACTATTCGGAAACAGCAATAATAATAGTAATAATTATAATAAATAGTCTAAATAATTGAAATGAAACCTACTAAACAGACAAAGGAAATGATACAAATGGAATAATAATGAACAAGAGAAAAATCTACGATTGTGAAAATTAGATTGTAAAATGGCTTTAGAGGAAAAGTACTGTAATTCACATTCCTACAGTTATTTGAGAGAAAGGGACCAAACCAGTTTAAAAATGTTTTTACTGAGAATTTAAAAACACCCTTTAGAAATAGAAATTCAGTTTCCGACTTTATTTAGCAAAAATTAACCAGCAAAAACCTTATGCCCCCCAAAATGTGACCTCTTTCTCTGTGGATAGTCCAGTGTTTTTCAGCCTAGAGCCTAATTCTGCTCTTGGGGGACAGGGTCCATGCAGCGGAACCCTGTGTTTTGTATTCATAGAAATGCAGCCAGCAAACTTGGGTATTGGATGAACTGGGCATTGTGGGTCACTCTGCCCGTGGACCTGCTGGTGGCACCTCAGGGAAAAGGTTAGAAACTGCATGTTCTCTGCCAGGCAGAGGCTCCACTCGTGTTCTTCTAGGGAGTCTTGCCTTGTCATTTCTACCAGTCATAGACTGGGAGATTTGCTGACCTTAGAGATAGTAATGTATTCCAAACCTCAAGAGGCAAGAATGATATGAAACAAAGGATATCCCTGGCTTTCCTCTGGGGCTGCGAAAGGGAGTCTCCACCTGGCTCTGGAAGGCTATGTCTTGTTTCCATCCACTCCATTTAACTCCCACTTCTTGGCCTGCTTTGAGACTGTCAGCTGGGGGCCAATTACTGCCATTTAGAGAAGTGGATGCTTTAATGTGAACACTTGTCTGCAGGAACCACACAGAGACAGCTGCCTTATCTCACAAGAACCCCGTGTTGTTTATACTCAGTAATCTGCCACAGAGCTCTCCCCACAACGGGGAAACGAATCCAATTTATTCTCCCTATTGCCTGCACTTAATTTCTTTGACTCGTTTACATGTCTGTCTTTTTAATTTGAAGAAAGAATACGAATGTAAGTTCCTCTGTGGCTAACAGCAGCTTTGACTGTGTTCTTAACAGTCTAAGACAATGGAGCAATAGTACTATTGCCTGAGGCAACCCTTCTGAATTTTTCAATTTATTACCAAATTTTTAGAAGAATTATGATCTAGTCTAGTTCCAGATTGTGCATCTAGATCTTTATAAATACCAGAAGCACTTACTTGAAAAGCTGCCAGATCTATAAAGGGATCTACTACTATGACTTGGAGTTTTTTCATACATTATGGTCTGTTTTCATAAATTGATAATTAATAGGTTCTCTAAAAGCCAAGCTGTTCATGGTTTAAAAACAGCTGTTAGCCATGAAAACTGTGGTGACATCTACTTACCAAGGTATTTCCAGAGAGACATGTAGAATCACACTGGAAACTCTGTACCACTCCCTGGTGCTCTTCTGGGCAGGGAGAGTTTACTCCACAATGCCACAAAATCTTATCAGATTACTCTCCTTTTGAAGTCTTCCAAAGACTTCACACTCCATCTAAGATAAAACTCAGAGGCCCTGAGCATGACCTTCAAGGTGCTCACCCACTCTCTTGCTTCAGTTTTAGTTTTTTTTGTTTGTTTGTTCGTTTTTTAGACAGGGTCTCACTTTGTCACCCAGACTGGAGTACAGTGGCGCGATCTCGGCTCACTGCAACCTCTGCCTCCCAGGCTCAAGTGATTCTCCTGCCTCAGCCTCCGGAATAGCTGGGGTTATAGGCATGCACCACCACACCTGGCTAATTTTTGTATTTTTAGTAGTGATGGCATTTCACCATGTTGGCCAGGCAGGTCTCAAACTCCTGACCTCAAATGATCCACCCAGCTTATCTTCCCATAGTGCTGGGATTACAGGCATGAGCCACCCAGCCCAGCCGTGCTTCAGTTTTTAAACTCACCCCCTCCCACACCAAGCTGTGTCCACAGTTGTCTTTTTCTCTGTTCTTAGAACCCTACATTGATGAGCATCAGGGCACTTGTCTCACCTCATAATCCAGTTATCCTCTGAGGCAGAATAGAAATCCAGACCTGGAATCTCCTCTTGTTTCTGCTTTCCAACAGCTTCCTCTCAATCAAAATGACAAATGATTAAATATCATTTTTTTTTTTGAGACAGAGTGTGAGTTTTGTTGCCCAGGCTAGAGTGCAATGGTGTGATCTTGGCTTACTGCAACCTCCACCACCCAGGTTCAAGAGATTCTCCTGCCTCAGCCTTCTGAGTAGCTGGGATTACCAGCCTGGCCTCGAACTCCTCACCTCAGGTCATCTGCTCTCCCAAAGTGCTGGGATTATAGGTGTGAGCCACAATGCCAAGCCCAGTATAATTCTTGATTAATTAGTTGCAACTTAAAGGAGTAAATTTTCTAAATATAAGATTATATCATCTAAAAACAAGGATAATTTGATTTCTCCCCTTCCAATTTGGATGAGCTTTATTTCTTTATCTTGTCTGACTGCTCTGACTAGGACTTTAAGTACCATGTTGAATAAAAGTGGAGAAAGTGGGCATCCTTGTCTTGTTCCAGATCTTAGAGGAAAGGCGTTCAGTTTTTCCCTGCTCAGTATGACATTACCTATGGGTTTGTCAGATACAGCCTTTATTGTGTTGAGGTATGTTCTTTTGTACCCTATTGGCTGAGAGTTTTTTATCATGAAGCAATGCTGGGTTTTATCAAATGCTTTTTTTAGCCTCTATTAAAATGATGATATGGTTTTTGTCCTTCATTCTATTGATGTGATGTATCACATTTACTGATTTGCATTTGTTGAGCCATCCTTGCATCCCTGGGATGAATCCACTTGATCGGGATGACTGATCTTTTTAATGTGCTGTTGCATTTGATTTGCTAGTATTTTCTTGAGAATCAAATCAAAATGGATTGAGGGCTTCAATGTAAGACCTGAAACTATGAAACTAGTAAAAGAAAACATGGGGGGAAATGCTTCAGCACATTGGTCTGGACAAAGATTTCTTGAGTAAGACCTTAAAAGCACAGGAAACCAAAGCAAAAATGGAGAAGTAGGATTACATCAAGCTAAAAATCTCCACACAGCAAGGGAAACAATCAACAAAGTGAAGTGACAACTTACAGAATGGGAGAAAATATTTGCAAACTATTCAGCTGAGAAGGATTAGTAACCAGAACATATAAAGAATACAACTCAATAGCAAAAAGCAACTAATAATTGTATTTAAAAGTAGGGAAAATAGCTGAGTAGACATTTTTCACATACATATGCCAAACAGGTATGTGAAAAAATGCTCAACATCACTAATAATCAGAGCAAGACAAATAAAAAACCATAATAAGTATCATCTCACCCAAGTTAAAATGGCTTTTATCAAAAAGATAAAATAATAACAGATGGTAGTGAGGATGCAGAGAAAGGGGAACACTTGCCCACTGGTGGTGGGAATGTGAATTAGTATAGCCATTATGGAAAACAGCATAAAGGTTTCTCAGAAAACTAAAAATAGAGCTATTAATACTATATGATCCAGCAATCCCACTGCTGAATATATATAAAAAAGAATGAAAATGAGTATTTCAAAAAGGTATCTGCACTCCCAGGTTTATTGCAGCACTATTTGCAGTAGCCAAGATGTGGAAGCAGCCCTAGTGTCTACCCACATATGAATGGATAAAGAAAATGTAGTACATATACAAAATGGAATATTATTCAACCATAAAAAGAATGAAATTCTGTCATTTGCAACAATATGGATGGAACTGGAGGTCATTATATTAAGTGAAATAAGCCAGGCACCAAAAGGCAAATATTGCATATTCTCACTCATGAGTGGGAGCTAACATAATTGATCTCATGGAGGTAGAGAGTAGAATGACGGTTACCAGACTTTAGGAAGGGTAGTGGGGAAGGAGGAAGAAAGAGGTGATGGTTAATGAGTACAAAACTACAGTTAGGTAGAAGGAATGAGATGTAGTGTTTGGTAGCACAATAGGGTGACTATAGTTAACAATAATTTATTGTATATTTCAAAATAACTAGAAGAGTGGGATTGAAATATTCCTAACACAAATTATATATGGCTGGGCATTGTGGCTCAAGCCTGTAATCCTAGCACTTTGGGAGGCTCAGGTGGGAGGATCGCTTGAACCCAGGAGTTTGAGACCATAGTGGGCACCATAATGAGACCCCTATCTCTACAAAAGAATAAAAAGTTTTTAAAAATTAGCTTGGCATGAGGGTGTATGCCTGTGGTCCCAGCTACTTGAGAGGCTGAGCTGGGAGGATCACCTGAACCCAGGAGACTGAGGCTTCAGTGAGCCATGATTACTTCACTGTACTCGAGCCTGGATGACAGAGCAGGTCCTTGACTCAAACAACAACAAAAAAAAACGAAAACAAAAAAAAGAAGAGGAGGAAATGATATACGTTTAAGAACATGGAGATCCCCATTAACCTGATTTTTATCATTACACCTTGCATGCTGTATCAAAATATTGCATGTGCCCCATATATATGTTCAAATATTATGTACCCGTAGAAATTAAAAATAAAAAAAATTAAAGCTAAATTTTAAGTTTTCACTGTGTTCTCAGAGCACGTAGTCATTCTATCCATCTATCCACCCATCCATCAATCGAGTGCCTAGTACGTAACCTTAAAGTGATTATATTTCTTAGTAAGCACCTGCTGTATACTAAAGGTAAAAGTTATTGGTCTCTGTGCATATGTGGTTGAGTTTAGCAGATAAGGCAGACCGACAAACAAATCACTCTATGATGGGGGAATAGATCAGGTTTTCTAGAAACATGAGTGAGAGCTTCTAATATGCCCTAGTTGGTGATGTGAGCGTCAGGACAGTTTCTCTAAGAGTTGTTTTGAGTTAAGCATTAAATCATGAATAAAAGATACTTTGGGTTGCCAGATATTTATCAGGCTTTCATTGATGCCCCCTTAACATTTGCCAATCATATGGAAGTACTCAAAAAATGTTTGAGGTTCATTCTTTAGTGATATGTTCACTTTCTTTTTTAAAAAAAATAAAAAGTAGTTTGAGACTTCTGTGATTCTCTGTAAATAAATTTTGACTTGACACGTCTGGGACCTTGGCACTGACTCTCCTGGGATACCTCAATTCCCCTCCTTTCCCCTTTCCTCTCTCTATATAGACTATATATATGAAGTCCCATTGTCCTGGCCTCTCCATATGGCCTCTTTCTGTAGGATACTGGATGATATTCTGTACCTCTTTGCAATTTGTTAGCTGAGAGCCAGGAAAGTGAAAGCAGGAACTTCTGGGACCCATAACATCGAGGCCCGGAAAGGGCAGCGTCACTTCTACAGCATTATAATGATCAAAGAAAGTCACAGGCCAGCCAAGATTCTGGGGAGGAGAAATCAATTCCATCTCTCATGTATGTAGTGGAAAAGGGATTGCTGGTGGCTATCTTTGGCAACTATCTACTGCATTCCCTCCTCCTCAAATTACCTTATTCTTTCTATCCTCCCAAAGACTACCATATGTATATTTGCACTCATTCTCTAGATTTGACATAAATTGGTTGACACTAATGACACTTCCCTGTGTCTAACCCTTGTCCCCATCATCCAATTCTTTCTGCCCTTACCTGGCATCTGTAATTAATGTCTGTGCCTCCAGTGTTACTTCTCTGTTTGGTAGTGCAATTTAAGACCACATAAAAATGCTGCTAGAATGCATCTCCTTTGTCAGCAGATTTAGTACTCTAACGTGAAATTCCTTCTCATCCTTTAAAACCCAGTTAAATCTGACTTCTATAAAGTCCTTACTGACTATCCCAAAGAAGATGGGATTTCTCTTTCTAAAATTTGTAGTAATGTGTTTCTGGAATTTATTCTAGTTTTGACTATGGTTAGGAATACACATGCTTTACCTTTCTAATAATTTTGAAAACTCAAAGGCAGGCAGTAGGATATACTCATTTTTTAAATTTTCTAAAGCACCAAGATGAGCCCATTACATAGAATAAGTTGAGTTTTTGTTGAGTTGTCAGGGATCTGGGAAGAATGGTTTGGCTTTTAGGAGAGGTTCTCAGCCAACCAGGAAGGAAAAAAAAAATGATTCAGTGATTAGTGACAACAGCTTTACTTCTAGAATCCTCCCACCTACTACTGGCAGCACGAGCAGGCAGCTTGCCTTCCTGGGACGAACCTAGATGAGGTACAATGTGGCTGGAAAGTTCTGTAATACTGATCTGACATGGCATATTTCAGATTAATCTGTTTTCTCTCCTTATTTCCAGTTTCAGCACATACTAATGCCATCTTGAAGCTTACTTTTCCTCTCTGGCCCTCAGCTTCCCCATCTGTAAATAACAAAGGCTACTATTTACTAAGAACCTGCATCAGTGCCAGACACAGTGCTGGGCACTAGTGCTAATCCTCACAATAATAGTGAAAGGTGCATTTTTTTTTATTTCCCCCTTTTAAATGAATATCAGATATGGAAAGAAAAACAACTTGCCCAAGCCCTCTCAGCACAACTGGATTGAAACTCATCCCCCATGAGTAGCATCAGGGTCAGGCCAGGTAAGCTGTAAATTCCCTTAGCCTTTACTATGCATCTCCACCAGGATGTAAAATACAATCTGCTGTTTGTCTTCCACCTTCTCCTAGACTGGCTTTTCTGCATCATTATTTTTCTTTTTTGTCTTCAGCTGCAGTTTCTCTTATCAGTTATTGGCTCCACAACTAGCAAATTTATTTTTTGTTCCATATTGTATTCTGGTATGTTATGCTACAATTTGTATAGAGAATGAGACACAATATGGTTTGCTAATGAGAAAATCTACACTGCAGAGACAGAACCTATTTGTTCTCAGTTACTTGAAACGTATGTTAGAATGTAGAATCTCTTCTTCATTCCCGTGTGAGGTGCTGAGGAAGGCTGGAGGGGTTCTGATTCAGTCACATTTGATTTTGGAGTCAAGTTCTTGGCTTCAACTCATGTTGAGTTTAACTGGAAACTGCCGGCTTTGTTTTGGGTAGACATTTGTAAATGTGACAGAACAGATGACTCATCTCAAGCCAGCTCTATGCTTTTATTCAATGTATGCTTAAAAAGAGTAAACGTGGATGTTGGAAAGTATTTTCTTATAAGTACTTTGTATGGCAGATGCCAAGTACTGCTAAACCTAATTATTTAATTCTTCTTAAATAGATATTATTTAGTTTTAATTTTTAAAAACCTTCAGCTATATAATTGATATATATCATATATACAGATATAGATATATATCAATAATATAATTTTATTTTTTAGCACACCAGAAGCATATTATTTTGGAAGACCATAGGACTCAGAGCTCTGGATAGGCAAAGTAGACTTGGATTTACATTCTCCGTGATCTTAAGAAATCTACTTTCTCCCTTATTTTCACTTTTCTGCACTAAAAAAAACAGCTGTACTAACATGAATAACATGTACCTCACAGGGTTCATGTCGAGGACAAAATTATTAATAGATAATATGTCAAAGAGCTTGCCATATAATCAGTAGGTTCTTTCCTGCCATGGAAATATTTTTTTAGTCAGAATAGGTCTCAGCCAACCTCTTTCATGTTCCAGAATTTAATGCATACTTGCTGATTCAATACAGGTAGAAAGTTTAATATTAATTTTTATTTTGTTGGCTTTCTAAAAAAGCAGTCTTTTCACATTAGAATAAGTGAATGAAAGAGATCACTAAAATCAAAAGTTGTTACAAATGTTATTTTGATTGTTATGATTTCAAATGCAGTTTTATCTTCTTATAAAGTTAAAATACCCAATTTCGTTTTTAATTTATTTGGAAACAACAACACGACTGGTTGCATACTCTGTCTAAAGTAATCTCTAACAAAGATGACTGAAGTTCTACTCTACCAATGAAAAGCAAGAACCGGGGTTCCGCCTTTCTCTTTCTGTGGTATGGGAGCTACATAAAGGCCGAATAAAAGAGTCAGAGTAGGCTGGGAATCCTGTTCAAGAGAGGCACTCAGTTACAGTGTACATGTTCAGAATTGATTGATAAAGTTACAAGGAAGGAGGCATGTAACCTTAGTTAGTCTTGTTCTCCAGTTTTCAATAAAATGTGGACTATACCTTTGGGGGTTGTGTTCGTTTGTTTGTTTTTAAGACAGAGTCTTGCTGTGTCACCCAGGCTGGAGTGAAGTGGCACAATCTCAGCTCACTGCAACCTCCACCTCCTGGGTTCAAGCAATTCTCCTGCCTCAGCCTCCCGAGTAGCTGGGACTATAGGCACGTGCCACCACGCTCGGCTGATTTTTTGTATTTTTAGTGGAGACGCAGAGTTTCACCAAGTTGCCCAGGCTGGTCTCGAACTCCTGAGCTCAGGCAATCCACCCATCTAGGCCTCGCAAAGTGCTAGGATTACAGGCATGAGCCACCGTGCCCAGCCAACTACAGTATTTTTAAAGAAGAGCAGTTTCACAGTGTCACCAAATCATGGCTTTCAGATCCAGAGTTACAAATTGCCTCCCAACTCAGCAGTTCTTGAAAATATAATATTACTGATGTTTGGCTCATGAAGACTCCCTAGAAGCCCAGTGTCCCCTAGGGAGGATGTGCCAAATTGAAAATTTTTAAATAATCATTACTGTATTTTATAGCAAATAAATATATGATTATCAAATATGCTTAAACCCTTTGGGAAAGAGGAGCTTGAAAACACTGTATCCATCGTTTGACAGATCCATTTAGCCTAATTATTCAATGATCCCCATACATTTTACTTGCAATCTTGACCCAAATAATTCAGATTATATTTGTATGCTTTTTGATATCCTTAATGTAAAAAAAATTCTTGATTCTTTTTCTCATTCATTCAACAAATACTTGTTGAGTGAAGACCATATTCTCCATGAGCGAATGAGTAGAAGAATCTCCATGTGGGGCCTGCATTCTAATGGGGAAAGAGAGCCTGATAAATACTAAATGCAAGAACATTAAGTAGTTACTATGTCAGTAAACAAAGTATAGAGTAGATTAGAAGGAAAAAATCAAATAATAGCAATGTTAGGGGTGAAGGAGACTGGAGTTGTGAGGATGGCTTATAATTTTAAATAGAGTTGGGGGAATTGGCCTCAGGAAGGAGGTGACATTTATGAGAGAGTTGGAAGAAGTGCAGGGATTCACCATGTGACTATTTGGGGGAAGAAAATTCAGATAGGGAGAGCGGCCAGTCCGGAGGCTCAAGGCAAGTCTGTGTCTGAGATGTTCCAGGAAGAGGAAGGAGGCCGGTGTTCGGGAGTAAACTTTGTAACTTAGTCTTTCTTTTCTCACATTAGACTTTTTTGTTGTTGATGTTTTACTTTAAGGAAATTTATTTTTGCAAAAATATGTACTATTTGGTTTGTTAAAATAACATCTAACTCTTGAAAGATCATTTACCTTGATAGAGGCATTCATCTATTCTGTTAGGAAGAAGCACAGGTCAGCCGGAGATGTTTACAGTGCAGAGTTCTTATATAAGTAGGAAAAAAAACCTGTAATAATTTAAAAAGTAAAAAAAAAAAGTCAATACAGGACCTGCCCCTTCCTAGACAATCACAACGTGTCCACTCATTCTACTTTCAGCTGCCCCCTCCCCACCCTATCCGTTCAATATCCTGCCACTCTGGCAGCATCCCAGCCACAGGGCCTCAGGTCCTCTCTCTGCTCTCGCTGGTTTTCAGAGAGGCGCTCCTCAGAGAGAGTTTTTAGCACTAAAGGATAAGTGATTGTTAGGACAATATACTTCTTTTTAAAAAATGCTTGTTTCATCGGAGAATTTCGGCTGGCTATGGGTAATGGAAGAGATTTCACATATAAGTTGGGTCCCCTTGTCACAAAGCAAATGAGCACATGATGGATCAAGGTGCTCTGCTGGTGTAGACTAACATATATTAATAATACACACATGCCTATTAAGAGATCTGTGTCAAGGAATATACATGTAGTATATATTAAAGACATCAGAATATAAGACAATAAATTAAATTACATTATAGTCACCTGGCTTCTATGGAGCAAGGAGAATTTAATTAAACCACAGAATCTGAGAGAACAGTTGATCCTTGGTTGATGCTAAAAAATTGTTTCACTATTTGAAAATAGTTTCAAATCATTTCACTATTTGAAAAAAAAAAAAGCAAGTTCAGATGGAAGATGGACTCATAGCTTATACTATGTCAAAATACATTAGGAAAGATTAGTTTAAGATTTCATGCCAATGAAATAACTTTACCAAAAACTACCTTTATGGAGTACTAGTCTCACCAGGGAAGTCCAAAACATCACATTTTTTACCAGGAAGTTGATGCAGTCCCTTGGCAAGTCAATGGGATGGTTTATGCCTAGAATCTCAGAGAAGAAGAAAGCCTTTTTAGATGAAAAAGGTAGTCATATGTCTCCAAACCCTCATGTGTATTTATGTAGTGGAGAGGAAACTAATTGAAGCAGAAGGTAGCTAGATTTTTAAATGTAATCATTAATAGTCTCACAGTTGTGTTGATAGCATCCAACAGGGTTACCTTCTGGGCAGAAACACAGACCACTCCTACTGTTCTTGGAGAAAGAAAAAGGAGGAAATGAACACATGCTCACTGGACCTCCTAGCAAAAAAAGTCTCTCTAGAAATATATGGTCCACTCCCAAGCTCACCCTTTAATTCTCCAATGTTACTTCTGTAAAATAGCAGTCCTGTGATATTACTCACTGAACAGATGAAATTAAAATATTTATATTCTGCACATGCACGCACAGAGGAAAATCTCACTTCAATTATAGCAGTTAAGAAGTCTGAAGTAATTTTCCCAGCTAGCATTTGGCCATTCCATTGAGATTGAAGGAATCTGGTATGATAATGGTTCTTATTAATTCACCCTCTCTTCGTTTTAAAAGAATATTATAGTTCCTTTGTGATGTAAATTGTTTGGGCAATATGATGGTGCACTGCCTTGTGACTAAAAAGTCGACAAGCTCAAAGGACAAAGTATTCAGGAACAATAGCTAACATTTACTGTTCGGCACTTTTTAAATGTTCTCGGTAAGATCATTTTTATTTCTGATTCACTTTTCTTTTTGCCTTTCCAAAAGGGATTTAAGTTAATTACTTTTTCTAATGTGGCTTTGATATTTCAGTCCCCCCAGATCTTCCAAGGAATTTACAGGTGAAATACCATTCTAGTTCTTTTATTTTCCTAGAAACTCTGATATTAAATATGGGTGTCACACTGGAAAATTCCACCAGAAGAAAAAGCTAAACAAGGCATAAAATTTGCATTAGTAACATCCCATTAAACCATCATCTAGAAAGCTTCTGTTACATGATTTCATCATTTATTAAATTATTTTGGTGTCTTTTCTGGTCTTTTTTGCCTGTAGGACTGAACCTTGTTATGCATTTGTCTCCATCAAGATGGTGTAGCTGCATTTGGCATTATTCCTTCAACATTCTTCTTTTTTTTTTCCACAGAAGGTGAAATTAGCTTGGTTTAATAATAGTCATTCCTGATTACTCTCTCTGTGGAAAACAGCTTGAGAGGCACATTATTCAATTAAAGAAAGTATTTGCCTTGCCCTTTAAAACCTTCATTTTATATAACCTATTGATTGTGAATCCAATTAGTCTTACATATTAAACTTTTATTACTTTTAGTATAGCACTTTTACATGCCATTGGGAAACTCATCACCATGTAAAATGCATGTGGTTCCTGACTTTCAAACAAGAGGTATTTCAGAAGATCACTGCTAAGTCAGTGTTTCAAATTTGAATATACATGTCCATCCTATAAATGATCTATATTCATCCTATGAATGATGACATGATTATATATATAGTCATCCTACAAATAATCATCCTATAAACAATTATTGGGTTCCTGGGGTAACAGCAAAGCAAAATAATTAGAACATTTTTGTTAATAATATACCTAGTAATAATAATGTAGCTGGGAAAATAATGAACAAAATAATATAGCTGAAATAGTAGTCCTACGTTTTAGGGACAAGGTTAGAAAGAAGAGAGCACCAGGGGTTGGAGGGAGAGAGTGGTTCCTCTTATACACTGTGATAACTCAGATAGTCTGCAGTGAGGAAACAATTGGTAATCCATTAATTCGAGAGTATGATGTCCTTTTATGAAGTGATAGTGTAGACACAATAGCAATATTAATTAGCTTTCCTATTGCTTCCATAATAAATTAGCACAAGCTTAGTGACTTAACCCAAACTTATTATCTCACACAATTCTATAGGTCATAAGTCTGAGTTGATTCTGCTGGTTTCTCTGTTCTGGATGTTAGGAAGATGATGTCAAGATGATTAACAGCTGGGCTGTGGAAAGAATCTGCTTCCAGTCTCATTCAGTTTGTTGGCAGAATCCAGTTCCATGTGACCATAGGACTGAAATTCCTATTTCCTTGCTGGCTGTCAACAGGGAACCAGCCTCTAGTTCTTGCATGTGGGCCCCGACATCTCAGAGCCAGCAAACGTGGAATCCTTCTCAAGCTTGGAATCTCTTTGACTTTCTCTTCTTCCACATCCTTCTTCTGCTTCAAGCCAGAGAACACTCTCTACTTTTAAGGGTTCATATGATTCAATATGTCCCACTCAGACAATCATCTCTCTATTTTAAGGTCTGTAACCACAATTTCGTGTGCAAAGTCCATTTTGCCACCATGGAATACGACATATTCACATATTCCAGGGATCCAGGTGTGGACATTTTTAAAGGGCCATTATGCTGCTTATCACAAATGTAACATGTTTTGAGTTGTTCTTCAAGGGTTCAATCCATGAATAGCTTGTATGCACAAAAGAACTTGTACAAAAGATGACCACCAGGGCTCCGCGGGCTGCCTGTGTCACAGAATCGAGTGATGTCCACTGGCCTCACAGTTCAGAGCTCACCAGTACTCTCTTTCAGCAGTTCTTAATCTTATTTCCAAAGATACACCCCAGATATCATTTCCTTGTGTTTACATATTCTCAGACTCTGGCTGCTGTGTTAATAAGTGGTGTTGAGACTATTGCTTAATATACAGTGAAAGAGTTAAAGTGATTTTGTGTAAAAATGCAACGATCTGTTTCACTAACATTGTCTCAAGCAACAGCATGAGCAGTCGTTTTTTATATTACTTTAACAGAATTTCCCATCCACACAGGAGAAGTTCATCCTCTCCATTTTCTTAAGAGTAGAGAGTGTCTTTAGCATCTCAAGGTTTCTGTGGATCACCAGGAGCCCTGCCTTGGAGAGGCTCCAGTACACAGGTGTTACTGAGCTGGAGGGCTTGGGAGAGGGGACCATTCTGAGGATGGGGGATGGAGAAAGAATGTTACCAAGGTGAACGGAAAGGTAGCAAAGAAGGGTATGTATGGGAAGGTCTGAGATTGCTGTTTGGAATTGATTTTTCAATTATTAATTTTTTCATGTATTCTGATATAATGAAAAAAATGACAGAACACATTAATCTTATGGAAATGTAGGGTAAAAAGGAGGATTTGAGATTGGAATTATTCTGGAAACCTGGGTCTTGAGCTAGAATTTTAAAAATAATGGAGATGGTTAGCCTACAGTTCGGTTTCTGCTTGGGAACTCTTTTTCAAAAAATTTCTGGAAATTATTAAGGCACCAACTACTTGCTCTGAAAATTGATAATTAAAGGGGAAAAAACTAAATATTTATTCTGACTTTAAAAGGAGTTGTATTTTTCAGTAATCAAAATAATCACTTGATGATGAATAGCCTTTTTTATGGAAATATCGCAGTTCATTAATGTGTAAGAATAAAACTCACCATTTTGCAATGTTAATAAAATAACTGATCAAAGCAATGTTCATCAGTGATTAAATCCATTGGATAAAATATTGAAAAAGAACTAGACAATAGAGGGACTAGGTTTTCGTTATAATTTGGAACCCTAGAACTTATTTTTTCTCTTGAGATAATGTAACATAAAGCAGACTGCACCATCTATGAAGCATTTCTGTCAAAAGTTGAACCTAAATCTAATTGAGCCTTTATCACTTACTTCCAGCCACCAGGAAATAGAGAGGGAAGGAAGCAGTTAAATGACACCACAATGAAACAAACAGAGAAATCCAGAATGAAGGACATTTTATAGGACTACTGACACAGTTTCTGCCAAAAGTTAATGGCATGGGAAAAAAGGAGAGGGGAAGAAGGAGGAGCACAGCTGTAAATTTAAAAAAGAAAGAAAGAAAAATGACTTGGGAGATTTACCAAATACAGTATTTGAATCTTAATTCGAGCATATCAACTAAGAAAAAGACATTTTTGAAACCGTTAGAAAAATTTTAGTATGCACTAGACATGATTCCAAGACATTATTGTTAATATGTAGGTGAGATAATATCGCTGTTATCTTGTGAGACAATGTTTGTGCTTTTAGAGGTGGATACTGAAGTATTTTAGGTATGATGTTACATGTTGCTGGGATTTGTTTTAAAAATTTTTAGCAAAGACAACATATATGGCGCAGTGTATATTGCTCAGTTGATGGGTGCACCAGGATCTCACAAATCACCGCTGAAGAACTTTTTCACGTAATTAAATGCCACCTGTACTCCAATAACTTATGGGAAAAAATTTTAAAAATAGCAAAGAAGGCCGGGCGTGGTGGCTCACGCCTGTAACCCAGCACTTTGGGAGGCCGAGGTGGGCGGATCACTAGGTCAGGAGATCGAGACCATCCTGGCTAACATGGTGAAACCCTGTCTCTACTAAAAATACAAAAAAAAATTAGCCGGGCATGATGGTGGGCGCCTGTAGTCCCAGCTACCTGAGAGGCTGAGGCAGGAGAATGGCGTGAACCCGGGAGGTGGATCTTGCAGTGAGCTGAGATGGCGCCACTGCACTCCAGCCTGGGCGACAGAGCGAGACTCTGTCTCAAAAAAAAAAAATAATAATAATAAATAACAAAGAAAAAAATTAAGCAGATGTGGCTTATTTTTGCTGGAAAATTAATGAATCTAAATGATGAGTTTATGGGGATTCATTATATCATCTTTTCTGTATACAATTGGTAGTTATAGAATTTTTCATTAATTTTTTTTTAAAAATCAGTTATTCCCACATAACTGTATATCTTAAAACCATTGTTTTCTACAAAGAGGTATAATATTATTGTGTGGTTGCTCTGTGATGGTACGAGTAGGCATCCTCATTTTATCAAGTATTGTCCTCTTAAATTGCTTGGTTTCTTATCATGGTGGTCTAATTTCTTTGAGGCTCTGTATCTCGGCCTATGTTCATTGATAAAGTTCCTTTCTCTTTGAAATTCCTATTAATAGACAGTCTTCAATCAAGAACATATTAGTTCTGCTAATACAATTTATATGAAATTTTACCCTACTCCATAATTTGCAGAAGCTAATAGTGTACTAACAAGGGAGCAGGAGCAATAATTGATCATATTTGCTTTCCCTTAGAGAGAAGTGCAGCCATCAGTCTTAGAAGACTGACGTAATGAATGCCAAGTGATGGATGCCCCGTGCACTCACGATTGCTAGATCTCCCATAGGTGTCCTAAAAGGAAGCACGTGGTCTGTTGGGAGATGCAGACAGCAGAATTATTTGGAAATAGGTGGAGCCACTGTCAATGAGAGACGTTTCCCCTATCTCTATTTTAAAAAATGCAATTCTATCTTAATCCCTTCCTTTTTTCCTCAGAAATTTAACAATGCTAATTCTAAGCTTGTGTGCACTTTTCCCAGTGGTTAATTATAATCCTTTTCTTTACTAGGTTTTATTTTGCAGCCTTAAAAAATAAAAAGCAATTAACAAAATGGCTTAAAGGCTAAATTAGAACAAATCTCATTTTCTTGGGAGACTCTGCATTTCATTTATTGTTATAGTTCTTACTTCAGAGACAGGGAAGGAAGAGAAGGTAGCTTGATAGTAAAATAATATCCTTCAAGGTAAATTCCATGATTGTTAAGTCAAGCAGAACTTCTATTTTTGTAGCATTCTAGAGACATTGAATCCAGTTTCTTGATGTTTCTTGCTGCATTTCTCACTCTGTTCTACAGAGCAATTTGGTTTACAGGTAACTTAAGCTTGGGATAAAGCTCTGGTTAATTCAGTTTCTGGATAAAAGAAAGAGTAATTCAACTTAAAGGTCACCATAGAATGTTAATCATAGAGATGAGAAAGCAAGGAAAGGCATAAACCTCGTTAGTGGTATAATGGGGAAAAAATTGTCTCAGATAGATGGTTCTAGCTCTTGAAGTTTTGCTGTAAGCTGTACCGGCACTAGAAAAAAGGTACAATGGGAAATGCAGACCTTTAGATTTGTCCACCTTCCTGATGGTGCCTTTTTCACTTCAGCTTTTCAACAACGTTGCTGAAAAGGTCTACCAGTCAGTGCCCATTATATATACGTTTATCTTCCTTTCTCCAATCCCATCTAAATAATGAATTCTGTATTCCAGATCTTGATCCTCATTTTAAACATTCATTTCCTTTATTTAAATGTTACTTATATTGTTATTACTTTATACCTTAAGATATTATATTTTAATTATAGTGTTTTTATTGAAATGTAATTTTTGCATCATGAAATGCAGACTCTAAGCACACAGTTTGGTAAATTTTGACAAATGCATACACCTGTGTATCCCACACCCATCAAGATAATAGAACATCTTCATCAACCTAGAAAATTCTGTCATGCCAATTCCTAGGTCATCAGTGCCTTTCAGTTCAAAGGAGAATGTAGATCTGATTTCCATCAACAGATTCATTTCACCTGTTGTGGAATTTTATAGAAACAGAGTAATACAGAATATACTCTTCGAGGTCTGACTTTTTGCATCAGAAAAATATGTTAGAGTTTACTCCATGTTGTTAAATGGTATTTCATTAAATAACACACCTCAGTTTATTCACCTGTTTTTCAGTTTGTGGCCATTTGGGATGTTTCTAGCTTTGAAATATTGTGAATAAAGCTGCTATAACATTTTTGTATAAATCTTTTTATAGATCTATTTTTTTTAAATTCTACCTAGGAGTGGAATTGCTAGGTCATAAGGTAGGTATATGTTTAAATTTATAAGAATCTGATAATTTTCCAAAGGAGTTATACCAATTTACATATCCACCAGCAAAATAATATAGTTCTAGTTGCTTTTCCCTTACCAACATTTGGTGCAGCAGTCAGAGTTTTAATTTTAATTTGATCCATTCCAGTGGGTGTACAGTGATCTGTCATTATGGTTTTAATTTGTATTTCCCTGATGATTAATGATTCTGGGCACTGTTTTATTCGCTTATTGGTTATTGCATGTCTTTTGTTGTTTAATGTCTGTTCAATTTGTTGTTTAATGTCTGTTTAATGTGTCTATTTTTTCGTTGCTGCTTTATTGAGTTATATAAATACTTTATTCTGAATCTAAGTCCTTTGAGATATATATTTGAATGATGCATTTCCTGCCGGTCTATGATTTTATGATCTGCCTATTTATTTTCTTAGTGGTAATATGTCAAAGAGGAGAAGTCTTTAATTTTGATCAAGTTCAATTTAAATATTTTTCTTTGTGGCTAGCACTTTCTCTGTGTTATCTAAAAAAGCTTTGCCTCCCCAAGTTCATAAAAAATATTCTCCTATATTTTCTTCCAAAAGTTTCATAATTTTAGCTTTTAGATTTGTTACTGATCAATTTCAAATTAATTTGTGTATCTGGTGTGAGGCAAGGATCAATTTATTCATATTAGATTATTCAGTCATTTCAGAAACATTTGTGAAAAAAACTTAAAATAACTTTCCTTATTGAATTCCCTAGGAACCTTTGTTAAAAATGAATTGACCATATAGCTGTGGGTTATTTCTAGATTATCTTTTCTGTCCCATTGATTTATTTGCCTATGTTTATGGCAGTGTTACAGTACCTTCATTTCTGAGTTTTATGGTAAGCTCTTTAGGTACTAATGTGGAAGTATCTTTAAAACAGAATGCTGAATGGAAAAAATGTACAGATTAATATGTCTAGCTTTTGTCTAAAAAAGGAGAAAATAACATATGTTCGTGTATGCTTGACTTTGCATTAAAAACCTTGGAAGAACACAAATGATACTAAAGACATAGTTACCTGTGGCAGGTAGCAGTATATAGTTACTAGGCATATTTGTGACAGGAATATAAAGAGGAATAGGAATTTTTATTATATTTTTAAACAACATGACTATATTAATTATGAAAAAAATAATTTTTAAAAAGAGTAAGTGATATAGGAAATGTATTATTTCTCAGAGTAGATAAAACATTGAGGGGGCAATTCATTGAAATAATGTTTTCTAGGTCCCATTAGATATTTTTTGGGCCTTGAAATTTTTAATATCTGTTTTACTTGACAAATATTTATTAAGTGCCTTTTATGTATCAAGCAATGGTAATACAGAAGGCAACAAGACTGACATGTTCCTCATCCCCATGGTATGTATATTCCAGTGGAGGGAGAACACAATAAATCATAAACAAATAAAAAAGATATTTTCAGAATGTGATAAGTGCTATAAATAACATAAACATGACAGAAAGAGGCAAGATGAATGTGAAATGGAAGTCCTGGAGAAGGTCTTCCAGTGTGGTAACTTAGGAACTGGGATTGGAATGCCAGGAAGGATTCAGAGATGTGAAGAATTTGGGTGTTGGGGAGGAACCTGCAAAGGAAAAGGCCCTGAAAAGGGGAAATGGCTGAGGAGAAACAGGAAAGAAGGCAAGGTGGAGGAGCATGGTGAATGTGGTGCAGAATAAAATTGTGGCCACAGGTAGGGACTAAATCAAGCTGAACTTTAGGGAAATGATGAGGAATTTGGGTTTTATTTTACATGAAATGAAAAACTACTAAAAGTTATTGGAAGTTACTGAAAGAGTATAATGATCTGATCAAGATTAAAAAACAAAAAGCATTCATTGTATTGTGGGAAAAATAACAGATGAAGAAGGGGTTGGCAGTGAGAAGGGAAGAAAATCAGAAGTTACATCACATAAGCCAAGAAACAATAGTGTTTAAAAAAGAAGAAATGTCCCCCAAATGTTCCAACTGAGGACAGAGAAACTGTCCGCTAGATTTAGTCTCATGGAAGTCTTCTATGGTCTGACAAGAGCAATTTCTGTGGAGTCGTGGGTAGAGAAGATGGACTAGAATATGATGGAAAGTGGACGGACTCTCTATTTTATACTCACCTCCCCACCTCCATCCCAACACATGAAAGTGAATGAGAAATAAAGAAATGAAGAAAGAAGATTTAGATGACTCTTTCAAGTGCTCTGTATAACCGTAGATACATGGAGATGTTGTGTATATCCAGGCGGGCGTATCTGTGTGTTGGTTTAGCAAATACATATCAAAAATTCTTACATGAAAAGCTTCTTTATAACAAGATGTTCTCACTTTTTAAGTGACAAAATCCCATGAATAAATCCAAAAAGAGTCTATTTTATATAAAATCCCACCCTGTTGGAAGTATTGCAAGTTTCCACTGAAATTTTTAATCTGACTTCTAGATATATTTTTGGAGTGTTGTCTATTTTGTCAGCCTGCCAGATTATGTCAAAATGTTGATATGTAATAACAGTTTATCTCGCGTTCCTTTATCCACCCTATTTACCCACCTCAGCTGTGTTAACTGTCCTTGACTGATTCCACTGCATCATTAATACTGCCATAGGGAACCGTGCCCTGATCATTCATACTGCCCCACTAATAGGATGCCAAGCGGATGTTTCAAAGTTGGATGCTGATGATTATCATTGCGATGTATATGACATCGCTCAGACAACATTTTCAGTCAAAAATATGGCTGCCTTTTAAGGTGTGAGCTTTTTGCCTTTTTACCTAGAAAAACAATTATATGTAAATTTCTTATTATAATTTTTATTACTCTACTCTTATTTGCTATTTGTCAACTCTGCAAGAGACAAGGGTTGGTACAGAAAATATCATTTTATCAGAAGGAAACCTTGTCTTCTACAGTAGGTACTACCTTCTTGAGCTGATTCTGGATAATAAAGCTTGCTTCGCAATAATCCAGAGCTTTCCAAACCATATATTTGACTCCCTTTATTGACTGATATGCAAAGTTGTGTTTAACTATATGGAAAATTGTGAATCCTTTTCTCCACTTGCTTTCCCCTTCTACCTTGAATTCATGTGCATTCCCCCAGTTTTCTGCCTTTGTAATGGAGGCTTCAGTTCTTCTGCAGCCACAGTTGCAGGAAACCCAATTATAATCAGCAGCTGCCCTGCTGCTGAAAGCTGTTAGTGCCAATGTTGTTAATGACCGACCCAGTTGAATGTGCTGATTTAAGGGGTAGACTTATTTCTTGTCACTCCCTAGGGCCTTGTTCTTAAATGAGATTTCTACGTTGTTTAGTTGTTTACTCCTCTAGCATAAGGAGTATTAACCACTAACCACCACACTTCGTATATCGCACGTTGAATTGAAATAATGGGGAGGTTAAGACATATCACTACCTTTGAGGTATGAAGACACGTGCCCTGAAAAAACTTGGCTCCCACCCCTAATTTTTGCCTAAAGAAGTTGGATACCACTGCAATTTGCTCTGAAGTTATACATGTTATTTTCTTCAAGGGACTATAGGATGAGAAGGGTACAGTTAGGTTTCTTTTCGGAACTAAACACATTAGCAGTAACCTGCAAAAATCAATACCAATTACTTGCAAGCAAGGGCTAAAAAAAAAAAAAATTACTGAAGCTACAGAATATGCCCATAGGTGAATGGCTTAAAACAAAGAAAATACTGGCATAGCTGGTACTCTCACAAAATAGAAGCAAAAGTAGTAAAGTTCTCTTTTATTTATTTTGGCATTTTGGTATTAATTTGTAAAAGGCAACAACTGTTATATTTAAAAAGAAAAATAAATAAAGCAGCGAATAACTCAATATAAGAAGGCTATTTTACTGTCTCCCTGGCATGACTAAGGTTTGTGTTGTCTTTCTAGCAGACATCAAGGCATTCAGAAGGTGTATGGGGATGGCTTATCTATATAAACCAGCAAACCTTTTATTCAATACCCAGACATTCTGCATGCCAATATTATGTGTTTAGTGTCTCGAGATTCTATTTAGCAGAAATTCACTTTGAGGGGCTTGGTGAAGCCTTCAGAGGTTTAACTGTGTAGTCTCTCCTTTATTCAAAAGGCTGAAATAATACTTTTCCAGTTTCTGGAATTCTTAAGCTTGCATTTCAGATTAAACTATCGCAGAGAGTAGAATTTCTTCCTTCCTTGTTGTCTTCTAGTAGTAAAGATGGGGCACATATCTGTAAGATGTGGACCCAGAAACTCTACTCTCAAGTCTGGCTATGATGACGAAGTCTTGAGAAGCTAGTAAGCCTTGCTACCTCATTCAAGTCCGTGGTAGAGTTGTGTATGAATGTATGGAGAGGTGGGGGAAGTTCCAAATACTACAGAATTTCCCCATAGTTAACAGCCCTGCTTACCAAATAATTGAGGCCATGTGGAAATGGTTCCTATCATTAAATCTCGCATCAGAAGGGACGAGTTTTGGCATGTCTGTATCGCCAATATGAGTATCAAAAAAGGTAACTGTGGATCTTCTTGGACAGTCATTTTCCTGGACTTCAGTTTGGTCCTCCCTGGTCATAAAATGATATGATTCTTAATACTTGAAAAAATTGTCCCAAAACACAATATCACCCAAAAAAAAACCCTCTTTTACCAGCTTCCTTTTTTTTTTCTTTAATTGCGGAGCCTCAAATAGATATTTAAGAAGTAAGAGAAGTGAATGGTGGTCACACAATGCCTGAAAAAGAAAGCTCTGAGTAGTTGTCTGGGGGACACTAGAAACAAAAGAAGTGTGTCGCGTGATACCATCATGGCATCCAGCACTTTCCATATAGGGAAGGCAGACAGGGAAAAGAAAATTTTGCTTAACGTGGATTGAGGAAGTAGTGGATTCAAGTAATGGAAAGGAAATGAATTTTACAGTATTCTGAGGTACTGGTAAATTTACTTGCTACAGATTATACTGAAGGTAAAATGCTGCTTAAATAGAGTCTAAGATTTTATGTATCAAATATTTACCTAATTTTTAAAGCATTAAAAATGTTAGGATTCAATAGTTATAGTTACTTTCATCCTTTGAAACAAAAATAATTCTTGTTTCAATTTTATATGTTGAGCTGTTGAAAGAAAATTGAAAGAGGCAAATAATATATACTTATTTGTCTCTATGGGTTTGTGCAGTTTATAGATATCCTGAGCAGCGCTTCTAGTGAGCGTTCTTAGTAGCACCAGGTTGGTTGTTAATGGAGTATTGACCCAGCAATTTATTGAGGCAAGCCCTTCTGCGCTACTCAGAGTTGATGTGTTTTATATTATAATTGCATCTAATACCTTATTTCACAACTTCAATTAATATAGTTGGGTAGAACTTGAAGAAAGTTTATAACAAAGCTATGAATAGAGTAATTCATTATTGTAAAAGTGTACTTTGATAGGGGAAACTAGGATTGTTTTTCCTCAGAAAGAAAACACTGATGTATGATAACAGTATTCTCCAATAAAATTGAAAATAAACATCTAAAGAGACATAACATTTCTGTTGAGGATAGAAACCCTGCACTCGCTATCTGCAAACACTGGGATAATATCTTTCACAAAATGTTTACAATCCAGATAAAAAGAGAAGATATATATGCAGCAAATCAAGAGAAGAGATGAAATAGAGAAGAAATGAGAGAAGAGATGACAACCACTAAACAAAAGGTGGAGAGAGAGACGTGCTCTGAGAGTTGGTGGGCAACAGAGATCTCTCTGCACTGAGGAGGCCAAGGAAGGCTTTTTAAAAAGATGATATGGGGTGTGGGTGTTGAAGATAGAAGGTGGGATGTAAAATATAAGAAAAAAGGCAAAGTTTTTGCACGAAACCTTAAGGTGGCCATTCTCACTTCGGTTCCTTGGTTTTTGTGGAGGGATAGTAGGTAGTAAAGTTAGGGTGAGAACTTTGAGCGTCGATTGAGGGTAGTAATTTACATCAGGCTAAGGAGTTGTAGGCATTCTCCTATAAGCCAGGCAATAGAAGGCCATCAGAAGTTTACAAGCTGGGATATAATATGACTTTTATAAACAGCAATATGCCAGTTGTGTGAAGGATGAGTTTAGAGAAAGACTGAAGCAGAGAACACTAAGAAAATGTTTTAACAGTGATAGGGAAAAATTAATTGGATATTTTGGCTGAGCTCCTTAATAGAAATAATGAAAGGAACACAAAAGGAAAACCCAAAATCTAGTTCAATGAATACTTAAAATTTATAAGTGATAGTATAATCCTATAATTTATTCTGAATTAAGAATCCATAATTCTGATTCTATAATTGGAACTATCCCAGAATTCTATGTCCTATTTGACATTAGTTTGACTTAAAGATTGGCTTATGTCCCAATCAATCAATTTGATGGTGACCAAGAATTTCCTTTCAATTTACAGTTTAATATTGGTCAGAGAATGGAAAGTAAAAAGCCATAGCACATGCTATATGTATGATCCATAGACTTATCAAATTCAAATTTAATGGGGAGTCTAAAACAGCCATTTGGCATTTATACTGCAGGTTTTTTCTAATATTTTATCAGAGATATCAAAGAGACTTCAAACTCAATTCACTGACTGATATAAACAGCAAGCTATTTCAACAGATAAAGAACTCTGGGATAAATAAAAACGGCTTGGAATTTTTTTGAAGTGAAAAAATATGTGTAAAAAATGCATTTCTAATAGTCACAGGACAAAAGTGGACAGAATTTCCCATTACAGTGAAGTTTAATGAATTCAGTTGGTTCTTTTAGCCATCATATGGTCTCATCAAGAAATAAGGAAGAATATCATTAAGTGGATATCCCCCTTTACATAAAAGCTGAATACATTTTTTTTTTTTTTTTTTTGAGATGGAGTCTCGCTCTGTCACCCAGGCTGGAGTGCAGTGGTGCAATCTCGGCTCACTGCAAGCTCCGCCTCCTAGGTTCACACCATTCTCCAACCTCAGCGTCCTGAGTAGCTGGGACTACAGGAACCCACTACCACGCTCAGCTAACTTTTTTGTATTTTCAGTAGAGATGGGGTTTCACCATTCACAGGATAAAAGCTGAATACATAATACATTTTAAGGACTGAAATCCCTGCTATAATAACTTTAGTAATTACTCACTGTTGATGAAAAATATCCTAGGCCAAAAGTTTTCTCTGTTTGCCCCAAGCAGATGGAGTAAGGGCTCTGAGTCAACCTGACTTCCCTCTGCATGGTGTCAAGCACTCTGTGGCTTCATGGCCTTGCAATCCAGTTAATCCCTAGGAACCAAACTTACCCAAGTGGTTGTGTAAGTTGTACATAGTAAATGTAAAGTGCTTAGCATAGCACATAAAATGTAAAGTGCTTAGCATAGCACATAACAAAAAAATTTGTTGAGTAAATGAATATTTTGCTCTAAATAGTGTGGGCCGTGTGGGCCACAAGATCTACTAAACAAATTAGATTGTAAAACTTCTCAAGGGATATCCTCTGTGTATTTGGTAGAGGAAAGAGGAAAGAGATTTGTAAAATGATTGAAATATGTTACTTACCTTTAGGATTTTTTTTCTTGCCAAGCTTTGGGTTTTGAGCTTGGGGATCTTAGAGTCACAGGAAGAAGAAACAGATAGCTCCTGTAGCGCTGGCTATAGTCTCATAGAGCCCAAAAGGGTAGGAAGGAGATGATTTAGAAAGTATGAGAGGGTAGAATGCTAGGGAGGTTTCTGACCAGTTGTTTTCCAGGCCAAAGCAAGTAACGCAATGACTTCTTGTATTAAACCCATCATTTATTTAATCAAAGATAAAGCATATTTCTATTATTTCTATAATAATAGAAATTCTACAAGAAAGGAGAGGAACCTTTAAGTTTTCCCTAAAGAAACCCATTCTTCCTATTCTTATGATTTCTGATGCGAGCTACACTACTTTCCAAACACGCGATCCTTTAGGGTACAGAGGAGAGAAAAGCAATTCGTTTAAAACATGATTTTCTATGTAGATCATCAACAAAGGAAGAAAGAAACTAGAAAAAAGGGGGAAGAAATGGGTGAGTGTAGTATACTTATTTCAGATATGAAGATGTGCTTCCAGGTACAGCACTAGAGGTACAAATTCATTCTAGAGCTTCGTTCACTGGTACTTACTATCTCTGGAACTACAGTCACTGCAGAACCAGGGCATTGAAGCCCAAGCTTAATACAGATTGTAGGGAGCAGACAAAATTGGATCAAAGTCCAGATTTCCTTCTTTTCTAACTGGAAGTGGCTTGGGCATTTCATTTAATACCACTGAGTTTCAATTTATTCATATGTAAAATAAGCCTCATAGAGGTGTTATAAGGAATCATAGATTACTCTACTCTTCCACTCTATGACATAGGCACATTTCACATTTTAATTGGGATGATTCTTAAAATCAATGGCACATCTTTTTTGGAAGTGCCACATAAAATCATGGGGCATCAAACAATAAATTGTATCTTAATTTGATAAAATACATGAAGGTAATAAAGGCAAAGTGCATCTGACAACATCTAGCATCTAATAAGCACCAGCAAATTGTTTTGGGGTGATGCTCAGTGCTGTTGCTATTACACCATGCTACACCACTCAGGGAAGCATCTCTTTCTTCATAAATGTTCGCTGATACTCCAGCTCAAGTGAATGCAGTCTAGTGCGTATTTTGTGAAAGAGTAATTAAAGTCTTAAATGTCCTAGTTTCTCTAATCATCTAAAATATCATACTTTTAATATAAAAATAATAGTACCTTAAAAATGGAATGATACATCTTTGGAATATTTATCAACTTCAAAGGACTTGCAATCCTCCTACATAATAATAGTACTATATTACTTAGTTCTTGGGTACGAAGAGTCTGTACTGCACACAGCACTCTGCTAGGCACGAGTTTTCCTTGTTTTTTCTAATACAACTTTGATATGACCTAATTTCACCACCAAAAAAAACAGCACCATATGGCAAGTTCCCCATTTCCCGTAAAATAATTTATTGAGCCTTTAGTGTGTCCAAGTGACTGAATTCTTTATGCTGAATTTTTCTCAAGATTTCTTCAGGACATCAGAACATAATGCAGATTTTTTTTCAGGTGGCCCTCTACCAACTGGATATGAAATTGGATCAGCTGGAGGCAAGAACAGATGGGGCTGAGCAGCAGATGGAAAGATCCTGTTTAGGATATGCAGAATCACTCTGGCAAAATCAATCATGCCACAGGAGTTAGTTTCAGTTTGGAGAAAGAAAATGAACTCAAGTAGACAACTGAGTTACCGGGAAATTAATACGAGCTCACACTTTAGAAAGTCTTGATTAAGTGTCAATAAGACAGATGAGCTAATGATGTTGAATTAAAAGTCTTAAATGTCACGTTTGTCAGTAATCATAATAGCTCTCCATATTTAGTGCTTACCCTGTACCAGGCATTTCAGGTACAGATCTCATTCAATCCTTACAAAAACCCTGTGAGACAGGCATTTTTCCGATATCACAAATGCTGAAACGGAAGTTCTAAGTAAATTGATCAAGGTCATAGGACTCTAGGTAACAGAACCAGGATTGGAACTTGTCTGGCTAGCTGGAAAGCCCACACAAATCATGAACACTCTACTTTACTACTTTCCAGTGTTAAATGATGTGTATAAAAGAACAATTGGAGGAGCATACGGTCAACTTTCAGATATCCTAAGGTCCTTTCCACAGTAACAATTGGAACAGGCCTGTGATGGTCAGAGTGACCACTGGGCATCTGCCTGAATCTTTGTGGGGATTACAGAGCAGCGAGGGGGGCCACATGGTCCCCAGTAAAGCAGAGGTCACAGGTGTCACATACAGGCTCTGGTGAATCCCATGGAGTCCCTGTAGAAATCTCACATCTGCTTACCCCGAGAAGGTCTCCCAGAATCCTGGAGCTGCCTTGCTCCAGAAGTGGATCTCCATAGCAACCTTAGGCCAAAAGAGTCTCAGGCACCCGTTCTAGTCCAAACATGCTATGATGGACTTTGTTTCCATGGGGCATTCAATACATATGTGAATCTGAGATTGTGAGTGGCTTGGAGTACGTACTGTCTCAGTCCATTCGGGTTGCTATTAAAAAAAAAAAAAACATAAACTAGGTGGCTTATAAACAACAGTAATTCATTTCTCACGGCTCTGGAGGCTGGGAATTCCAAGACCTGCCAAGGTATTGGTGGATCTGGTGTCTGGTGAGGGGGAGTTTTCTGTTCATAGATGGCTCTTTCTAGCTGTGACTTTTCATGGCAGAGGGGAAAATGCACTCTC
This sequence comes from Gorilla gorilla gorilla, assembly GCF_029281585.2. Lineage (NCBI taxonomy): Eukaryota > Metazoa > Chordata > Mammalia > Primates > Hominidae > Gorilla > Gorilla gorilla. The sequence goes on from NC_073230.2 coordinate 156,792,834, forward strand.
TGGGGCCTCTTGTATAAGGGCACTAATACCGTACATAAAGGCTCTGCATCTCATGACCTACTTCACCCCAAAAGGCCCCACTTCCTAACATCACTTTGGGTGTTAAGATTTCAGCATATTAATTTGGTGGGGGTCACATAAACATTCAGTCCACTACATCTACTTTCTTCAAAACTGTAGGCAAGCTGTAAAGAAGGGAAAATCATTTCAGCCCAAGTACTCGCCCTGCTTTAACTTTGGAGCAAGAGCAGGAAATAGAAGGAACTTATCATTCATTGACTGCCTACTATTTGCCAGGCATGGAAAGACCATATAATTGGTTGGAGGGAAAATAAGATAAAAGTCTGAGCAACAGATGGAAACACATCTGCCAGGTGCCATGCTCTGTATGCATTACTTCATTCCATACAGCATTCTCTTGTATTAGCGAGTTCCTGCTGACTGCTACGCTACTTTTTCTTCCCAGCCAAATGTTCAAGAAGCAGGTACTGGTTATGAATAAGCATGGCGAAAACCCATTTTCTAAGAAACAGAAGAGATGGCAAGTGTATCCTCTCAAAGAAGTAAATTTTGTTTTCTGCCTTATTTTTCTCAAACAAAACAAGCTTTTAGCAATTGCATTACCATAGCCTTGCTATCTATACATAGATATCACAGAAATCTTAATCTTTGAGTTTTCAAGTTAGAGGAATTCTTATTAAGTATGAGAGTTAATAATCTCCTGAGACACAAATATGCCTGGTAATATGAGAACAATAAATGTTTGCTGGGTCCAAACATGAATTAAAGCTGTATATATTATGCCTTAAAGACATTAAATTAATCATAAATTGTAGTGATTAATTACATTAAAACAGTAGCATTATGAATACACAAGATACAAGTTTCAGTTTAAGGAAAAACCATATTTTAATAATCTCCAAGTACGCCTGTATTCTGAGACACTAAAAATAATTATATGCTACTAACTGTACCTTGAAAATGCATACACTCTTACTGAAGACACAGAAATGAACAGAACAGAACTAAAAATTGAATACATTTTGTGACACATGATTTTTTTCATTGTAGTATTTCTGAAATTTGGATGCATCTTAGAATCTATGACATCTTATAGTTGCCTTCAGCCAGGTGGCAGTCGTGATGTCACAAGCAATGCTTGCATGTAGGAGAACAACGTGTAAGACACATGTCAGCATCTTGCAAGAAAACCTCAGAGTCAATTACAGACCACTCTTATTATTCCTAGGACCTACTTGTTTTGAAAGAAGATGGGTGAGATGGTGTATTATATATGTTTAACATACAGGAAGCAAAAGTAAAAAAAGAAGTCTAGTTCTATGTCATTGCCAAATGACTTAAGAGTCTAGCACCACAGCATTTTAGTTGCTTAACAGATTTAAATGTTACATTGTGCTTGCTTTGGCAGCACATATGCTAACACTGGACCAATACAGGGAAGATCAGCAAGGCCCCTGCACAAGAATGACACATAAATGCATAAAGATTCCATATTTTTTTGGAACACAAAGGATAAATGCTTCAGGGGATTGACACCCAATTTTCCATGATGTGACTATTACACATGGCATACCTGCACCAAAATATCTCATGTACCCCATGAATATATACACCTACAATGTACCCATGAAATTAAAAATAAGTTAACATTTTTTAAGGAAATACTACCTCATCTTATCTCTTGATGGCACAGAAATTTATATTTTAAAACTGTTATATATAATTATATAATTTTATAATCATACAATTATATTTTTATATTTTTAAATAAATATATAATTTAATTATATAAACATTTAATTAAATTATACATTTAATTATATAAACATTTAATTAAATTATACATTTAATTATATAAACATTTAATTAAATTATACATTTAATTATATATTAACTATGTCATTTAATTGTATATGTTTTTATGTATTTATTATATAATATAGATCCATTATATTTATACATATATCTATATTTATACATAATATATTTAATATACATTATTTATACAAAATTATATATAATTAGGCTTAATAACTCTGAGTCAAAAACGTGATTCAAAGAGTCAAACTCTACATGAAAGGAAGTTTCAGAAATATCTCACCCAATTAACTTTGCTTATATTTTATTTTAAGTATATTTATATTTCAATATATTATATTTTTATATTTCAATATATTTCAATATATATTTTTATATTTCAATATACTATATTTTTATATTTTTATATAAAGCAATATATAAAATTATATTTCAATATATTTCAATATATTATATTTCATATTATATTTCAATATATTTCAAGATATTGTTTTTATATTTTTAAATAAATATTTTATAATTTAATGATATATAAACATTTAATTAAATTGTACATTTAATTATATATTAACTATGTAATTTAATTATATATAGTTATATATATTTATTCTATAATATAGATCCATTATCTATATTTATACATATTTTATATATTATTTATACAGAACTATATGTAATTAGGCTTAATAACTCTGAGTCAAAAACATGATTCAAAGAGTCAGACTCTACATGAAAGGAAGTTTCAGAAATATCTCACCCAATTTATTTTGCTTATATTTTATTTTTTGTGTATATGCAATAAATAAAAATTTATAATCAAGCTGAAAAGAGTTCTTTCAGCAAGCACAAAGTTTTCCAGGGATTAAAATTTACTGAGTCCGTTTATTTGGTGGTATTTTTCTTCGGTTTTTTTTTTTTTTTTTCATGGAACAATGATGACTGCTGGCATCGTAGATACAACAAAATAGGGGTATAAAAATATGCGGGAACATGAGGAGATGGTATACAAATCTACAGAGGCATGAAACAATAGAAATTAGCGCCAGTCTGGAAGTTAGGAGATAGAGATCACAGGCTTGGTTCCATAATTAAGGAGCTGCGTGATCTTGAGCAAGTCGCTTAATCTCTCTGAGCTTCATCCATAAAATAAGGAGCTGTGATAGATAATTTCCGAGCTCCAGAGAGCAGTGATGTAAGCAATCAGGAAAATAGAACCTTCCCTCGATGCTCCAAGGAAGAAGGGATCTGATGTGGGTCACTATGTGCTTATGAGAGTGACGGAAAGGAGTCCTGAGGTTGAGGAAGGCCAGTCGCTGCTGGCCTCAGCTTCTCTAATGGCTACCGAGGGATTAGACATTGCCTCCAGGCAGATCAGAAACTCAAAGAAACTTCCCCACAGGTCACAGCAGCCTCCGGTATATATTGGTGAACTGCTAAAGGCTACTAAAAACCCTTTAGGTTCCAAACTCTGCATGTCAGCAGGCCACTGCCCCAGTACACACTTCTCTGCCATCCAAATCTCCCACAGGGGCTTCTTACTGGTCGCATCCAAAACAAAGCTCTGTTAGGCAAGGGGTTCTGGGAAATGTAGTTCCTACACTGCCAGTCCCTGTGCTGTAGGAGAGGTCATAGAATGAGGTAGGAATGGGGCTGAGTGTCACAGACAGATATCTGGTACCCCAGCTGGGCAGCGAGGGACTATGATGGCAACGCAGGTGAACAAGAGGGAGGGGACGGCATGAAGACAGATTCAGAAGTCATGGAGAGGAAGGTACACATCTGAAAGATGCCTCAAAGGAAGAATTGAAAGATTAGATACGGGTTACTTTTTCTTTCCACACTAGTGAGTCAATATAATCTATAAATCAAGTCTCTTTAGCTCCTCTGCTGACTATCATGTTCTTTTTCCCTAGCTCTCCTGTAACAGGGAACAATACACCCTTTTTCTTGTAGTGCAAGAATAATGATTTGCTGGCAGAAGCTTCGTGAATCAGACTTTGCACTGAACATGTTATATTGTTTGGGAACCCAGCTAAATTTTTCCATGACTGCTTTAAAAGTGATTTCCATTTAAAGCTAGGTGGAACAAATTCCTGCTGCTGGCTAAATCTTCTTTTTCTTTTCCAATGAACAGAATCTCATAAAAAGGACTATTGCTTTTTTGTACTTTTCTGTGATGCATTTTGTGTTGGGGCCTATGGAGGAAGCCATCTAAAACTACAGAGTGTTGTAAAAATACCCTCGTAATTCTACTAGAATTCAACTTTTTAATAGCTGTCTTTCTTCTCCTTTTATATCTCCTTTTCAATTATTTCTTTCCCTTTGGTACTCTGACAGACTAATGTTTCTGGGTCTTTCATAGACACCTACATCGACCAAATGGATCCATCTCCCACCTTTGAGATCCTCATTAAACTCTGGCAGAGCTTGGTGGCTACATGAACTCAAACCCAGACGTATGCAGAAAGAATCCCTTTCAATAGAAAACCTAACATCACCAGTACTTACAATTCTGACTAATTTTTGTCATAAATAAATACAATGGGCATCATTTATGTCCATTTTGAGTCTGTATCTATGTTATATCACACTTTGCCTAATAATAATGCTGCTGTCAATTTAATGAGGGTTTTAGCTTACATAAATAACATTCAATTCAGTGGGGTTTATCTTAAACTGTACAGAGGTGCTTGTTTTATTATAATTCAACTGAATCAGAAACTTTCTTTCTCTCCACTTGCTCACACTGGCTTCTAACCAAGTCACGTTTCTTTAATGACAAGTGCTAAATAAACTTCACCTGGGGACTGATCCTCCAATAAGGATAAAAAAAAGAATTGCCCCGGCTACCAAAGTATCATTGTTTCATCTCCAATGAAACATTCCCCTATAAAACCATTTCTGTCTATGCAAGGACTTGGAGTAGGAATCCAGCCACAAAGGTCAGGGAAGGCCCCACCACTGCCATCCCCACTGACTCAGAAAAGGATTAAAATATTTTAAAGAAGGAGGACCAGAGGACAAAACGTCAGCATGGTCAAGAAAAAGTGAGCAGAGCCATGAATCGAGTGATGAAGTTGTAGATTCATAGAAAACATGTAAAGGCTATCATATATGTAAAGGTAAAGTGTCACTCCTCGTTTTAAGGGTGAAGAAATGAGGCTTGCAGGAGTTAAGTGCCACATAGCAGATAGTGGCCAAGATAGTGGCCAAGCCAGGCTGAGTCCCATGTCCAGATCAGTGTACTGCTTGCTTCTCTGTGCACCTGTCATCTTTAGTGGTGGTGAATGGATGAGCAGTATTGAGGTGAATACCCTAAGAAATAACACAGCAATAACGCTCAAGTATAATTTAGTAATAATAATGATTGGAAATCAACATGACTGTAGTGACTTCAGTTGTGTGCCCCAAAAAGATATGTCCAAGTTCTCATCCCTGGTACCTGTGAACATGACCTTACTTGGAAACAGGGTTTGTGCAGATGTAATGCAGTTAAGGATCTGCAGATTAAGATCATCCTGGACTTAGAAATCTACTCTAAATCCACTGACTAGAGTCCTCATGAGAGAAAGGAGAGAGAGCTTTGACACACAGAGAAGCAACTCATGTGAAGACCCATGTGAAGAGAGAGGAAGAGATTGAAGTTCTGTGGTCACAAGACCAAGAATGCCAGGAGCCACGAGAAGCTGAAAGAGGCAACAAACCTCCTCCCCTGGAGCTGTGGAGGGAGTGCAGTCCTGCTGAGGCCTCCATTGTGGACTTCTGGCCTCCATTGTGGATTTCTGGCCTCCAGAGCTGTGAGCCAATACATTCTGTGGCTTTAAGCCATCAAGTTTGTGGTCAGTTGTTACAGCAGCTTTAGGAAACTAATACAACTATGAAAATACCCAATCTAAAAAGCAATCCAGGAAGAAATTTTTGTTGTCCTAGTGGTTTGTTGTTGTCGTTGTTGATTTTAACAAAATATAGCTCAAATAACAGTACTTTGAACTTTTCAGTTAGGAATAATTACGCACGTAATGGCTCCCCTAAATGTTTTTTAGCCTAAAGACTCTGTCAACATTTAATATTATATAAAAGGCTCTGTCCACCTCCCCAGCCTCGTGTCCTCCCAGCCTTCCCCTTCCCCCAGTATTCCAGCCACACTGGTCTTCTCTTTGGTTCCAGAACATGCTAGGACCCTTCTCACCTCAGGCTTCTATGTGCTCCTCCTTTGGCTGGCACACTCCTCCCCCACCATGCACCACCTCCCCAGTCAACATCAGCTCCAAAGTGCAACTCTACGGGAAGCCCTCCTGCCCCTTTATAATAGATCAGCCCCACACATACACTCTCTTTGTAAACTCTCCTAACACCTTTTCCCTCTTCTTCACAGTCATGATCACGGTTTGTAATTTTTCATTTATAATATTTCTGGATTGTCTGTCTTTCCTGCTGGACTGTCACTCTCTGAGGGCAGGCACAGGACATTTTGCTCATCATGACATTTCATGGGTAGCATGATGCCTGGCATATAGCAGCCACTCATAAATATTTGGAAAATAAGTGAGTGATAGTATTTAGCCTTGGATGGAGCTCTTGTCTGTTATTCACACTTATAGCTGTTCTGTTTCCAACATATAAAATTGAAAGTGTAGAAAAATCTGTACATAGTCATAATTTGAAAATTAACTTATTTTAGTAATGTCTTAATTTTTCTCCTCTGAGTTTCTAAATGAATTCATGAAAGTTCTGCTCTGTCCCAAAGGCATTTCATAAATAAGTAAGCATAGCTAAAAGGGACTCAAACCTGTTACATTTCACCATGCCATCTGAGTTCATGGATAGGTGAATTTGCCCTAATTAGTATTATCCATTTATATAATCAATAAGCATGTTGGGTACTGTATTAGTCCATTTTCATGCTGCTAATAAAGACATATCCGAGACTGGGCAATTTATAAAAGAAAGAGGTTTAATGGACTCACAGTTCCATGTTGCTGGGGAGGCCCCACAATCATGGCAGAAGGTGAAAGGCACGTCTCACATGGTGGCAGACAAGAAAAGAGAGCTTGTGCAGGGAAACTTCCCTTTATAAAACCATCAAGATTCATGAGACTTATTCACTATCATGAGACTAGCACAGGAAAGACCCGCCTCCATGATTCAGTTACCTCCCACTGGGTCCCTCCCACAACACATGGGAATTGTGGGAGCTACAATTCAAGTTGAGATTTGGGTGGGGACACAGCCAAACCATATCATTCCACCCCGGCCCCTCCCAAATCTCTTGTCCTCTCGTTTCAAAACCAATTATGCCTTCCCAACAGTCCCCCAAAGTCTTAACTCATTTCAGCATTAACTCAAAAGTCCACAGTCCAAAGTCTTATCTGAGACAATACAAGTTCCTTCTGCCTATGAGCCAGTAAAACCAAAAGCAAGTTAGTTACACCCTAGATACAATGAGGGTGCAGGCATTAGATAAGTACATCATTCCAAATCGGAGAAATTGGCCAGACTTAAGAAGCTAAAGGCCCTATGCAAGTCCAAAATCCAGCAGGGCTGTCAAATCTTAAAGCTCCAAAAGATCTCCTTTGACTCCAGGTCTCACATCCCGGTCACACTGATGGTGGGCTCTCACAGCCTTGGGCAGCTCTGCCCCTGTGGCTTTGCAGGGTACAGCCTCCCTCCTGACTGCTTTCATGGGCTGGCATTGGGTGTCTACAGCTCTTCCAGGTGCATGGTAGTTCTCCATGAGCACCCCACCCCTGCAGCAAATTTCTGCCTGGACATCCAGGCATTTCCATACATCTTCTGAAATCTAGGTGGAGGGTCTCAAACCTCAGTTACTGACTTCTGTATACCTTCAGGCTCAATACCATGTGGAAGCTGCCAGGACTTGGGGCTTGCACCCTCTGAAACCATGGTTCAACCTGTACCTTGACCCCTTTTAGTCACACCTGGAGCAGCTGGGATGCAGGACACCAATTCCCTAGACTGCATACAGCACAGGGACCCTGGGGCCACCCCATGAAACCATTTTTCTCTCCTAGGCCTCTGGGCCTGTGATGGGAGGGACTGCCACAAAGATCTCTTACATGTCCTGGAGACATTTTCCCCATAGTCTTGGTGAATAACTCGGCTCCTCATTACTTATCCAAATCTCTGCAGCCAGCTTGAATATCTCCTCAGAAAATAGGATTTTTTTTTTCTATCATATTGTCAGGCTACAAATTTTCCAAACTTTTGTTCTGATTCTCTTTTTAAACTGAATGCCTTTAAGAGCACCCAAGTCACCTCTTCAATGTTTTTCTGCTTAGATATTTTTTCTGCCAGATACTCTGAATCATCTCTCTCAAGTTCAAAGTTCCACAAATCTCTATGGCAGGGGCAAAATGCTGTCAGTCTCTTTGCTAAAGCATAAAAAGAATCACCTTTGCTCCAGTTCCCAACAAGTTCCTCATTCCATCTGAGACTACCTCTGCCTGGACTTTACTGTCCATATCATTATCAGCATTTTGGTCAAAGCCATTCAGCAAGTCTCTAGGGAGTTCCAAACTTTCCCACATTTTCCTGTCTTCTTCTGAGCCCTCCAAACTATTCCAACCTCTGCCTGTTACCCAGTTCCAAAATTGCTTCCACATTTTTTGGTATCTTTTCAGTAGGGCTCCACTCTACTTGTGCCAAAATCTGTATTAGGGTTCTCTAGAGGGACAGAACTGATAGGATAGACATATATATAAAGGGAATTTATTAAGAGTATTGACTCACACGATCATAAGGTGAGATCCCACAATAGGCCACCTGCAAGCTGAGGGGCAAGGAAGCAAGTCCAAGTCCCAAAGCTAAAGAACTTTGGGTCCAATGTTCAAGGGCAGGAAGTAGCCAGCACGAGAGAAAAATATAGACCGAAAGACTAAGCCAGTATATCTTTCCACATTCTTCTGCCTGCTTTTATTCTGGCTATGCTGGCAGGTGATTAGGTTGTATCCACCCAGATTGAGGGTGGATCTGCCTTCCCCAGTCCATTGACTCAAATGTTAGTCTCCTTTGGCAGCACACTCACAGACATACCCAGGAACAATACTTTGCATCCTTCAATCCAATCAAGTTGACACTCAGTATTAACCATCACAGGTACCTAATAGATTCCAAAGATTGTATTTTAAAATATGTTTTAATCTGTAGAAGAGAAAAAGAAGATAACAAGAACAGTAATGAGAGGTAAATCACAGTGAGGCTGGGTGGCAATAAAGGAACATTTCCAGAGGCAGTCACTCTTGAGCTGAGTCTTAAAGAGTAGGAGAAAGTGAGTAAAGAAAGCCATGAAGGTTGTTTTAGGTCAGGGTTTCTTATTTTTGACATTTTTCACAGAATAATTCTTTGTTGTCGGGGGCCGTCCTGTGTGTTTTAGGATCTTAACAGCATCCCTGGCCTCTGTCCATGAGGTGCTAGTGTGACAACCAAAATGTCTCCTGAAGATTTCTCAATGAACTGAAAATAGAACTGCAGTTTGATACAGCAATCCTACTACTGGGCGTCTACTCAGAAGAAAAGAAATCATTATATAAAAAGGATGCCTGCACTTGTATGCTTATTGCAGCACTATTCACAATAGCAAAGATACGGAATCACTCTAAGTGTCTAATGGATGATTAGATAAAGACAATGTGGTGTATATATGGTGTGTGTGTGTGTATATATGTGTGTGTGTGTGCTGTGTATATATATATATGTATACACACACACACACACACACACATATATATACCATGGAATACTACTCAGCCATAAACAAGAATGAAATCATGTATTTTGGAGCAACATGAATGGAATTGGAGGTCATTATGTTAAATGAAATAACTCAGAAGCAGAAAGCCAAATACCTCATGTTCTCACTTATAAGTGGGAGCTAAATGATGTGCACATATGGTCATAGAGTGTGGAATAATAGACACTGGAGGCTCAGAAAGGGAGGAGGGTGGGAGGGGGAATGAGAAATTATCTAATGGGTACAATGTACACTATTTGGGTGATAGTTATCCTAAAAGCCAGACTTCCCCACTGTACAATATATCTGTATAACAATACTGCACTTTTACCCCCTAAATCTATAAAAATTTAAAAATTTTAAAAAACGAAAACAAAATGTCACCTGACATTGCAAAATATCTCCCCTGGAATGCAGCTTCTTCCCAGTTAAGAACCACTGATGGGGGCACAGGAAGGAGCCTATCTGCAGTTGGGGGTGTCTGAGTTACTGCAGCGTGTCCAGGTAGCTCTAGGAGAGTGCCTGGGAGGGAGATAGGAGAGAAAGTACAACACTGCTCTTACACATGGGGTTTCATGTCTTATGCTGGGGAGTTTGGAATTTCATCCTGAAAGCACTTATGCAGAATCAAAGGATCTTAAGTAGGAAGTGGACATGGGCTAATTTGTGCTTAAGAAAAATCACTCCGGTCACAGTGGAAAGGAAGGATCGAATGGAGATCAGAATGAATTTGAAAGAATTGAATGTAATCCAGAAGAGAAATGATTCATGGGGACGGAAAGGAAAGGAAAGGGAAGATAGAAAGTACTCACATCACATCTCTAAGACCTTGTCTAGAATGGGATCTAGATTCTTGGTTTGGATGATCAGAAAGTAGAATCATAAATCTTCTCCAAAATCCACTTGGAAATTAGCCCTCATGACTTTATGAAAAAAAAAATCAAACCCTTGAACTCAGAAAAATTACTTGTAAAGTCAGTTAAGCATAATCTAGGTGACCTCATGATGTAATAAATAAAAATAGCCACTACCTCCGGCTTCAAATTCAATTAGGCCTTCAGCAAAGATTCTTTCAGCAAATTGTCAAAAAATATTCGTTTTTAAAGTAATCAATGTATTAGAAAACTGTAGTAAATTTTCACCCCCTGCCCCCAAGCAATGTCTAGACAAGTGAGACAGAGAGACAAAATGAGTAACTGAGGCCATTTTTCTTGCCTGATTGTTCAGAAAATTGCCTCATTTCTTTGCTTTATTTTCTGAGTCCATATAATGATAACAGAAAAAGTTGTATGTGTGGATATTTTTTACAATCTGAATCTTTGACAGTGTTGAGAGAGGTAATCGCCAACAAACACATGATCACAGCATTTGCCAGATCCTCTGTTTTCTTTCAGGCTTTTGTCAGTATCTAAGGCAAGTCCTTTGTGTGAGAACTGACTAGATAAAATGTCATGAGCACCTCCTGTGAGGGAAAGACCGAGACTGAGATCTCAGTCATAAAGAGACTCCCCAGCTACAGGTGTGCAAAGGCAATTAACAATTTGGGGCAAAGCGCAATTTTCATAGACTCTGTTTTGCTAAAAAAAAAAACCCTACGCTACCTATTTCACAAAGTTATTCACATTTCTAGCTCATGAGGAACACACGATATTCAGGAGCTGCTAAAGGCTATGAATAGGTCATCCAGGTTTTGATTAAGAGATTGTTTGAACAAGTCCCAAGTGGGAATAATTCAAATTAAAGCAAGAATGTGTCAATACATCTGAAATGTTGAAGAATGCAAAAATAGTATTTATACATAAATATAAAATATAAATGGAATTTTTATGTGTTGATAAATTATGTATTTTTAAATATTTGGCTTCAATAACAATATAAGAAAAATGAAATTCCTACTAATCCATAGAATAATGTGTACTTTCTTTTAAGAAATCACCAACCTTAAAATCACTAAAATATGATACATTTAACAAAATGGTAGATTTTAAATTATAAACCAAACTGAATTCAGAAAGTAAAAATTATGATTCACAGTTTATATTGGTCAAAGTTGTCATTAATTGTTTATTATCATTAAAAATAAACACATATGTTTCACTTCACATGTGTTACACAGGTGCTTAATATTTTATTAATATAAATGCATAATTCATTTGCTCTTCACAACCACAAAAAGTAGATACATGATTATTCCCATTTTGCAGATAAGGAAATTAACACCCAAGTGAAATACTTTACCAAAGGTCACATAGGTAGTAAGTAACAACTGTGTCATCGGAGGAGAGCATTATCTCTAAACTTCATGAGAGACACATATAAGCAATTAGTCCCTTACAGACTAAGAAATTTTGATACAGACAATTTGTTGCAGATCCATAAGATAGTACAGCCAGTTCTGTGAATCACAGTGTTATATTTATTTCCACATATTCTATGTTAATAATGTAATTTTTAATTCCATGTATTTTAAGTTTTCATTCAATAACTGCTATAAGTATATGCAGCTCTGAGAACAACAGGGAAGAGAACAATTTCAGCCATTTAAAAATAGCTTTTATATTTAGATTTAAATATTTCAGTTGCATTTCAAGTATCTTTTTCTGCTAAGAATTTGGCCTGTCTGAATTTCAAAAGGCATCTGGGCTTCAAACTTTAGTTAATGGTAAAAAAAAAATAACTCCATATTTAATTTCCTGAAATAGTTCCAAATTACAGAAACAGAGAGAAAGCTTAAATACCATAGAACAAAAATTCATAGAATAGAATTTATGAATCATGATTCATACACAAAAGACCAAACCTCTCAATGAATAACTGTATTGTTGACAGTTTGGGAGGAATTTTAATTTTGTTTTTTTTTCTCAAATAGTGAGATCAGAGTTGGAAAAGCCTTAACATCTCCATATTAGAGATTCTGTAACTCACATCAGTTATGCCAAGCTCCAGCTACGTACTCTGAAAAGTATATTAAATCAGAATGATAATTGTTCAGTAAAATTTCTCCTAGAAGTATAGTAAATACGATTGATTTAATATATCATTGAGATTCTACTGGAAAAATGGCATAAAACAGCAACATTCTGTTGCCATTTTATAACTTTCATTTTTGTAAAGTGACCATTAGCATAATATAGTAATATCATTATGACAATCTGCACAGATGAAAATATCTCAAGGCCAATATTACATTTTCATCAAGTAAATGACCATGTGTTTCAATAAACACAATTATGAATGTTAATATACCAACAGACTGAGTATTTTCATTTCTCAGCATCATTGTTTATAGGGGAAAACAAATTAATCATCTTTGAGATAACAGGAGTGTAGACTTTTAGAACATGATCTGTTTCACTACAGCTATTCTTGGTTTGCTGAATAAGAGTCAGGATTGTACTCCAGACTGTCCTCATCTGAGGTCATCTTATCTGTCCCCTTCTGAAGTAATCTTGTCATTACGTAAATACCTATGCAGCATTATCGATTTAGAACCAGATGATTTAAGATGAATCACATCTTTATTTTGATAAGTATCCACAGGACACCCAATTGTACAGTAGAAACATGCAAAGAAACCTCTTCCTCCTGCCTGTTCTATTGGCTTGGACAATTCCTGAACAAGCTGTTCTCCAGCCCTGCACACCTGCGAGCAGGCCAGGGACTCTGTGGACCCAGCCATGCCCTTTCTGTCACCAAGGCCACATGTGTGGTCAGGAGGCAAGTGAGATTGTCATCACTTTCACTTAAGTCCTTTTTAGCAATAGGCACATTAGGCATTGGAATGGATGGGCAAGCGAAATGGACACAAACCAAAAATGGAAGAGGCAACCTGTCTATGGCCTTACCATCCTGAATATGCCTGATCTCGGAAGCTAAGCAGGGTTGGTTTGGTTAGTATGTGGATGGGAGAAGAGATAACTAGCTGAGACTTCAGTATCTAGCTTATAGGCTGCTTCAGCCTTCAAGCAGAGCTTAATTATATGTATCACTGGGGAAGATCCTTTTCTGGAAACAGGCAACATTTTAAGACCATTCAAGATTAACCTTTACTTGAGCAAAAAGAAATGTTTCTACTTTCAAATGCTTTTTGGTAAAAATCTTTAAAAAATAATAAATGCTTCAAAGAGAATAAAACAGCTAGGAATCCAACTTACAAGGGATGTGAAGGACCTCTTCAAGGAGAACTACAAACCATTGCTCAGCGAAATAAAAGAGGACACAAACAAATGGAAGAACATCCCATGCTTATGGATAGGAAGAATCAATATCGTGAAAATGGCCATACTGCCCAAGGTAACTTACAGATTCAATGCCATCCCCATCAAGCTACCAATGACTTTCTTCACAGAATTGGAAAAAAACTACTTTAAAGTTCATATGCAACCAAAAAAGAGCCCGCATTGCCAAGACAATCCTAAGCCAAAAGAACAAAGCTGGAGGCATCACACTACCTGACTTCAAACCATACTACAAGGCTACAGTAACCAAAACAGCGTGGTACTGGTGCCAAAACAGATATATAGACCAATGGAACAGAACACAGGCATCAGAAATAACACCACACATCTACAACCACCTGATCTTTGACAAACTTGACAAAAACAAGAAATGGAGAAAGGATTCCTTGTTTAATAAATAGTGCTGGGAAAACTGGCTAGCCATATGTAGAAAGCTGAAACTGGATCCCTTCCTTACACCTTATACAAAAATTAATTCAAGATGGATTAAAGACTTAAATGTTAGACCTAAAACCATAAAAACTCTAGAAGAAAACCTAGGCAATACCATTCAGGACATAGGCATGGGCAAGGACTTCATGTCTAAAACACCAAAAGCAATGGCAACAAAAGCCAAAATTGACAAATGGGATCTAATTAAACTAAAGAGCTTCTGCACAGCAAAAGAAACTACCAGCAGAGTGAACAGGCAACCTACAGAATGGGAAAACATTTTTGCAATCTACCCATCTGACAAAGGGCTAATATCCAGAATCTACAAAGAACTCAAACAAATTTACAAGAAAAAAACAAACAACCCCATCAACAAGTGGGCGAAGGACATGAACAGACACTTCTCAAAAGAAGACATTTATGCAGCCAACAGACACATGAAAAAATGCTCATCATTACTGGCCATGAGAGAAATGCAAATCAAAACCACAATGAGATACCATCTCACACCAGTTAGAATGGCAATCATTAAAGAGTCAAGAAACAACAGGTGCTGGAGAGGATGTGGAGAAATAGGAACACTTTTACACTGTGGGTGGGACTGTAAACTAGTTCAACCATTGTGGAAGACAGTGTGGTGATTTCTCGAGGATCTAGAACTAGAAATACCATTTGACCCAGCCATCCCATTACTGGGTATATACCCAAAGGATTATAAATCATGCTGCTATAAAGACACATGCACATGTATGTTTATTGCGGCACTATTCACAATAGCAAAGACTTGGAACCAACCCAAATGTCCAACAATGATAGACTGGATTAAGAAAATGTGGCACGTATACACCATGGAATACTCTGCAGCCATAAAAAATGTCTTTTGTAGGGACATGGATGAAGCTGGAAACCATCATTCTCAGCAAACTATCACAAGGACAGAAAACCAAACACCACATGTTCTCACTCATAGGTGGGAACTGAACAATGAGAACACTTGGACACAGGAAGGGGAACATCACACACCGGGGCCTGTCGTGGGGTGGGGGGAGGGGGGAAGGATAGCATTAGGAGGTATACCTAATGTAAATGACGAGTTAATGGGTGTAGCACACCAACATGGCACATGTATACATATGTAACAAACCTGCACATTGTGCATATGTACCCTAGAACTTAAAATATAATAAATAATAATAATAAATTATTTTTCTGATTTGTTTTAAAAAAAATCACTGTATTCCTTGGCTGTAGCACAGCAGCAAATGTAGATAGTATAAGAACTACTTATCCTGGGTCCCAAAATATAGTTGCTTGAAAAAGTCTATATTGTGACCTTAATTTTTAGTACTTTGCCTCTTTGGGAGCTCCATTGTGAAGAGAGGTATGCACAACCTCACGGTCCTCAGGTTGTTATCACATGGCCGAACACTTTACAACATGAATTCATGAATTATGTAGTGAATTAATACATCAAAGAAGATCTCGCCACACTTATCACAAGCACTCTTAGTTATAGCCCCACAACCTTAATTGTTATTGCCAAGAATTTCTATCCATCCACTCTTCCTATTTTGCAAACTACAATTACAGAAGAGGTATGAATGAAAAGTTTTCTGTATCATTCCAAAAATGTGTTAAGATGTTCTGAAAAGTTCTGATTCCTTGATCTATGAGTGACTTAGCAACATGATTAGATGAGACAAAACCCATAGCTACACATCTTTCTCTAGAAGTCTTAATGTCGACTCTTGACAAAATTTCAGATCCATTCAAAATTTCAAATACGTTAAAATAAAAAAATTAACACTCTAATGTTGAGATTGAGTAGCCTATACAAAGCCTTCCTTAAAGATTACATTTTTTACATTTTCTAGATTTCATTCATTGCAAGCATGTTTGTAATTGCTCAGTGAATGGCTAATTTCAAATCTGTACCAGGTAATTCTCACATCTCTGTCATCTCACGGCTGACACCTATTGATTTTCTTTCTTTTTCTTTCATTCACTTTGAGATCTTCCTGGTCCTTGATATTGTGAGTGACTCTTGGTTGAAACCTAGACATTTTAGATATTATTTTATGAGACTATGGATCCTCTGCTGGTTGAAACCTAGACATTTAAGATATTATTTTGTAAGACTATGGATCTGCTGCTGTCATCCTCTCTCTGCTTTTCTTTTTCTTCTCCACTTACTCCTACCCCTTTAATCCAGTGCTCAAGTAGGACCAGGGAAACATTAAAAGTTGGCCCACAGATGGAAGGAACATTGTACTTCATGTGTCACATTTAAATTCTCCAGGAAGAAAGGGCTTGTCAATAAAGTGTCTTTTTAAGTCACAGATGGCAGTAAGTCTGTGCTACTCCCACCTTTTCTTTCTGTTCATTGTCTCCTAATGTCACTTATTTTCTGAAGTATCTAAGTAGCACCACCACTATCCAAGACTGACATTCTCCGTTTATATTCAATCATAACTAACTAGTGAAGATTAATTGGGGAGGAGACAAGTCTGAATTAGAAATCACCAAAGTAGTATTTTAAAAGAAGTGCAGATTTATTGCATTCAATTCTAGACCTAATTCAGAGACATGGCTAGAACTGTTACTGAGGAAATGTCTTAAACGGCCTAATTTAAAGCATAGAGACAACCCATTTGTACATTAGTAGAAAGTAATGTGTTTTAAATCTTTAACAATGGTTTTCTTGAGTAGATTAACTACTGCTTTAAAAATCCTATTTATCTCCTACAAATACTAAGTAAATTTCAACACAACCCTTTCTGAATTTTCACAAATACTACAGGAGAGGAATCTAAATTAGAAGCTCGATTATACATGTTATTTCTGTTTAAAAGGCACTAATTAAGCTGCTTTGCCCTGTGAGCACTAGAATTTGGGTTGGCACAGTCATTTCATAATCTGAACTCTAACACAATTATTTCTGGATGAACCATTGCCATAAAATTTAACAGGCTATATTAGCTGTTGGTTGGCATTGATGATCTATAAATACTAACCTTTATCTCTTGATATTTTTTCTCATTCTTTTTTATGGTTAATTTAGAATTTCACTGATTAGGCATTTGCTTATATAAAGTGCTTACTGATACCAAAGACTCAAAACACTGTTAAGCATGTTTATGCTGCAAAGTGAATGAGTGTTGCAAAGTTTGACTTGGTGTAGAAAGATTGTAAGACTAGAAGTTACTTTTAGAAAACCTAAACTATCTTGTAGAAAAATTATCTCACGGTTTTTAAAAATGACGTTCAAAATTCAGAGAGAACAATTCAAGCTTGTTGCTAGTGGAAAGTTAACGGTGGTTTAGATCAGTTGTACACACTGTGCAAGATGTTTATGTGCTGACAGCTTGTGTGCCTACCTCCACATCAATTCGGCCATTATACCAGCTAATTCTTCTATCTAGGATTCATAACATAAAAATGTGCTTCCTCTTTCTGAGGGAAAGTTGACTATGGGTAGAGAAGAGTTGCCGTTATTTCACCTTGAAGAATAACAATATAAGCTCATGTGCAATGAAATAGCAGACTTATTGGAAATGATTACTAGCTTCTTGAAAGCAAAGAAGTATATAATTTTTAACTTCATAAGGATTTAGAAGTTGATCATTCATCATCCTCTTCTGCACTCTGAGTGCTGGACCAACTGAAAGATGGAAGCAAGTGTCAGACAGAAATCAAAACAGTAGCTCAGACTGTGTTTCTCTCGTGACATAGGCCCTTCAATCCCTACTTTTTGAAAGAGTGGCTAGGATACATGAAGTCATTACAGTATCAACTGCATACCCACAACATTTAGGAAATATAAAACTCCCCAGCCCCTACTTCAAGGTTATGTTCTCAGAACCAGATATATAGTGCAGTCTAGCCCTGCACCATCCAGTACAGTGGTTCCTAGCCACATGTGACTGTGGAGCACTCGTAATGTGGCTACTGTGACAGAGGAATTGAATTTTCATTGTGTTTTAGTTAATTTAAAATTATATTTAAAAACTGATTCTCAATTCACTATTGGAAGACTTTGAAGTCTACTTGAAACAATTTCAGGTATGTGCATCTACTTTTTCAACCATAAACTACATAGAACCTAAGTATAAATTAGTTATTTCTAATTACAATAATTAATTCCATTAAAATGAAAAGGCCAAATTGAGATATGCTCTCAGTACAAAATACATAAGAATTTTGAAGACACCGCCTAAGAAAGAGAATATAAAATAGCCCATTTATAATTGTTTACATGTTGAAAGAGTTGTATTTTGGATATACAGGATTAAATAAAACATGAAAATTGACTTTTAAAAATTCATCTGTTTCCTTTTACTTCTTTAACATGATTACTAGAAAATGTTTAATTACATATGTGGCTCACATTGTATTTCTATTAGACTCACTCTACTAGAGTGTGATGTAGATTCACCCTCTAGTTGGTGTGTAAAAGTCATGGTGGAGATTTCATTGTATCTAGGGGAAGAAGAACAAACTAATGAAGGGGGAGAAGGAGACAATCTTCTGACTCCCAGGAACCCACCTGGTCTGGGCCAGTTTGTGTCTCTGCATGACTTCTGAGCCTGAACTTAAGTGGAAGAAATCTCCCACCAAGAGGTTACTTACATTGCCAGGTGTTGGTTTCTTCTCAGACGTAGGATTACTGAGCTCTGAGTGTCATCTTACCTGGGTGCTTCTTCTCCTACTCTTGTTTTTTAAAAGCTGTTACTTCTCT
This sequence comes from Gorilla gorilla gorilla, assembly GCF_029281585.2. NCBI lineage: Eukaryota > Metazoa > Chordata > Mammalia > Primates > Hominidae > Gorilla > Gorilla gorilla. Next base: position 156,811,831 of record NC_073230.2, read on the forward strand.
AGGCTTTGATTAACATTAACTATTAAAATTACAGTGTAGGCCCAGCATGGTGGCTCACACCTATAATCCCAGCACTTTGGGAGGCCAAAGTGGACAGATCACGTGAGATCAGGAGTTTGAGGCCAGTCTGGCCAACATGGTGAAACCTGGTCTCTACTAAAAAAAAAATAAATAAGTACAATTGCAAAACAAATAAATAAATAAATAAAATTGCAGCGTAAAACTCTCTTTTACTCTCTATTTTCCTATTGCAACATAATTCAGCTTTCCCTGGGTAGCCATCCCTTAATCCTAGGTGAGAAAAAATATATATTAAAGATGAAACATCTACTAATGCCCAGCCCTGCAAAAAACTTATACTCCCATTTCTGGTGGAGGCAACATTGAAGATTGGCTCTCTGGTGTCTAAAAAGATGTTCTGCCCATGTCGATTTGAACACCTCTTTTTCGTAAAAGGCCTTGCCCTTTCCACATGGACTATGAAGGACCTACAGAAGTGAAACTGTGTCCCCAGTCTAAACTCCCTGGGAGAACCTCTCCTGACTCAATAAAGAATTGGTTTTTCTGCCCAAGAACAGAGCTCTGCTTGATTAGTTTGAGGTCCAGGAGACCACCTGGATCACCAAGATAAATGCTTTTTCTTGCTAACCCAACGCAGAAACAGGTACATTTCTCAGTTCTTCAACCCGCCGACCCTGCTGCCTCCTGGAGCCCATATAGGGTTTCTTGTTCAGCCATAGTTCTAGACCTTGGCTGCAGTTTGGAATCACCTTTCTAGTCTCGAACATAAAATAAGGCCCAGAGCCCAGGCCAGACTCACTACATGAGCATTTTCAGCTACTAAGGAGAACTTGAAGAAAAGAAATTGGCCAAGCAGCAGACTCATGTGTGCCCTGGCACTTTTCCTATCTCACTAATCGCCCTTCTCATATCATAACTCACCCTCCTCATGAAAAAATAGAATGAATGAATGTGGACGGGGAAATGCCGAAACACCCTCCTCATAACTTGCACACGAATCCTCCTCTATGTTCAAAGGCAGGGAAAGAGAGAAAATGGTACCAAAGAGAGCCTGTGTGCAGTACTTGAGGCAAGGCTTTGCATGTTTCAAGCGCCCAATACTTATCTGTTGACACAAAGAGTGCCGTAATTATGTTAGAATTAGTTTGGCTTTTTTTTTTTTTTTCTGCTCTAGAAACATTTTGTTCGTATAAGTCAAAAATTAGAAAGAAAGTTTGGAATTTAATTTCTTATCAGGCAATAGCCAAGGGAAAATATTTCTGTTAAAGGAGTAATCATACAGAGCAGCTAAAATTCTAGGAATAATAAAACTCAGGAAATTTTGGGGGGAGTGGGGTAGTTAGGTTTTGGAAAATATTTGTCAGTAATATTTGAAAATCCAGATCTTCCTTAAAAGTCTACAGATTTGAGTGTACCCCTCACCCAAGGAAATCTGTCTCAAGAGACAGAATCAGTCCATTTTTCAGGGTTCCCCAGGAAAGTTTGTCACAGCCAGACATAAATGTGATGAAAGGCAGGAAAGGGAGAGACAGAGGCTGGGACAAAGAAGATGACAGACTTTATTGGTAACATTAGGCCAGAATGATAACCATAACCCAGGCTGTGTTTTCAAAGTTTTTGTTGTAAATTAAATGTTTTGGTATATTTGTCAGAACTTTTTATCTTGGTTAGTTTAATAAAAATAAAGTCGGTAGCCAAAATAAAATTACATAAAGGTTAATCAGGATGTTTCCTGTATTTTTTGACATAAACCAAATTAAGTAGTTATTTTTCTAACACATGGAATTCTTACATTTGTCTCCATGCAAGATGTATGTTAATGTTAGTTGTTTTACTACGTTTGAAATTCAGTCTTTTAAAATGGGTTTTCTTGGTTCTCCTCCAAGGCTATTTGAGCATCTAAATATCTACATATTACATGGCTGTTGGCAAAAGTTTTCAAATGCTATTCACTCAATTTGAAAAAATTTTGCACTTCTTATAAAGCTAGTATGAATGTGACTCTAAAATCTCACCAATTGGCACTAATCAGGTTCATCATCAAAATAAACCTGATAAATATTAAAACTAAACTGTTGAGTTGGTTTTGTAATGTCAGGATTTTCAAGACAACAAATGGCCAAGAACTTGGCGTCAGAGGAAGTCCCGCTTTCGGTTGATTCTTGATGCTGATTGAGAACAGGCCTCCTAAGCACTGATGGGAATATTTGCCTCTAAGAAGTACAGCCCATTTACCATTTAGAAGCTAAAGTTCAGAAATAAAACTCTGACACAACAAAATATCAATAAAATAAAGCCAGACAGAGCACTAGAAAAATTCATAAATCTCTAATATGAATATACATCTGTAATACAAATTACATTCAAGCAACAGTGATTTGCCTCTGCTGCAAGTAATTATGTACCTATTGTTAAAATAGTGTGAGTCACGGCAAGAACATGGACAATATCGATTCCCTTCAGAGACTGGACTCTGTGAAGCCTTTCCAGTTCTAACTACACAGTACGATGTTTTTAAAACTATCAGCTTTGCACTCATTTCAGACCCAAGTATGTTGAACTGGATGAGGTATTACTTTCAAGGACAAGGATTGGACGTTGATCAAAATGAAAATACTTTTTTTTTCTTTTTTGAGATGGAGTCTCACTCTGTTGCCCAGGCTAGAGTGCAGTGGCGTGATCTTGGCTTACTGCAACCTCCACCTCCTGGGTGCAAGCAATTCTCTGCCTCAGCCTCCTGAGTATCTGGGATGACAGGCGCCTGCCACCATGCCCAGCTAACTTTTGTATTCTTAGTAGAGACAGGGTTTCATCATGTTGGCCAGGCTGGTCTCCAATTCCTGACCTCAGGTGATCCGCCTGCCTCGGCCTCCCAAAGTGCTGGGATGACAGGCGTAAGCCACTGCACCCGGCCTAATCAAAATGAAAATACTTTCAACATGGAAATAAAGATTTCCAGGCTAAAGCTTCTGTTTTCTTAGAGCAAAAGAGCTCCACTAAGAAGAAAACTGAATGTTATTGAGATGTTGTTTAATAAGTTCCTGGTATATAGATTGAATTGTGTCACTGCCAAAGAAGATAGGTTGAATTCTTAACTCCTGGAATCTGTGAATGTGACCTTATTTGGGAGTTGCAGATGTAATCAAGTTCGGATGAGGTCATACTGAAGTAAAGTGGGCCCTAATTCAATGACTGGTATCCTCATAAGAAAGACATGTAGACATAGCCACACAGGGAGGGCGCCAGGTGAGGACAAAGTTAGAGTCTAAAAGCTACGTGTACAAGCCAAGAGGAATTAAGGATTGCTGGCAACTACCAGGAACTAGTAAGATGCACGGAAATATTCTCCCCTAGAGACTTCAGAGAGAGAGCACAGCCCTGCTGGCACCTGCATTTTGGACTTTTAGTCTCCAGAATTGTGAGAAAATTAAGTTCTTTTGTTTGAAGCTACCCAGTTTATGGTAATTTGTTTCAGCAACCCTGGGAAACTTCTATATAAGGCTATATCCAAACTCCTCTTATCTCTTAGGAAACCAAAGTTCTATCCTTAAGCGAATATAAGATGTAAGTTCACAGATAACTCAGAATGTCCTCCCGCTTCTCAAGAACTAGTCCTGGGTTTGCATTATCCTTATAAATGCCCTAAGATGATTTTTTCAACCACATGTTACCAAGAAGTAGGGAAGTTTCAGCATTAACAATACATAGCTTCGTAACAATTAGCCATCTGTTTATAATGCTGTTAGGGATCGACAGCATCTCAATGGAAGCAGGGAAAACAACAGAAATATCATATCTGCCAAGTTCTAGTCATTTGTTATCTTACATAGTAATTCGTCGTCTCATGAGATCACCAAGCAGAGAAAAAAGCCATGCCGTGCTACAAAATAAACTCTGTAAAGCAGGTAGTTTAATAGCAAATTAATGATGTGCTGACAAGATCAAGACCAAAAAAAAAAAAAACATGTAGTCATATTTTCTGCAGTGCAGCTAATAATGCAAGTTTGTAAGCTGTCTCACGAGAAGCTAGTATTTATTTTTTCCAAGGAGCTATTTGAAAACCAGAGAGTAACATATTTTAAGACGGTTTTTCTCAATGTCAGTTTATTTTAAATATTACTAGAGTTCAGATATTATCTTGCTATCACTCTTAATATCCATCTTAATTATGGGTGTCCCTGTGGTAAAGTCTAACCTCTTTCAATCTCATCTCTTGACTTGATGATTCATTTCAAAGAATGTGTTAATACAATGGGGCTTCTTCTCAAGAGCAAAGTAACTTTGAATAAAATTTATAAAAGTAAAAGAAACAAAGCAGATGGCAAATATTGCCCACAGAATTGGTTATAGTATCATTATCCATTAAGAAATGAATTTTGTACAATAGATGATATAGGTCTTACTTGTCTCTCATAAATATGTATATATGCAATATTAAGATAGATATAGTGATATTGCAAACTGGCAATAAAAAAGATGGCTTTAATATTTCATATTGTTTGGCTCTGTGTCCACACCCAAATCTCATCCTGAATTGTAATTTCCATGTGTCAAGGGAGGGACCTGGTGGGAGGTGATTGGGTCATGGGGGCGGTTTCCCCCATGCTGTTCTCAGGATGTTGAGTGAGTTCTCACAAAATCTAATACTTTGAAGGGATTTGGAGACCGGGTGCAGTGGTTCATGCCTGTAATCTCAACACTTTGGAAGGCCGAGGTGGGCAGATCACCTGAGGTCAGGAGTTTGAGACCAGCCTGAACAACATGCTGAAACCCCATCTCTACTAAAAATACAAACATTAGCTGGGCACGGTGGTCTGTGCCTGTAATCCCAGTGTTCAGGAGGCTGAGGCAGAAGAATCATTTGGACCAAGGAGGTGGAGATTGCAGTGAGCAGAGAACACACCACTGCACTCCAACCTGGGCAACAGAGTGAGACTCTGTCTCAACAACAACAACAAAAATTAGCCATGTGTGGTGGTGGGTGTCTATAATCCCAGCTACTCGGGAAGCTGAGGCATGAGAATCACTTGAACCCAGGAGGCAGAGGTTGTGGTGAGCCGAGATCACACCACTGCACTCCAGCCTAGGCAACAGAGTGAGACTCTGTCTCCTCAAAAAATAAAAATAAAAAAAGTGTTTGGCAGTTTCCTCCTTGTTCTCTCTCTTTCCTGTCGCCATGTAAGACATGCCTTGCTTCCCCTTCTACTTCCACCATGATTGTAAATTTCCTGAGGCCTCCTCAGCCATGAGGAACTGGGAGTCAACTAAACCTCTTTCTTTATAAATTACTGAGTCTCAGGTCATTCATGGCAGTGTGAAAATGCACTAATACAATATTTGGAAACTCTATGCAACAATACAGGGTTCATATATTGTCCAGCCTGAATTAAAGTGCTATGTGTGTTATCTCTCCTATCAAACTATCTTTAAGATGATGACAAAGGGATTTCAGGTGACAACTTGGAATGAAAGATACTGACCCACTGTTTGCTTTCCTGTAGCTTTTCCTCAAGTGGATAAAAACAATTACAGCTTTTTTTCACTAGTCTACTAAATTGAACTCTTAATGTCACCCCAGCTGCTTTTCTTGTAGGTGTTCCTATGTCAACCACACTTCTGTTTGTGATAAGGATTTTCACCTCATCTGATGAAAACAGCAGTCTACTGTGAGAAAGAACTAAGTTTCTACTCCCAAAGCACAAGCAGTTTCTGTCAAAGCAGGAATACAAATATGGTCCCTTGGAACCTAGCCCATTGCCTTTCCAACATAATGGTGGTTATTGAGCCATCAGACCATGCTTTCAGCAGATACTTGAACTTCCACTGTGTATGAATCATTATATTAGTGTAATAGAGCTGTAGAGATAAATAAGACCCAGCCCATGCTTATAAATGCCTCATAACACAAAAGGACAGAGAAATTATGCATAAATAAATGCAAAATAAATGCAGATAAATCTCCATGCCTGTTCAGTTACACAGGCATCCAACACATCCATTGAGTATTTACCACATACCAACTTTGTCCTAAAGACTGATGATGACACAAATTGAACCAGATTTAGGCAACCACCAATCTCACAAAGTTTGCAATCCAAGTAGAAGAGAAAAGCATTTAAAACAGCCATTGCATTATAGAATCATTAATGCAATGAAAGGAAGATTCCCAAGTACTAAGAGAAGGCAACGCTGGGACACCTAACCTAATCTAAAGGGCCCAAAATAAACATCCTTAAAGTGGCATATAAATTAAGACATTACCAAGTGCGGTGGCTCATGGCTGTAATCCCAGCACTTTGGGAGGCTGAGGCATGAGGATCGCTTGAGGTCAGGAGTTCGAGAGCAGCCTGGGCAACATGGTAAAACCCCATGTCTAATAAAAATATAAAAATTACCTGGGCATGGTGGTGTACTCGGGAGACTAAGGTGGAAGAATTGTTCAAACCCAGGAGGCAGAAGTTGCAGTGAGCCAAGATCGTGCCATTGCACTCCAACTTGGGCAATAGAGTGAAACTCCATCTCACAAAAAAAAAAAAAAAAAAAAAATTAAGACATGAAGGATAGGAGTTAGCCAATATGGTATTTTGTGGTAATGCAGGTACAATCTAATCACCGATGAAACAGTATTCCAGCAAACCACTTCAAGGAAGCTTTGAAAACCGACCGCATCCTTTTGGCCTGTCCATCATCAAAAAAGATAATAGCCCAACAAACCATGGGTTACAAATGCCTGACGCATAACTGTGATTACAGCGTTAGAGGTTTAAAATGCAACTAGGAAAACTTGAAAATATAAGCACCAATTTCAAATCACTAGTCATTTGCATCAATTTCAACCATTCCCCCATACTCCTCCAAGCATTCTATTTGGCTTGTGTCGTATCCAAGACCATCTGAAATCACAGAATACATTTCCTATAACATGCATCTTTCGTGTGCATAATAATGCATACTAACAATTTACAATTTGTTATAATGTCCTATAATGTACTTCTTTATTGAATCTGTGTGACTAAAGAGGGCAGTCGGGAGAAAATCTAATAGGAGAACTTCCTAGGGATGGGGTTCTTCAGCTTAAAATCTTTATAACTGGGACCCCTGACATTAGCACTCAGCTTTGGCCAGTATGTCTGAGACCACTCATATATATATACACACACACATATACACATACACACACATATGATTGTTTTGTCATTGTACCTTGTAAAAAGGTATTTGTTACCAAAATGATAAAAGGAAGTGAACTTTAAAAAATACATGTCTTATTACTGTCATTTGGAGTATTCCTCAAACCACTGATTGTATATGATATAGCTACCTCTAGGAATTCAAGCTCAAGTTTTTCACAACACTAAAGATACAAACTGATTTCCAAAGGTATTATCCAAGAAATTAACCATTTATAAGGGAAGCCAAGTATCTTTCCATTTCTTTTATATTTATATATATATATATATATATATATATATATATATATATATACTTTAAGTTCTAGGGTACATGTGCACAACGTGCAGGTTTGATACAGAGGTATACATATGCCATGTTGGTTTGCTCCACCCATCAACTCGTCATTTATTTTAGGTATTTCTCCTAATGCTATTCCTCCCCCAGGCCCCCACTCCCTGACAGGCCCCAGTGTGTGATGTTCCCCACCCTGTGTCCAAGTGTTCTCATTGTTCATTTCCCACCTATAAGTGAGAACATGTGGTGTTTGGTTTTCTGTCCTTGTGATAGTTTGCTGAGAATGATGGTTTCCAGCTTCTCCATGGCCCTGCAAAGAACATGAACTCATCCTTTTTTATGGCTGTGTAGTAATCCATGGGGTATATATGCCGTATTTTCTTAATCCAATCTATCATTGATGGACATTTGGGTTGGTTCCAAGTCTCTGCTATTGTGAAGAGTGCCACAATAAACATACGTGTGCATGTGTCTTTACAGTAGCATGATTTATAATCCTTTGGGTATATACCCAGTAAGGGGGTCACTGGATTAAATGGTATTTCTAGTTCTAGATCCTTAAGGAATTACCACACTGTCTTCCACAATGGTTGAACTAATTTAGGCTCCCACCAACAGTGTAAAAGCATTCCTATTTCTCCACATCCTTTCCCACATCTGTTGTTTGCTGACTTTTTAATGATCGCCATTCTAACTGGTGTGAGATGGTATCTCATTGTAGTTTTGATTTGCATTTCTCTGATGGCCAGTGATGATGAGCATTTTTTCATGTGTCTGTTGGCTGCAGAACTATCTTGTTTTGAGAAGTGTCTGTTAATAGCCTTTGCCCGCTTTTTGATGGGGTTGTTTGTTTTTTTTCTTGTAAATTTGTTTCAGTTCTTGGTAGATTCTGGATATTAGCCCTTTGTCAGATGGGTAGATTGCAAAAATTTTCTCCCATTCTGTAGGTTGCCTGTTCACTCCGATGATGGTTTCTTTTGCCATGCAGAAGCTCTTTGGTTTAATTACATCTGATTTGTCAATTTTGGCTTTTGTTGCCATTGCTTTTGGTGTTTTAGTCATGAAGTCTTTGCCCATGCCTATCTCCTGAATGGTATTGCCTAGGTTTTCTTCTAGGGTTTTTATGGTTTTAGGTCTAACATTTAAGTCTTTAATCCATCTTGAATTAATTTTTGTATAGGGTGTAAAGAAAGGATCCAGTTTCAGCTTTCTACATATGGCTAGCCAGTTTTCCCAGCACCATTTATTAAATAGGGAATCCTTTCCCCATTTCTTGTTTTTGTCAGGTTTGTCAAAGATCCAATGGTTATAGATGTGTGGTGTTATTTCTGACGCCTCTGTTCTGTTCCATTGGTCTATATCTCTGTTTTGGCACCAATACCATGCTGTTTTGGTTACTGTAGCCTTGTAGTATAGTTTGAAGTCAGGTAGCGTGATGCCTCCAGTTTTGGTCTTTTGGCTTAGGATTGTCTTGGCAATGCGGGCTCTTTTTTGCTTCCATATGAACTTTAAAGTAGTTTTTTCCAATTCTGTGAAGAAAGTCATTGGTAGCTTCATGGTGATGGCATTGAATCTATAAATTACCTTGGGCATTATGGCCATTTTCATGATATTGATTCTTCCTATCCATGAGCATGGAATGTTCTTCCATTTGTTTGTGTCCTCTTTTATTTCATTGAGCAGCATTTTGTAGTTCTCCTTGAAGAGGTCCTTCATATCCCTTGTAAGTTGGATTCCTGGGTATTTTATTTTCTTTGAAGCAATTGTGAATGGGAGTTCACTCATGATTTGGCTCTCTGTCTGTTATTGGTGTATAGGAATGCTTGATTTTTGCACATTGATTTTGTATCCTGAGACTGCTGAAGTTGCTTATCAGCTTAAGGAGATTTGGGGCTGAGACGATAGGGTTTTCTAAATATACAATCATGTCATCTGCAAACAGGGACAATTTGACTTCCTCTTTTCCTAATTGAATGCCCTTTATTTCTTTCTCCTGCCTGATTGCCCTGGCCGTAACTCCCAACACTATGTTGAATAGGAGTGATGAGAGAAGACATCCTTGTCTTGTGCCAGTTTTCAAAGGGAATGCTTCCAGTTTTTGCCCATTCAGTATGATATTGGCTGTGGGTTTGTCATAAATAGCTCTTATTATTTTGAGATACGTTCCATCAATACCTAGCTTATTGGGAGTTTTTAGCAGGAAGGGCTGTTGAATTTTGTCGAAGGCCTTTTCTGCATCTATTGAGATTATCATGTGTTTTTTGTCGTTGATTCTGTTTATGTGATGGATTACATTTATTGATTTGTGTATGTTGAACCAGCCTTGCATCCCAGGGATGAAGCTGACTTGATCATGGTGGATAAGCTTTTTGATATGCTGCTGGATTCAGTTTGCCAGTATTTTATTGAGGATTTTCGCATCGATGCTCACCAGGGATATTGGTCTAAAATTCTCTTTTTTTGTTGTCTCTCTGCCAGGCTTTGATATCAGGATCATGTTGGCCTCATAAAGTGAGTTAGGGAGGATTCCTTCTTTTTCTATTGATTGGAATAGTTTCAGAAGGAATGATACCAGCTCCTCTTTGTACCTCTGGTAGAATTCGGCTGTGAATCTGTCTGGTTCTGGACTTTTTTTGATTGGTAGGCTATTAATTATTGCCTCAATTTCAGAGCCTGTTATTGGTCTATTCAGAGATTCAATTTCTTCCTGGTTTAGTGTTGGTAGGGTGTATGTGTCCAGGAATCTATCCATTTCTTCTAGATTTTCTAGTTTATTTGTGTAGAAGTGTTTATAGTGTTTGCTAATGGTAGTTTGTATTTCTGTGGGATCGGTGGTGATATCCCCTTTATCATTTTTTATTGCATCTATTTGATTCTTCTCTGTTTTCATTAGTCTTGCTAGTGGTCTATCAATTTTGTTGATCTTTTCAAAAAACCAGCTTCTGGTTTCATTGATTTTTTGAAGGGTGTTTTTGTGTCTCTATCTCTTTCAGTTCTGCTCTGATCTTAGTTATTTCTTGCCTTCTGCTAGCTTTTGAATGTTTGCTCTTGCTTCTCTAGTTCTTTTAATTGTGATGTTAGGGTGTCGATTTTAGATCTTTCCTGCTTTCTCTTGTGGGCATTTAGTGCTATAAATTTCCCTCTATACACTGCTTTAAATGTGTCCCAGAGATTCTGGTACGTTGTGTCTTTGTTCTCATTGGTTTCAAAGAACATCTTTATTTCTGCCTTCATTTCGTCATGTACCCAGTAGTCATTCAGGAGCAGGTTGTTCAGTTTCCATGTAGTTGTGTGATTTTGAGTGAGTTTCTTAGTGCTGAGCTCTAAATTGATTGCACTGTGGTCTGAGAGACAGTTTGTTGTCATTTCTGTTCTTTTATATTTGCTGAGGAGTGTTTTACTTCCAATTATGTGGTCAATTTTAGAATAAGTGTGATGTGGTGCTGAGAAAAATGTGTATTCTGTTGATTTGGGGAGGAGAGTTCTGTAGATGTCTATTAAGTCTGCTTAATGCAGAGCTGAGTTCAAGTCCTGGATATCCTTGTTAACCTTCTGTCTCATTGATCTGTCTAATATTGACAATAGGGTGTTAAAGTCTCCCATTATTATTGTGTGGGAGTATAAGTCTCTTTGTAGGTCTCTAAGGACTTGCTTTATGAATCTGGGTGCTCCTGTTTTGGTTGAGTGCGTATATATTTCGGATAGTTAGCTCTTCTTGTTGAATTGCTCCCTTTACCATTATGAAATGGCCTTCTTTGCCTCTTTTGATCTTTGTTGGTTTAAAGTCTGTTTTATCAGAGACTAGGATTGCAACCCCTGTTTTTTTTTTGGTTTTTTTTTTGTTGTTGTTGTTGTTGTTGTTCTTGTTGTTGTTCTTGTTGTTTTGCTTTCCATTTGCTTGGTAGATCTTCCTCCATCCCTTTATTTTGAGCCTATGTACGTCTTTGCATGTGAGATGGGTCTCCTGAATACAGCACGCTGATAGGTCTTGACTCTTTATCCAATTTGCCAATATGTGTCTTTTAACTGGGGCTTTTAGCCCATTTACATTTAAGGTTAATATTGTTATGTGTGAATTTGATCCTCTCATTATGATGTTAGCTGTTTATTTTGCTCATTAATTGATGCAGTTTCTTCACAGCATCGATGGTCTTTACCACTTGGCATGTTTTTGTAGTGGATGATACCGGTTGTTTCTTTCCATGTTTAGTGCTTCCTTCAGGAGCTCTTATAGGGCAGGCCTGGTGGTGACAAAAATCTCTCAGCATTTGCTTGTCTGTAAAGGATTTTATTTCTCCTTCATTTATGAAGCTTATTTTTGCTGGATATGAAATTCTGGGTTGAAAATTCTTTTCTTTAAGAATGTTGAATATTGACCCCAACTCTCTTCTGGCTTTTGGGTTTCTGCTGAGAGATCCGCTGTTTGTCTGATGGGCTTCCCTTTGTGGGTAACCCAACCTTTCTCTCTGGCTGCCCTTAATATTTTTTATTTCATTTCAACCTTGGTGAATCTGACAGTTATGTACCTTGGAATGGCTCTTCTTGAGGAGTATCTTTGTGATGTTCTCTGTATTTCCTGAATTTGAATGTTGACCTGCCTTGCTAGGTTGGGGAAGTTCTCCTGGATAATATCCTGAAGAGTGTTTTCCAACTTGGTTCTATTCTCCCCATTACTTTTAGGTACACCAATCAAACGTGGATTTGGTCTTTTCACATAGTCCCATATTTCTTGGAGGCTTTCTTCATTTCTTTTTACTCTCTTTTCTCTAACCTTGTCATCTCACTTTATTTCATTAATTTGATCTTCAGTCACTAATAACCTTTCTTCTACTTGATCGAATCAGCTGTTGAAGATTGTGCATGCATCACAAAGTTCTCGTGCCATGGTTTTCAGCTCCATCAGGTCATTCAAGGTTTTCTCTACACTGTTTATTATAGTTAGCCATTCATCTAGCCTTTTTTCAAGGTTTTTAACTTCCTTGCAATGTGTTAGAACATGCTCCTTTAGCTCAGAAGTTTGTTATTATCAACCTTCTGAAGGCTACTTCTGTCAACTTGTCAATGTCATTCTCCGTCCAGCTTTGTTCTGTTGCTGGCAAGGAGCTGCAATCTTTTGGAGGAGAAGAGGCGCTCTGATTTTTAGAATTTTCAGTTTTTCTTCTCCGGTTTCTCCCCATCTTTGTGGTTTTATCTACCTTTTGTCTGTGTGATGGTGACCTACAGATGGGGTTTTGGTGTGGATGTCCTTTTTGTTGATGTTGATGCTATTCCTTTCTGTTTGTTAGTTTTCCTTCTAATAGTCAGGTCCCTCGGCTGCAGTTCTGTTGGAGTTTGCTGGTGGTCCACTCCAGACCCTGTTTTCCTGGGTATCACCAGCAGAGGCTGCAAAACAGCAAATATTGCAGAACAACAAATATTGCTGCATGATCCTTCCTCTGGAGGCTTCATCCCAGAGGGGCACCTGCCTATATAAGGTGTCTGTCGGCCCCTACTGGGAGGTGTCTCCGAGTTAGGCTACACGGGGGTCAGGGAACCACTTGAGAAGGCAGTCTGTCCATTCTCAGAGCTCAAACACTGTGCTGGGAGAACCACTGCTCTCTTCAGAGCTGTCAGACAGGGACATTTAAGTCTGCAGAAGTTGTCTGCTGCCTTTTCTTCAGCTATGCCCTGCCCACAGAGGTGGAATCTATAGAGGCAGTAGGCCTTGCTGAGCTGTGGTGGGCTCTACCCAGTTTGAGCTTCCTGGCCACTTCGTTTACCTACTCAAGCCTCAGCAATGGTAGACACCCCACCCACAGCCAGGCTGCTGCCTTGCAGTTTGATCTCGGACTGCTGCGCTAGCAGTGAGCAAGGCTCCATGGGCATGGGACCCTCCAAGCCAGGCATGGGAAAGGTTTTCCTTGTCTGCCGGTTGCTAAGACCTTGGGAAAAGTGCAGTATTTGGTCAGAAGTGTCCTGTTTTTCCAGGTACAGTCTGTCACGGCTTCCCTTGGCTAGGAAAGGGAAATCCCCTGATCCCTTGCACTTTCCCAGGTGAGGCAACGCCCTGCTCTACTTCAGCTTACCCTCCATGGGCTGCACCCACTGTCCAATCAGTCCCAGTGTGATGAACCAGGTACTTCAGTTGGAAATGCAGAAATCATCCATCTTCTGCATCAATCACGCTGGGTGCTGCAGACCAGAGCTGTTCCTCTTCGGCCATCTTGGAATGGAGCTCTATCTTTCCATTTCAGTGCAGGCACTTTAGCAGTTCTTTTAAAGCTGAAAATATATAGAAAAAGATAAAACCTTTCAACAGCTACAGTGATCCTGAAGTAAATTGCTGTGTATACGACATAGTGTATTATCAAATTGTTGCTGCATCAGCATGTCATTTTCAAAATGAAAACAAGTCTATTAAAGTGCATATCGAAGGTATAAAGTAGGATGATAGCATATAGTTTGATCATGAGATATTGCTTGCAGTGTAAGTTTCATAGAAGAAAAATGGTTTGAGAAAATGGATCAAAGGGAAATCTCCAAGTTGACAACAATGTGTTAAGAGAATGAGAATTTCAAAGTACAACTACTGAAAAAGCCAAATTTATGCAGACAAAGTGAAAAAGAAATGAATCAACCCTGGAAGAGGGAGAATCAGCACATCACAGTCAAGGAAAACAAGTACAAGAATAAATGGATGTTAATTTCAGCTCACAAGACAGTAGTAATTTCAAAATAACTAAGGAAGGGAAGTGAAAAAATAAACTGCAGTGTCAAAACTGACTCTTAATCCAGAGGGATGTACAAGTGTCCCTGAATAATGACTGTAGTTGTGGTTTTGCTTTTCTAGCCTCCTTGCTTGATAAAAAAAGCCTATGGAATGATGTAAAACATAAATTGCGGATAATAAGTTTGTGCCAAGGATTGGCTGGTTTAGCTCAATTTCATATCAACTTACAATTTAACCTAGAGTATTTTATATCATCTCATCAGTTTATCCATTTAAATTGATTATCTTGATCTTCTTTTATTTTTTAAGATCATCCAGTAAATATGTATTCAGCATCTAACCTGTGCTAAATATTTTGCTAAGGTTGAGGGAGACATTAAAATCACAACACTCCTATAAGATGGACATTATTATTACTTCCATTTAACAGGTGAATGACTAAGGCAAAGTCATATTAGATGCCCAAGGTAACACAGCTAGTAAATGGCAGAATTGTTGTGTTAGTTCAGGTCCTCCAAGAAGCAGATGCCAAGACAAGAATATATGTGCAAGAGATTTATGGTATTGATCTATGTTGAAAATTTGGTGAGGAAGTTGCAGGAGCCTAACTAAGAGAGTCTCAGGCCATAACGCTGGTCTGACCCTATGGAGGAAAGAGGGAAGGAAGGAAGATTGGGTAGGAAAATTCTTAGTCTCTGGTGCAGTTCTAGAAAATTTTGGCAAGGCTCATGGGAAGTCCTTGAGCTAAAGTTGCCCATATGAGGAGTCCCACATCTTGCAGAAATGGGCCTGCCTGAGTATCTCTCCGTGCTCAGCATTGCCTGGGGCAGCCCATGGAAAGGGTGGCCCAGAAATTGATGTGGTGGTGGATCCCAAGCAGCTGACCATCTGTCATTCACACTCCTGCACCAGGAAGTTGAGAGGCCATGTTACTGGTCCCACAGCTGAGATCTCAACCGAAAAACCTTGTGGCAGAGAAAACATGCTCAACCCCAATGCCAAGGCAATCCTGGCACTCAACATAAAATCAGAGAATGCAAATCTTTATATGCTGCAATTCATAAATTCTTTGCGTTTTTTTAGTCTGCTTCTGCTTATATCAGAGATAGAACATCCAAGGCAAACAATACACTTCTTGTCCTTGTGGTGGAAGTCACCTAGGAAAATGGAACATAAGGAGGATGGGATCCTCTTGTGGCATCTGCTGTGACCCTAGGAGAGACATTGTGGATGGCGAGGGGATACAAATTCTGGCTTACCTCCGTGGTCTGAGGACAGGGGGATCCTTTCAGAGTCCCTCCTATCCCTCAGGCTAACCAAGCATCTTCCCCTACCCTCAACTATTACCTGGTCCCAGGTAAGAAAGGAAGGAGGCTTTCCAGCGTAGCCTTACTTTTGGCTGGGCTTGGCAAAGAAGGTGTTTGGAGTAATTATGGCCCCCCGGTCACCCATGAACTCAGACCAACCATCACTGGCCTCCCTGCCAGATGATCTCTATTTGAGCAGTTTGGTAATATTTTGAAAGTACATTACACTCATTTAATGGAAAAATAATTTAAATATGCTTTAGATATGTATTGAAAGAATTTACTAGATATTTTAACCATGTGACTTGTTGTTGTTGCTATTTGTATTAGGGGAAAGATGCCAGGGAAATTAGGTAACTAGTCTAAAGTCTTGCAAAAGTAGGCAGGATTTGAACTTAAGTCTGTCTGACCTGAAGGCCACATTCCTTCTCCTCCATGGCCCCCTGCCCCAGATATTTTACTGGGCTCGGGCTTTACAAAATGCTTGTACATGTGCTATTTCATTTGTACTGTAATATTAGCTACTATTTTCCAGTCCAGTATTATGGGACTTAAAGACGTCAGTGCCAGAAGGTCTATTGGTTCTTTTCCCCTCCTGGGACTCCTCCTCTGCCTCAGTTGCCCTCATTGGGGTATCAGCCCCCACTACAGCCATTACAACCGGCTTGGCACGTCCACAGGGGCTGCTGCCCACTGAAGTGGGTACACTTTCTTTCTCCATCCATTCTTCTCCATTCCTTTCTCTCTTTTTTTGCCCCTTTTTTTAACCCTATCTTCATTCTTGAGTTCATTCCTGCCCTATTACTCCTCCAAAGCACACATGCTATCCGCTCTTCTTCACTTTGAGACTATGTGAGTCATGGCCGAGTAGTTCGGGAATTTATTTTGCACAATTTGTACAGGCCAGCTCCTCTCACATCTGCTTCAGTGATCTCTGTCTTTATCTTCCCAGTTCTGGTGTCTTTCCTTCAGCTCTGGATTTCTTGCTTTGGTTGGAGCCACTACCTCGACATGCTCCTGGGTAATGCTTTTTTCCTACGTGTTTTAACTTTTACTCACATGAGTGAAATTGATTTTTAAATTACCACTGTCCCTAGAAGGAAAAAGCCAGTGGCAGAGCCAGAAAGAGAATCTACTCCTCCTTGGCCCACCCTACATTCTTTGACTATCACAAATGCCCTGTGGAGAAAGAGAAACCTGCCCACCCTGTGTGTTCCAATTTACTGAAATAACATATAAGGCATGATTTGGTTATTTTGGAATTCCTCAATTTCTGATGTTATCATACCACAGAATTTTGGGACTATTTCTCAGTTGAGTGTTAACATATCAGATCCAACTTTGTAATTCTTCTTTTTAGCAGTTGATTATATTTTTGAAGGCCACAAGCACCAATTTCAGGGAAAATACAAGCCTAAAATCATTCACTAGAAAACTACAGAACCGAATAGGAGAGTAAATATTATTTAACTTATACTTATGATTTGATGTCTTTATTTCTTTTTTATTGTGAAGCAGAATTACCTTTGCCTAGCATTCTACTGACTCACCACTCTGACCAATCTACCTTCTGAGGGTGGCAGCAAGACGGGCAAATCTGGAGATGAGCTCTTTCAACAAATAAACATCATGATAGATTACTGGAAGGATTTTTGGTGTTTTGGCCGTAACTTTCTAGTTCAAATTGCTCATTCATGAATCTTCACAAAATGACATTCAAAAAGAAAGTAAATCTTGATTCAATTCATTAGTTATACTATGAAGCTTTTGACTTAAGAATTAGAAAAAAATACCTTTATCCAACAAACACCCTTTTTTGGGGGCATAGATTACTTCCTCAATTCCATCTTACCACAGAATCAAATATTCCCAAGTATCAAGTATCCTTCTCATATGAAATTCTTGCTATAAATGCCAAACAAGAGGAAAAAAGAAAAATGTGCAAATAATTAAAACACAAATATATAGCATGTTAGTAGGCATTGTGTGAATGAAAAAATAGTTCATGTCTCTTTAGATTTATGCACAGATAAGAGATACCATTCAATACATGTGCTGATCAAAGCCTAAATATGAACATTCAATAAAGTAAAAGTGCTAACAAAAATTTGAGTTTGGCATTAGGTCACCAATAATGTTAATTGATTGTACTTATACATAATAAAAGCTAACATTTTAAATCTATCCTGATAGACAGGAATAGGAATCCACCCTCCAGCTTGGGATCAAGAAAACTAAAATTAGTAACACTAACTGGACTCCTTACCACTAAGGAGCTCTAACCAGAAACGTTTGTTAAAATAAAAAGATAGGGAGTGTATACTAGTATGCCTTTGGAATTAGCTAAGAAAAATGTAAAATATAAAATTGTATTAGTCCATTCTCATTCTGCTAATAAGGACATACCTAAGACTGGGTAATTTATAAAGGAAAGAGGTTTAATGGACTCACAGATCTACACGGCTGGGGAGGCCTCACGATCATGGCAGAACACAAAGGAAGGGCAAAGGCATGTCTTACATGGCAGCAGGCAAGAGAGCATGTGCAGAGGAACCGCCCTTTATAAAACCAGCTGATCTTGTGAGACTTATTCACTATCACAGGAACAGCACAGGAAAAACCCACCCCCATGATTTAATTAGCTCCCACAGGGTCCCTCCCACAACACATGGGGATTATGGGAGCTACAATTCAAGATGAGATTTGGGTGGGGACACAGCCAAACTATATCATTCTGCCCCTGGCTCCTCCCAAATCTCATGTCCTCACATTTCAAAGCCAACCATGCCTTTCCAACAGACCTCCAAAGTCTTAGCTCATTCCAGCATTAACTCAAAAGTCCAAAGTCTCATCCGAGACAAGGCAAGTCCCTTCTGCCTATGAGCCTGTAAAATCAAAAGCAAGTTAGTTCCTTCCTAGATTCAAGGAGGGTATAGGCATTGGGTAAATACACCCATTCCAAATAGGAGAAATTGGCCAAAACAAAGGGGCTACAGGCTCCATGCAAGTCCAAAATTCAACAGGGCAGTCATTAAACCTTAAAGTTCCAAAATGATCTCCTTTGACTCCATGACTCACATCCAGTTCACAATGATGCCAGAGGTTGGCTCACACAGCATTGGGCAGCTCTGCCTCTGTGGCTTTGCAGGGTATAGACCCCCATCTCAGCTGCTTTCATGGGCTGGCGTTGAATGTCTACAGCGTTTCCAGGCTCACGGTGCAAGCTCTCAGTGGATCTACCATTCTGGGGTCTGGAGGATGGTGATGCTCTTCTCACAGCTCCACTATGCAGTGCCCTAGTGGGAACTCTGTGTGGGGGGTTCCAACCCCACATTTCCCTTCTGCACTGACCTAGGAGAGGTTCTCCATGAGGGCCCTGCCCCTGCAGCAAACTTCTTCCTGGACATCCAGGCATTTCCATACATTCTCTGAAATCTAGGTGGAGGTTCCCAAACCTCAATTCTTGACTTCTGTGTACCTGCAGGCTCAACACCATGTGGAAGCTGCCAAGGCTTGGGGCTTGTGCCCTCTGAAGCCATGGCTCAAGCTGTACTTTGGCCCCTTTTAGCCATGGCTGGAGCAGCTTGGACACAGAGCACCAAGTCCCTAGGCTGCACACAGCAGGGGGGCCCTGGGCCCAGCCCATGAAACCATTTTTCCCTCCTAGGCCTCTGGGCCAGTGATGGGAAGGGCTGCCATGAAGGTCTCTGACATGCCCTGGAGACATTTTCCCTGTTGTCTTGGTGTTTAACATTCAGCTTTGTTTGTTTGTTTGTTTGTTTATGCAAATTTGTTTATGCAGTAGGCTTGAATTTCTCCCCATAAAATGGGTTTTTCTTTTTTATTGCATCATCAGGCTGCAAATTTTCCAAACTTCTATGCTCTGCTTCATCTTGAATGCTTTGCTGCTTAGAAATTCGTTCTGCCAGATACCCTAAATTATCTCACTCAAGTTCGAAGTTCCGCAGATCTCTAGGGCAGGGGCAAAATGCTGCCAGTCTCTTTGCATATCAAGAGTGACCTTTCCTCCAGTTCCCAACAAGTTCCTTATCTCCATCTGAGACCACCTCAGCCTAGACTTTGTTGTCCATATCACTATCAGCATTTTGGTCAAAGCCATTCCACAAGTCTCTAGGAAGTTCCAAACTTTCCTACATCTTCCTGTCTTCTTCTGAGCCTTCCAAACTGTTCCAACCTCTGCCTGTTACCCAGTTCCAAAGTTGCTTTCACATTTTTAGGTATCTTTATATCAGCACCCCACTTCCCGGTACCAATTTACTGTATTTGTTTGTTCTCATGCTGCTAATAAGTACATACCCAAGACTGGGTAATTTATAAAGGAAAGAGGTTTAATGGACTTACAGTTCCACATGGCTGGGAAGGTCTCACAATCACAGTGGAAGGGAAAGGAGGAGCAAAGTCATGTCTTTCCGGGCAGGCAAGAGATTGTGTACAAGGGAACTGCCCTTTATAAAATCAACAGATCGTGTGAGACTTATTCCCTATCATGAGAACAGCCCAGGAAAAACCCAGCCCCATGATTCAATTACCTCCCACCAGGTCCCTCCCACAACACATGGGGATTATGGGAGCTACAATTCAAGATGAGATTTGGGTGGAGATAGAGCCAAACCATATCAAAAATGCTTCCAGTGAATAGACCTGGGGAAAATAAAACAAAGTAATTTTTAAAAATGCTTAACATGACCAGGCGCAATGGCTCATACTGTAATCACAGCACTTTGGGAGGCCAAGGTAGTAGGATACCTTGAGCCCATGAGTTCAAGGCCAGCCTGGGCAACATAGTGAGACTCCGTCTCTACAAAAATAATAAAAATAAAATAAATAATTATGGTTTAAAAAATGCTTAACATAACCCTTTCTACTTCAGCAGGAGGGATAGATTTACATTTTGGGATGCTTTCAGCATCAGATTACTCTGGGTGACCCTACCTTCAGAAGCAGATAAAAGTGGTAACAACACAATTAAGGAGTATTCTTCAGTGAAGAAAATATTTGAGAGTAGAGTACAGAGGTAAAGAATAAAAGTTCTGTGGTCCCATCTAGGGCTAAATGTCAACACCATAAAAATCGTACTGAATCACTCTGATCCTATCACTGCAGAACTGAAAATTATTCCATTTATTTTATACACATTGGGACCCAAATAAATTCCACCTTATATAAAAGAATGAAAAGTAAATCCTGACAACCTACCGGAAGAGAACACTCTGCCCCGTGCTTTCCATTCTCCTTCGAATGCGTGGGTGTCTCTCCCTGTCTCTCTGTCCTGCTCTCTCACATCACTTTCTTTTCTCCATCTTTATTTCACTCTTCTTTGGTGTCTCCTTTGCTTACTGATATGTATTGGGCTTTTTTCTTATGCATTGTCCTCCTCTTATTGCTTATTATTATTAGTGCTGCTGTGTGAAAAGTTTTGTTTCTTTTTTTATCATTTCAAAAACAGAGGAGAAGAACATTTAAATGTATATTACTCAGCCAAAATAATGTTTATTTGCATGGGAACTTCGATTTGTGTGTGTTTGTGCGGCATACCAGAGAGAATGGGGACAGCAATTTTTCCTATTGTAGAATGAGAAAAGGACCAACCCCTCTTCAATAACACCAGATAATGGGTAAAGTGGCTGAAGTTAGTTATTACGTGCTTTACCAAACCTTGGAATCAAATTGTAATACAAATATTATTGGTATTCCTTCCTTTCCCTCCACAATTTTTTTAAAATAGCAGTTAGGGGGAGTGATATTCCCCTACTTTCTCTGTTTGGTCAATCTCTGGCTCATCATAAGGTAGAGACGATGTTTTCTAGGAAGCCTGAACGTAGGGTGCTTATTATTGGTGTGATGTTCAGTTTGTTAATTCCCACCAGCCTGAGACCACCAGGAGCACAGCACAGAAAGGTGGGTCTGTGGGCTTGCAAGAACAGGAACATTAGAGGGGGGTGTGCACTGTGGGGAACTACGGGGCATCCTTGTAAGGGAACGTGGAGAGGAGGATATTATAGGATTGGGGCTGGTGTTGGGTGATTTCAGGGAGTGAAGGTTTGTTCTGGATTGGGTGGTGCTCAGGAGTGGATGCAAATTGATAGCAGGAGGGCCAACGTGGGGCTGTGTGGCGTTGGGAAAAAAGTGGTAGCCAGTCAGGTTAGCCAGAAGAGGGAGCTTTTCGGTTATTTTTGTGGCCACGCATGGTTTTGGTGTTCAGACGCAACGAAGGCTTTTTTGTGTTGTTTGGCCGTGATCATGGAGTGAACCTGTTTGATTATTGCTGATAGTCTATGGAATTGTATTATGTTCAGGAGTCTAGCTGTTACCTCAGTCTGGCTGGTACCTGCAAACTGCCAGCTGCCAGAGCCTTTTTGTTTTTCCTTCTTTCTCGGGTCCCAGAGTAAATGTTAACTAATCGGTCAGTCCATCCATGTGTAATAGCTGCTATGCCCAGCACTGATTTAAACATTATGAACACCATATGGAGACTTTCTCATTAATAAAACACCTACATTTAAAAAGTAATGGAAAAAAACATAAAAGAACTAGAGAATACTTAACTAATACTTGAAGCTGAAGTAAATATTCTATCACTCATCCATTTTGTGCCCTAGAAGGTTCTAAATGAAAAGTTTTGGTAAAGCCCTTCATTTATTTCATAGCTAAAAGAAATGGTACTGTTTGAAAATTAATTTTTATAAATAATTGAATTGTTCCTCCTCCTAGATAAGCTCAAGACACTTTGTTAAATGAACACCTGACAAAGGCTTTCATTTTTTCTAATTACAAATTAGAGATACTAGCTGGGTTGTGTCTGGTTTTTTTTCATTGTTTTTGTTTGTTTGTTTGTCTTTGTTGTTGTTGTTTTTTACCTCTTGCAGCAGTTGAAATGCATGTGGTCTTTGGTTCTGTATGTTTAAGCTCTAGTTTATTACTTCTAATCTTTAAAAGATATTAAATCATTTAAAAAATTTACACATGGGAAGAAACATTTAAATTGGCAGACACCAGTGTTTGCTGGCTGCTCGAATATTACCATTTAATACCCTACATTGGAGAATCAAAGCATGGTGCCCTGCTATAGGCAAAGTTTAGAAGAGTCGTGCCTGTCATCTTGATGGTTTCCAACACTGAGTTTTCTCATTACTATATTTTGGTAGGGCGAAACTGAGTATGCTGATGGTTTTTGCAGCTATGGTAGTAACATTTTTCCAGCCATCTTTAGGTATGTTTTTCAGTGGAAAGTTTAGCATTGGAAGTTTAGGGTTTTTTTTTTTTCTTTTTCTTTTAGTGGAGTGATGTATAGGTATTCTATTTTATTACTCATTGGAAAATTATCTATTTGTACAGCGCCTAAAACAGCTGAACACCTAGTAATTGTTCAGTAAATGATGATGATGATGATGGTGATGATGATGATGATTTTCTCTTCAAATTAAGGACAATGTCAAATTAATTCTTGTTCTCTAGCTTCTAATACAGTATTTGACTCAGCCTCCCTACCAGCCACTTGACTTTGCTAATTACTTATGTTGTAATCATTTGATAGTAATTTGAATTATTCTTTTTTTTTGAGATGTCTTTGTACTCCTTGAAAGAAAGTTATTGTTTGTTATATATCAAAAATTTTTAGCAATCTTTAGGGTCTTTTTTCTCTGAAAACTCAAGTTTATTTTTGTCTTTTTATCAAATACTTTTATAGATTTAGGAAATAACTTATTCTAGTTTAATAAATTATACTTGGCCCGTTATTGTTACTCCCTAATCTTTCTTTGTTTCTGATGGGGAGAAAGGATCCTTTTAGATTCTTTTCAAGTCACTCTGATTTCATTCTGGAAAGAATAAGGCAACATACATCAAATCCTTTTGAGAATATACAACATGAGATAGTTTTCTTTTAAGTCTGACAGTGGCAGGCCATAATACTACTGAATAAATTCTTACCAAACTGAAGCTTCTGGGCTCAGTTTCAATGTTTTATTTAGTATTATTCTCGCCAGCTTTCTTCTGACAGGGCTCAATCAAGATGTTAGTTAATATTCTTGCACATTGCATTTGGATGGGTTTGCTCTTTTTGGTACTGACTCTGTTACGGTTTTCACAATGACACACACTGCTGTTGGTTTATTACTAACCATAGTTGTTATTGAAGAGAACCTCTCTTTCGGCCTCAGTGATGTAGTAAACGGTAATTTCACAATCCTTACAAATTCACCCTTATACAATGTATGGTACATTTCTGAACATGGTAATTTTTAAGTGCTTTCAACTTGCAAAGTAGCAAATTGATACACGGGGGATTTCCGACAGCTTCTTCTCCAGACTGAATGTCACTCGTGGGATTGTGATTCCATGTGAAATAAGGCAACATTGGCCGGAGGAGCTGCCATCTGGACTTTGACGACGAAGGCATCATTTACACAGGGCTGCCATTCAGAGTCAGGGTCACAAAGCAGCTCTTTCCAGGAGCAAAATGAAGTTGTCAAGCAAGTATTTGCTGTGACTCTGCCAGACACCATTCAGATATGAAAAACTTGCCTTCCTCTTTTTATTACAGCTTACTAATTCTAGAGAAAGATGGAAATTTTTTTTTTAATGCGTGCTCTTCCAAAGGTCAAAACAATTTTAAACAAGGGCAGGCACAGTCCTGCAATAAAAATTCAGCAATCTAGTTGTGCAGTAAGTCCGTGTAGAGGCTGAGGGAAGTGTCATGTTTACCTCTCTGGAAAGGGCACTTTAATCAAAAGACTGATGGCAAGAGGAGCTTTGAATTTGTTGTTCTATTTCTCCCACATCTGCATGAAATTGTGTCTTTGAAACTATATATTATGGAGATGAGTGATACTGGAGAGAAACACATGCTCTGAAGTAAACAGAAAAATACAGCAGCATAATAAAATGCTTTGCCCACTTTTACAGCCTCTGTGGTGGCCATGAAATAGGAGATGCCAACTGATGGGGATGTGAGTGGAGCTGTCTGAGGGGTGGATTTTTCCCCATTACTGCACATAGACGCTTGCATCTTTCCCTAACTGTGTATTTCCTTAGGTGGGTAATGACAGTCAGTGGAAAAGCCAATGCCTGCTGTTCAAACACAGTGTGGAAAAAATGAAATTGAAAACAGTGGTGATGAGATCCAGTTCTCCAATATTCCTCTCCTAGACAGACTAAAACCTTTCTTCTCCCGCAGCTTTAGCGCTCACTCTGGTCCTCTCAGCTGCAAAGCAGATGGATTTCTTTGAGAAGTGGTCAGAATTTCCTTGATTCAGGAGCTGGACCTCACGCCCTCCTCTAGGGCTCCATCATCACCACAGGCACACGGCCACACCTGAGTCCCATACACAGAGAAGGGTGGTCATGGACAAAAGAAACAGTGGACAAAGTTTTGTGTATGACAATTCCTGGTGGCTCCAATAGCAGGATGGATGGATTTGGGCTATTAACAGAGGCCCAAAATCCCAAAAAGTGACCACATGTAGATGAGACAGTCATGACTTTTATGTGCATGTGAATTGGGCTTGTGATACCTAAGTGGAGATGCCTAATGAACAGTTGGATGTGTAAGTCTGAATCTCAGAGGAAAGAGCTGATTTAAACATACAAATGAGGGAGTCCTGTGTCTACTGAAGGCCTGGATATGGATGAGACAGCATAGAAAGCAGAAGAAGAGGGAGCATAGAAAGACGGGACTTGGAAAGTGCCAACTTTTTCATTGTTTGAGTAGAAAAAAAAAAAGTTAAGACTAACAGAAATAGCAACCAGAGAAGTAGGAGAAATCAGGACCAGCTCTCGGGACATAGGTTAAGTGCAAAGACTGTTCCAAGACGAAGGAATGACAGGGACAGTATTGAGCATCAAATGCTGCTGAGAGGTCTGGTAAAATAAAAAATGCGAAGATCTATTGGATATAATGAAATGGAAGGATGAGTAGACCTTAACGAAGACCATTTTCATGTGATGATTGGAGTTGAGGTGTGTGTGTGTGTGTGTGTGTGTGTGTTTCCAAGTAAGATAGATTATCAGTCTTAGATGCCAGTGGGAGGAATCCTAAGAGAAATAAAGAATAAATAATAATGTACATCTCCTGAGAAGATGGAGAAAGGGTAGAACCCTACCATAAGACCAGGAAGTGGCCAGAGGTAGGAGGAAAAACTGCTGTAAGAGACAGGAGAAGATGGTATTCCTACAGACAGAATGCTGAGGCATTTCTCTCTGATATCCTGTATTTTTCTATGAATTTAAAAATGAGATCAGTTGTTGAAGAATGAACAGGAAGTTCCTGAGAGCATAGACACAAATAGATACATGTGTTTTGTTGAAAGGCCAAAGAGTGAAACCATTGGAATTGAGTACACGTAGCACCACCAAATGCAGAAATCTATTAAATTGTTAAGAATATGGAACTGGAGTTCACAGGAGGGAGAGAGAGAGTGGGACTAGACTTATGTGGCATTAGCATTACCAAAGGTGTGTATTGTAGTCATGGGAGTGAATTCATGAAGTCATTTAATATATACTGAATTATTATGAATCCTAGTAGCTGCAGAGAATATATACTGAGTTATTGTTATGAACCTTCATAGCTGCAAAGATAAAGTGAGATGGCTTCCACCCCCTGAGTAGTCGTCGGTCTAGAAAGAAGCTGACATTTACACAGGAAATAGGCAGTGTGACCGAGGCTCCAATAAGCAGGACAAGGTTTTATAAATGTTTGTAAGAAAATGAACCTCTCTTTGCTAGGAAGAATAGAATAGTAAGAATAAGAAAACAATGTTTGTGTCTATACATAAAGAAAAAGCAGGCCAGCACCGTGGCTCACGCCTGTAATCCCAGCGCTTCAGGAGGCCGAGGCTGGCAGATCACCTGAGGTCATGAGTTTGAGACCAGCCTGGCGAACAATGGTGAAACCCCGTCTCTATTAAAAATACAAAAATTAGCCAGGCCTGGTGGTGGGCACCTGTAGTCTCAGCTACTCAGAAGGCTGAGGTAGGAGCATCGCTTGAACCTGGGAGGCGGAGGTTGCAGTGAGCCAAGATCATGCCACTGCACTCCAGCCTGGGCAACAGAATGAGACTTCATCCACCCCTCATCCCCACCAAGAAAAGAAAAAACAGTGGCAAAGTTGATGAAGAAATGAGAAGAATATTTCTGTTACCGAGAAGAGGTGTGAATAATGTTGTTACAATATATGAAATGTAAAGAAAATAGACATGTGCCAATATAATCCAATTAGGTCACTTCTGAAAACATAATCAGAAAAAAAAATCATAGAATCATGAAATAATAAAGCCAGAAACAGAGATCATCAAAGTCCGTGTCCCGTGTTAGACAGCAGGAAAGAGCCTGAGGAAGAAATGGAACATTATGATCGTAATGGAGGTGGAATAGAATCCAGATCTCCTGGCTCCAGTTTCAGTGATCACCTCACTCACTGATCTCTATCTCACAGCCACTCTCGCACTGGCTGGAATATGCAGGATCTGTAATATCCTTGGGAAGGAACAGAATTCTCTGGGCTCCACTGTCAAATAGTGGACATCTGAATCAGCTGCTTCAGGTGAGGTGGTGCTCAGCCCCCTGCCTCTGTCCGCAGATAGAGAACAGAGTTACGTTGTGAGCCTCTAGGCTGTCAACATTCCCCTTGCAGATCTGTGGGATTTATGCTATGCTGGAGACATA
This sequence comes from Gorilla gorilla gorilla, assembly GCF_029281585.2. Classification (NCBI taxonomy): domain Eukaryota; kingdom Metazoa; phylum Chordata; class Mammalia; order Primates; family Hominidae; genus Gorilla; species Gorilla gorilla. The sequence continues at coordinate 156,839,020 of NC_073230.2, forward strand.
ACTGCCGACCTAGTGGGACCAGAGTGGAGGTAGGCAGGCTTCCGAGTCTCTCTTTGTAAAGCCTGTGACTGTGAGCCAGGCTTTAACAGAATCCCTGCTTTACTCCCTTTTTGTGGGTTATGCCATGTACCTCTATAGTCTCCCAAGAATCTGTCAAGATATCAGCTTTTATTACGCATTACCCTAAACCTAAAGAAGACAGAGAGGACAGAACCCAGGAAATCCAATAAGTGGATTTCCCAGAAATGAAAGTGCATGGAACGCAGAAATCCTTATAAGTGAATTTTCTTGTGAATAAAAAGTATAATAGAAAAACAATTTGGTTTGACAAATATATACAGAAATCTTTTGTTTGTGTGTATGTGTGTTTATTTGTTTAAGATTTGCCTGCTTTTGTAAATGTAATCAGCTACATACAATTTTTAAATTTCTCACTTCGGTAAAATTGTCTTTCCTCGGGTCATGATTCTGAACACTGATATAACTGTACAGCATGACAGATGGGGTAGGTGTAGAAAATTGTACTGAATTGTCATTGAGTGTTGGCTATACCAGGGTCTCCCAGAATATAGAAAGCCTGGTGCTAGTTAGAAAATGGGCTCCTCTTCTCTGCAGGCCAATTAGTTTCAGCCAGCCTCGTGAGCTGACTGCAGACTGAAGTCAGCCCCGACTCCTGCCCTCCCAAATCAACCTGCACTACCATACCTTAAGAGTAGACTGTCAAAACAAGTCCCTGGTTTACTCTTTTTTTTAAGTCAGTGTAAGACACAAGTAGATTATTGAGCTTCCTGAAAAGCTAGATTCAGAGTAATTAAAATTTGATTTTAATGCTGCTAAGAAAAGAATAGGGATGTGATATAAAGTTATGACACAAGGAATACAAATAAGATTATCGCTTATGGATGATGGCTGTTTGAAAGATAAGCCCAATTATGAACACCAATACAGGTTCTGCAAATGCATGTTCAGAGATGGTTATGTAAGTGGCATAATTGCTGTACCTTTTACATAGAAAAATTGCAGCTATTCTTTAATGAACTGACACCGGGAGAAACTGATTAGGTGTGATAAAGTTGCCTCAGGTGAAATCAAATTTCAGCTGATAGACTGAGGCATAAAGAAAGGAAAAAATACAGCGAAACACCAGAATTCAAAATGTGTGCATGATTTTTAAAATTTATTTTCTCTTTTTTCTTTTTTTAAAAATGTGTTTAGATATGAAAAATGAAAGAGAATAATGACTTGGATTCGTGTATCTGAAAAATGTTTATTAACCGCCTAACTATGGACAGGTGCTATTTATCAGAAACCAAAACAACAGCTCAACTCTACTGGATCATAAACTCTAGTGGGAGGGGATAAAATAAACAATAAGCAAAACAGTATCTAATATTAGAGGTGGATAAATGCAAATAGATAAATAAAGTAGGATAAGGATTATGGAGTGAAGGAAAGATGCTCTTTGGAGGTTATTAAGTGAAAGCCAGCCTAACAAAATGGCATTCAAAGAACATCTAAGGAAGGAGGATGAAAGGTCCTTGAGGATATTAAGGAAAGAGAATTTCAGGTGGCAAAAATAGCCCCTGCCAAGCCCTAAAGTGGGAATGTGCTTGGGTGTTTAAGGAGCAGCAAGATGGCAGACCGGCTGGAACAGCATGAGCAAAAGCCTTGAACAATGAAAGAGGTCAGTGATAAATAAGGAATTTATTCTTCACAGAAAATGGGGCGATGCATCCAGGCAGGTTATAAAGATTAAGAGTTGAAATCAGAGAGGCAGGTGGTTTTGATGTTTTGAGATTTGCTTCCTAATAGGCATCTTAATCAAATTATTTATCCAGAGTTGCAAAGCAGCAATAACCAAAAACATATCTGAATATTGAGTAATTTGTCACATTCATTACAATCAAACTGAAATCATTTGCCTCGCCAGAAAAAAAAATGACTAATTGACCTAATGTGAAGAGCTTTGAAGAATCGCATTTAATACCAGCAGGTTAATCAAAAGGCTAACGAAACAAGTTTTAGTTAAATACATACAAGGAAAAATGTATTCTGTGTCTTGGTGTCCAATCCTGCTGTTGTCAGGAAAAAAAGAATAAGGACAAATTTTAGTGATTTCACTGTTTAAATGTGTCCCTTTTACCCACTTGAAAAATCTGCCACTTATTATTGTTATTGAATTTTCTGTCATCTTACTGCTCTTCTGTGAGATTGGAGGACTTTGAATTTGTGCCACTTTTATTAACTGCTTGTGCCATCGAGAAAGGCTTTAGCATCTTAGTTTCCTGGGAGGAAGACCGGGTAATGGATGAATAATGTGTGACTCTGCCAGTTTTATGTGTTATAAACAAAAAAGGATTTGTGCCCCCACTAAATAGCAGGCTTGATATGAGACCTCAGGTTTTGAGCTGCATAAGCAGCGTCTTGCTCTGCTGTTGAAGAATGAATGCATTTTTCAGATAGGAAGTAACACATGACTGTCTGGAGAGTAACAAGTATTGGGTTGGTGCAAAAGTAATTGCAGTTTTTGATGTTAGTTTCAATGGTAAAAACCGCAATTACTTTTGCACTGACCTAATAGGGTTAAAGGTCATGGCTAAGTATTTTAATGTCATCAATTTTATTTTCTTTCTTAATGTGTTAAATAGTAGAAAAGAAGAGGCCAGGTCAGAAAGTCTCAATATTAGGGCTTATTTGTCTCTCTTGTCCTTTTCTGGACTCTCCTGGTCGTGTCTTCATCAAACTGGGTTAAGAAACCAAACTCAGCTTGAGATGTTCTCCAAGGCAATGTTTATGTGGAGTTGGTTCAGGCCCCAGCATGTTGGGAAGAAGTAGTAAATATCATAATAGTGATTGTAGTTATTGATCAGTATTGGTCCAATCATCAGAGCTTTGAGCTTTCCTTCTTTGTCAATTTCTTTTACTTTTGACTACAGATACATTCAGAACTCCACCCCCCGCCGCCCGCTGCCCCGCCGCCCCGCTGCCCCGCCGCCCCGCTGCCCCGCCGCCCCGCTGCCCCGCCGTCCCACCTCATCTTGCAGAAGCCACACTTTCTCCTTCATCACCCTTTGGTTGGTCTGTCTCTCTCTCCTTATGTTCAGAAGGCTTTTCTGCTTTGATCATTCACGTTTGCTTTCTTATGTCACCTTGACCTCTTAAAGCTTGATCACCTGAAACATGAGTCTGCCGCTCAGATGATTCTAATCCTCAAATCCGATGATGTTGGCCAAGTTTTACCCTTGGAACGCTAGAATATTTACCTTTCTGAAACACTCACCGCTCATTTACCTGCTAGAAGCTGGAGTACAGAATCAGTGTCCAGATGGAACTCCCAGTCTGTAGGGAAGATGAGCACATAAAGTAACTGCAACACAATACATGAATCAGAGGAATAAATGCAATAACTAAGTTCTGCATGAACTGTGGCTTAACACAAATAGGGAACGAATACAAATGGCTGTGGGGAATGAGAATGAAAGCAGATTTCAGAGAAGTAACATTCTTCAAATCACGTTGCCTAGACCCTTCCCATTTTGTAGCTGCCTTCCTAAATTCTTTCTTCCTCTCCTGTTGCTGCAGCACCCTAAGAGATGGGGCCTTAGCTGGCCATGTGCCCCATTCCACAGACTGTCCCATGCTCAGGCATCAGTTGTCACTGTGGATGACTCACAGATTTAAAGATGTGGTTCTGGCTGGGCGCAGTGGCTCACGCCTGTAATCCTAGCACTTTGGGAGGCCAAGACCAGTGGATTGCTTGAGGCCAGGTGTTCAAAAGCAGCCTGGCCAACATGGTGAAACCCCGTCTCTACTAAAAATACAAAAAAAATTATCCAGGTGTGGTGGCAGGCACCTGTAATCCCAGCTACTTGGGAGGCTGAGGCAGGAGAATCGCTTGAACCCGGGAGGCAGAGGTTGCAGTGAGCCGAGATCATGCCACTGCACTCAAGCCTGGGCAACAAGAGGGAAAATCCATCTCAAAAAAAAAAAAAAAAAAAAATTTGGCTCTAATCTCTCTCTCTCTCTTGAAGTCATAAGTCCCATCTCTTGTACATCCTCATTTCCAAGTTGCTATGTCAGAGGGCTTCTCAACCAGGGTGCTACTGGCATTTGGGGTGTGACATTTATTGTGCAGAACTATCTAACACCCTGTAAGACATTCAGCATTCATGGGATCTGAGGCACTACATATCAGTGGCACCTTACACACGTTTCCGAATCATACCTGAGGAGGTAGTGCCAGCCCCAGTTGAGACCCACTGGCACATCAAATTCACCCTCTATAAAATTAAACTGAAAAAGTGTTCGTTTCCCCCAAAATTAACAGTCTCCTATTGACATTTCTTTAAAAATGTTCAGATTCGCATAATCGTAAAACCAAGCATTTACCACTAGCTGATCCATCAGGTCAACACATCCTACTAATGTCCTTTTATAGTATGTTTTGCCTCTGTCTGTTAGGCAGAATGTCACATCCACGATACTCCAAGTCTTTATCACCTAATTTGTAGAATAGTTCCTCTATTTACAGTTGCCTTTCCTTTATGTCACATTGTATAATAAAATATCACCTTGACCATGCCTCTCCCTTGCTTTAAAACCTACAGTAACAGACTTTGACTATACGATTAAGGCCAAATAGATACAACAAAAGTGCTCCCCCATAAACATTTTTAAAATGCATAAGGCCAGGCGTGGTGGCTCACACCTGTAATCCCAGCACTTTGGGAGGCTGAGGTGGGTGGATCACCTGTGGTCAGGAGTTCGAGACCAGCTTGGCCAACATGGTGAAACCCCATCTCTACTAAAATACAAAAATTAGCCAGACGTGGTGGCAGGCACCTGTTATCCCAGCTACTCAGGAGGCTGATGCAGGAGAATTGCTTGAACCCAGGAGGTGGAGATTGCAGTGAGCTGAGATCGTGCTATTGCACTCCAGCCTGAGGGACAAGAGCGAGACTTCATCTCAAAAAAACTAAAAATAAAAATAATTTTTAAAATCCTTTTAAATGTATGATTGAGCATGCAAGAAAGTGAGGAAGATCCTTGAGGCCTAAAATGAAGAAAAATCATGAACCAAGGTTATAAATGAATGCCAAAGCCAGAAGCTGACCTAAAGGCTTCTGTCAGTTCCATGCAACCAGCAGCTTTTCTTTCAGTGGCTATATGAGGAAGAAGGGTCCATGCCAAGTAATAAATTATATCAAATATCCCTGTATGAAAAACAAAATCCAGGGGGTTAGACTCTCAATGAAAAACAAAACTGAAAATGGAAAAATCCACTCTAAAAAAGAAGATAATGTAAAAAATTTGATTATCTGAACTTTAGCTCAGAGTACAAAGAAGAAATTATCCCTTGAAGCTATGTAATAGAAAGCCAGTTCTGATGCATGTTTACAGCCTAACTTCACAGCATTTGAATGGTTGGAGAAAACTCAAGCTGAAAATATATTTTAAAGAGGTCCCAGATTGGTAATGTCTCCATGTATCTGAGAAAAGTAAATGCAGATGATCTGAGAGAGACATACCTTCAACTGAACCTCACAGGATTCTCACAGACTTATTTCCAAGAAACGTGAACTCAAAAGAAAAAATAATCACCAAATGTATGGGGAAACAAGATACTGTAATCGTGAATCAATAGAGATAACTAATAGCATTTTCAGTCCTACAGAATATTCAGGTATTGAAATTATTGGATTGAAAAAAATTTTTTAAAAGAGAAGTGGATTTACTATTAAAAATAATGGGTAACATTTGAAAAAGAACCAAATAAACATTACAGGAATAAAAACATAATAGATAAAATTAAAAGCTTAATGTTAGAGATAAATAGCAGTTTCTACCCAGCTGAAGTAGGAATAGTGAAATTAAAAATAGATTCTGAAGAAATTTCCCAGAAATCTGCCCAGTGAGACAGAGTTGTCAAATATGAAAAATAAAATATTAAAAGCAAGGAGATTAGATCAGAACCAATCAATACATCTCTAATTGGAGTTGTGAAAGAAGAGATAAGAGTGGTGAGGACTTATTTTGGTGAATGATGTCTAAAAATTGACCAGAACCAAAAAAACATGCAAATTAAGATTCAGATTAAGGCGTCATAGTGGATGTAAGCCAGAATGAAAGAAATCCCCAGCTAGACAGAAATTACAGATTATTTACAAAAGAAATGAAATTAAATTGACCATTGACTTCTTGACGATGGAACCCTGAAGAAACAAACTATTGTGAGAAAATAACCGTTGACCTTGAATATGCCACCCAGAAAAAAACACATATATAAAGTCTAAATAAAGACTTTTTAGGGCAAAATAATGATTACGTACTACCCTCTGACCCTAGAGAAAAAAGATCTCATAAGAATAGTCTGAGATAGAAAAAAGAGGGAACAAAGAAAATAGTAAAATGTCAGTAAATCTACTCAAACATTGACAATATTGAGCAATAAACTTTAATTTGTGATATTTAAGGAAAACAAGATGAAGCTAAAAAACAGATAAAATACCTTATATGTAAGGAACAGAAACAAGCTATAAAATTGTTGTATTGTTTAGGAAGAGAATAAATATACTATGTTGAGACACTGTTAAGTTAAATATGAAATTTAAACTTTCTAGGGTTTCTACTAAAAGAATGATATTTAAGAGAATGCAAAATTCTAAACCAGTAGAAAATATATGGAATGAAGAAAAATTATCAATTCAGAAGGAAGAAAAAATACTTAAACATTAGTAACAATAAAAAGCAAATGAGAGAAAAAAAGGTACAAATATTTGGAAATAAGTCCAAGTCAGTTACCACAATAAATAGACTAGACTCTCCAGTTAAAAGATAATTTTAGACAATTAAAAAGAAAAACTATGTGCTGTACACAAGAGATGTTAAAAACATTCAGGACACCACAAAGTCTGAAAGAAAGATGATAGAAAACAAGGCCAGGGGATTACAAATTCAAAAAAGCTATTATGAGACTATTGATATGAATGCAAATGAAAGAAAAAAAAATATTACCATTCCGAGCATTACAATAGCATAAAAATTTCCAAATTACTGAAAATACCTAATGCTAAACTTGGGAAGATTGAAAGATATAGTATTATAGAAGAAGTTTTAATATTGATGTCTCAGTAATTATAGGTCAGAAGACTTTAAAAATCATTAAGTGTACAGAGCAGCAGTATCCAAAAGAACTTTCTGAGGTGATCAAAATATTTTCTGTACAATACGGTAGCCATTAGCACATATAGCTAGTGAGACTGAAAAACTAAATTTTAAATAGCTGCGTGTGGCTATTGGTTACCTACTGGGCAACCCAGATAGGATTAAATAGCAAAATTAATAACTGTGAGTCAATGCACACATAGTACTATTAGAAAATAAATATTTTTTCAAGCACATGTAAAATGTTTTTGAATATTGACCACAGACTCGATTCTTTAAAATAAATCTCAACAAATTTCAGGTTATTGGTATCATAAATCCTGTTCTCTGACTATGACCAATTAAATTTTAAAAATCAGCTAAAAAGACACTTTTACAAAAAAAGCTTAAAGCAAAACATATAATTAGACATTTTAAAAATACTTCTAAATAATCCCTGCACTTTGGGAGGCTGAGGCGGGCAAATCACGAGGTCAGGAGTTCAAGACCAGCCTGACCAATGTGGTGAAACCCCGTCTCTACTAAAAATAATAATAATCAAAATTAGTGCATATTATCAAATAATGATGACAGCATAATTCAAAATTGAGGGATATTCCTAAAGTGGTATTTTGATAGAATTTATAGTCTTATATGTGTATAGTAAAAGCTTAGAAAGGCTGAAAATTATTGAGCCAAGCATCCATCTTAAGATATTAGACAAAGAAGGGAATTCTTGTACACTTTTGGTGGGGATGTAAATTAGGACGACCATTATGAGAAACAGCATAGAAGTTCCTCAAAAAATAAAAATAGAACTCCCATATGATCCAGCCATCTCTCTACCTGCTATGTATTTTTTAAAACTGAAATCAGTATGTCAAAGAGGTAACTGCATTCCCATGTTCATTGCAGCATTATTGACGGTAGCCCAGATGTGGAATCAACCTAAGCATCCATGAATGGATGAATGGATAAAGAGAAAGCAGGATTTAAGCACAGTGATTTCTGGCAACACAGATGAACATAGAATACATTATGTTGAGTGAAATGAGCTACGCACAGAAAGACAAATACCACATCATCTCACTTATATATGGAATTTTTAAAAGTTGAACTCATAGAATTAGAGAGTTGAATGGTGGTTACCAGAGGCTAGGGAGTGGGAGGTTGCAGAGTTGTTGATCAAAAGATATAAAATTTTAGTTAGACAGGAGGAATAAGTTCAAGAGATCTATTGTACAACATGATCATTATAGTTAATACAGTGCATTGCATTTTGAATATTGCTGAGAGTATACAAAAAATGATAAGTATGTGAGGTAATGCGTATGTTCATTAGCTCCACTGAGCCATTTCACAATGCATACATATTTCAAAACATCATGTTGTATGTGTTAAATGTATATAATTTTTATTGATCAATTAAAAACTATTTTTTTAAAAAAGAATAGACTAAAGGATTATAGGATATATCCAAAGGAAGTAGAACAAATGAAATGCATGTAAAAGCAGGAATAAATGAACAAGAAAATCAACCATACAGTAGGTAAAAATCAACAAATAGATTTTTTTTTTTTTTTTGAGACGGAGTCTCACTGTGTCGCCCAGGCTGGAGCGCAGTGGTGAGATCCTGGCTCACTGCAACCTCTGCCTCCCGGGTTCAAGCGATTCTCCTTCCTCGGCCTCCCGAGTAGCTGGGATTGCAGGCGTGCACCACCATGCCCGGCTAATTTTTGTATTTTTAGTAGAGACGGGGTTTCACCATATTGGACAGGCTGGTCTTGAACTCCTGACCTCCTGATTTGCCCGCCTCAGCCTCCCAAAGTGCTGGGATTACAGGCATGAGCCACCACGCCCAGCCAACAAATTGATTTTTTGAAGAGACTAACAAAATCAATAAACTTCTGGCTAGACTGGTCAGAAAATAGCAGGAAAATATATTAGTAGAAATGAAGAAAAGGGATATAAACACAACTATTTCCCAATATATTTAAATATTTAAATGCAAAGAGCAAATTCATTTAAAAAAATCTACCTGGAATATAACATAAATTAGAATATAAACTTATAGAAATGGATATAAGAATAATCTTATAATGAAAGATACTAAATTATATGAGCCTCAGACAGTTTACCAAATAATTCCAACATAGCCCCCCCTACCATTCTTTGAGTCCAGTATTAACTTGATACCAAAAACATAATGATAGTACAACAAAGGGAAATTATAGGCCAAAGTCATTCATGAATACAGTGGCAAAAATCCTAAACAAAACAGCAAAGCAAACCCAACCATATATATGAAGAATGATTTATCACAACAGAGTTGATTTTTTTAAAGTACTATTATTAGAAAAAAATCTCTGAACGCTAAAAGGAGAAAAAACTTTTATCATTTTAATAAGAGCAGACAAAGGATTGAATAAAATTTAGTATTGATTCATGCAAAAAAAAATCCTAACAAATGAGAAATGACAAATAGCTTCCTTAAACATAAAGATGAACTATCCTTAACAGGTGACAGCAACATCGCAACTCAATGGTTACACATAAAAGCGTTTTCTTTAAAATCAGGAAGCACGTAAAGACCTTCATCACAACTTCGTTTAACATTGAACTAAATGGATCATATCCACTGCATTAGGACAGGAAAGAAGACGTATTTTTATAATAGATAGAGGTTGGAAAGGAACAACTATTGTTAAAAGAATGAGAAACAAAAAGAATCAAAGAAACAAACAGCATATGTTTCCATTCCATCACTTTGGTATTAATCACACTTGTTTCTGGAGACCATGGTGTAAAGGAATGAGCCAGGATTACTGAAGGGTCCTGCAGTGCCAGTGACCACAAGACAAGCCAGAACCAAGTTAACTTAGAGTGAATTGGCCTATTCTTTAATACTGCTCAGAATTACAAACTCCCATATAATCTGTCACTTAAATTCCATTCAAATTAATAAAATCTAATTCATTTGAATAAGACTTAAAGTGATTTGATTCTACTGCATCAAATTCTGCTCAGTGGAATCAGTCCTTGATTGAAATCTATTAAGTTCAATTCAGTAAAATAAATTTAAATATTATGCAATACAATTAATTTTTAATTAATTACCATTTCCGTTCAGGTCCATTTTGATCTGAACTTCAATTCTACATTTCTAAATTTGGTCCCTATTCAAATCAATAAAATGCAGCAAAATCCAGTATAATTCTAAAAGATACAACCTGAATCTAATCAACTGCATTTATTTCTATTCACCCCTAATCAGATGAGTTTAGTGACATTCAATCACAGAAAGATAAAATGCTCACCTTTAACTACCAAATTGAATGTTTACATTAGAACTTCAGAATTACCAGGTTTTCCCAAACTCACATCACCATCTGCAGTATGGACTCCACAAGATTTTATCTTGACTCATTCTTTGTTTGGCTTATATATTAACATAGAACAATGTAGAATTGGATGGTTAGGAAACAAAAGAGAATATTGCTATCCTGTTTAATAAGCTGAAATCATAGGTAAGTTGAGATGATAGACGTTTGCATCTATGAGAATGCCAATACATGATTTTTTATTTTATTCTTAAAGTTCTTAATTTAAATAGTAACAGACAGGAATTTTTGACTCCAGACCATGGTTATAAAACTGAGAAAAAAAAGTATTAAAAGGACTGTATTATTCAGAAAAAAATAATTGGGAATTAAATTGAGATGTTACTATAGTAACACCATTATCACCTCTTTGTATCTTACCAAGCAAACAAGGTCCTGGATTGGTATCCCAATGGCACCCAGTCATCTGGGCCTCTTTGTTTCTTTATAGATGTTCCCAAGTGTCCAGTGAACTCCACCTACCACTGTCCTTTTCCCAGGTCAGTATATGGCAGACTGGTCTGATGGTAAGGATCACAGGGACACTGAGTCTCAAACTCTTCCTCTGAGATTCTTATTCTACAGGACACTAAGATTTACAAGATCTTAGTGGAATCATAGGGAAATTGAAAACCCTTTCCTATACTTACCTCCCACCCATGGGTGAAAAACAAAAAAATCAGAAGTTATTACTCCATGGCTTCACCTCCCCCACTTCATCCTCATGTAAGGATCCTGAGACTTCAGCTACCATGGCCCAGATCTTGGAAGTGATTCTGTGTGGATTTTCCACATGTAAAAGAAGAGGAAGCTGTCTGTATTTAAGCCAGAGAACTTTAGGACTAGTAGCCTGTTTCCATTTCCAGTCCCTGGGGGAGGGGTTCCCATCAGCTTTAGCTTTAAGCCCCTATATTCCTGGAAGCGTACACATCCATACTGGGGAAAAAAAGAAAATTCTGGCCGGCTTGATCTTCCAAATTACAGCTATCAGATGATTTGGAGGACTCTATAGAGGCTACAGCACCTCCAAATTCCTTCTCTGCTCCATCCCATCCTGGAGATTATTATAAAAGCTTTTACCTTTCTTGTTATCTAGGACATTTGCACCGGAAGGAAAGTTTCTCAGAGGTGCAAGAATGTTTTGAATGGTCTAGAATTGCACCAATTAAGGATGCCTATACTTAGTAAGTGTATCATCACCATTCATAACTTAATATGGATTTTGTAATCAGATCAGAGTGCTCAGCTGAAATTTACTTATAAAGTGGAGAAAAAAGATTTGGTAGTGGTAAGAAAGGAAGAGAGAAGGAAGTAGGAGATTTTTCTGAGCATGAGTCGCTTAGAAAAAATCCTGCACTGCAAGGGCCTTCAAATAACCAAATGTTACCAGAGAGCAGAGCCTGGGAAGGACTGCCAATGAGCTGCCGGCAGGGGACACTGGGAACAATAGTGAAAAGCGTGTTTGTGCTGCAAGGGTACCTGTTCTATTTCCTCAGCTGAAGAGCCCCCAGGGACTCTTTAACAGAATTTGTAGATAAGGTTGTAATCGTACATATGATAAAACTAGTTCTCATCAAGCCAAAAAGATGCTTTTACGTTTTCATTTTGGAGATTATATACCCTTGTGGTGTTGTTTTTAATATCCTATAGAAACAGTGGGAATGAAAGAAATTAAATGTCCCAGAGACTGTGCTGGGTCTTATCTCAGAGGGCGCCAGGATCATATTTATTTAAGCAGCCTGTTAAGTTACTCTGTGTAGCCCAGAAGTTCCGAAGAACACATTTTGAAAATCACAGGTATGCACCTCATTTTCATCAAGCAGTCCCCAAGCGTTCGCCCTTGTGCTTCTGAAACAACTTCTTGTTATTGGTGAAAATAAATAACAGAAATCTATTAGTTTCTTTCTTTCTTTCTTTCTTTCTTTCTTTCTTTCTTTCTTTCTTTCTTTCTTTCTTTCTTTTTTTTTTTTTTGAGACAGAGTCTTGCTCTGTCGCCCAGGCTGGAGTGCAGTGGCACAATCTCAGCTCACTGCAAACTCCACCTCCTGGGTTCAAGTGATTCCCCTGCCTCATCAGCTTCCTGAGTAGCTGGGATTACAGGTGCACACCACCACAGCCGGCTAATTTTTGTATTTTTAGTAGAAACAGGGTTTCATCATGTTGGCCAGGCTGATTTTGAACCCCTGACCTCAGGTGATCCTCCCACCTCGGCCTCCTAAAGTGTTGGGACTACAGGCGTGAGCCACCGCGCCCAGCTTATTGGTTTTTTTAAGTGAGTCTTGGAAAACTCCTTTCCTTGCTAGCCTATTTTCTTTCTCCCTTTCCCGGTTTAATCATCCAAACCATAATAAACCCTTCACCATAATAAAACTTGATCTGAAGTGAGTAGAAACAGTATAGTGATTATATTTAATTCAATTCATATTTGGCTGTTTTAATACAATATGCCTTACTTTGATAATTTAGTTCTAGTTAACTTAGAATGCCATTCATCATTACCTAACCTTGTTGCAGTGACTACAGCTACTTAATATAGTTAACTACAATCTTCATATTCTGAGGTTAGAGAAGTTCTTGAACTCTTGGAAATAGATAATTCAATTATTTCTTTCCTCACCACTTTTTGCCCTTGTCTTTTAAAAAGGCTTTCCATTTTTATTGCCTTTAACTGCTATTCCCCAAAGCCAATTAACAGGTAAATAATGATTTGTAAAGCTAAAAGTAGCATTTCATTAGCATAGCACTGGAATAAGGGAATTCTTTGCTCAAAGTAAATTGAACCGTTCTCCTCTTGCTGAATATAAAATACACAACAAATTAATAATTTATTTTAGTTACAGTGATTTAACCAAATTAGCCAATGCTAATAACAAAGTCTACAATTTCCTTTCTCTCTGGAATACGTTTTTCTTATTGGCATTCTTTTGCGGTAGATGTGGAAAGAGCTAAGTTAAGCATTTTGTGCTGTATTTTAACTTATTTTCCTAGGAAAAAGAACAGAACAACATCAATTTTGCATCAACCTCACTGGGAGCATTCGTTATATGAAGACTAAAGTATTGTGACTTGAGAAAGAGTGAGGGATGGGAGAAGAAGCTGGGAAACCAGGCTGCTCTTGCCAGGTCACTAACTTGCCACCTCCTTGCACCTGCACTCCTTGCACATGGAGGAAAGATTTCAGATCATCCCCTTAGGTCCCATCCTGGTGTGTAATAAGAGTCCCTCTCTACAGTGAGCTGAGGGTCTGCCATATGAGATTAGCACACAGCCTGGATCCCGCGCACAGCTCAGGGCTTCTACTGGAACACCCACCGTAACCGCCCAAAGAGTTCACCTTTCCCGCTGCCTAGACAGAGCCGATTCATCGAGACAGGGGAGTTGCAATAGAGAAAGAGTAATTCATGCAGAGCCAGCTGTGCAGGAGAACGGAGTTTTATTATTACTCAAATCAGTCTCCCCAAGCATTCGGGGATCAGAGTTTTTAAGGACAACTTGGCAGGTCGCGGGAAAGCCAGTGAGCCAGGAGTGCTGATTGGTCAGGAATGAAATCACAGGGAGTTGAAGCTGTCTTCTTGCACAGAGTCAGTTCCTGGATGGGAGGCACCAGATCAGATGAGCCAGTTTATTGATCTGGGTGGTGCCAGCTGACCCATCAAGTGCAGGGTCTGCAGAATATCTCAAGCACTGATTTTAGGAGAAGTTTAGGGAGGGTCAGAATCTTGTAGCCTCCAGCTGCATGACTCTTAACTATAATTTCTAATCTTGTGGCTAATGTTAGTCCTGCAAAGGCAATCTAGTCACCAGGCAAGAAGGAGGTCTGCTGTGGGAAAGGGCTATTATCATCTTTGTTTTAAACTATAAACTATAAGTTTCTCCCAAAGTTAGTTCCGCCTACACCCAGGAATGAATAAGGACAGCAAGGAGGTTAGAAGCAAGATGGAGTCAATTAAGTTAGATCTCTTTCACTGTCTCAGTCATAATTTTGCACAGGCGGCTTCACCACTGCCCAAACAATTCAACAATGAAACTTCCTTTCCTGGGCTTCTGAGCACTCTCTGAAGGTACAGTGGGAACCAGCTGTCTCTCTTCTTTTCCCCTAGAGTATGTTCCTTGTAGTCTCATTCTGAAGGTAAAGCTGATTGTTATCTTCTCCTTTTACTGACAATGTCCTAATTTTTACAAAGAGTACTGAGCCACACACAGCTCTCTGATTCATGCAAATTATTACTGTCTGCAATGAAAATGAAACACAGTGTTAGGTTGTTTCTACTGATCACTCAAAGGAACAATCATAAATTGGGCAGAGATTCTGAGATATATAATCTTTCATTGGTTATTTGAGGTATGGGCAGGACAAAGGAGTCATCTGCTAGACAAACCTTTAACTCCACTTTTACAGGTGCCCGATTTGTTTCTTCTCCTCCACCAAGAGTGTTAGTGTCCTCTAGTTTCCAAAAACAGTGATACTAACCAAAAATTCCTTTGAGAGAATTTAGCATGAGGTCAGCTTTTTAAATGCAATGCAAAAAATGAATATGATAACCAGTTTTGGTAATGTTTCTATATCTTCAGGGTCAGGCTGTGGCCTGCCCAGCCTCAAAGGCATTTCATGAGGTCAAAATGGAACCATCTACCTTTGTCCTCTCTCTATAACATGGCCAGAGACGGAATCAGCCAAGACCTAGTGTAGCTTTTGGGCCAAATGACCTTAACATTTCTTTCGGTGGTTGAGATGCTGTGGTTTCCATAAATGGGATTTGTCAACGCTTATTTTTGAAACTCTAGACTTCGTAAGGAGAAAAATTTATTATTGGCCATGGGAAGCATCAGAGAAGCTGGATGCTTTACCACTTACCCTGATGGAGAAAGAAAGGAGAAGCAAATGACTTAAACATAGAAAGCAAACACAGCCCCCACATGCTGGGACCAGGCACAGGTGGACAGAAGACACAGCTTCAGGGTGGACCTTTATGTCAGAAAGCGGGCATGTTTCTCCCTTTGGAACAGGGTACTGAGCTCTCCCTCTTGACTGTTTACCAGGTTAAGTCAAATATACTTTTTTAATGTGGGTGCCAAAAATGGTCATGCCAAGGGAAAATAATAACTTCCAAATTAAGTCAACACACAGAAAAATTAAGAAATTTGTTTGGAGGGAGAGAATACCTGAATAACTAACTCATTTTCAAATTCAGAGGGCTTGCTCATTCATTACATTTGTCCTGGACTCCAGTCCCTGTTCATTCTCAACTTTAAATCGCTCACCTGTTAACAAAATTATTCTTGAGGAAAACTACTGGAATATCTGAGAAAGTACCACAGTATTTTTTTGCATAATTCCAATATGGTCCCTACTTTTTGTATTGTTTGTTTAGATATTGTGACTGTTCACATGGTAACTTTATGATTTTCCTCACCTTTATTTCTGAGCACTCATAGAGTCAAGTGTACACTTAACATCCCAAGAGGGTGGATGAGTTATTACCACGGAATTTTAACCCATATACCCAGATTTTTTTTTCTGTTTTTTGAGACAAAGTCTCACTCTATCAGGTTGGAGTGCAATGGCGTAATCTTGGCCCACTGCAACCTCTGCCACCCAGGTTCTAGTGATTCTCCTGCCTCAGCCTCCCAAGTAGCTGGGATTACAGGCACCTGCCACTGAGCCTGGCTAATTTTTGTAGTTTTAGTAGAGACGGGGTTTCACCATCTTGGCCAGGCTGATCTTGAACTCCTGACCTTGTGATCTGCCCACCTCGGCCTCCCAAAGTGCTGGGATTACAGGTGTAAGCCACCACATCCAGCCCCAGAGATTTTAATTGACTAGCTATTTTGGCTTACTGGCTGACATTACCTCTGTTAGATTCCACTCATTCCCCAGCTTCTGGCAAGGAACCTCTGTTCTCTTAGCACAATGTTCTCAAGGTTCATCCATGTTGTCACATATTGCAAAATGTCCTTTTTTAAGTCTGAATAATATTCCATTGTATGTATACACAAATACTATATGACTCTGCTTATATGAGGTATCTAAAGTAGTCAAATCCGGCTGAATGTGGTCACTCAGGCCTGTCATCCCAGCACTTTGAGAGGCAGAAGCAGGTGAATCACTTGAGCCCAAAAGTTGGAGACCAGCCTAGGCAACATGGCAAAACCCTTTCTCTGCAAAAAATACAAAAATTAGCCAAGTGTGGTGGCATGTGCCTGTAGTTCCAGCTACTCAGGAGGCTGAGGTGGGAGGATGGCTTGAGCCCAGGAGGTCAAGGCTGCAGTGAGTTATGATTGCTCCACTGCACTCCAGCCTGGGTCACAGAGTGAGACCCTGTCTTAAAAAAATAAATAAAATATAAAGTAGTCAAATCATAGAAACAAAGAGGTCACCAGGGGCTGGGAAGACGGGGAAGTAGGCAGTTGCTAATCAGTGGGCATAAAAGCTTCAGTTAAACAATAAAAGTAAGTTCTAGAAATCAGCCATACAACACCATATCGTTAATGCTACATTGGACACTTTAAAAGTTGTCAAGAGAGTGGATTTAACATTAAGTGCATTCTCATATGCTAAAGTCAAATTAAGAATAAGAAAGAGTCATCCAGTCAGACGGGTTGGCTCCCACCTGTAATCTTAGCACTTTGAGAGGCCAAGGCGGGTGGATCACCTGAGGTCAGGAGTTCGAGACCAGCCTGGCCAACATGGTAAAACCCTATCTCCACTAAAAATACAAAAATTAGCTGGGTGTGGTGGTGCATGCCTGTAATCCCAGCTACTTGGGAGGCTGAAGCAGGAGAATCCTTTGAACCTGGGAGACAGCGGTTACAGTGAGCCGAGATCATGCCACTGCACTACTGCACTCCAGCCTGCACGACAGAGCCAGACTCCATCTCAAAAAAAAAAAAAAAAGAAAGAAAGAAAGAAAGAGTCATCCATTGTCAGGGTCTTCCTGCTCTCTGCTTCCATTCTTTCCACTGCCTACCACGTCTAGGCTTTTCTTCCCGCCATTCACCTGAAACTCCTTTCATCAAAATCTCTAGTGAACTTCCAGCTGTCAAATTAAAACAAAACTCTTAGCTCCCCATCTTAATAGACTTCGCTATGAAATCTGATGGTGCTGGCCCCTCTGCTCTCTGGGAAATCCTCCTGTGTTGTTCTCCCACCACCCTGGCTGCCTTCGTTCTTGCACTCCGCTATGGTCATCTCCATCTCTGATATGGTTTGGCTGTGTCCCCACCCAAATCTCATATTGAATTGTAATCTGAATTGTAACCCCATGTGTCAAGCGGGGGGACTTGGTGGGAGGTGACTGGATCATGAGGGCTATTCCCGCATGCTGTTCTCATGATAGTGAGGAAGTTCTCACAAGATCTGGTTGTTTGATAATTGCCTGGCACTTCCCCCTTCTTGCTTTCTCTCTCTCCTGCCCCCATGAGAAGACGTGCCTTGCTTACCCTTCTCCGTCTGCCATGATTGTAAGTTTTCTGAGGCCTCCTCAGCCACACAAAATTGTGAGTCAGTCAAACCTCTTTTCTTTATAAATGGGTAAAGACCCAGTCTTGGATCATTCTTTATAGCAGTGTCAAATCATTCTTGGGTTTTGGTGGGTTTTTTGTTTGTTTTGTTTTGTTTTGTTTTTGAGACAGAGTCTCGCTCTGTCTCCCAAGCTAGGGTACAGTGGTGCAATCTCGGCTCACTGCAACTTGCACCTCCCACATTCAAGCAATTCTCCTGCCTCAGCCTCCCAAGTAACTGGGACTAGAGGCGCCTGCCACTGTGGCCAGCTATGAAATCATTCCATTTTTGAAATGATGTTGTAATCTAAAAGATTCCAACAGCATTTCTCCCACTTCCAATATGTTCTGGTTTGCCCTGATAGTTCCTAAAACATATTTTCAGCTCAGAAAATCCTCCTAAGAACCAGACTTCTACAGTCAATTTGTACATTTTGTGAGCAAACCCATTATCTTTTCTTCAACATTCCCTAGACTTTTGATGATGATCTTCCTTTCCTGTGCCCTACCTTCATGGAGCATAGTACCATCCCCATTCATACAAACCAGAAGCCTGGATTAATCCACAGCACTCCCTGCCCATCTTCTCTTCTACCTAAATCCCAACGGTCCCAGCCAGCTATAACTCCTGAACCTTTTGTGTGTGTGTTTTCTCTTCTTCTCCATTTCTACTGCTATTTTATTACTTCTTTTCTCTATTAACATTAGAGCATCACATCTAGCCTCCCTGACTCCATTTTGCAGAAATCTATCTTTCATCTTCCTGTTGATCTTTTGAAACACAAATTTAATCATGCTAGTTCCCTGCTTAAAATCCTTTACTAGTTTCCCATTATTTTCAGGATAAAGTTCAAACATCTTAAATTGGGGGAAGATAAACATTGAAAAGAAAGGATAAACCGATGAAAAATAACTTCTTACTTGGACAAAGGTATTTTGCAATGTGACCTTCATCTGCTGTCCATCTATCTCTTACTGTCTACTACTGCTCCTCTCAGCACATCTCTTCAGCCCAATTCTACTACATATGAATATAGTCCTATATATATTTTCCAAATAGAAGTTTACCTTTCTGTCTTTTTACATTCTGCTCCATTTGCCTAGGAGGCCTTGCCTCTCTTATGTCCTTATTGATCCGTGTAATGCATACTTGACCTTCAAGATGCAGCTCAACTATTTTGCCTCCTCTGGGAAACCTTCCTTTATGACCTCGTTTGCCTCCCCCACTCTCCTCTGTGTTCATGATACTGATAAAACTGTTCTCCAATCTGTATCTTTTTCTTCCATTCTGTTGAGTTGTTTCTAATGTTTGGCACATTGTGGGAACCCAGTGGATGTTTGATGATTGGATGAATGAATGAATGAGTGACTATTAGGCCAAATGATAAAGGAGAGTTGGGGGCTAATCTGCTCCGTGGTTAAAAGAACTGCTTAATTCTTCTAGACCTAAATTTCTTTACCCATAAAATTAGGAGGTCATACTCAAAAACAGTGAAAGTTTGTGCTTAGCTCCAATATTCTATGATCTCCATGACTTAGTTCACAAAAAAAGCATGACCAGTCATGAAGTGAATTGTATGGTGTAGCAGCAGTTCATGGCCCATACACCTTCATTGTGGACTGACCCCAACTTGGCTTCCAGTTTACTAAATAGACTCCTAAATCGCAGAAGTTTTAATGTAAAATTGTCTTCCAAGGAGAGAGGTACATATTCCCATGAGAAATCTTAAGCTTAACATTCCCACTGATATTTTTTATCAAATATTTCTACTATTGACATAAATTTACCTTTATGCTTATATTTATATTTATATACGTGTAAAATTGTGATATATACTTTTGAAAACTTGTCTAAGCTTAAAAGAGCCTTCTGAAGTATAGAATTAAAAGCTTTTCTTAAAAAACAAATTTATTTCTGTAGGTTTTTGGGTAACAGGTAGTATTTGGTTGCATGAGTAAGTTCTTTAGTGGTGATTTATGAGATTTTGGTGCACCCATCACCCAAGAAGTATACACTGAATCCAGTTTGTTGTCTTTTATCCCTCACCCCCTTCCCACCCTTTCACCCTGAGTCCCCAAAGTCCTTGTATCATTCTTCTGCCTTTGCATCCTCATAGCTTAGCTCCCACATATGAGTGAGAATATACAATATTTGGTTTTCCATTCCTGAGTTACTTCACTTAGAATAATAGTCTTCAGTCCCATCCAGGTTGCTGCAAATGCCATTAATTCATTTCTTTTTATGGCTGAGTAGTATTCCATCATATATGTTTGTGTGTGTGTGTGTGTGTGTGTGTGTGTGTGTGTGTGTGTGTGTATGAGAAACAGTTTATTTATCCATTCATTGACTGATGGGCATTTAGGTTGCTTCCACATTTTTGCAATGGTGAATTGTGCTGCTATAAACATATGTGTGCAAGTATCTTTTTCGTATAATGACTTCTTTTCCTCTGGGTAGATATCCATTTGTGGGACTGCTGGATCAAATGGTAGTTCTACTTTTAGTTCTTTAAGGAATCTCCACACTGTTTTCCATAGTGGTTGTACTAGTTTGCCTTCCCACCAGCAGTGTAGAAGTGTTCCCCTTTCACCACATTCACACCAACATATATTATTTTTTGATTTTTTGATTATGGGCATTCTTGTGGGAATAAGGTAGTATTGCATTTTGGTTTTGATTTGCATTTCCCTGATCATTAGGGATGTTGAGCATTTTTTCATATGTTTGTTGGCCTTTTGTATATCTTATTTTGAGGATTTTCTATTCATAGCCTTAGCCCACTTTTTGATGGGATTGTTTTTTTCTTGTTAATTCATTTGAGTTTGTTGTAGATTCTGGATATTAGTCCTTTGTCGGATAGATAGACTGTGAAGATTTTCTCCCACTCTGTGGGTTGTCTGTTTGAAATAAATTGACTTTTAAGAGGGTTGAGTGATGTTCAGACTATCAGAGTATTCCTGGGGAAGTGGGTGTAGGTGTGGCAGTATAATGACTGAACCCAGGTCTGTTTCTAAATATACCTTTCCCTTTTCTTGTAGATGGAAGCCCTTACACTTGGTGGGTTGGCAAAGCCAACGAGAAGCACTACTACTGGGGAGGCTCTGGGCCTGGAATCCAGAAATGTGCCTGCGGCATCGAACGCAACTGCACAGATCCCAAGTACTACTGTAACTGCGACGCGGACTACAAGCAATGGTGAGTGCCTGCGGGCAGCACAGCCAGGCTCACCCTCCCATTGTGCCTTTGTGTCAAACTCATGTGCTAGAAGAAAGTTTGAAAAGTGCTATAATAATACGATAATAGGTTAGAAAGGTCTGGAACTAACCCAACTGACAAATGTCAGGAACATACTGAAAAATACAAAAGCAGAAAGAGGTCAGTGCGACAAGGGTATGCATTTAGAAACAGACTGACACATAATTGATGTGTTCATATTTTATTCAGAGAGGAAAATAATGAGCCATGTTGTAGACAGTGATTTGCATTATAAAATGTGCTGTGTAACAATAGAGGGATGGCTGGGGGCGGGAAGCCAGTGTGCATGAGTGCAGGCAGTCAACAGCCTCCTGCGGGGAGCACAACCACCTCCTGCAATGTTTGCGTTGGGGATCTGGATTGGAAAAATAGGAGAGAGAGAGAGAGAAGGGAAAAAACAAAGAAACAGAAAAAATCATTCTTTGCTCTTGTCTTCTGTAAGTGCTTGCCTGTCTACTTTTCTTTCATACCTGGAATTGTTTATAACTCTGATACAAATCAGTTCAAGAAAGATCTATTTTGGGTTTCTTCCATCCCTTTGCTGGCTTTTGTTCTGCCCCGCAGTGAATAGCTGGGTCTGTGTCAGTAACAGATAAAGATAAGATCAGCTGCCATTCTTTGTGAAAAAGGCCCCAGAAGTTTAGGTGGAAGACTATAAACCCAAGTGTGATTCTTTGCAGAAACACGTATCCAGTGTCGGCTTTCTACATTTTTAGAAGTGTTGAGAGGCTCCATTTCTGCTTCTGGGCAGCCGTGCACATAGCCAGTCATGGTCATGAATTTCCCCATATGCCCAGCCATGGTTTTCTTCAGTTCACCTATGTAGTATGCTATTTACAGGGACAGTTTACAAGACAAATTCATTCCACCAGTTAACCAAAACAAATTCTGAGAACGTAACATTATGTGAATTTCAGGTAGGATGTCTGCTTACTTTCTGAAAGTTATATTTCTTCTAGTAAATAAAACAAATTACAAAGGCTGTCTATTTCAATGGCTTAGAATGTGTGTGTATATGTGTGTAAAATACTTGTAAATAGCTATCATCTTTAATTATGGATTATTGTAAAGAAGAGATAATGATAATTTTTAATTTTATTTCTTTGAAAGATGTATCTACACACACACTGTATACAAAGATTGGAAGTTGGGAATGGAGTTAAAAGGGCATGGTCTTTGAAATTAACCTTTTATTCATTCATTCGTTCATTCATTCATTCATTCAGTGAGTCATCCAATCAGTCATTCGTTCAACAAATATTGATCAAACACTTATGAGTCAGCAACTCTTCTAGGCACTGGGGATAAAACAGCAAATGCAAAGAACAAGAATCCCTGTCCTGACTCACATTCTTGTTCTTGATGCCTTTTATTACTAGTTGTGTGTTCTTAAGCCAGGCACACCCTCTCCCATCCATTTGTCTATCCAACATTAATTCCCTACCTCTTCAGGAAGCTGACATTGGGTTCAGCCTCCCCAACTAGGAGAAGTGGGAACAGAGCCCCAGCTGGTTCATTGTCCAGGCAGCCCAGAGTGCCCTGCCACCATCACCTTGTCCCACCACAGAGGAGAGAAGAGGGATTCAGAAAGAGTAAGATCTAGTACCTGCACCTAAGTGAACTTCATTTTTGTCAGACATTATGCTAAGTTCTAGGGATACAGTGATGAATGGAACATGGTATTTGTCCTCAGGAGCTCCAAAACTAGTTGAAGGAAACACATATGTGCACACACAAATAGATAACATAATACAGTCAGTGTTCTGAGGAAGGTGTGTGCAAGATACAACAAAAACTAATGAAAGTGGCGGGGCATAGTGGCTCACGCCTATAATCCCAGCACTTTGGGAGGCCGAGGCCAACAGATCACCTGAGGTCAGGAGTTCGAGACCAGCCTGCCCAACATGGCAAAACCCCGTCTCTATTAAACATAGAAAAAATTAGCCGGGCATGGTGGTGGGTGCCTGTAATCGCAGATACTTGGGAGGCTGAGGCAGGAGAATCACTTGAACCCAGGAGGCGGAGCTTGCAGTGAGCCAAGATCCCATATCACGCCACTGCACTCCAGCCTGGGTAACAAGAGTGAAACTCCATCTCAAAAAAAAGAAACAAAAAAAAAACACTAATGGAAGAACTTTTCAATCTAACTGAAGGAGTGAAGGAAGGAATCCATAAAATCTTGGAGGAAGAGGCATAAACTTGAAAGACAAGGAAAAGCAAGGTCCCTGGGACACTCGCCCTTGCATGGTGGTCTTGGAGAAGAAGCATGACTGAGCTGGGCCAGGCTGGGGAACTGTCTGTGAAGTTGACAGTTTTGAAAACATTAAGGCCCTAGCATGACATCTGTGTCTAAACCCTGAGGGCTACCATTAGTAGAATTACAGGTTGAAAACATAGATTTTTTTTTTTTGAGATGGGGTCTCACTCTGTCACCCAGGATGGAGTGCAGTGGCACAACCTCGGCCCACTGAAACCTCTGCCTCCCCGGTTCAAGCAATTCTCCTGCCTCTGCTGGCACCTGCCACCATGCCCAGCTAATTTTTGTATTTTTAGTACAGACAGGGTTTCACCATGTTGACCAGACTGGTCTTGAACTCCTGACCTCAAGTGATCCACCCTCAGCCTCCCACAGTGCTAGGATTACAACCATGAGCCACCATGCCTGGCCAAGATAGATCTTTATTTTATTTTTTATTTTTTATTTTTTTTGAGACAAGATCTTGCTCTGTTGCCCGGGCTGGAGTGCAGTGGCGCAATCTCAGTGATTCTCCTGCTTCAGCCTCCCAAGTAGCTGGGACTACAGGCGCCCACCACCATGCCCAGCTAATTTTTGTATTTTTAGTAGAGTTGCAGTTTCACCATGTTGGCCAGGCTGGTCTTGAACTCCTGACATCAACTGATCTACCTGCCTCGGCCTCCCAAAGTGCTGGGATTATAGGCGTGAGCCACGGCGCCCAGTCACAAGATAGATTTTTAAAGATATGTATTAGCCTCTGAAGCCATTTCAAAGAACATGTCTGAATTCAGATCACAGATTAGAAGACATTCCATTCCACCCTTATTCCCAGACCTCCTCCTCTGGCAAGCTTCAACTGAGTTCTAACATTTCACAGTTACTCAGGGACTTGATCACTGCTGGTGTCTTGTTCTCTTCCGGCTTAGCAGCAGCTAAGACATCCCACTCCTTTGCTTCTGTAAAGTTTGTCTAATATTTCATAATAAAGGCACTATAGCTTGAGCAAACTGAAAAGCGTAATGAATATCTTTTTTTTTTAAGAGACGGAGTCTTGCTCTGTCACCCAGGCTGGAGTGCAGTGGCATGATCTCAGCTCACTGCAAGCTCTGCCTCCCGGGTTCACACCATTCTCCTGCCTCAGCCTCCCGAGTAGCTGGGACTACAGGCGCCCACCACCACGCCTGGCTTATTTTTTGTATTTTTAGTAGAGACGGGGTTTCACCGTGTTAGCCAGGATGGTCTCGATCTCCTGACCTCATGATCTGCCCACCTCGGCCTCCCAAAGTGCTGGGATTACAGGCTTGATCCATCGCGCCCAGCCATGAATGTTTTTTATAATAAATAGCTCTTAAAATGGTCTTCCCTTTTTAGCACAAGGAAGAATGCTCTTGGAGAAATCTTCTTGGTCTTTGAATTCACCAGCACCTAGCAAAGGCCCTCCTTCCTATGTGGATGCTTTAGATATTTGGGAGTGGATGGGGTTGCTTCTAGAGACACTTACTAAAGCTCTCAGGGGCAGTGAAGAGAGAGTTGAGCTTGATGCGGGTAGACCTTACATCCAGGCCAAGATTTGCCACATTTGGGGGAGGCTTTTAACCTCTCTGAAATTTAATTTATTATCTGTATAATAAAAATAAATTTTGGCAAATTTTTGTGATCATTAAGAATATAGAATATAAAAGCCTTCTATAAATTATACTATATGGGATAGTTATTTGCAATTCTATTGCATTATTTTAAAATTTATTTTATTTATTTATTTATTTTGACACAGAGTCACTCTGTCAACCAGGCTGAGGTACAGTAGTGTGATCTAGGCTCACTGCAACCTCTGCCCCCAGTCTCATGGCTCAGCCTCCCAAGTAGCTGGGATTACAGGCACGCATCACCATGCCTAGCTAATTTTTTTTTTTGTATTGTTAGTAGAGATGGGGTTTCACCAGGCTGGCCTTGAACTCCTGACCTCAAGTGATCCACCCACCTCAGCCTCCCAAAGTGTTAGGATTACAGGCATGAGCCACCACAACTGGCCCTTATCACAATTCTTAATGATTCCAATTGACTCTTAAATGAAAATATGAAAACAGAGTGTGGCAAGTAGGCCCCTTCATGCTCTTGACCTGCTGTGTCGTAGGCCTCAAGTCTAATTCCACAACGCCACATGCAGATGTTAATGAAACAGGCTTTACTAGAGAAAGTTATAAATCAGGGATCATCATCAGAAGAGCAAGTACAGGTCTCCAATCCCATCATCCCTCAGGGAGACATGCGAAAGCCAGGCTATTCCACTGAATGCACCAAGGGCATTCGTTACCAGGAAGCCCCTGCTTCTCTCACTTCTCACAAAGCAAAAATGATAGCAACTTTGTCAGTAGGGGAAAATCAGATGCATGGGGCACCAGGCAGTCTGGGCATAGGTGCCTGCTGTTTACAAGTGTTGTCTGGGAGTCAGAGCCCCTCCAGGAACAGGGAGGAAGCCAGAGCCCCTTCTTGAAGCTGACTTTGGGTGTAGTCTCTCTAACTAGGAGAAGTGAGGAACGCTGTCCAGGCAACATGGAGTGCACTGCCACGATCATTGCTGTTCAGTTTTTTTGTTTCTCCAAACACAGAGAAGGGCTGGGAGATTATGGGAAATAAAAATTTAGCACATACATCCAAATGAAACTCACATATGTTAAACCACATTTGTTGTAATGTCAGGGTAAAAATAAAGGTTCTATTAAATCTCATGCTTTTAGATGCTTTGTCCAGTTAAGAAAGCTATTTTCAATAATCTGAATCACAAAGCATCATTGGATTAAGATGAACTAAGACCAAAATGAGGACAAAGTACCTGTGCCACTTCCTTTCTGTGTGATCTAACTCAGGGTATTTCACATCTTTGTTTTCTTATCAGCAAAATAGACGTAGATAGTATAGTACTTCCCAAGTCATGTAAGGATCTTGGTAAATTGCTGTCATAAATGAATGTTTAAAATTACAGTGGGATGTATTATTTTTATTATTATTTGAATGTTGAATGGAAGCTTAGCTAAAAATTATTTTAAAATGTCTTAAATTACAGATGCATAAATTGGGGCCCTGAAAAATGTAAATTACTTTCGAAAAATTACAGTAGAAATGAGGAGTAGAAAGAAGACCAAAGACACACATCTCCAAACACCCAGGCCAGTGTTCTTCCACAACATCAGGATCAAGGAAGATTTTTTTAATATTGTTTTTATCTATCTTTTTAATGATTTCAGAATGTAATTTTTAACTAGCTTATATGTAAGCTTTAAATTTAAAGCTTAAACCACAGACCACATTATATGTTCTTTTTCTAAGAACTCTAAAACTTAGATTGAATACTTATTCTTATTTACTGGTGTAAAATGCATAAAAATGGAGCCAGGATAAATGAGATTGTAGCTCAGAGCATGATTGGGTCTCACAACGAAGCTGCAATGGCCTGTGAGTGCGATCACCATTTCAATAATTGCCTGATTATCTATGCCGTGAGAAGTTTTGCGCAGTTATTTCTGAGATTGAATGTAATTTAACATTTATGATTTACTATTCACAGCAATAGTAAATATTCCCACCTACAGTGCCAGAATTATAATTACACAAGTCTTGGTCTCAGCTAAGTGGCCACTGCTGGGTAATTCCTGGTCTCTTGCAGCCTGACTCACTGAGCTAAATCATCATATCTGAAATTAGCAATTCGAAAACGAAATTATCAGGGAAAGAATTGTCATTCATTGCGTGAGTACCCTTCTCTCATTGCAGAATTTCTGGATAGTTATGTCCTGGCCAAGATGGGCACATACGTGGTGGAAAATAAGTGAAGTGAAAAGCCGTTAGCACAGTCTTTGTGTTACAATCAGTCAGCAGTTCCCACCTCAACATTAGAAAGGCCAAATACTAGCCGTTGTGCTCTCTTTCCCTGACCCTAAATGGAATTGGCTTGTCTAACAGCCTTTTTCTTCCTGGGCCAAAAATAATCCATGACCAACTTTTATAGCAGCTGAGGGGAGTTAACTAAAAAATATCTTCGATATTTCAAAGCCAGAAACATCTTTATTTGGTTGGGTCAGCTTACTATCCAACATCTAATTCTGAATATTTTTTAAAATAATCATTATAATTTTTTGTCCTTGTTTATAAGAAATTTGATTGAATCTTAGTGACTTTTTTCATGAAGTTTTAGACTGCCTTTTAGTCAAAGTGAAATATTTATATATGCATTCTCATTCGTCATGTTGTTTAAATAATAGTAGTTACATGTCAGCCACGGTTCATGTATGTTTCATATACTATGTCATTTAAACATCTCATTGACTCTATGCCAAAGGTACTACATATTTTGTCTTTATTTTAGAAATGCTCCAGAGAGATTAATTTCTCCCACAAGGTCATATAGTTAAAAAAGCAGTAGAGCAGAGATTCAAACTCAGGGCAAGCAGCTTTAGACTCATCCTTAGGAATTACACACCAAGACTGTATTAGCCTGTTCTCATGCTGCTAGTGAAGAGACACCCGAGACTGGGTAATTTATAAAGGAAAGAAGCTTATGGGACTCACAGTTCCACATGGATGGGGAGGCCTCACAATCATGGCAGAAGGCAGAGGGAAAAGTAAAGCCACGTCTTACATGGCTGCAGGCAAGAGAACTTGTGCAGGAGAACTCCCATTTATAAAACCATCAGATCTCATGAGACTTAGTCCCTACCAGGAGAACAGTATGGGGGATACCACCCCCATGATTCAATTATCTCCACCTGGTCCCGCCCTTAACATGTGGAGATTATTACACCTCTGGGTGAGATTTGGGTGGGAACACAGCCAAACCATATCAAAGATGTAAGTTCTGTATAAATTTTTCACCTGTGTACTATATACAGCACAATTTCATTTTTTTTCCAATTTTTTGTTATGGTAAATACACATAAAATGAACTATCTTAACCATTTTTACTTTTACAATTCAGTGGTATTAAATGCATTCATTTTGTTGTGCAATCATCACCATCATCCATCTCCAGAGCTGTTTTTATCTAGCAAAACTGAAACGCTATACCCATTGAACAGTAATTCCCCATTTCCCTCTCCTCCTAGCCCCTGGCCAGTTAACCTTAAATAATGAGTTCAGAAAATGTGATTAAATATAGAGTTTATTCCAGCTCAAAGCCTGAGGATAGCCACCAGGGAAACACCAACTCCAAGTGAATGGGGTCAGCTTTCCAAAGTGGGAAAGTTAAGGTTTCACTTACATAGGCAGAAATAGAGAAGGTTAACAGGGTTGCAACATTTGCCATATAAGGCCAGCACAGATGTTACAGTCATTTGATTGGTTACAGTTTGCTATGTTCCAAGGAAGATTGCTTTAACATTCCATAAGGAGGGGTAATGGTCTCGAGGGGTCTTATTTCCGGAACCATTTGGTCTTTTCTAATCATTTACAGGACAGAAATGAGGAAGAGATTTAATCTATAATCAGAGAAGCAGAAGTTGCAGCTGCATGTGGCATAACCCAGGCCACATAACCACATTTCTCTCAAGGCTCAAAATAATGTAAAGTTCCAACCATTTTAAGTTTGAATTATTTAATTTCACACCACCATCATTCTATTTTCTGTCTCTGTGATTTTGACTGCTCTAAGAACCTCATGTGAGTGAATGATATAGTATTTGTCTTTTTGCAGTTGGCATATTTCACTTAGTATGACGTCCTTAAGTTTCGCCTATTTTGTAGCATGTATCAGGATTTTCCCCCTTTTTAAGATGGAATAATATTCCATTGTGTGGGTAGAATACGCTTTGCTTCTTCATTCATTTGCCAAGGGACACTTTTATTTCCACATTTTAGTGACTGTGAATAATGCTGCTACAAGCACGGTGGTACAATTTCTTTTTAACGTCTACTTTTACTCACCTCTGTAGTGCTCCTGATTTGGTTTCTAAAAATCTCTTATTTTCATTTTATATTAAAAGTATTCATTATCACAAATACATTCAAATTATTTTCTGAATGTGACCTGATTTCAAATCCTAGTCCTATTGCTTGCTAGTTCAGTGACCTTCAGCAAGTTATAAAAGCTGTCAATGACTGTTTCCTTAACCACAGCATTTAAATGGCACTCACAGCTACCTCACATGGTAGAAAGGGAGTTTAAATGAGAGGATACTCATAAGGGAGAAGGCACATCCATATTTCACTAGTAAATGCTCAAGAAATATTGATTCCAATTACACCCAAGCACACACAGATAAGGGTTAGCTCATGGGTTCCCCAGGAGCAGCCTCTTCAGTATTCAAGAACAACTCATTGGGCCCCTCCGTTCTGACCTCCTTGCCTGCATGCCTTGCTGCCACCCTGCTGCTGACACTGCCCTCCTGAGATCCTTACTCTGCCAGCTGCAGCTGTCTCAGCCTGTGACAGTCACTGATGCCCTTATGGAGAGATGGAGAGGGCCCCCTAGTCAACCTCAGTGCAGTGGAAACGAAGCTATGGCTTTCAGCAAGACTTGACAAGGACTGGAGCTAACAGAAATTTTACACTGAGAGAAACTTGCAACTGCTTCCTGAAATAGCCACTCTTCAAATCCAGGCAGGAGCCCAGCCCCTGAGACCCTGCCAAGCTCCCAGCTAAGCCTCCCATGGGTCTCAATCCTGCTCTCATTAATGAGGCTCCTCAGGCATGACTGGGCATTTGGATCCAAGCCAAACCTCCTCCAGGCCCCAGAGGAAGAAGAAGTTCTTCTTCATCCCAAGCCCTACCTCAGTTCCTACAGGAGGAACATTTGCTTCTCAGGCTGATTGATAGTGCAATAATTAAATCCCTTAAGGAGGAAATTCCCAGCTTAAGCCACAAAGGTATGCGTCAATCACCTGGCCTGAATGGGAGCATCACTGTGGTCTGTTCTGGGACCTGGGTTTGTTGAGTGCATTTCTCCAAGCTAAGGTTCCAGTCTTCAGGGATGCCTCCTGTAGGACAACAGTCTAATGCAATGTGTGCAGTGACAATATCAGTCAAGTTTTATTTCATGATGTCTCCTCATAAAGAGAGGAGAAGGTAAAGTCAGCAAGCTCCTCCTTCTATGATTTCATGGGAGAAGAAGCCAAGACAAAAATGTAACACATGTCCAGAGGATAAAAAGGAGCTACCAGGGATAAGCCAGTTTAAATCCAGATTTACTGGGGGAAGAAGGAGCATCTCTCGTATTGCTGGCACAAGGTCCTGCTAAATTTACAGTATTCAACAGAAAAATCACTTCGCAAGGAATATTCCATTTTAATTCCTGCCCCCAAATTCAGGAGCAATATGGAAGTACTTGCCAGGCATGTCCACAGATGAAAAGCCACAAAAGTGATCTCTCAGGAAATAGAGATTTTACCCTCAGTGACAACACTGGAAATTACTTTATAACCACTGCTTCCATTCCACCTGCTCCCACCTTAGACAAACAAACACAAATGGTTTTTACAGCTTCAGATTTTTAGGGCCCAACAACAGGCAGTTCAATGAAGGAAAGATAAAGAAACATGGACAATGGATATTTAAAAAGAATTTCTGTTTCGTAGGTTTTAAAAAAGGTTTCTAACATCAGTCTGGAAAACAGAAACCTTAATACCAGACAGAAGCAGCTGTCTTGATGGCAGCTAGGAGCCTGGCTATAGAGTCAGACCATCTACGTTTATGTTCCTCCTCCAACACTCAGCCAGTTAGTAAGACCTGCCTGTGCCTCAGTTTTCTCTTATCTACAGTGGAGATGAAAAGAGCGTGTCTCCAGAGATGATGTGAGAATCAGGGGACCCAAGCAAGCTGAGCATCATTTAGTATTGTTTTATTATGTACTAGGATGCTGGCTAGAATTCTTATTTTTTATTTTAATTTTTAAACTATTTTTAAATACTTAAATTGATCAGGTTAAATGTGTTCGTGGCAAAAAACTGAGCTGAGTCTGGTGTTTCTTTTTTAAAAAAAAAATTATTTAGGCTGGTCGTGGTGGCTCACGCCTGTGATCCCAGCACTTTGGGAGGCCAAGGTGGGCAGATCACCTGAGGTCAGGGGTTTGAGACTAGCCTGGCCAACATGGTGAAACCCTATGTCTACTAAAAATACAAAATTAGTTAGGCATAGTGGCACATACCTGTAATCCCAGCCACTCAGGAGGCTGAGACAGGAGAATCACTTGAACCCAGGAGGCAGAGGTTGCAGTGAGCCAAGATCGCATCATTGCATTCCAGCTTGGGCGACAAGAGCGAAACTCCATCTAACCCAAAAAAAAAAAAAAGAAAAAAGAAAAAAAAATTATTTTTGAGAAGGGTCTCACTGTGTTGCCCCAGCTGAAATACAGTGACATGATCTTGGCTCACTGCAGCCTCGACCTCCCCAGGCTCAGGTGATCTTCCCACTTCAGCCTCCCAAGTAGCTAGGACTATAGGCACAAACCACCACATCTGGCTAATTTTTTGTGTTTTTTGTAGAGATGGGGGTCTTGCCATTTTTCCCAGGCTGGTCTCGAATTCCTGGGCTCAAGCAATCTGCCTGCCTTGGCCTCCCAAAATACTGGGATTACAGCTGTGAGCCACTGTGCCCAGCCTGGCATTTCTCTAATGTGTATAATCCATAACCTTTATACATGCATATATAATTTCTAGAAAATCTACAAAAGAAACAATTATAACTCAATAGATTAAGGATGTAGGACTTTATGGAGGACCTGGCTTGTCCCATTGTACATCTTATAAGCTCTTTGAATTTTTTGCCATGAACACATTTAACCTGATCAATTTAAGTATTTAAAAATAGTTTAAAAATTAAAATAAAAAATAAGAATTCTAGCCAGCATCCCAGTACATAATAAAACAATACTAAATTCTTATTTTAAGAAAAATCAGATCAAAGACTAATTTTCACATCATCAACAACAAAACCAAACAAAGCATCTTACTGGCTCTCCAGGCCCCAATATTGGAAGGAATTTTTCTGCAAGCTGGAGAATTCCTCTGCTTAGTGGGCACCATGAAACTGAGAACATTCATACCATTAGCCTTATAACCACATGCAAAACAAAATAGTTTTTTCATTGATCTGAGTTCTATGGAACTAATGTTTGTGCTCTTAAATCTTCTGGAATCCTTCTGGGGAACAATCACTTGATATCCCAATACTCAGTGGTCTTATTCGTGCATATTATAGGAATATGATATTATGAGGAGTACTGGTATCAGTTATGACACCAGTTGCTAAACTGACCAGAAAGATTGTTGATATTCAAATAAATGTGTGTGCAAGTGCTTGTCTGTGTGTGTATAAAATAAAATGTTAAAATGGACAGCTATCAATATATTTCCTTTCTGGATACATAAACGGAGATGCCCTCCTGATCTCATGAAGGCCATTTTCATTAAGTTAAGCTTTGTTCATTTTCATTCAGTTAAGCTTTGTTTAAAAAAAAAAGATATTGCTTTACCAGTGATCTGGGTAGGGGGGTGGGGAGAAGAAGACGAAAAAAAAGGAAACTCTTAATTTTAGTCCTATTTAGCCCCAAAGCATGTGTTTCAGTATTAGAGCATGGCCAGAGCAGTTTTCAAAAGGGTTACACCATCGCGTGTACGTTATTCCTTATACTGACTCCACTGTGGTTTACTTGGCGGATTTGAGCTATGCTGAAGTTGCCTCTTAACAGGAGATTCCTAGAGCGTCTAACAGCTCAACTCTTTTAGGAGCTTAACTACTTTTTAATATGTGGGTCAGGGTTAAGAGCCTCAGGCAAGGGCTTCTGCCCTCTTTCGTTAGGAATTTACCTTGGGGATGAACTAAAAAACTTCAGGAGGCTCATCCAGGCAGGTCCCGGATAGCTCAAATTGCAAAGCTACCTGGAAAGCCACTGTGTTTCTGCAGCCCTGTGAGTGAAACACCTGTTTTTGGCAATGGGGAAGGGGAAATGTCGTGTCTCTCCCAGTTCCCCAAAGAAGCATAAAAATGATGTATTATATACTGTCTCAGGGACATTTTGGTGCCAACCCACTTGGCACAGCATAGAATCCTCCTGTCACCTCATGGATTGTATCATGACAGAAAGGTAATTGGGCACCGGAGAAGATGTCAGCAGAGTGTCAATACGGTTTGGCCACTGCCCCCAAATAATATTGATGACAGCAAAGAGAGCGATTAATCAGGTGTGATCCTGTCAAATGTTCAGAGTGTGCTGTGGGTACTAGAAATAGATATAGCATACCAACAAAATGTTAAATGGACTTAAACAAAATAGATTATTTAGTCAT
Organism: Gorilla gorilla gorilla; assembly: GCF_029281585.2. Lineage (NCBI taxonomy): Eukaryota > Metazoa > Chordata > Mammalia > Primates > Hominidae > Gorilla > Gorilla gorilla. The sequence goes on from NC_073230.2 coordinate 156,872,809, forward strand.
TTTGAGAAAAGCAGAACTAAGATTCAAAAGAGCTTTTTTTCTGAAAAAAAAAAAAAAATACGGTGTATTTCCCATTAGTATTTCTCTCCACTTGCTTGAAAAAGAAGGACAGCTGTTATGTTTTCTGAAAAAAAAAAAAGGCATTCTGCCCAAAAAATCAATCATGGAAAAAAAAGATCAAATTAAAAGAGATGTCATGGGATCTAAAGAAAAGTGCACATGCAGCAATTGTGAAACACGTTATAATTGTGGACCTATCTGTTTATCTATTCTGTGTCCCACTGAAAGTTCAAGTTCCTGACACCTGGAGCTCACCCTCACACCCTCCCTACCAGGCCAGCCATCTCCTCCCATTACCCCCTCTTGATATTAATGATGCTCGCTCACTTGTAGTTTCCCACGTGTAAAACCCCATTGCCTTATGTACTATCAGTTGTTCACCATTTTCCATACATGGATTCTGTCTCCCCTGGGCCTTTCACAGACACCTGACCATCTGTGACCATGGCCTTTCTCCTAGTTCTAAATCTAAGCAATGGTATTGCAACAATCTTCCAAAATAACTTCCAGCCTTAAAACTCTCTTATCCTACAACTCTGTCTATAACTGTGGCCATCACTGGCTTCACATTAGAATCACCTGGAAAACTTAAACTATTACTTATCATTAGGCCCTGCCTCAGACTAATTAAATCAAAGTCTCTGGAGATTATTTTTGGCCATCTTTGATTTTGCAATTTCCTGAGGTTTCTAATGTGTAGCCAAGGTTAAAAACCATTGATATAGGGCTAGGTTAAGCTGCATATAACAGAAAAATAACTAAACAAGAGTGCTTAAACAAGATGAAAGTTAGTTCCCATGCATGTGAAGGAAGTCCAGGCTCCTTCCAGCTCTCTGTTCTGGCGTTATTCAGATTTGACATCCTCCTCAGGATTCAACATGGCTTCTAGAGCTCCAGCCATTATGCTTCCATTCCAGGCAGAAGGTAGAAAAGGGAGGAAAGAGAGCATGCCTTTTCCTTCCAAGAATGACTTTACATACCACTTCCATTTACGTATCATTGGCTGGAACTTTAGTTAACCACAACTAGCAGCAAAGATGGCTGGGTTCTGTAGCCTTTAACTGGGCATGAATATGCCTTCCTAAAAATGAGCATTCTGTTACCAAGGAGGAAGAGGAAAATGAGCATTAAGGGGCAACTAAGAGCCTCTGTCGGAAGTGTTAATTCTTCAAAGGGGCTCTGCTAGTCTCCTCTTCACACCTACAGTAGGTCCCTGTGATCTCCAGAATAAAGTCTAGACTCCTGCAGTTCTGGAGTCCCTCCTCACCTTGCATTCTCTGCTTTACCTCACTCACACTGGGGCCATTGTAAGGATATTTGTATTTTCTCATCGCTGGGCCTTTACCTACACCTAAAATAACTCTTCACATATCTGCGTTTTCAACATCATCTACTTCTGCAGAACCAGCGCCAATGCTGCTTCCCAAGGAAACCTCCCTGCCTTTGCCCACACCCCTTATGTCTAGCAAAAGTCCATGCATAAAAGGCCTGCTTCCTGAGGGTCTCAAAGCAAATTACGTTTATTTTAAAGTTATTTTCTCTCTTATCTGCAATTAGATGCCTGGGTATCTGAGTTCTCTCTCAAATTACAAGCTTCAGGAGGTCAAGCACCATACCTCATGTGTATTATAAGTCATTCATGCCTGTCACTTAGCAGTTAGTCAACATCTATTTGCAATGTGAGCCAAATGTGTAGCACTTTAGAGAATCCATTTTTTTGTATGTATTTATAAACTTTCTTTTTGCATTGAGTCATAAACCCACATAGACATACACTCATCTCTGCTTTAGCCTTTGTAGATGGTTTTAGTTCACACAGCAAAAATTGGAAAGTTACTTTATACTCAAGAGTGAGGTAAATCATCCAAGTCAGTTTTTAAAAAGATAATAGGTGTGTACTGATATGTGTGTCCATACTCACATACACACTGTCACATGTATACAAGTATATTACATGTACATTCTACATTACTAAATGTGATGTATAATGACTTTATTAATTTTTTTGGAAGCATGCTACTTGTCTTAGGCTAATTTAATGCCCGGTATTAAGGTGAAATCAATTACTACCTTTTTTCATCAGGACCAGAGGAGGAAAAAAACAAACAGAAAAACTACCCTTATGCAGGAGGAAAAATTCTAAAGACAGAAATACAGGGTGTTTGGAAATGACCATCTGTGACGATGTTTACCTGCTTGTCCCTGTCAGCCCTGGGAATGGTGTGTCTTTACCTTAGGTTACTATATTAGGCAGAATAATGGCCCCCAAGATGTTCACATTCTAATTCCCAGAACCTGTGAAGGTCCTACTTCATATGGCAGAAGGGACTTTGCAGATGTAGTTCAAGGTACAGACTTTGAGATGGAGAGATTATCCTGGACTATCAGTGGGTGCCCAATCAAAGCACATGACTTCTTAAAAGTGGGAAAAGACCCTTTCCCGGCTGTGATCAGAAAGAAATGTGATGACAGAAGTAGGCTCAGAGAGATGCTATATTGCTGGCTTTGAAGGTGGAGGAAGAAATCCATGAACTAAGACATAAAGGCATCCTATAGAGGCTGAAAGAGACAAGGAAATTGACTCTCACAGAGGCTCCAGAAAGGAACACAGCCCTGACACACCTTGATCTTAATACAGCCAGACCCATGGTCTGAATTCTAATCTGCAGAACCATAAGATAATATGTTTGTCGGGTTTTGTTTTTGTTTTGAGACAGGTGTCACTGTGTCACCCAAGCTAGAGTGCAGTGGCGCGATCACAACTCACTGCAGCCTCAACCTCCCTGGGCTCAGATGATCCTCCCACGTCAGCCTCCTGAGTTGCCAGGACTATACGCATGTGCCACCATGTCTGGCTACTTTTTCTTTTTTTTTTTTTTTTTTGAGACGGAGTCTTGCTCTGTCGCCCAGGCTGGAGTGCAGTGGCGCAATCTCTGCTCACTGCAAGCTCCATCCCCTGGATTCATGCCATTCTCCTGCCTCAGCCTCCCAAGTAGCTGGGACTACAGGCACCCGCCACCATGCCTGGCTAATTTTTTGTATTTTTAGTAGAGATGGGGTTTCACAGTGTTCACTAGGATGGTCTCTATCTCCTGACCTCGTGATCCGCCCACCTTGGCCTCCCAAAGTGCTGGGATTACAGGCGTGAGTCACCGCGCCCAGCCTACATTTTCTATTTTTTGTGTTTTTCTCCATGTTGCTCAGGCCAGTCTGGAACTCCTGGGCTCAAGTGATTCACCCACCTCAGCCTCCTAAAGTGCTGGGATTATAGGCATGAGCCACCATGCCCGGCCACATTTCTATTGTTTTAAGCTACTTCATTGGTGTTAATTTGCTAGGCAGCAATAAAAAATTAAGTTTCCTTCCTACGGTGGTGATGTCATCAAAAAGACCCCGTAAAGCTTTATTTTTTCCTCTCACATTGGTATAGGGTGAAAGTTCACTGGTAAAATACCTTTGCAGAAACCTTAAAAAGTATGTCTTGGCCGGGCACGGTGGCTCATGCCTGTAATCCCAGCACTCTGGGAGGCCGAGGCGGGCAGATCACGAGGTCAGGGGTTAGAGACCAGCCTGAACAACATGGTAAAACCCGTCTCTACTAAAAATACAAAAATTAGCTGGGCGTGGTGGCACATGCCTGTAATCCCAGCCACTCAGGAGACTGAAGCAGGAGAATCGCTTGAACCTGGGAAGTGGAGGTTGCAGTGAGCCGAGATGGCGCCACTGTACTCTAACCTGGGTGACGGAGGGAGACTCCGTCTCAAAAAAAAAAAAAAAAGGATGTCTCTGAAAGTGATTTTGTGGCCAACACCCTGTTTTCCTGCCTGTCCATCACTTGCTGATGCTGAGAGCTTCCAGCCTACAAAGAGGATGTGCAGGGCCTTCGTTCACTGATAACCAGATCTACCAGTGAAGGACTGGTTGTCTGTGCCTACCTGTGATCAGGTCTCCTTCAAGTAGATGATTATATAGTAGTTGGCAGGAATTTTTTAAAACTCAGAAACATTCATTTATACATCCAATCATTCAGCTCATGTCTGAGTCCTTGCTATATATCAGGCACAGTCAGACTATCTGGCAGTCCTTGGAAACACAGGGTGGGTAGGTAGTTTTAAGTCGTATGCCTCCTGCTGAAAGACAGGTTTAAGAACGTGTCTTCACGATCCCTACACCACTGCAATTTCACATATGTGCTCCTGCTCCTGTCTTTTTTTTTTTTTTTTTTTGAGATGGAGTCTCACTCTGTCACCTAGGCTGGAGTGCGGTGGTGTGATCTCAGCTCACTGCAAGCTCTGCCTCCTGGGTTCAAGCAATTCTCCTGCCTCAGCCTCCTAAGTAGCTGGGACTACAGGCACCCGCCACCACGCCCAGCTAATTTTTTGTATTTTTAGTAGAGATGGGGTTTCACCATGTTAGCCAGGATTGTCTCCATCTCCTGACCTTGTGATCTGCCCACCTCGGCCTCCCAAAGTGCTGAGATTACAGGTGTGAGCCACCACGCCCTGCCTCCTTTTTTTTTTTTTTTTTTTGTTTAACAGACAGGCAGAGAAATGATTAGATAATGAAGATGTTATTTATTTTTTATTTTCATAATAATGAATTAAAGAGGATCTTATGGACATTCTGAGCTTTCCCATTGTAACAACCTCATTTATGGCAGACGCCATTTGCCTGCTGTCCACACCGTACTTAATTCGGCCTCAATCTGTATCTTTGGTGTATTAATCTCCTCATGATCCAGATAACCTCTTCTCCATTAACAGTGAGGTTTTATAGCTAGGACAGTGCCTGGAAAATTATAAGCATTATTATTTTCTATTATAATTATTTAGGAGATGTTTTGGGCAGCTTACTACATTGCACAGAAGCTATCTCATTTCCTAGGGACTTTGATGCAATAGTCAATTGTAAATAGACTTTTCCACAGTCATTCATTTCATCCATTCATTTAAACACCTAATTTTTGAGTTCCTGTTATGCACAAGGTAGTCTGCTAAGACTAATGACAATGATAGGTGAATGCCACCTCTGCTATTATCAGCTTTAGGGCTTTGAGAAGTTACTTGACTTTTCTCACTTCCGTTTCTTCATCTTTAAAATGAGAATAGTAATATTACTGACGTTGTGAAGATCCCCAAGTTTATGCAATATGGGTATTGTTTTCTCAGGCCTTTGTATTTCAGAAGTTTATAAGCCTCATGAACGGGAGCAGGGGACCAACTAGACAAGGAAAGAGGCAGATCTATTCAACAAACATGTGTTGACTACTTACTATGCACAAAGGCAGTATATCAATATGGGGGGAATTCAACGGTAACGCTGAGACATGTGGTGGGATTTTAGAGCACACATTTTGCAAATCAAAGAGAACTTGTGAATCCCTGTAAGAGCCCTAGTGAAAATTGTTAAGAATGATTCTGGCAAGTCCCATAGCCATATACAAATTATCCCCATTATAGACTTCCCATAGTGTATATCTCTAGTATAAAAAGCATTACAATAATCACATTTAATCCTTGTTACACTTTAAATACGCATGTCGATGCAAATTACAAATATCGAAAGGAAAATGAAGACAGAAGGAAAATAAATCAAGAAATTCATTTAGAGAAAGAAAAATCACAATATAAAACAGCCAGTCTTTCTTGTTAAGAGCAGCCCTCACATTTCTAAATGTATGAATTGGTTTTGTGTTGACTGTGCCCCAACCCTGCTTATAATATGTCAATATTGGGAGAAATCCATCACTAACACTAACATGGCAGCCCTCTGAGGAGTCAAGCTAGGGGCATCTAGAGCGGCAATGCCCAGGCTTCACTCCCCCTCCTTTTGAAAGGCTCAGGTTGCCTTATAGTCTTCCATAAAAATACTGAGGGCTTTTCCAGGACTGCTCACTGCGTGATAGGAACTTACATCTATAGGGCATGTGGTAACATGCAACTGAAAGCTTAGATTTTTTTCTGGTGATGGGTCACATTCTACACTAGGTCCATCTTGCCATTGGTGCCCTGAAGTGCTTTGTCTAGGCCAACTGATGCAGTCCACAGAGTCTAAAGACCACTCAAACTACTCATAACATTTCTTGTGGCTGCCCATCCATTCCAGTTCTAGGAGTAGTTTAGACCATGTTCATCTCTATTAATTATCTCAAGTCTTTAAGCAGAAACAGCAACAAAAATAGGCTATAGAGGTATGAGAAGTGGTTTTGAGTTGTTAGTAAAGAGAGGATGCAAAAATCAGTTTGTTTGTTGTCATTTATTTCAAGCTCAATATTAGGTGTCAATGTTAGTGACTATCAACATACAAACAACATTTTTTAAAAACACTCTTAATGACACCTTAGTCAAGTGTCCAGATTATAGGAGTTTCCAGCAAGCACCAGCTAGACCACATCTGAAGAATTATAAATAGTACTAAAAAACCAAAACATGGAAAATGAGGTCAGGAATTTGATAAGTGTCCAATATAATGATAATGAGCAAAAAGGAAGGAAGGAAGGGAGGGGAGGGAAGGGGAGGGGAGATGAGACCATCGTCCATGCAATAATCCCTTCCCCAGTGTTAACAGTTGAATTGTGTCCCCACAAAAGATATATTGTGAATGTGACCTGTTTTTGACATAGAGTCTTTACAGATGTACTCAGGTTAAGATGAAGTCATTATTAGGTGGGCCCTAATTCATTATTACTGTTATCCTCATGAGAAGAGGAAAGACACAGGGACAGACACACATGGAGAAGAGAATGCCATGTGAAGACCCAGACTCAAGAAGAACACCACGTTGGGAGGGAGGCAGAGATTTAAGTGATGTGTCTACCTTCCAAAGCATGCCCAGGGTTGCTTGCAACACCAGAAGCTAAGAGAAAGGCCTGGAGCAGATTTTCCCCTAGACCCTTCTCTCCGTTTAAATTTATTTTTAAAAATTTTTTAGAGGTGGCATCTCAGTCTGTCACCCAGGCTGGAATGCAGTGGTATAATCACAGCTCACTGCAGCCTCAATTGCCAGGGCTCCAGCAATCTTCCCGCCTCAGCCTCCGAAGTAGCTAGGATTACAGGCATGCACCACCATGCCCAGCTAATTAAAAAAAAAAAAAAAATTCTGGAGATTTTCCTTTGTAGGAATTTTCTATGTTGCCCAGGCTGGTCTCAAAGTCCTAGGCTCAAGTGATTCTTCTACCTTGGTCTCCCAAAATACTGGGATTACAGGTATGAGCCACCATGCGTAGCCTCCTAGAGCCTTCAGAAAAAAAACGTAGTCTGCAAACACCTGGATTTCAGACTTCTAGCCTCCAGAACTGTGAGAAAATAAATTTCTGTTGTTGGAAGCCACCCAGTTTGTGGCATTTTGTCATGGCAGTCATAGGAAATTTAATGCATTCAGCAATGCTGCCAGAGATGGCCATTCCCCTCTGCCAGCACATTCCTAATGTGGTGCCAGTCTCCTAAGCCAGTCTGATGATGTTGGACAGCTCCAGGCGTTTGCTGAGGGCTTCCCAAATGCTGGGCACCACTCTAAGCACTTTTTTCTTTTCTTTTCTTTTTCTTTCTTTTTTTTTTTTTTTTTTTTTTTGAGACAGAGTTTCACTCTTGTTGCCCAGGCTGGAGTGCAATGGCACGATCTCAGCTCACCCAACCTCTGCCTCCTGGGTTCAAGTGATTCTCTTCCCTCAGCCTCCCGAGTAGCTGGGATTACAGGCATGTACCACAACTCCCGGCTAATTTTTGTATTTTTAGTAGAGGCAGAGTTTCTCCATGTTGGTCAGGCTGGTCTCGAACTCCTGACCTCAGGTGATTCGCCTGCCTTGGCTTCCCAAAATGCTGGGATTGCAGGTGTCAGCCACCACGCAAGCCCACACTAAGCACTTTATCTGCATTTCCTTATGTAATCTTCAACCTGAGTAGATGACAGTTGCCACTTACGCCATATTGAGAAAAACTCTGATGGTCTGATTAGATTCATTGAAATACTTTCAGTATTAGTAGCTAAATAGGGTTCTTTTTAAAGTTTGATTTAACCTAAGACTTGTAAAAATGAAATAAATATTATTTTAAATATGGTAGAATAAGTCAAACACTTAGTTTCAAATGGATTGGCAAGATAACTGATGTACTCCGTAAATATATACACCTACTATGCATTCACAAAAATTTTTTTAAAAAGAATTGGTAGGCATAGGCTAGTAAATTGACCAATATCTTCATTGGCTTAAAATAAATTTCTAAAACCAAGTTGTTCCTTGACACATATGCAATATCTTCAGAATTTCATGCCATAAGATTAACTATACTTGATGAATAAACTTTGAAATTTTAAAATAAATACAGAAAAGTTCTTTCTCAATTCAGAAATAACTACTGATATTCCCTGGGTGACTTTTTTCTCAGACAAGTTAGAAAACCACCAATTTGACTAGATTGGGAAATTCCTTAAAAGGAAATTAGTGCAATGGCCGAGACCTTGACTCTGGGATCTCCTAAGTTAGAGTCCCAGGACTACCTACCGATTATCAATTAAATATGCAGTCTTGGTGATATGGTTTGGCTGTGTCCCCACTCAAATCTCATCTTGAATTGTAGCTTCCATAATTCCCACATGTGGTGGGAGGGACCTGGTGGGAGATCATTGAATTATGGGGCAGTTTTTCCCATACTGTCCTCATGGCAGTGAATAAGTTTCACAAGATCTGATGGTTTTATAAGTGGTTTCCCCTTTTGCTTGGCTCTCGTTCTATCTTGCCTGCCACCATGTAAGATGTGCCTTTCACCTTCCACCATGATTGTGAGGCCTCCCTAGCCATGTGGAACTGTGAACCCGTTAAACCTCTTTTTCTTTATAAATTACCCAGTCTCGGGTAATTAGCAGCATGAGAACAGACACTCCTAATACACTTGGGAAAATTATATAACCTCTTTAAGCCTCAATTTCTCAAAGTGAGGGATGGTGAACAGCAGGGTGAGGATGAGAAAGAAGATGCTAGTGTAAGTAATAGTACCTCCTTCACAAAGCTATAATATGGATTATATGAAATTATGTGTAAAATGCATGTAACATAATCAGAAGTGTTAGGTTTTACTGCTACTCATGAGTAGCTTATTTATTTATTTTTTCTCATTAGAAGAAAACTTTAAAGCGATGAATTGTCTTGGTGAAAAGTATTAGGAGACTCTTGGCTATGGGTAAAAATGTCAGAAAACAATCTATAGGCTAGAGCCAGTGCAAAGGAAGTTATGTTTTTGGTAGCCTAATATAAATGTAGGTCGTGTTTCCTGCTGTCAGCAACATTCTAAGAGGCGGTCAGTTACTCTCACACTTGCAACTGCTCTACCTGGCTATTTAATGGGTCTTGGGAGAGTCCTAAAAACCACATCTTATAATGTGTCTTCTATAAAATGTTCCACAGAGTTTTTTATAAAACCTTTAAATCAGCTGGGTGCGGTGGCTCACGCCTTTAATCCCAGCACTTTGAGAGGCTGAAGGGGGCAGATCACCTGAGGTCGAGAGTTCGAGATCAGCCTGACCAACATGGAGAAACCCCATCTCTACTAAAAAAATACAAAATTAGCTGGGCGTGGTGGCACATGCCTGTAATCCCAGCTACTCAGGAGGCTGAGGCAGGAGAATCGCTTGAACCCAGGAGGCAGAGGTTGCAGTGAGCCGAGACTGCGCCGTTGCACTCCAGCCTGGGCAACAAGAGCGAAACTCCATCTCAAAAAAAAAAAAAAAAAAAAAAAAACCTTTAAATCTTTATATGTGATCTGTTTATGTATTGAGTTCTGCTCTTATTGATCATGTGTGTCCATAGAGGCAAGATAGAGCAGTCAAATTGTGATGACCAGTATGAGCTGCATTTGAAGTTCAGCTACATAGAATTTTAGAAAGGGATAGAAGAGATATTATTCACATAAATATTTAAAGACTAATTGGACACTATAGGGACAGCATGTAACATGGAGGCGAGGAGAAGGGCTCCTCCCAGTGCTTCAACAAGAGCACAGCTGTGTAGATACCATCTAACGCTGCCTCTTCTTTCAGAAAAGAATATCCTACAAACTCAGGTTTTACCATCAATCAGTATCACAAAACAATAACATTATTATGAAATAATGTGATTTCAACAAGATTTAAAGATATGAAAGGTACAGTTTCAAAATACAAAGTGTTATACAGGTCCAGCCATTTAGAGATAGACTAATCCATTATCTACTAACTTCTGGTTTTTGTGAATAGTATACTAGAATTCATCCTGTAAGTATTAAATTTTATAAATATCCAAAATGCCTGTATTTTTCCAAAAAGTAAAGCCACCCAATTTCAAATTTTTTAATCTCAGTACCTACTTTTAGGTAAGCCCATTGTAACCACAAAGAAAATACATACAGAGCAGTGTTCCCCAGCCTTTTTAGCACCAAGGGACAGTTTTATGGAAGACAATTTTTCTATGGACGACCAGGGTTGGTGGGGGATGGTTTGGGGACAAAACTGTTCCACCTCAGATCATCAGGCATTCGTTAGAGTCTCATAAGGAGCACACAACCTAGATCCCTTGCACACACAGTTCACAATGGGGCTCAAGCTTCCATGAGAATCTAATGCCGTCACTGATCTGACAGGAGGCGGAGCTCAGGCAGGAATGCTCACTCGCCCGCCTCACTTCCTGCTGCATGGCCTGGTTCCTAACAGGCCACAGACTGGTACTGGTCCATAGCCTGGGAGTTGGGAACCCCTGTATAGAGCACATACAAAAGAAAAACAGAAAAAAAAAAAAACAGGAAAGGAGAAATGGGACAAAATAAATACAAGACAAACAAACAAAAAAGGTTAAAAAAGGTTAACAAAATGGCAATAGTCAATAATTACCTTAAATGAAAATAGACTAGACTCCCCAATCAAAAGATAGAGTGACTGAATGGATTTAAAAACAACAACAACAAAAGATCCAATTAAATACTGTCTACAGGAGACTCACTTTAAGTTTAAAGACACACATAGGCTGAATGTGATGGGATGAAAAAATGATAATCTATGCAAATGGCAACCAAAAGAGAGCAGGAGTGGCTATACTTAGAATAGATTTTAAGTCAAAAACTGTCATAAGAGACAAAAAAGGACATTATATAATAATAATAGCAGAAGTAAGGCTAATTCACCAAGATGTAGCAATTATATATGCAACCAGCATCAGTACCTCTAAATATATGAAGCAAACACTGATGGAACTGAAGAAAGAAATACAATATTAGAAGACTTGCATATCCCACTAAATAGCAGATAGACATCCAGACAGACAAGTCAATAAGAAACTATAAACCAAGTGGACCTAACGGACATAGGCAGAACATCCCACCCAACAGTGACAGAATTCACATCCTTCTCAAACACACACAGAACATTCTCCAGGATAGATCTCATGTTACGTCACAAAACAAGTTTCAATAAACCTAAGATTAAAATCATACCAGGTATCTTTTCTGATCACAATGGAATGAAATCAAAAATAAATAACAGAAAGAAAACTGAAACATTTACAAATGTATGAAAATTAAATGAAATACTCTTGAACAATGAATAGGTCAAATAAATAAATCAAAAGGGAAATTAGAAAATGTCTCATGGCAAATAAAAATGAAAACACAACATACCAAAATGAATGCAATACAGCAAAAGCAATTTTGGAAGAGAAATGTATAGTAATAAACAGCTGCATAAGAAAAGAAGAACGCAAATCAACAACATAACATACCTCAAGAAACTAGAAAAAGGAAAACAAACTTAGCCCAAAGTTAGCAGAAGGAAGAAATAATGTAGATTAGAGCAGAAATAAACAGAGTAAAAAAAAATAGAAAAACTTGAAGAAATATTTTCTAAAAAGATAAACAAAATTGACTAAAAAAAAAAAAGAGAAAAAAACTCAAATAAATAAAATAAAAAATGGAAGAGGAGACATTACAACCTGATGGCTTCAATGCTGAATTCCACCAAAAATTTAAAGAACTTATGCTAATCCTTCTCAAGATCTTCCAAAAAATTAAAGAAAAGGGGATACTTTCAAACTCATTTTATAAGGCCAGCATTGCCCTGACACCAAAGCCAGACAAGAATATTACAAGGAAAGAATACTACAGGCCAATATCCCTGCTGAACATAGATGCAAAATTCCTTAACAAAATACTAGCAAACCAAATTCAACAGCGTATCAAAAAGATCATACACCACAACCAGGTGGAATTTATCCTTAGGAAGAAGGATGTTTCAACATAAATAAATCAATTAATGTGCTGCACTACATTGCCAGAATGCCTAGGAATAAACTTAAGGAGGTGAAAGACTTGTATGCTGAAAACTATGAAACATTGATGAAAAAAATTAAAGATGAAAATAAGTGGAAAGACGTCCCACGTTTACAACAGGAAAACTTAATATCATTAAAATGTCCATACTACCCAAAGGAATTTAGAGTTTCAATGCAATCCCTATCAAAATTCCAATAACATTCTTTTTTCTTTATTTTATTTTATTTTATTTTATTTTATTTTTGAGACAGGGTCTCATTCTATCACCCAGGCTGGAGTGCAGTGGTGCGATCTCAGCTCACTGCAACCTCCGCCTCCCGTGCTCAGGCGATCTTCCTGCCTCAGCCTCACAAGTAACTGGAACTACAGGTGCATGCTACCAGGCCCAGCTAATTTTTTTATTGTTTGTAGAGATGAGGTCTCACTATATTGCCCAGGCTGATCTCAAACTCCTGGGCTCAAGTGATCCACCCACCTTGGCCTTCCAAACTGCGAAACTTACAGGCATGAGCCACTGTGCCCGCCCCAGCATTTTTTACAGAAATAGAAAAAACAATTCCACAACTCATATGGAAACACAAAGGATCCCAAATAGCTAAAACAATCTTGAGAAAAAGATCAAAGCTGGAGGCATCACACTTCTTGATTTCAAAATATATTCTGAAGCTTCAGTAATTAAAACACTAAGGTACTGTCATAAAGACAGCTTTATAGACCAGTGGAAAGAGAGGCCAGGAATAAACCTGTGCATATATGACCAACTGATCTTCAATAGAGATGCCGAGAACAGACAATGGGGAGAGGATGATTTCTTCAATAAATAGTGTTGGGGCATTGTATATCCACATACAAAAAGAACAAAATTAAACCCTTACTGTACACCATACATAAAAATCAACTCAAAATTAATTAAAGACTTAAACGTAAGACCTGAAACTGTAAATCCTTAGAAGAAAACGTAGGGGAAAATCTTCATGACATTGGTCTTTGCAATGATTTCTTGGATATGACACCAAAAGCACAAACAACAAAAGCAAAAACAGAGCAAGAGGTATACTATGTCAAACTAAAAAACTTCTGTACAGCAAAGGAACAATCAATACAGTGAAAAGGCAACCTGTAGAATGAGACAAAATATTTGCAAACCACATATCTGATAAGGCATTAATTTCCAAAATATATAAGGAACTCCTCCAACTTAACAGTAAAAAAGCAAACAAACTGATTTTTAAATGAGTAAAAAATTTGAATAGACATTTATCCAAAGAAGATATACAACTGGGCAATAGATACATAAAAAGATTGTTCAACATCACTAATCATAGGGAAATGAGAATGAAAACCATAATGAGATATCTCACACCTCTTAGGGTGGCTATTGGCTTTTATTTGAGGGGGTTTGTTTGTTTGTTTGTTTGTTTGTTTGTTTGTTTTGAGACAGAGTCTTGCTCTGTCTCCCAGGCCGGATGGCTATTGTTTGAAAAAAAAAAGTTATTTGGTGTTATTAAGGCTGTGGAGAAATTGGAACCCTTGTACATTGTTGGTGAAAATAAAAAATGGTGCAGCTGTATATATATATATATGGAAAACTGTATAGAATGTTCTCAAAAAAATTAAAAGTAGAGTTGCCATATGATTTAATAAGTCCACTTCTGGCCATTTACTCCCCCAAAATTAAAATTAGAATCTTAAAGAGATATATGGACCCCATGTTCACTGCAGCAATATTCACAGTAGCCAAGATGTGGAAATAACCTAAATGTCTATCAAAAGATGAATGGATACAGAAAATATGGTATATATGTATATATGAATGGATACAGAAAATGTGAGAGAGATATATATATATATATAACAGAATATCATTCAGCCTTAAGAAAAAGGAAGTCCTGGCTGGGCATGGTGGCTCACACCTGTAATCCCAGCACTTTGGGAGGCCAAGGCAGGCAGATCACTTGAGGTCAGGTGTTCGGGACCAGCCTGACCAACATGGTAAAACCCTGTCTCTACTAAAATACGAAATTAACCAGGCATGGTGGTGGGTGCCTGTAATCCCAGCTACTGGAGAGGCTGAGGCGGGAGAATCGATTGAATCCAGGAGGCAGAGGTTGCAGTGAGCCAAGATTGCACCATTGCACTCCAGCCTGGGCAACAGAGTGAGACTCTATCTCAAAAAACAAAAAGAAAGAAAAAGAAAAAGGAGTCCTGCCATAAGTGACAATATGGATGAATCTTGAGAACATTATGCTAAGTGAAATAAATCAAGCACAGAAGGCAAATACTGCATGATTCCATTTATGTGAGGTATCAACAATAATCAAACTCATAGAAGCAAAGAGTAGAATGCTGGTTGCCAGGGGCTGGCAAGAGGGGAATACGGGGACTTGCTATTCAATGGGTATAAAGTTTTAGTCATGCAAGATGGATATACAACGTAGTGCTTACGGTTAACAATACTGTACACTTAAAAATTTGACAGAGTAGATCTCATGTTACCTGTTCATACTACAGTTAGAGTATTAGTCCTTTTTCACATTGCTGATAAAGATATACCCAAGACTGGGTAATTTAAAAAAGAAAGAGGTTTAATTGGACTTACATTTCCACGTGGCTTGGGAAGCCTCACAGTCATGGCAGAAGGCAAGGAAGAGCAAGTGAAGTCTTACTTGGATGGCAGCAGGCAAAGAGAGAGAACTTGTGCAGGGGAACTCCTCCTTTTAAAACCATCAAATCTCATTAGACTTATTCACTGTCATGAGAACGGCACGGGAAAGACCTGCCCCCATGATTGAATTACTGCCCACCAAGTCCCTCCCACAACATATGGGAATTCAAGATGAGATGTTGGTGGGGACACAGCCAAACCAGATCAAATAGAAATAGAAATCAAAATAGACAGACAAAAAACTAGAAAGAATCTGAGAGCCTATACTTCAAGGTGTTTTACCTAAGAGATCTGAGGAAATTACAGACATGATCACCAGCACTAAAATCTTGAACTTGGATCAAAGTAACCCTACATAACCAGAAAATGACAGGGATATAAGTCTCAGAGTCTTTAAATGAATATAACAGGTTCTTGTAGATAACTCATATACAGAGATCCAAAAATGAAAAGCTTGTTTTACATCCTATTCACAATATGTGTAGTACCCTTTTTCCAAATACTTGACTGATAAAAATACATACAGATTTTTAACTTATCCAGTCTATTACAGTTTATTTGCCAACTCTTAGTTCCCTCTTGTGCTATGTTTAAATTTACAAGATGAGTACAGAGACTTTTTGAATAACTAATTTAATTAATGAATTTTAGAGTTAACTTTTGTAGAGTTTTAGATACGTCCTTTGATCATACAGTTTAGAGATTACATTGAAAAGTAATCTAATGCAAAGTGTTTTTTTTTTAATTTAAAAGGTTTGAGTAAATTTTTCTTTTTTTTTTTTTTTTTTTTTTTTTTTTTTGACGTGGAGTCTCATTCTGTCGCCAGGCTGCAGTGCAGTGGTGCGATCTCGGCTCACTAAAATCTGTGCCTCCCGGGGTCAAGCGACTCTCCTGTCTCAGCCTCCAGAGTAGCTGGGATTACAGGCACACATCACCACACCTGGCTAGTTTTTGCATTTTTAGTAGAGACGGGGTTTCACCATGTTGGCCAGAATGGTCTTGATCTCTTGACCTCATGATCTGCCCGCCTCAGCCTCCTAAAGTGCTGGGATTACAGGCGTGAGCCCCTGCGCCCAGCCAAGTAAATCTTTCTTTAAAAATTACCAAAGCTGAATTTAATATACTGTATTGATTTGCGTCAACTCAAAATTGAATTTTATGCCACCTTTTTGGTCAGTTGTGAATTGAAATTTTATAACTGAAATTGTTTACAAGATTATGTTAAAGTAGGGCTGAGAGAATGAATTTTAAAGTATGATTCAAGGTGATAGATTAAATTATGTTCTTATATATTTTAGCCACTTTTTGAACTATTACAAATATCTAGTAAATTTTTTAATGCTCTGCCCCTTTAATTCTGGTCATGTAATTTAGGATTGAAAGGTGAGCTTTATCTTGGAACAATATTATCTTTCATTTATATGATAGCAGAAAAATTAACTATACTGCCTTTATTCAAAAGTGCTTAAAAACAACTATATGTTTACTCTCTCCACTTCATTATTTTCTTCCTCAGTGTAAATATGTTTATCTGGAAATAATGTATGCATTGTAGCATGCAGAATGTCAAGATGTTTTAAGAGATGCAACATAATGCTTGCTATAAACTCTTATATTCAGTCCTCATTTCATAAAACTCTCATGTTTAACTTGAACATGCTTTCATGTAAAAGCTCAGCTAAAAGTGTGCCTGTTTGGATGATAAGAAAAAAAAGCAAACAAATAAAATAACTACACCTATCTTGTACTCTTTAAAATATATATGTTGGTTTTTAAAAATAATTGCACTAAGCTAAACATGAGAACCTCTATATGAGCACCTTACATTAAAAGCAAGTCTTTTTTGGGAAAGCAAAATAAAATTAAAGGGACATGATTTTAGATCACTGATCTGAGTACACAGATCTAATCTCTTTGCCAGGGTTGTGTATACTGTACACAGCATTTCTTTTTTTTTTTTTTTTTGCACTCACTTATTTTGATCCAGTGGATCTTGACCTATTATCAAGAGTGAGTGAATATTGCTAGAAGTGATCACTTCAGTATGACTTAATCTGAAGGCAGAGAAAAACTGGTTATAAAAGAGGAAATATATTAGAAAGGAGAGTATATTTGTATCTAGCAACCTGGAATATGAATGTAAAAGAGAATAAACAGTTCAACACAGAATGATAAAGGGTGCCGTTGAGAGGGTCTTCTGGAGTCGGTTTTGCTTCATTCAACTATGAAATGACTACATGTATTCATTTATCCCTCCCCTCCCTCATTTTGAGGATATAATAAATGTGTTTCTCCTTTTTCTCCTCTTTCTTCAACTCTATCTCCTTGAAAGAGAATAAACAACTAAAAACAATGCTGCACCCCCACTCACCTTGATAAGCAGCATGAGTCTATTAAATTAAGCATGCTTGACACTCAAACACCAATTTTAGGGACACAGTGCTCAAAATAGAAAGCACAATGGTGACATCCTGTTACCGTCTCCCTGTGCCCTTGGCCTCATAAATAAAGCTCTGCAGGTTTCTGTGCTCCCTTGATACAAAATAAAGAACAGTGAATGAGTTAGAACAAGCTCTGGCAGCCATCAGTAATGTTGCACCCCACTGCTGCAGGACAGAAGACATCCAATTATGGAGCAAGGTCAGCCTCAGTCTCTACCGGTATTTTCTCTGGTGGTCAAGAGACCCTCACCCCCTCACCACCACCACCACGATTCCCTTCTACCTGATGGTGCTCCGGGACTTTATTTTTGGATCCTTCACTGTTTGACTTAAGAGGAGGAGGACATGATAGGCCAGTCAGTCTTGGCTGGGTTGTGGGAAAAGTCAGAGGACAGAACCAGATTGGTCAGTTTGTGAATCTTGTGATCAGCTACTTTTAGAATTTATTTGTTGTTAAGTTTGCCCAACAAATTTCCATATCCTTCATGTTTTCTCACAAAGATCTTTAAATTGCCTTTCCCAGCTTCCCACCTAAATACATTCAACCATCATAACACATTCCAAAATATAGTGGTTGCCCATGGTTTGCCCAATACTGGGCAATAGGCACTCAGATCCCAGTTAGTGACCAATATACGTATGGGACACAAATCATATCAATGAGGCACAGCTGCAGGGTGCATGTCTACTAAGGATACTGCTCTTCTGAACCCTCAGACTATACATTCTGGTACCTTAGTTCTGTCTCTTGGTGCCCTTTCCTGCAGGTAACCCACATTCTTACTCTCTCTCCATGCGGCATGGGCACTCTCTCTCCTGCCTGAGTCATAGTTCCTGGAGCAGACTCCACCCCCATGTTTCAGATCCTGTCTGAGTCCACTGAATGAAAGCAACAACTCCTGCGTGTCACTCACAATTCCCTGGATGATACTAAAAAGCAATCTTTCTCTCATTTTCGAAACCCCTTTGAGATATTAATGACTTCCTAGATTTTTTTCAGGACTTAGAGATTATTTCAGGAATAATCATATAATAAGAAGCATTTTGAATTGGAGACTCAAATTGCTCTTTAGATCATACTATATAATCTTAATGATGATGACGATGATAATAGTAGCTACCGTTGAACAAATGCCTACTATGCTAGGTGCCTTCTATCTTAACCATGGTTAATTCTCAGGGGCAGTCCTCAAAAGTTAGGATATTGTTCCTGTTTCTCAGGTGGGGGAAATGACTTTCGGCAGGAGTAACTATTTTTATTCATCTTATAGCTTTAAATTGGCAGCTAGATTTTGACCCCACGTCTGACTCGAAATTCGTTTTATTTCCACAACATCATTCACTGCGTAGAGATAAGAACTGTGAGCTGGTCTAATCATTTTTTCTTCCTGCAATAGAAGTCCTTTTCTAAAATTAGGGTCAACTCTCAGCACTCGTAAAAATATGCATATAAAAAGGGAAAGAAATGGAGGAAAATATTTTCCCATTAAATACTAAGACCTACTATACACTAAGCTACAGTATTTAAAGCACACAATACTAGGACCAATTGGATGGATTATGATAAAGAGACTAGACACTGACCCATACATAAAAGAACTTGGAATATTATAGAGGAAACACGAATAATTAATGAAAAAAGGAAAATAAATGATGTTGCATTAATTGAATTTCAATATTTGAAAAAGTAAAATAGCTTTCCCTCCTGAAACAAACAAAAAATTCAGAGAGATATTGGATCTCAGTGAAAATAAAATTTAAATATATTAAAAAACAAAACTTTAAATATATTACAGGAATATGAAGATAATACCTTTATGATATCTGGGTAACAAAAGGCAAACCACGTAAATTAAGTAAAGCAGGATTTTTTTTAAGTAACTAAACTGGTACAATTTATAAAGTACACATACTCCTTTGAAAAAGTAGGTCTCATGTGAATCTGCTCAGATTCCAGGGCTGTATTCACTTTCACCAAACACTAATGACCTGAGGCTATTGTATTTTTCTAGTTTTCCTGTTAAAAAGAGACATGAGAGTGTTGACTCTCAGGTGTGAGATCTTGACTGATCCCACACCTAGCCCAACTAGAGGCTTAAGGCTACTCATCACAGAGTCCTTCTGGAGCCAAGATAAATGCTTATGAATCTCAATTTTTATTCACAGCTTTCAATATTAGATTTTTCAATATTACATTTTAATATTTTTCAATATTAGATTTCATCATTTCCTGTGCCCATTTCCCTAGCTCAAGGGTTCACTTATCTTTGATAAGTTTATTGGCTAGATGTATGTATGATGACTCACTCTTCATCACATAAAACATACAATTTTGACAGTTGATAAAAAGATGTTCACATAAACTATAATCATATAATTAAATATGTACCAGAAACCTAAAAAATAGGGAAGAGGGAAGCTGATAGTATTTTATTCACATTTAACTAAAAAGCCATACATTTTAAATCTATGAGGTAAGAAGAAAAATCAGGAAATCTGCCTGAACCCATTAGTGACTATTCATGTAGGATTTTTTTTTTAATTTAATTTTTTTTTTTTTTGAGACAGAATCTCGCTCTGTGGCCCAGGCTGGAGTGCAGTGGCACGATCTCAGCTCACTGCAACCTCTGCCTCCCGGGTTCAAGCGATTCTTCTGCCTCAGCCTCCTGAGTAGCTGGGATTAGAGGCACCTGCCACCAAACCTGGCTAATTTTTGTATTTTTAGTAGAGATGGGGTTTCACCATGTTGGCCAAGCTGGTCTCGAATTCCTGACCTCGTGACCCACCCATCTCTGCCTCCCAAAGTGCTGGGATTACAGGCGTGAGCCACCACGCCTGGCCTCATGTAGAATTTTATGGTCACAAGCCTGTAGTTCTAGCAGGGAAACTCAACACATAAAAAGGAGGCCTTTAAATGCATTGTCAAGAACGACAAAAGGAGCTAAGTATCATTATATTCTGATCAAAAGAAAAGGCAAGTGTCCATTTCCAGTCTCTCTTTCTCTCTCTCTCTCACACAGACACACCCCAGCAGATTTGTAAAGAAAGGTAAATAAATCCCCCATACAAAAAGTTTCCTTTTTTCCCGACTTGGGTCTGAGAGTTGTTCAGTTTAACCTGAGTTGCCATTAGTGTCCTTCAAAGCTATAAATTTTGTTTTTCCATGCAACTGTTTCAAAACAAAGAAAATCTGTGACTTTAAAATTACTTTAGGGCCAAGCATGGTGGCGGGTGCCTGGTGTCACAGCTACTTTGGACACTGAGGCAGGAGCATTGCTTTGAGCCCAGGAGTTCTGCGTGGTAGTGCACTGGTGCTGATAGGGTAGTCGCACTAAGTTTGGCATCAATATGGTGACTTCCTGGGAGCGGGAATCATCAGGTTGCCTAAGGAGGGGTGAACCAAGCCAAGTGAGAAATGGAGCAGGTCAAAATTTCCATTCTGATCGGCAGTGGGTTCCACCTGTGAATAGCCACTGCACTCCAGTCTGGATACCATAGCAAGACCCTGTCTCTTTAAAAAAAAAAAAAAAAAAAAAAGGCTTTAGAAGCAATTTTACACCCTAACTTACCAATATAGGTAGTGGTCCGACTTTATCGCCACAGGAGGAAAAAAAAAGCAGAGTAAAACTTACAGAGCAATGGTAGATACAATACGATCAATACGATCTTCAAACCCAACTTCATTGAGCATGAGTTTCTACACATAAAAGAGATTCCTTCATTATTTCTTTTTTTTTTTTTTTTTTATTTATTTATTTATTTATTTATTTATTTATTTATTTATTTATTTTTGAGACACAGCCTAACTCTGATGCCCTGGCTTTGAGTGCAGTGGCGTGAACACAACTCTCTGCAGCCTTAACCTTCTGGGCTCAAGGGATTCTCCCACCTCAGCCTCCTGAGTAGCTGGGACCACAGACAAGCGCCATCACACCTGGCTAATTTTTTAAATTTTATGTAGAGACAGGATCTCCCTGTTGCCCAGGATGGTTGGTCTAGAATTCCTGGGCTCAAGCGATCCTCCCACCTCGGGCACCCAAAGTGCTGGAATTACAAGGCATAAGCCATCATAGCCGGTCCAAGAAAACCTTTTAGAAAACCCCATCAAACAGATCACCATACTATTTAACTGTAAGTCCAAACAATAATTTCAATCATAATATTTGAAGCAACTAGTATAAAAAGAGAAACTCATAAGCTAGCTTACATTTCTGTTGTCAAAGAGTAATTTATCCTTGCTGGAGTTGGTTTGGAGGTATTAATAGCCGGAATTATCCCAACAATATTCTGGCAAGAAACTATACACGTACTTTCTGATGTGCTCTGATGTGGCCACAGCCTGGCACTGAGAGTAGCTCCAACATGAGGGACTGAAGCAAAAGGGTTTCCCAAAGAAACACTATGCCCCAGAGACTGGAAGGAGAATTTGAGGAAGACATTAGGATGAGGCATCTCAGGGGTGGAAGAGAGAGAGACCCTGGAAGGCATTTGGGGCCATGACTTAATTATAAGCTAGGAATTGCATGTGTAGAATTTACAAGGTAAACAAAATGGCAGCCGAGGGTGGGGATAGTTCACACCCTTAGTAAAGGCTCGACATTATAGAATCTGCCTCACACTAGGATTCCCAGTAGCTTTTCTGGAAATAGGTCTCCTTCCTCTCCTGCCAGCCCTAAAATAATATTGGTAACACACACACCAACTTCTAGAGAGCACTCACAAAAAAAGTTGTCATCGCCAAGTGACCTCACTGCTTCTCCCTGGAGAGCTTTGCAGACAGAAAATAGCTCTGTGTCTTTATAAACAAATCACTCTGTGAATGACAGTGGGTACACAAACACGTCGATTCTCTTCCAGAGTTCTTACTCGCTCAATTGCCAGGTTTGCTTCTATTTTGGTTACAGAATTAAAATGTAATTAGTTATGTTTTTAATGAGTCCAAATGGGACACATTAAGATTCAGTAATTACTCTAAAATGATAAGCTGTGATTGAATGTCCCCATAAATAAGGGACATTTAAAGGCAGTACCATTTCTTGCTCAGTTGTTACTGCTTTTAAAACCGTCACTGTTTCCTGGGTGAATACAGTTTAAGGATTTAAATGATTACGCTGGATTATTGCACATATTTACAGTCAGAGCCAGCTATACCGACATATTTAAAGTGTATACGTTCTTTGATCATGTGGCCATGTCTACCTAAGAACCTAATAACTGACTTTACTGAATGTTGGCTGTCCAGGTTAGTACCTCATTATGACTTACTGGCTTTTAAGACACGTTTATTTTATGTGGCATCAGTTTTTCTCTTCAACCTGATGCAAGACCTCACTGCTATTTCTGAGGTTCTTTATGTCCTTAGTGTTTGGCAGGGCTCACATCAGGTCTAGAAAAGTGGTGCTAGAGGTTCAAGATCCAATACAAGAATGGCAGCAGTAATTGATGCACTTGCCCCATACGGAAATCTGATCTCTTAACCCACCTGTTTCCTAGGCTAACTGAATCAGCAACATGTCAGTAGTTGCCAATGCTGATCAATTTCCTAGTGACATTGGTAATTTAAAAAACATTGAAATAGTTAAGTTCGTTGTAGAAGTAAGCCTTTCATCCTACAGCAAATCAAAAACAAACAAAATGGATAAATGTTTTCTGATAACTTTTAAAACAGTTTACCTAAGAGGAGGAATTGTAAAAACTTAAACATAAATTGAGATCATCCCACCTGATTTTTTAATCTTCGTAGGAAGCCTGTTCATGATATTCCAGTCAACTACTCTAGAATCCTATTTTGGTATCTCAGTATCTCGTGCAGCAGTGAATAGCACTGCTCAATATTTTAGAGGCTTCATATTTCCTTAGAGTCACAATTGTCACCCTAAAATTTAGATCTAATAATCCTACTACTGTCCTGTGTAGGAAAAAATACAGAAAGCATATACTTCTTATTTCCCAGCCTTCAAGTATGTGAAGACTACTATCAAGACCACTATGTCTTACTGGCCAGGCGCGGTGGCTCACGCCCGTAATCCCAGCACTTTGGGAGGCCGAGGTGGGCGGATCACGAGGTCAGGAGATCGAGACCATCCTGGCTAACACGGTGAAACCCCGTTTCTACTAAAAATAAAAAAACTTACCTGGGTGTGGTGGCGGGTGCCTGTAGTCCCAGCTACTCAGGAGGCTGAGGCAGGAGAATGGCATGAACCCAGGAGGCGGAGCTTGCAGTGAGCTGAGATCAGGCCACTGCACTCCAGCCTGGGCGACAAAGCGAGACTCCATCTCAAAAAAAAAAAAAAATCCCCGCTTCCAACAGCAGTTCTCCTGGAACCCTACCTTCCCCTGAATTTTGTCATATTTATCAATGCCTTTCTTATGGCAACCAGAAGTATATAGAGCAGTTCAGTTCACAAAGGGCTGTAAATACAGTAGGACAATACATATCTCACTTTACTTTGGACAACCAGATGCTTCAAAACTTGCTGATGGTAGATTAACTTTTCATGTAACTTTATTTATTTTACTGTTGGCACACATGGCATTTTTGTGTAAAGTTTTCTAATGATTTTTACATGAAATGATGTCCAGTTATAAATCTCTATTCTATACCTTGAATTTAAACCAGCAATTTTTTTCACTTAATCCTATTGTATTATGTGGTGTTGTTTTTATTATTCTAATCTATTTAAAGCATATTAATCTCACTCTGAAAGCTGTATAAAAACCTCTAAATCTGGGCTGGGCGAAGTCGCTCACGCTTGTAAATCCCAGCACTTTGGGAAGCTGAGGCGGGCAGATCACTAGAGGCCAGGAGTTCAAGACCAGCCTGGCCAACATGGTGAAGCCCCGTCTCTACTAAAAATACAAACATTAGCTGGGCGTGGTGGCACAGGCTTGTAATCCCAGCTACTTGGGAGGCTGAGCCAGGAGAATCGCCCAGGAGACAGAGGTTGCAGTGAGCTGAGATAATGTCACTCACTGCACTCCAGCCTGAGCAACAAAGTGAGACCCCGTCTCAAAAAAAAAAAAAAAAAAAAAAAAGCCTCTAAGTTTGGTTCATCTGAAAATTTCATGAGTCTGCTTACTCTTACAAGTCCTTGCTCATAATATTGAACAAAAATCACCGAGAACAGACATGTGACACATACACCAACAGAAGTCTCTCCCCAGCAGTTCAGTAAGTGGAAGGTACTCTAGCTAGCATCTCCACCGTTCAACTGTACCCCACTATATCAACAAACACATTATGAGTGGTTCAAATGAATGCTTTTCTGAAATGATGCCATCCTCAATGGGGAAGGTTCCCAGTCTATCAATCTCCATGCAGCATAATTTGTAGAAGTCCTACCTTTCATTTCTAGATGCTAATCGATCTTCTATTCAATGGAAGATCTAGCCTACTGGTGTCTCATTTTTTATTCTTCCTACAATTTAGAAAATCAGATCAGCATAAGAACTTTATTTTTAACAAATATTAATATAAAAGTATTACATGTTTTTCTACTGCCCATATCTGTTCTGTCCAAGCCATGTGCATTCATGTTAAATAAATACCGTCTTTTAAAACATAAATAGCATGGTTACTCCACATTGACTCCTGATGTCCCAAGATGTTCAAGATGCAGTAAGGAGAAATATTATTTTAAAACAATTCAAAGGGAGTGAAAATGGTAGCACACAAAGGAGGCAGCATTTCCTGCTTCTCACAAGACCATCTGCCTGTATTGTGGGCAAGATTTTTTAAAAATCCTAACTGAAAAGAAAATAATGTTAAGAGACATATGCCCATGTTTACAAGCTGAGGGAAATTGACAAGTGTGTCTGTTTCGCCAGTATTTTTACAGTCAACTGTTATACATAATGGGGAAAATTAAAATCAGTAATTACTTTTCTAGTCTGCCATTGTTTTAAATGTGCTTGGAATTTTTCTTAAGCATCCATTCCAAGTAATTATTTGTAATAGGCCAGAACACTTAAAGGGTTGTAGGGATGGATACACAGCTATTTTACAAAGTGAAATACTTTGACAATAACAAATTATTTTTCCTCCTTTCTCTCCCCAATGTTGGCTGAGTTATGTTTATACCTCACTTTGTAGATAATCCTTCTAGCTACACTTTTTTAAGGCACAGCCATTATAAAAATCTTCTGTTTGGGCTTGGCACTGCTTAGAACTAGAAATTGCTATTTGCTGCCTGCCAATTACAGAATAATTTAAGGTTTGATGCTCCCAGGCACAGTTTCTTGAAATACACAGAAAAAAAAATATATTAAGGTGGATGCATAATATTTTTTCTGCATTGCATAGCTTCAATTGCTTGTATAGAATTATATCCAAATTGCTAAACAAATCAATTGGAGAAAAATCACGTCTTCTAGGAAAGTGTTTTGTAATGGTTTTAATACTCTTTCTTTTGATAAGATCATAGCAAATATTTTACAAAAATTTTATATTATTTTCAACTGAATGATTTCAATCTATGAAATGTGATGGGTATAAATATTGATATAATTTTAACATAAAATTTAAACTTCTAGGAGATAATAGAGGAAGATGTGATTTTTTAAATCAATTTGGAATAATTAAGAAGAAAAGAAAAAAGAGAGTTAATTAAGTTTCCCAGATCTTTTCAAGTCTAAAATGCAATAATTTTTCATCTTTGTATATTTGTATCTGAATTATCCATCATTTGCAGTACGAAGCAGGAAAGCGGTAAAGCAAAGTAAATTCGTGATTTAAAAGGATCAAGTATACGGTTGAAGACTCAAAAAGCTTTTTGTTTGGGACAGTAGAAGGAAATGTGCTGATTATCATGAGAACAACAGAAAAGAGAAATGAGTTATTTATGTAACCCTGTCATCATGCCTACAACACCTCGAAGGGCAGTCAGGCATAGTCTGTTATCAGGAAAAGCAAGCAAACAAAAGCCTTTTTATATATATATAACTAATCACAAACATGCTCAGACTCCAGAAGATGGTAAAATAAAATAAAATAAAATAATTTTATTGACTTCTTTCACCTAGGTGCCTTGGTTGCTCTCCCAGGAAACCATTCTTCGCATTCCCCACTTACTTCTCTTTTCTTTTCTTTTTTTTTTTTTTCGAGACAGAGTCTTACTCTGTCGCCCCAGGCTGGAGTGCAGTGGCGCCATCTCGGCTCATGGCAACCTCCGCCTCCCGGGTTCAAGCTATTCTCCTGCCTCAGCCTCCTAAGTAGCTGGGATTACAGATGCGCGCCACCATGCCCGGCTAATTTTTGTATTTTTAGTAGAGATGGGGTTTCACCATGTTGGTCAGGCTGGTCTCCCCACTTTTCTTAATTCACCCCTGAAATACACTACCCAAACACATAGCAACTGAGATCTGGAAACTTCATTCTTGACTTCTAAGGAAGGCCACTTTCTTCAAAATACAGCAAGACAAACAAATCTAGCTCCTAGCATGACTTTAGTGTGAAAAGGCTGGGCTTGGGAGCACAGCAGGTAGACATGCCTATTAACATTGTGCTGCCATGTTTACTTTGTTTTTGTTTACTTAAATCATGGACAGAAAGCCAAGTGTATAAGTGAAAACCCAAGGGACAATGACATGCGGTAGACTGCAGACCAAGAATAAGCAGGAAGTTAAATACCAAGATATTCCCCCAAAATAAACCAGATAGCTTGGTTTATATGGAAGAAAATAAACCAGAGTACCACTAACATAAGCATGACAGAAGGTTTTACACAAAACTTTAGCAGAAGTGGGTCCAAATTTCAGCTAGTTTCAGGAATAGTTGGTCGAGGATGGTTCTCCAAAGAGGGTGGAATTGTGCTGTTGATCAGCTGCCCTCACATGAGCGATTTGCATTTTCTTGGAGAGAAATAGTCGCTGAAGTCAAGCAGAAGAGTATGTGAGAAGGAATAGCTGTGAGACCAGGACAAGCCAAGGCCACCGTGGGATATTCTCAGTCCGTCTGGGTCTCTAGATTTACAAAGAAACATGTTGAATCTGTAGAGGCAAATGGAAAGTTCCCCCTTCACCCTCTAACGGTTAGCTGAAAATGAATAAATGACAAGAGGGGGATTAATAGGAGGAAAGGACATACAGAAGGTAATTAACATGCTTAGGGACAGGGGAATCACAGGAGGAGAATGACCCAATAATCCAGTGAGGTCTTGACACTTATTTGTATACCCTTCTTCACAGGGACAGGGTTGATGAGGAGTGTAGGGATAAATGACTTACAGGGGAAATGAATAAGCCCAAAGAACGGTGGTCTGGGACAAAGTTCCTCTGAGCTCTAGGACAGGTGGAGGGAAGGTGAGTGGTTGAGCTTCACTGTAATCAAAGGTTATCTTATTATGCAGATAAAGCCTCCCAGGTAATCTCTTGGAGCTGTCTTGAGAAGAATAGATGAAAAGTCTTTCTGGGTGCAGTGGAGACTCCCAGTGTCTCCTCTTCTCCAGTGGTTAATCTTTCCTGGTTGTTTGATGAGATTCCTAGGGAGGAGGTCTTAAGACAATTGCATTTCCTTTTAAAGGGTTTTCCTAGTCAGATAAGGAAATTCCGGTTCTGGTACAGTGGCTCACACCTATAATCCCAGCACTTTGGGAGGCTGACGCCGGAGGATTGCTTGAGCCCAGGAGTTCAAGACCACCCTGGCCAACATAGGGAGACCCTGTCTCTACAAAAAAAAAAAAAAAAAAAAATTAGTTGGGCATTGTTTTGCATGCCTGTGGTCCCAGGTTCTCAGGAGGCTGAGGTGGGAAGAATTGCTTAAGCCAGGGAGGTAGAGAGGCTGCAGTGAGCTATGATCGCACAACTGCACTCCAGCCTGGGTGACAGAGAAAGACCCTGTCTCTAAAAAAACAAAAAATAAAATTCCAGAGAGAGTAGCTCCCAATGCTTCAGGAAAGAAAAGAGATCAGAGTGGGGCTTGGGGGGGAACACTGGAGAGACCTTGGTTCTGAGGCTTATTTCTGATGCCTTTAATTTCCTTTAATTCAAAGCATGCCAAAGAGCCATAGTTTTGGAGGAGTATTTTCTGAGCCCCAAGAACTCCTCACAATGCAAAATGGATGCCTGGCTTTCATTTTTTTTTTAATGATTTATTTATCTTAAAAATAAACTTGGATTCATTTGATCTTCATAATCCCTGTAGATAATTTAGGCTTCCAAAGGAAACATGGTCTCTATTGGCCTAATTAGCAATAACCAAGTTAAATTCCATTTCTGTACAGAATTTTTTTTTAATTTACCTCACAATCTAGAAAGAGGAGAAAAAAATACCTTAAAAATTAATTCTTTTCAAAGCCATGTATATGCAGATTTGGTCATGGCTTATTCAGAACACATTAGAATTATTTTAAATTCTAATTATCCTCAACGGTGAACTTAAAATTTCATTCTAGGGGGAGGGGGGCATGGTTAATGAGTAGAGAAAAATAGAAAGAATGAATAAGACCTATTATTTGATAGCACAACAGAGTGACTATAGTCAATAATGACTGAATTGTACATTTTAAGATAACTGAAAGAGTGTGATTGGATTGTTTGTAACACAAAGGATAAATACTTGAGGGGATGGATCCCCCATTCTCCATGATGTGCTTATTTCACATTGCATGCCTGCATCAAAACATCTCATGTACCCCCATAAGTATATATACCTATTGTATACCCAGAAAATTATTTTAATAAAATAAAAATAAAATGAATGAAATAAAATTTTATTCTAGCCATTCCAGGAAAAAAAAAGCCCCATTTTGCAAAGATGATAATAACCATATATATCATATAATTATCACCTTGTTTTCATACACACACACACGTATATGTATGTATATATACATATATGTTTACACACACATGTATACACACACACACACACACATATATGTGTGTGTGTATATATATACAGTTAACCCTTAGACAATGCAGGGGTTAGGGCTATGTCCTGCACAGTCAAAAATCTGCATATAACATTTGACTCCCCAAAATTTTAACCACTAATAGCCTACTGTTGACTGGAAACTTTACCCATAACATAAACAATTGATTACCACATATTTTGTATGTTATGTATATTATATATTGTAATCTTCCAGTAAGCTACACACAAAAAAATGTTATTAAGAAAATCATAATGGCCAAGCACGGTGGCCCACGCCTGTAATCCCAGCACTTTGGGAGGCTGAGGCGGGTGGATCACCTGAGGTTGGGAGTTTGAGACCAGCCTGAACAACACGGAGAAACCCCGTCTCTACTAAAAATACAAAATTAGCCGGGTGTGGTGGTGGATGCCTGTAATCCCAGCTACTCAGGAGGCTGAGGCAGGAGAATCGCTTGAACCCAAGAGGCAGAGGTTGCAGTGAGCCGAGATGCACCATTGCACTCCAGCCTGGGCAATAAGAGCAAAACTCCGTCTAAAAAAAAAAAAGAAAAAAGAAAGAAAATCATAATGAAAAGAAAATATATTTACTAGTCATTAAGTAGAAATGGATCATCATGAAAGTCTTCATCCTTCCTGTCTTCACAATGAGTAGGCTGAGGAAGAAGAGACGGGGTTGGTCTTGCTGTCCCAGGGGTGAAAGAGGCAGAAGAAAATCCACGTATAAGTGGACTCACACAGTTCAAACCTGTGTTGTTCAAGGATCAACTGTGTGTGTATATATATATATATATATATTTAGGTTTATTGCAGGAACAAAATCCCCTCTCCAAAGCTATAATCCTGACTGGCTCAAGATGTCTTAAGAAACTTAGAAACACAGCTAGGAATAAATTACAGCCCAGGCTAGTTGGTTGTTCTCCCAGAATGAGCAAATTCAAAAGGAACCCGGTTATTTAGCAAGAAATAGACTCAGTGACCTCAGCAGCATTCTAATGCATGGAAAGGTCAGAGAGGTTTGGTACCACTCTGCGGGTCAGACGGAAGCCAGAGAAGCTGTTGGGGTCTCCTTGAAGGTTGACCCTGGGCTGCAGGTCAGGAAACCCAAGTAGGATTCCAGGAACGGATTGCTAAGAAGCTTCGAGGAGAATGGCTTCCACCCATGACTGAGAATTGAATTGAGGTCCAGGTAGAAGGGGTAGTACCTGGTCACTGCCCATAAGAAATAAGAAGAAGCTGTGATTTGAATTGGTATTAATAACAAAGAAGAAAAGCAGCATTTACTTGGGGCACAAGGCCAGCTAGCCTGCTCTCGGAAGCTAAATGCAAGTGACATTTTCTTGTCAAATCCCAATTTTTACCCATCAAAGGCTTGGGGAGAAAGGGAATCCATTGCAATGAGTTGGCTCTGTAGATAGCCCTGCAGAATCCTGGGGGGTGTTCCACACGCCAGAGACCAGGATGGGTTGTGGAAAGCAGTTAACTACCAAGTATAGTTGGGGAGGCACAGTAACTCACCTGGAATTGACTTTGCAAGCTGAAGACTGTTTTCAACTGTGACTGTGCCATTAGGATTAATGCAATTCATACAGTTGGCTAGCACATCAGATAAGTACGATGAACTGTCCACATATCCTTAGTCCGGTGAGAACTGGCTTTGCCATCACAGCTTAAGCTATACACATAGAGAGGCAAAAAAAAAAAAAAAAAAAAAAGCCCTTACACTTTTGTTTATTTTGCTTATCACAAGTGCTGGAAACTCACATTTACATTGCTAATAGCCCTCTTTGAAAGTTTGTTGACATTTCAGCTGATCTTTAATATGCTCTACTGTTATAATACCCTTCGGCAAAGTCAGTTCCCAATAGGAAAATAGACAGCTTCTGGGTACCCCTGTGGAAGCTGCACAAACACAAACAGACTGGCACCCCAGCCTGCAATACCTGGTGAGCTCTGCTCTGCCCAAATCACAGAAGGGTGGCAGAATATATAACCTCAAAGCATGCCACTTAGGCATAAGGATTATGTTGAAGTAAAGGCTCTTGAAAAATAGCAGATACAGGAAGAGCACTTTGACCTTCCTTTTTCTTCCTAAAAGCAGGAGATAAATCTCCAGGGGACAGTTGTCATCCCTGTATTGGGAGGAAGAAACATTCTTATCACCAGAGATAGGGAGTGAAGGTCAAGAGAAATCTGTACCAAAAAACTTTGTTAAATTAGCCTTATCTGTCTCTTCACTTTTCTACAATTAACTGCTCTGGCCCAAGCCTCTTTGTCTTGCCATGTTTTCACAAGGTACTCCTCTTCATCCAACTTAGGATATAAGCATCTGACTCTAACTGCTTCTTTGGGTCTTCATTTTCCTATGTGAATTCCCATGTCCATTTAAAATCTGTATACTCCTATCTTGGTAATTATCTGATGGCAATTTAATTCTCAGGCCCAGCCGGGGACTCTCAGAGGACAGAGAGAAAGTTGTGCCTTCCAGGATCACTGTATTTGGGAGCCTGGAAGATGAAGAATGGAGCCCAGTAAATAGAGAGGGGAGGAAAGACATTTAAACAGGTTCCTAAAGAGAATGTGAGGACATGTAAGAACAACAGTAAGAAAAAGTACAGAAAGAAAAATTTACAATCTATTCTACAGAGCAAATCGAGGTATTTCTTCGGTAATAGGGAAAGAGGAAAGAGAACATTCATGACTGACCATCAGTAGGCTTTATAGTGGAGAGAGAATTGTCCAAACCTCTGTATAATCAAGCACATATCCTGATTCTTAGAATATATGTTCCAAACTAAATTAAGAAAGGGTGATGCTGGACAGAAGCAGTTATTAATTCTGGGGTCAACAGGATAAAAATAGTCAGAAATGAACGTTGTGGTTTGGGAATATAAGCAGCTGAATTCAAAATAAGAATTCTAATAGAAAGTGTTAAATCAAAGAGCAGTTCATAAAGTCAGAGCTAGACCTTGGGTGGGGGGAAGAGCAATTCAAAAATTTAGAGCAGCATGTATCTTAAAAATAAATTTTGTTGAAAAATGAGAACACATGGACACAGGGAGGGGAACAACATACACGGGGGCCAGTCTGGGGGTAGAGGGCAAAGAGAGGAAGAGCATTAGGATAAATACCTAATGCATGCGGGGCTTAAAACCTAGATGATGGGTTGATAGATGCAGCAAACCACCATGGCACACGTATAGCTATATAACAAACCTGCACATTCTGCACATGTATCCCGGAACTTAAAGTAAAATTAATTAAATAAAAAAATGAAAATGAAAATAAATTTTGTTATGAGAACTCATAGTGGCATGGCCCCAATTTTAGCAACTGAGCTTAATACAGTTAATAGGTAAAAGTTAGATGAATACCTAAAACTGAATGTTGATGCCAAAATTAAGATCATTCTTTGGTTCAAAATATAGAGCATGTTTATATCTTAATTAAAAGCAGTCATACTTAAATCTCTCCTTTTCGGCCAGGCACGGTGGCTCATGCCTGAAATCCCAGCACTTTGGGAGGCTGAGGCGGGTGGATCACCTGAGGTCAGGAGTTCTAGACCAGCCTGGCCAACGTGGTGAAACCCTGTCTCTACTAAAAATACAAAATTAGCTGGGCATGGTGGCACATGCCTGTAATCCCAGCTACTCAGGAGGCTGAGGCAGGAGAATCGCTTGAACCCAGGAGGCGGAGGTTGTAGTGAGCCAAGGCCACACTGTTGCACTCCAGGCAGGGCGACAAGAGTGAAACTCTGTCTCAAATAATAATAACAATAATAAAATAAATCTCTCCTTTTCATTATTTATAGAAAATCATAGTATTTTGGCACATTAAATTGAACATATTTCTTTAAGTAATTAAATGTACGCCTATCATAATGTATTCCTCCTGGTACTTACCTATCATAGATTATTAGCAGTTTAGTGTTTAAAGGGAACTCAGGGCTGAGAGTTTTAAAAACTTAGACTTACAGTAAGAAAGTCATCTCATGTTGACGAAGTATAAATATGCACGTACACACACAGACACGTCACATGTAGATACATAACTAAAATGAAAGCTTCCTGAAATAATACTTACTTATACTTTGTACAGAATCGAATGCACTTTATTTCCTAGTCTTTGCATTTTTAAAATATACTTATTTTTTTTAATGCTGCTCCTGGTTCCCCAAATTGAAATTACTATCTACCAATGTATCTCAATTTACAGTTTGGAAAACACTGCCTTAGGGAATAGCTAGTCTCATTTTGCACCTGAGAAATGTAGAGATTTAGGGAATATTCCCAAGGTCACGTAGTATGTGGCAAAGCAAGCCTGTGCTGTCTTCTAAGTTCTGGCCTAATGAGTTTTCCCCAATCTTACATTGTTACATTGTTTTCAAGATGAATGGTCATGTATAGTGTACTCTTTGCCTCTCAAATTTGATGAAGTAAGCATTATTCCGTTGCTATGTGTCTTTCTCACTTTGCATTTTCTTAGTTTCATAGGAAGCACCAGTTGTGCTAAGTTTTATTCGTGTGTTCCATTGTCTCTTCCCCCTAAACTGAAAGCTTCCTGAGAATAGTGTGTATTCTTATCAATATCCCCTAAACCAAGCTGAGTAGTGTGAATGATTGAATCCTTAGAAAGACAAGCTCATGTAGTCAAATAGTCTAAATTACATGAGTGGGACAAAAATATCAGCATCCAGGTAGCCACAGATGCTCTTCTTTCCTTCTAAGAAATATCGATTCTCATTCCATACCTAGGTGATGGGTTGATAGGTGCAGCAGACCACCATGGCACACGTTTACCTATGTCACAAACCTGCATGTCCTGCACATGTATCCTGAAACTTTAAATTTTAAAAAAGGAAATATCAATTCTATTGGTTATGCTGATTAGAGTAATAAGTGGAGAGGGAATTGAGAAGTTCTAAGACAAGCTGTGTTAGTATCCTAGGGCTGCAGCAACAAAGTACCATAAACAGAGTAGCCTAAAGCAACAAAAATTTACTCTGTCATGGTTCTAGAGGCCAGAAGCCTGAAATCAAGGTATCAGCAGGGCCATGATCTCTCTCGTAGCTTCTGGTGGTTGCCGGAAACCCTTGGTGTTCTTGGCTTGTAGACACATCGCTCCAACCTCAGCCTCTCTTGTCACGTGGCATTCTCTCTGTGTCTTCTGTGTCCAAATTTCCCCCTTCCTATTAGGACACTAGCCATTGGATTAGGGCCCATCTTAATCAAGTATGACTTGATTACATCTGCAAAGGTCATATCGAGAAGTACCAGGGGTTAGAACTTGAAAATATCTTTTTGGAAGACACAGTTCTACCCACCACAGAAGCTACACCAATTTACATGAAAAAGAACCTAAGTAGATCTAGAAGAGTTGGAGAGAGAAATGGGATAGAAGGGAGATGAGCAGGAAGACTTGAAAGCAAACAAATGAGTTATCTTCAGGGGAGAAAAGTGCTTGTCCAGTGTACTATGGAGAGAGGCATAAATGAAGATGACTTTAATACATTCTGCTTTGCATCATGCAACATAACTTTTTTTCTTTTGGTGCCTCTCACAGAGACCTCTGTAAATCCTAAATTATCTTTTAAGACTTTGTTCAAGTCAGACTTTTTAGAGTTATTTCAGATGTTATGTTATTGCAGGAAGCAGCTCACAAGTGACCTAGCATTAAAGATAATAAAAGCTAATGTTTTTATGTGAGTAGAAGATATATCATTGCATTTAAACTATAGTTTCACCATTATACAGAAGGAAAAGAAGACAGCAAGCAGAAGAGACAGTAATGATATATTGACTTTACTGAAAGATGATTACATAAAGCAGTAGGATTTATCATTTTTTGTAAGTTACTGAACATTGATTCAGTGTTATGCATCTTGTTCTTCTATATATTAAGCAATTATGTTTATTTCTAGCACTGAAAAGCATAGTTATTTTCAGCCAATAATTGCTATTTGAATGCTATAGTTAATGTTTTTATAATTTTTAGATGATAATTTTATTTTAATTAACTCTCTTAGAAACAATCATTTATTTATTTGCTCAGCAATGTGTTCAGTATCCAAAGTGTGTTAGACACAATAATTCAGTATATCCATCCCCTATATCGAGAGTCTAGTTAGAGTGAGTTAATAAAAGCTTTTATTCATGGGAATTTATAGTATAAAAGTGTAAAGTAGTATAAAAAGGCTGAAAGATTTCTAGAGTGATTTCACTATGAAGAGATCTCTCTGATATTTTTCTTTTCTTTTTTTTTTTTTTTTTTTATTGATCATTCTTGGGTGTTTCTCCCAGAGGGGGATTTGGCAGGGTTACAGGACAATAGTGGAGGGAAGGTCAGCAGATAAACAAGTGAACACAGGTCTCTGGTTTTCCTAGGCAGAGGACCCTGCGGCCTTCCGCAGTGTTTGTGTCCCTGGGTACTTGAGATTAGGGAGTGGTGATGACTCTTAACGAGCATGCTGCCTTCAAGCATCTGTTTAACAAAGCACATCTTGCACCGACCTTAATCCATTTAACCCTTAGTGGACACAGCACATGTTTCAGAGAGCACCGGGTTGGGGGCAAGGTCAGATCAACAGGATCCCAAGGCAGAAGAATCTCTCCTAGTACAGAACAAAATGGAGTCTCCCATGTCCACTTCCTTCCACACAGACACAGCAACAATCTGATTTCTGTATCTTTTCCCCACATTTCCCCCTTTTCTATTCGACAAAACCGCCATCGTCATCATGGCCCGTTCTCAATGGGCTGCTGGGTACACCTCCCAGACGGGGTGGCGGCCGGGCAGAGGGGCTCCTCACTTCCCAGAAGGGGCAGCCGGGCAGAGGCGCCCCCCACCTCCCGGACGGGGCAACTGGCCGGGCGGGGGCTGCCCCCACCTCCCTCCCGGACGGGGCGGCTGCCGGGCGGAGGGGCTCCTTACTTCTCAGACGGGGCGGCCGGGCAGAGACGCTCCTCACCTCCCAGACGGGGTCGCGGCCGGGCAGAGGCGCTCCTCACTTCCCAGACTGGGCGGCCGGGCAGAGGGGCTTCTCACATCCCAGACGATAGGCGGCCGGGCAGAGACGCTCCTCACTTCCCAGACGGGGTGGCGGCCGGGCAGAGGCTGCAATCTCGGCACTTTGGGAGGCCAAGGCAGGCGGCTGGGAGGTGGAGGTTGTAGCTAGCCAAGATCGTGCCACTGCACTCCAGCCTGGGCAACATTGAGCACTGGGTGAACAAGACTCCGTCTGCAATCCTGGCACCTCGGGAGGCCGAGGCTGGCAGATCACTCGCGGTTAGGAGCTGGAGACCAGCCCGGCCAACACAGCGAAACCCCATCTCCACCAAAAAAGTACGAAAACTAGTCAGGCGTGGCGGCGCGTGCCTGCAATTGCAGGCACTCGGCAAGCTGAGGCAGGAGAATCAGGCAGGGAGGGTGCAGTCAGCCAAGATGGCAGCAGTACAGTCCAGCTTCGGCTGGGCATCAGAGGGAGACCGTGGGGGAGACGGGAGACGGGAGACGGGAGACGGGAGAGGGAGAGGGAGAGGCTCTCTGATATTTTTCTTCCCTTTCACCTTATCCAGTCTCCAACGTTTCTGTAAAAAGCAGCTACACCCACTTTTTTCTTCCTGTCAGGTGAATCCAGATAGTGCAGCAAAGTTGAGCCACCGACACTGAGTTTCCCACCACAAGTGAAACAGCAGAAAAGGCTTTCAAAGTTCACTGTAGGGAAAATAAAAGCCATGTGACATTTATTGCACATCCAAGTATATGTATTAAGATTAATTCCTCTGGAGCAATAATGATCACACTTTTTAAATCTTAAAACTCGTTGATAGTCATCAAAATTGAAGATCCAAAAAGCTTTTATTTTTATGAGTTTTACATATCAGAATTTAATGTATTAGAAATTAAAACTGACATACTTTAAATATTAATTTAAGACAAATGATATACTTTAAATATTAATTTAAGACAACATTAAAAACCCTCTACTTATTAGCATAACATACTTTTATTTTTTAAAAAACTACATTATTCCAAAACAAAAAAAGATTAATGAGAAGAGTAGTGTTGTTCCATTACACACCCATGAGTGAATGAGAGTGAAAAAGGAAATTGATGTCTTAATATTATTATGAAAATTATTTGGTCCAATAGTTAATGGATCCCCTGAAAGGTATTCAGAACCCCCAGTTGTCTCCTGGCCACATTTAGAGAATTTCAGCCCTAGAATGTTCTGATATGTAGTGGAGGAAATTGATTCTATCGTACAGAATCAGAGGGCAACTCACTGGCCTGCTCCCCGCCTCAGCTATCATATGATGCACAGTCCCTGACCAAGTGGATCGGAAATGTCTCCTGTTGTAGGTCAAGGTATCCCTGAGAACCACAAACTGAGATATGGACAAAAGAGCAAAAGCGCTGTGCACATATCTTGAGATACGGGTTAAAGAACAAAACAAGAATGCATGTATTTTATCTCAGGACACTAAGTCTCCAAAGAATGGCTTGTGATGGGGGTACAGACTTGACCCAAGAATTACTGATTATAATCAAACCACAATTTAACAGAGGTGCTATTTATAGTGAAAAATTTCCCCCAAGCAAGAATTCCATAGTAAAGTAAGATCACAGTTGCACACTGCAAATCTTTAAAAGAAAATTCCAGAATTTATAGCTTACTTAGCCTACTTAGCTACTTGCTTTGCTCATATATGCCAGTTCTTTCAACTACCACAAAAATAATAACTATTTGAATATACTCAATAAACAGGCATTGTGAAATTTGAATTTTACAACATAGAATTTAGTTACTGTTCCTGTTAAAACACAAAATACATGAGTGAATATTTATGTGTATATTTTTCAATAATGTTTTCCAAACGACCTTTGGAGAATATCTCAAGATGATTATTTCTTTGGCAGGGGGCAAAAAAAAAAAAAAAGCTATCGGTGAGATAAGCACATCAATGGAACTGTTTTCATTTGAGCCATGTTTAAATGAGCTAGGATGCAAAATAGAAATTCTGGAAATATCCAAAAGAAAGATGTACATGTCCTCTGATTTCTCCTAAGTCTGGACAGAATTGGCAGCAGAGGCTCTAATGAAATCTTGCAATTAGTCTGAGAAGCCCATTCAGAGAGCTTCACTGTGTTCAGCCTTCTGCTGCTGACACCCTTGCCTGAAGACACATGCCCATATCGAAGCACATGCAGATGTCTTTTCTCATACCTAGACCCTGAAATGACCATGGACTGCAGGACTCTCATTTGAGATTTCAGTTTACTGTTTAATTTTTCATCTTGATTGGACTTTTCATCCATCATATCAGGAAAAGCTGAATATACAGACCCAGATGTAGATAGGTTTGGGGACAGGAAGAAGATTTAATTCTACTTAGATTGATCCCATTTTTTCTTTTCTTTTCTAGAAATAAGTGAGATCATTTGCTGATCCTGAGGTGTGGAGGGAAAAAGTCTTGGCTAGAGGTGTAAGAGAATGTGTGGAAGATGGAATTGACTAGAGAAAGTGATAGGGTTGTCCTGCAGGTCTGAGGACCCAGGTGATATTCATGGTCTCCATGTAACCCATAACTGGTCAGCACCTTTTGTTTGCTTGTTTTTCTCCAAGTTTTACTGCTTAGATGCAGTAAAATAACATCTGGCATTCCCAGAGTTGGTTTTCCAAGTAATGTCACTTACTGAGGCAGGAAGGAGAAAAGGTGTTTGAGTTTTGAAGAGACAGGGGAAAAAGTCTGTTCAGAGAAAAGGAGTGAAAATGACCAGAAATAAGTTAGTAGGATTGACAGGAACTAAATGGGTTAGCATGGGTTAGCAGAGAATGAGATGTAAACTCTGTTGGGTTTGCTGACAAATACAGTGGAGAGAGCTGAAGTTGTTTGTTTGTTTGTTTGTTTTTCAAAGATGTGATAATTACAGTGAACCTTGGAATCTAAACTAATGAAGAAAAGGAGTGAGGACAAGAGAGTGAAAAAGTGATAGTCAATGAATTGAAGGTCCCAGGAGAAGAAATACTGTATTTGAGAACCAGAGTAAATGAAATGGAAAATTAAAGGCAGTGGTCAGAAGTCAGCATAACTAGAATAAAAGTTTGAAAAGATAATGACTAAGTCAAGGGTATCACCAGGGGAGTAGGTGGCTGAAGTGCAATCGGATGAAAAAAACAGTGGGAAACGAGATGCTCAAAGAAATGGGAGGTTCGTAGGTCACTGTGGTCCAGAACTGCAATGATTATGTATTCAGTTCCGGTTAACCAAGAAATTAAGCATTTTGCAATTATAAAATCATCAGTTGATATACTAAAATTAAAGTCTAAAATGCCATGAACATTATGTTAGATACATATATATTAAATAGAAATCAAATTGTATATGTAAAAAAAGATATAAAGAAGAAATATAGGGTTAGACATAGTGTCTTATGCCTGTAATCTCAGCACTTTGGGAAGCCAAGGTGGGAGGATTGCTTGAGCTCAGGAGTTGGAGACCAGTCTGGGCAACATGATGAGACTCTGTCTCTAAAAAAAAAATTAAAAATTAGCCAGGTGTGGTGGCACGCACCTGTGGTCCCAGCTGCTTGGAAGGCTGAAATGGAAGGATTGCTTGAGCCTTGGAGGTTGAGGCTGCAGTGACAGATGTTTGCACCACTGTACTTTAGCCTAAGTGATAGAGTGAGACTGTCTCAAATAAATAAACCAATAGGACATATTAATAAATACTGTGATCTTAAGCAAAGATGCTTTAACTTTCTAGAGCTTAGTTTTCTCATCTGTATCATGAGTAATTTGAATTAAATTATCTAGAAGTTAATTTCTTTGCCTGAAATGGTTTGTTTCCTTTATCCAATATTACTCATTGATTATAATGATCACCAAAAAATGAATACTTACGTGAATACTAGAGAAAAAATATTGCTTAATTTTGGAAATACAAATTACTTATTTGTAGAAGCTATTTTGGTTTTATTTGTATGTTTATTTAAAGTTTGGGAGGGAACCAGGGGTATCAGAATCACTCTGATCTGAAATCTGAGATTTTGATAATCTCACTTCTATCCAAAAATCTCTAGGACATCAAGCTCATCAAGGTCCTCAGATGCTCATGATGCATTAATTGACCTTTGAGAATAACTGCCTAAGAGATGGATGTTTATATTGATTTTATGGTAGATATTTTCTTCTTCCTGGGAGTGGAATTCCTTTTACAGGTTGATTCACAAACCTAGAGCCAAAAATATAACTGAACTATTACAGATTTAAAGTATAGATTGCATAATTTTGTAAAAATATTATCATACAAATTCTAACATATCGTGAGCTGAATTATACTACCACAACTAAAACTCAATTACCTATAGGAGTCAGACGTATATTCTAATAAGACAGACAGTGAAATTGCTATTTTTGTCTGCTGGCCAAATTAACTCCCAACTCATCAGTTTGTCTCCCATTCCCTAAAGCCTTGTGCATATGAATTACCTGGCACTATTGCTAAATACAGATTTTTTTTGCAGTAAGTGTAGGGTGGAATCTGTCATTCCACATTTCTAACAAGGTCCCAGGTGTGTCGGTGCGACACATCTAAGGACCACACTGAACATAACTCTATACGAAAAGGCTCCACTTTTTATTAAACTGTGATTCTGAAAACCCAAGTAGAAATCAGGTTTTTAAAAACTTATCATTCCTTTCTTTGGCTGTTGAGACTTGTATTTCCCCATGCCACATCAGACAAATTGCATTTACCTGGTTCCCTCTGAATTAGCAATCTTAGAAACTTCAGCTACTCTCAGATTCTATTCCGTTATTTCAGAGTTCCCAGTGGTTGGCTCAAGTGTGAGTGCACATTCAGGTTTTCCAGTTGCCTCATAGCGTCTTTCCATTATCTTCTTCCTTGTTCCAGCTCCTGCTTGGGTGTCTCTGGCACCTTCTTAGGACAGATGTGGGTTGTCCAGTGCTCAGGACACTGAATCCAGCTCAAGTACCCACCATGAGTTTGATGCAAGGCAAGCGAGCCCCAAAGTGGGGCTTAGCCCATGAGGGTTCTTGGCTTCTCCCAGGAAAGAATTTAAGGGCAAGCCAATGGTAGGGTAGAAGAAAACAGCTCTTATGGAAGTGGCCCTGTTACAGTTCTGTGATTGCTCCCACAGAGCAGGGCTACCCCACGGGCAGTGTGCTGAGAGTAGCAACTCGGGGCAGTTCTGCAGTCATGTTTATACCGACCTTGAATTACATGTAGATTAAGGAGCGGCTTATGCAGACATTTCTAGAAAAGGGGTAGTAACTTTGGGGTCATCAGGTCATTGCCATGGGAAGGGGTGGTAACTCCCAGGTGTTGCCATGGCGATGGTAAACTGACAGGGCATGCTGGTGGGTGTGTCTTATGGAAAGCTGCTCCTGCCCCGGTCCTGTTTTAGCTAGTCCTCAACTTGGTTCAGGATCTGAGCCCCACCTCTGGAGTCGAGTCCCACTTGGTACCTCAACTTCAAGTGAAGAAAGTCACTTAATTCAGTTTTTTGTTGCCCCCTTACCAATAACTTGAAACCATTTGAGTGGCCTCTCATCCTATTCAAAACTACTCCTTTCCCTTAAGCCTAAAACATTATCCTTGGAACAAGCCTCAGCCCCTCAACTCTCTCCTTCCTTTAGGCTCAGAGAACTGATGACTACTTCATGCCAGTACATCCTTGGCAAGCCACCTAGTAGGCTGCCATTCCCACAGCAAGCCCAGCAGAACCGTCAGAGTCATGGAGTGGTTATAGTTTAGGCTCTTAAGTTGGAATTCCCAAGGACACGATAACATAGTGTTCCTGCATGGGTGAGGGAAAAATAATAACTGGTTTTTATGGAGGGCTAGGAGAGGCAGATGAATTACCTGGTGCAAAGCCGGAGTCAGCATCTGTAACTGATGAGTAAGCAGGACAAGTTAGAGTTCTAAGAGGAAGCTTTATGCCATCACTGGCAAAATTTGAGGCAGCAAAATGCAAAGGAACTCAATAAATGGTGAGATGATTAACCAATGAGGTGGTACTGACTCCAGCAGTGGTGTTATTGAAAGTTCAGGTATATTCAATTATAACACATTTTAAATCTTGGATTGCCTGAAATCAGCCTGCCAAATATGAGAACAATCCAGGCAGACAAGGACAAAGAACATTACACAATAATGATACTAATGGGCAGTGTCCTGTACATTGTAATTGTACAATAGTGACAGTAATAGGCAGTGTTTTCCAGCATCAACTGGAGTATCATTTCCTATCCCAAGTAAGTTAAACACAGGATGAGCTCAACATCCTAAGGTCCAGAGGAGAGTGGACGATAGTGAGTTATGCTGTCTCCCTGTGGTGCCCAGGGACTCTCTCTCTGTCAAAGATGCTGTATCTAATTACCTAGGCTCTTTCTTTCTCCTTTCCTCCTCCTTTCCTCCCTCTCTCCCTCCTTCTCTCTCTCTGTCTCTCTCTTTCTTTCTTTATGCCCTAGAAATAAGTCTTTTTCTTCTTTCCCAGAAATCATGGTGATAAGTAGAAGCCTGCATGCAGGAAATTATTGAATATAACAAAAAAACATAGTTGGTGAAGTTAACTCAAGACAAAAGTTATATACAGAGAGGTAATTGCACATAGATTAGAGAAGTCCAGTGTATTCCCTTTTTGTAAAACGCCTTCTGAATCGAGTATCTTTTGATTCCATACAATTCTGTCTCCCCTCAAATCTGACGTATTCATGTCAGAGATCTCCTACCTGGCTCCTTTTTCATCTAGTAATTAATTTATATCCCTGTCCTAACTTCTATCTCCTGCCCCCCTCAACATTATATCTCTTTTTATAACTAGGATATACTCAAATGAAAAAATCCATGTATCTTACTATCTTCTGCCTTCTTCTAAATAGTTGTGCTTCCTTTTGATCTATTTATTTGCTACACCAGGAATATTTGACATTTCCTGGAGAAGTAGGAATCTCTTGTATGCTCATTTGAAATGAGCTGGTGTGGTTATTTAACAAATACCCAGAGCAACAATGCACAAGATGATCAAAAGATATACGTGGAGAAGGAAGTTCTCCATCTCACACCACTGAGTTACATTTTAAGCATGGGGCATTCTCATTGGTAATTCTGTAATAAAAGATTCTAGATATTGTGCATTTTCATCACTGGCATTATAATTTTTATTTCAGAATCTTGGTCATCGAATATTCATTATCTAATTACAATAAAAATGCATGATTCCCTTAGGAATGCCTATAACTAAATGAATATGAACTTTATTAAAGGAATTAAATTAGGAGATTAAAATTATTCAAAGGGGGTAACTTTATTCTTAAAGAACTGTAGGATTGCAATACTAGGAAAGAAAGAGAATAGGAAAGGCAACAGAAAAGTAGTAAAAAAACAGAAACAAAACAGATAGATCCCTGATGTGCTATGATGGGGAATAGAGTATTAATTTAATTATTCAGTTATAAATAAACTAAAGAAACATTGAAAAGCCTAGTAAATTATGTGCTCCTTGAAGATTAGAGTTAGGACTGATTAATCTTTGCATTCCCCACCAGACCAGGCAGTGCCTGGAATGCAGTGGACACTCAATAAATTTTTGTTGAATTAATAAGGAAGCAAATTCTATATGAAAATGATAACAAGTTTATGAGTACTTTTTCAAGTCAGTTTGCAGATACAAGTTTAAGGAAATTCATACTTGGATATAGTTAGAATGTGTATACTGAATTAGAATGTTAGTCTGCGTGCTTTGGGAATTAATTTTGAAGCTGAGGAAGCTATGCAAGAGGCAGCCAAGCTCAGAGGAAGGGTGAGAGACTTGATCAGCTGCCCCTCCCTGTCTTGAACTATTTCCTGTTATAGATGGAAATCATCCTTCATTACCTGGGAAAAAGTATGAGCCCAAAGCAGAATTAGCCTTCTTTATACATGTGTTGAATTTGTGTTCCCATCATATTAAGTATTAAAGGAAATGATTATGAGCTGTTTGTTGGACAGTAAAGGGAAGTGATAATGATAATTTTAATATAGTTAACATTAGCTTGAAACACATGAAACTGATATTTTTGTGTGTAAACACCTA
The DNA here is from genome assembly GCF_029281585.2 of Gorilla gorilla gorilla. Taxonomy (NCBI): domain Eukaryota; kingdom Metazoa; phylum Chordata; class Mammalia; order Primates; family Hominidae; genus Gorilla; species Gorilla gorilla. Next base: position 156,917,233 of record NC_073230.2, read on the forward strand.
AGTGAATATTGACAATTTCACATGGTTTAATTTAATATTGATCAAATGCTACGTGGTAGGCACTGTGCTAAGTAATGTATAGTCCATTAATTTGTTTAAATTTCATCCAAAAAGCTTTGTAATAGATGAGGAAATTAACAATAAGTTAGGGAACTTGCCCAACATACAAAGAGGACATAGAAGGTAAACAGTTTGATATCAGAGTCCCTTTTCTTAGAATACTATCCTGCCAGGGAAAATATGGATGTCATAAATTATGTTATCAAAATCCTGCCTTCCAATCACTTATTTATGTCAACAAAAATGTGACAATAAGATATACCATGGTTAATTCACAGTGTGAAGTGTCTGCTTCTAGAAAGGTGAAATTTGCTTATAATACAGAGTTATTATTATACCACTGCAATATCGAGGTCAAGTTCTATGGCTACAAAATGACATAATCTTTACTCAAGAAGGTCACATTGCAGTAAAGAGGACATAATTATAAAGAGTATTACATCACTAGAGTTAGATTTTTTTTTGTTGGTCAAATGACTCAATCCAAAAAGTAGGATACATAGTAAGAATGTGCTATAGAGACAAAGAGATAAATATCTGAAACCAAGGCCCCAGAAAATTAACAATCTATGTCAACCATAACTGTATTATCCATGTGAGTCCATTTCTATGGGAAATACAGTTCTGTTATCTATGGATAATACAGTTCTTCCTAGAGGAAGAAGCAATTAATTGATCTTGGAGGGGTCAGGGAGAGTTTCATAGAAGATATGACAACTTTACAAGGCCTGAGGGATGAGTGGATTGCATTAGGCAGAGAAAAGAAGAAAGACATCCTAGAAAAGGACGCAACATGTACAAACAGAGGAATGTGTGAAAGTAAACAGTCACGTTGAGGAACAGTAAATGGTTTATGTGGCTAGGAGGCAAGTTTGATACCACATTATATTCTGTATTCCTAAAACACCCAGATATGCGAAATGCTGAAACAGTAACTTGGACTCTTTTGTGAAGATCCCAGGACTGGAAATTTCTACTGTGTCCTAGAAAGCAATGATAAGCCAACGATGCTGTTTCCTTCTCGAGCTATAACTTTCATAGAGTGAAGTGCACACATCTTAAATGGACAGCTTAGGCATTGTTACATATTAGTACACCCATGAAATTATCACCCAGATCCCTTGCTTGGAAGACCAAATGTCTTTTTTCCCCCCTCAGAAATTTATTACCATTTTTCAGAATTAATATTTTCTAAAACCCAATATAAAACATTATATATAACCATTATGGACTGAACTGTGTCCTCTGAAAAATTCATCTGTTAAGCCCTAACCCCCAATGTGATTGTATTTGGAGACAGGGTCATTAAGGAAATTATTTAGGTAAAATGAGGCCACAAGAATGGGGCCTTAATGCGATGGGGGTGATGCCCTTATAAGTAGAGGTAGAAACACGGGAGAGGTTCCTTTCTCCACTTTAGTTCATGGAAAGGCCATATGAGGACACGGTGGGAAGGTGGCCCTCCACAAGCCAAGGAGAGAGGCATCACCAGAAAACAACTCTACCAACATGTTGATCTTGGACTTCAAGCTTTCAAAACTACCAGAATATAAATTTCGTCTAAGCCACCCGATCTGTGGTGTCTCAATACGGCAGCCTGAGCAGACTAATCCAACAGTCTCGAAGAATTAAATTTAGAATTGGTCATCAAGATTTTGTTCACCCCAAGGAAATAAAATGACTCAATCCTCCATGGACTTGTTTCCATCATTTTCCTTTTCTATTTTCAGATTATTTGCAACCTGGAGACTGCCCTGCAAAAGCATGCGGCAATTTCCCCTTCTGGATCCTCACAGGAGAAAAATAAATTCACACAAACAAATACTCAGATGCTTTATTTATTCTGAAAAAAATAAAAAAGTGAAATTGCTAAATTGCTAAATTGAGTTTTTCACTGGTCAAAATTTACATAGCCCAATAGGTGTAGGCTCCTCCTTTTGAGGCATTTTCTCTCTCTTGATTAACAGTGATGGATTTTTATTGCCCCACTTCTGAGAGGAGGATTTATATGTCTTTTAATCTGTGTCAGTTGGACTGAATCATAAATGGTTCACCCTCTAAATTACAGAGTAAGTTTGCCAATAGAGATGACCTTGTTTATTAAAATCTAATTAACTGAAGTTTTAGAATGTCCCTGAGTGGGTTGCTGAATTTCTGATTTTCTCCAAACCAATATAGATCAAATATCCAGCTGGCTGGAGTTAACCACAAAACTCTGAACCTCACTGTGAAATTATCCAGTTAATTCCTCTTTCAGACATTTTTTCCAAAGGTACAAACCCAAGAATCCTTTAATATGTTGGCCATCCTATTTCAGAAAAGCCATGTGCCCAATTATGAGTTGAAGAAAGAAGCCCAGCTCCTTGTTCACTGCAACTGAAATGAGAGGACCCTGGAGTGTAACTTTCATTCCCCAGCAATGGTCAGTCAGAATGTCTCTGATCATGTGCCACTTTTCATCTTCTGGACAAAGTTCTATGCTGCCTATACACATAAGGCAGTAATATTCATGACTTTTTACTGCCAACCTTGGAAAGTAATGTTGGCAAATTGATTACAGACATATGGGATAAAACATAATTAATTGATTCAGTTCCTAGTCTATATACAAAATTGCTTAATGCTAAAACTCCTCTAGTTTCTGCCCTATTGCTTCTTCCATTTCTCATTCCAACTTTAAAATAAGAGTTTAAGGTTTGTCTCTTCTCTCTCATCTCCCATTTAATTATCAGCTATTGAACTTTTTCTTCATGACACTACTAGATCCCTTTGTGTCCCGTCCACCGATGATCTCCATATTGATATAGCTGATGTACATGCTTTAATTTTTTGATAACAGACATTTTTGCAATATTTAACATAATTTACCACCTCACTCCCACCCCACCCTCCAGAAGCTCTCTGTTCCCTTGGCTTATAGTACATATAATTCTTTTGGTTCCTTCAGAATTTTAGATCCTGTATTTTCAACTTCTTTGGTTCATTCTTCTTCTTTCATGCTGACACTGACAGTGCTCTCAAGGCTCTTTCCATGGCTGCATTCTGACTTGCATTTAGTCCCAGTCACTGAGAGATATTTTGAAATTCTGTTTTTATTTGGGCCACCTCACCCTGAAGAGTAAGTACTTTTCATTGTTGTAGCTGAGGTGGTGTGCCTTTTTCAAACGTCTACGTCCCACAGCATCTTCGAGATATTGATAACATAAAAACAAATATCGATCATCCTAAGGGCCTTACAGACTTCAGAGATGGGTAAAAGAAACCATTTCCACCTTCAAATCAGTCTTTTGTATCCACTAGGGGAGCAAAATGACCTGCTGAGTTGAAGTGGGAATAACAAAGTATCTCAAAGATGATGTGATGTTTGTAGAGAAAAGTTTGTGGCAGTAATCAATACAGGAATCATTTATATGGATCTATGTTACTTGGAGGGGGCTTTAGAAATGGCATCAAGAAGAAAAAAAGCAATGCTTCTTGGTTTAAAAAATAATGCTTGTATCATTGAAAAATAGTACCTTTTAAGATGGCCAAATCCCCAAAATAAAAATTCAAAGCATATTGTACTTCCTTCTGAGGCCAAATACATCAGGACTAATGCTCTTTTGAGCAAACCATGCTATTTAAGCAAAAATTTAGGGAGTGGAGAATCCGATTATTGTTTTTCATGAGTGTTGAAGTCTATGGAAACAATGAAGGAATGTACAGAAAGTAAATTATATAAAGATTTGATTTATAAAAATTGTCCACTTTGGGAGGCCGAGGCGGGCGGATCACGAGGTCAGGAGATCGAGACCATCCTGGCTAACACGGTGAAACCCCGTCTCTACTAAAAATACAAAAATTAGCCGGGCGTGGTAGTGGGCGCCTGTAGTCCCAGCTACTTAGGAGGCTGAGGCAGGAGAATGGCGTGAACCCGGGAGGTGGAACTTGCAGTGAGCCGAGATCGCGCCACTGCACTCCAGCCTGGGCGACAAAGCAAGACTCCGTCTCAAAAAAAAAAAAAAAAAAAAAAAAAAAAAAAAAAAAAAATTGTCCAGGTTTAGAAATTTTTATATATCCAAACAGAAGTCATGAATTAGGTTTCCCCAGGCTGTGAACTAGACTAAGGTGTCATGTACCCTCACATTCCAAAGCTGAGTGCCCTCTCTGTCCGTGTCACCCAGTTACCCTCCTTCGGTGACATAAGAGAAGCCCAACAATTCCTGGGGGTGTCTCAGAGTCCAGCAGGAAAGATTTATTTGCAGAGTTGAGATGTCAGCATATTCCGTCTGCCCACAACCATCATCACCATCATGGGAGTGGACTATCGCTGTTTAGTTTCAAGGGAAAGAAACATGGATGTGTGGAATGAAGCCAGCCATGAGCAACCTTTAAAGGCACCCACCCAGGGGCCATCAAGGCAAGAGTGAGGAGGAGTGTGAACTGTGCAGAAGCAGAGGGGAGTTGTCAGTGGCTGGGTGCACATGGCATTCCAGTTTCTGCATTTATTTATTGGTTATAAATAACGCTTCAGAAACACCAAGAAGTCCTAGACTATTCACTCTAATTTTAAAAGAATACTGGGCCATTATAAGGGAAGATTTTCCCCTTGACTACTTTTGAGATGCCAGGAGTTGGCCATTAATTGCTAGATATGAAAACACATGGAAATGGCAAAGAGGCTACACATCAAGCATTCCCTCTACTAATCATGCAAATGAGTCATGATGTACAAAATGTAAGGAACTCCTGTTTAGGGAAAATATGAATGTAGATGCACAAAGTAAAATGTATGTAGTCCAAATTAGTCTTCTAGCCAGTAAGACAATTTTCCTATATGATAAAAAGAATGGATTTTTATATCATTTAAAGGAAATACATTGAAATTATTTTAGAATTTAAAAAATGTAAACATGCATCTTTCCTTCTTAAACTCTAGAGTATTGGAGATTTTATCTGTTTTTTTCTAGCTCAGCTATTAACTGGTTGAGTACCTTAGTCTAGGCATTGTTTTATTCCTAGTCTATTACCTCTGAAAAATGAGGGTAGTAATTAGATTATCTCCCAAAATATTACTGTTCTAATTGCATGTGGGGAAATTGCGTAGAACTACAAAGTCTTGTCATACAACCTACATTAACTGGTTGAGTACCTTAGTCTAGGCACTGTTTTATTCCTACTCTATTACCTCTGAAAAATGAGGGTAATAATTAGATTATCTCCCAGAAATTTACTGTTCTAATTGCATGTGGGGAAACTGTGTAGGACTACAAAGTCTTGTCCTCAAAGGGCTCACACTGCATATCTACGTGAAGAAATATTGGCCCAGATAAACTAACCAACTTACTTTTACATAGAGACAGAGCCGAGGTAGGGTTGGCCTTTGCAAATCTAAGTCTTGTACCTCTTTCACCACGTTAATGAGATACGAGTCTTCTAATTAAATATTAATTTCTAAAGAAATAATAAGCCCCAATTACAGAAAAAAAATACTAAAAATATTTCAAGAGCATTCAAGGAACTTCAGTACAAGAAAGGCTTGTTGTTGGGTTTTTTTCATCTCTCTCCATTGATAGTAAAGTACATACGGGTAACTATTTTAGAGCTGTACCTAGTTAATGTCTATGTTTATTCATGTATTTATTCAATCATGAAACACGTGGAGCCGGCCACTTTTATTTGAATCCACTTTAAATAAACACTTTTGTGTTGATTGTATAAAGTTTCATGAAACAATATATCTGCCCTCAGGGAACTTGCTTTCCAGAAAGGCAAATCAAAGAAAAGCGTTTTGCAAAGAATCCCGAAACGGTTACAAGGGCTTTCTAAGAGAAGTCTAAATTGAACAGATAATTGTCTCACATTTTGTAAAAGGCCTAGACTATTCTCACTGAAAAGCAGTAATTGAATCTGTAATTACTTTCATTTCACTGGGGACATAGGCATGGATTCTAAAGATCTAATTGTGATGGTTGTTTTCTTAATCACTCTCATTGCTTCCTAGCAACACTACCTTCCTTCCTTCCATGCAGGAAAGCTCAACAGTCAATGGTGGGCAAGGACACTATGAGAAGCATTTAATGGCACCCACCCAAGGCCCATCAAGGCAAGAGTGATGAGGCGTGTGAACAGAGGGCCCTGCCGCTTATTTGCCTTTCTGATGATCCAGCCCCTGTTTGTTTTATGAACAAAGGCTTTAACTTCTCACATAAAAGTGATTTTTGAAAATGAACGTAAAGGAACTGGCAAACTCAGCCCATGGGTTTCCCTTTTAAGAACATGAAATCACCTCCTCATAATCATTTCAGTGATGCCGGGAATGTTCCTCTCTCTCTCCCATTCACCCTCCACCATTCACAGAGATTTGATTTCTAAAATTTTGTCAAAAGACAAAATTGCACAAAAAATTAAAGATCTAATTGGCTTTTATTAGCAATTCTCAAATTGGGCAACACCCCACTCTATAAACTGGAATAGCTGTCCCAGTGCACTGAGTAGTGGAGATTGGCTTTATAGGCAGAAAAGGTCTGAAGAAAGCAGAAACAAGGAATAAAAAGTGGATTGGTCATTTCAAAGTTACTTTCCTTGTAGGGTTAAAACAAGGGGATCTCTTATCATGCCAGCTCAGGCAAACTGGTCTCCTTCTCTCTTTTTGGTTTTGACAAAATGTCTTGCTCTATACAGTGGTATGATCTCGGCTCACCGAAGCCTCGACTTCCCAGGCTTAAGCAATCCTCCCACCTCAGCCTCTTGAGTAGCTGGGACTACAGGCATGTGCCACCATGCCCAGCTAATTTTTAGTATTTTTGGTAGAGACAGGGTTTCGCCATATTGCCCAGGCTGGTCTTGAACTCCTGAGCTCAAGTGATCCTCCCATCTTGATCTCCCAAAGTGCTGGGATTAAGGGATGAGCCCCCACGCCCAGCCAAACTGGGCCCCTTCTGATTGATGGCTATGACTCTCCTGTTATTTGGAAAACTGGTGGCTTTCAAAGTTCAGGTTAGTTATGTGGCACCTAGCACAAGTGATTGCATGTTGGTTTGGTCTGAGTTGTTGGGACCTACTGCAGGGCCTACTCCAAAACAATGGTTTTGTTTGGATGATGGTCCATTAGGCATTGCTTCTACTTAACTGGTTTGTTAAGTGGAAGGTTTAAGGTTTGTCACCTTTTTCTCTGAGAGCAGGTTTTAGTAGAGACTTGGACAGAGGGCATGTAGCAGAGAGGATACAGAAAGATGGAGCTGAGAACAAAATAAATACAATAAAATAAAAATTCACCATACTTTTAAAAATATTTAACAAAAACTAACTTTGACTTGAGTTATAGGTTTCCTCTCCTGTTTTATGTAGCATTAGATACACACTTTTAACAATCAGATAGTATTTGGTACTAACCATGAAGCAGCATCTTATTTCTGGGTAAAGTCTGTCTATTTTTTTAAGTTGTTTTAAACTTTTAAAAGATATTTTAGTTATGAATTTATTTTATTTTATTTATTTTATTTTATTTTATTTTATTTTATTTTATTTTATTTTATTTATTTTTGAGACAGGGTTCTGTCACCCAGGCTGGAGTGCAGTGGTGTAACCTTGGCTTGCTGCAGCCTCAACCTCCTGGGCTCAAGCAATCCTCCCACCTCAGCCTCCCAAGTAGCTGGGAGTATTGATGTACACCACCATGCCTGGCTAATTTTAAAATTTTTTATAGAGACAGGGTCTCACCATTTTGCCCAGGATAGTCTTGAATTCCCACCTCAGCCTCCCAAAGTGCTGGAATTACAAGCATGAGCCACCATGCCTGGATGTGAATTTTTATTTAAGAGATAGAATAAGAACAACCCAAAGATTCTTTAATAGAAATAACTAGACATTAATCAAAAATCTTTAGTGTAAGCCATTAGTAAAATAACTTTCCAGGAAAATTCTTATAGGTTTTTACCTTTTGACCTACTTTTTCTAAACACTTGCTATGGAAAAAGTACAGTGTATTTGAGGATGACTGTTAGGAGGCAGAAAAGGTAGAGAAAAGAGAGGCTGGGCTCAGTGGCTCATGCCTATAATCCCAGCACTTTGGGAGGTCAAGGTGCGCAGATCACTTAAGTCAGGAGTTCAAGATCAACCTGGCCAACATGGTGAAACCCCATTTAAAAACAAAAAAAGATGGAGAAAAGAGATACAAAGATTTAGAGGTAAATTGAACTTAATTGTCTGAACCAGAAATCAAACAAAAGACTCCAAAAAGTTTAGAAGCCATCCTTGAGATGCAGATTTAATGCTAAAAATGTTGGCATTTTCAGAATATTACAATGATGAATGTTGACAGTCAAACAGAATTTTATTGTTAAGCTTGTCCTGGAAAAACCAAGAATGTTTGATTGTCTGTGATTGAGACACAGTCCCTAAAGCTCATTTGGAAAAGTGACAGATGTTTCAGGTTGGGATACAAAAGACAAATTCTAAATAAGGAATGAAGGAGAGAAGGAAACAAGGAGGAAATTGGTGGGACATTCTGTGCCATTTAAATATCTTGACTCTTGTTAATGACTGTCTATATAGAGGTCAAAGGTGAGGTAAACAGACAAATCGTGGGTATCTAAGAAAGGTGTGTTTTCTATCCAGGAAGAAAGGTCAATGGAATACATAAATATAGTGATATAAACTTTAAAGGTAGGAAAAGCCCTTAAAAATAGAGTCAGTAAAGATTTTGTGGTCCCTGGTTGATAGTCACAAAGTAGAAGACACCAAAGCCAGGAAATACACCACTTTGTAGTTCATTACCCTGCTACTTCTAGTGAGATGTGTGTCAAACACTTGTCGGACCTTATTGCCAATTGGCATTTGAGACTATCTACAGTTCTTTTTTTTAATAACCTCATTGAAGTATAATTTAAATACCATAATATTCATCGATTTTAACTGTACATTAACTGTACAAGTGTACAGTTTTTTTTAGTAAATTTTTAGAAAATTCATTGAGTTGTGCAACAAATCAACACAATCCCAACTTAGGACATTAGCATTATCCCTATACGATTCCCGGTTACCATGAATTTCTGTTTCTACTCCCAGCCCCAGACAACCACTAATCTCCTTTCTGTCCTGGTAGATTTGCTTTTTCATATCAGTAAAATTAGAATATGTGATTTTTTTGTGTGTCTGGCTTCTTTCACTTAGCATAAGGTTTTTGAGGTTTGTTCATGTTGCAACATGTATTCAGATTTCATTCCTCTTTATTGTCAAATAATATTTCATTGTATGTATTACCATACTTTTATCCATTCACTAGTTGATGGGCATTTGCGTGATTTCCACTTTGGGCCTCTTATGACTAAATCTGCTATAAACATCTACCTAAAAGGCTTTGTGTGAACATATGCTTTCATGTCTCTTGTATAGATACCCAGAAGTAGAATTCTTGAGTCATATGGTAAGTCTATGTTTAACTTTTTAAGAAACTGCCAAACTGTTTTCAAAAATGACTGGGCACAGTGGCACTTTAGTGTAATCCAAGCCACTTGGGAGCTGAGACAGGAGAATCATGACTTTACAGCCCACCCCCCGAGCAATGTGTGATGATTCCAGTTTCTCCAAATCCTTGTCAACACATGTTATTGCCTCTCCTTTTGATTATAGCTATCTTGGTAGTGTGAAGTAGCATCTCAATGTAGTTTTAGTTACATTTGCCTAAGGAATGATAGTATTAGGCTTCTCCTCATGTGTTTATGTTGTATTTGTACTTCTATCTATGAGATATCTTCTGTAGCTATAACTTTGACTTCCTGAATTCTGTCCAGAAATTTCTAGTTTGGGTGATGCTGTGATGGAAATGCATGAAAGTATGCAGAGCATACATTTTTTAAGGGTTACTAAATAATCCTGAAACTTCACAAAAGAGAAGTCCATCTACTCTGCTAGAATTACTGTATAGGAAAACTCAGTGTAATCATTTTCATAATATTTGGTAGAAGAGCAGACTCATTGTAAAAACTGGGGATGTTTATTTTTCTTTAGGGCTTCATTTTTCTACTTTTTCATTAAGCTAAGGATAAGATTAAACTGCCTGGAGGCTTCTTTGCTTTCTCAGCACAATAATAAAGTCAAGGAAAGACAGCAAAGCAAGACAGAATTCTTCAGAAAAACAATACTGAAGGGAAATAACAGTAACGCCAGGTTAGAGAAACAAAATCCATAGAATCAAGCTTTACTTGAGTAACAATGCTGATGGAAATAGCATGTAAGAGTCTTAGTTTAGGGCCTATTGGAAATGGATGATATAATTTTTCCAATGTACAAGCCCATTAACAGATATAATTAGCTTATTATGCTAACATGATAAATAGTTACTGAATATCTCCCTAAATTAGACTGACCTCAATCTGTAAGGATCGTAATTTTCAACAAAGGCTCGTTTTGCTTGCAAAAAGATTCACACAAGATGCTCAGATGGACAACAAAAAAGGTATTTCAGAGGACCCCTCTCCAGAAACCAAATTGGTTGTGGAGGCTAGGTACAGTGGTTCACACCATGAAGCCAGGAGTTTGGGACCACTCTGGGCACAAAAGGAAAAGCAAGACCTATCTCTACAAAAAAAACATTTAAAACAGTGGGCGTGGTGGCATGCAGCTGTACTCCCAACTACTCAGGAAGCTGAGGCAGGAGGATCACTTGAATCCAGGTTGAGCCTACAGTGAGCTATGATTGCACCACTGCACTCTGGCCTGGGCAACAGAGCAAGACCCTGTCTCTAAAATTTAAAAAAAAAAAAAAAAAAAAGTAGGTTGTGCTGTAGGATCACAAAAACTTTGTGCTGGTTAAACCACTTTACTGCCTTTCATGAATTAGTTTCCACAACTAATGTAGAGTCCGCTCCTTTGAGAGTTTCACATGCCATTGCTTGTGGCTTTCCATTCTCTGGATCCCTGTTTAGATCTTTGGTCAAAAGTGACCAAGGAGGCATCTTTATACTATTTTCTCCTTTTATTATTTTCTCAGCTGACAATTCTTTCCCTCTTTTGTTGATTGGGTAAGGAATATCTGAGTGTTATTACTACTAGCTATACGGCAACCTTTTATAAACTTCAATATAGCATTACAAACATTGGTTGATTTGGGCATGAGGTAGTTCTAGAATTCTTTTTTGCTTAGTATGGTATATTGATAGATTAGGGGTAAATGTGAATAAAACATTGCAGATATCTTTGAATTTATGACTTACAAGTAACCTCAATATTTCAGGCTAACTAAAGACATCTTTAAAAGGTACTTTTCACCTCATCTATAAATGAGAGTTAAAAGGAAAATTCCTTTAATTTACATAGTGGTGTTTTGGCTTATATTCTGTTTTGGTTTTTCCCCTTTTTAAGATGAAAAGTCCAAGGAGGGGATCCAGATAGTGTGAATTTGAATCCAGACTGCCACTGGTAAACTTTGTCTAGCTGAATTCTCTGATTCTCATTCTTCTCATCAGTAAAATGAGAATAATGTACATTATCTCACTTAATGATTATTATTCTCACTTAACGAATCATGATATTAAATTTTCAGTATCATTGACCAATAATGCAAACATTTTCATAAAACGTGGCTTATAAATTTCTATCATCCCTGATGTTAATCAGTTTTTCTTGCAAAATAATTAAGTAATGCCTGTTTTTAGTATTAAAAATTTTTTTAAGTTCAAAACCTAATAAAAGTCTACATTTATAAAATTATTACAAACACTTAAAAATTATATTTCCAAATTATGAGAGTGTGTAGATATGTGAATTCCTATAAGGTTATACACATATCAATTTGGGCAATACAATTACATAATAATTGGAATATTTCCAAACACTTGTTTAAAAAATGCTTTCTCCTAGCACTAGTTTCATAAGAAGGTAGTACACTGTCACTCATCATATATAAACCAACATTACTGGCTGGGTGTAGTGGCTCACACCTGTAATCCCAGCACTTTGGGAGGCTGAGGTGGGCAGATCACCTGAGGTCAGGAGGGCAGATCACCTGAGGCCAGCACCAGCCTGGCCAACATGGTAAAACCCTGTCTCTACTAAAAATACAAAAATTAGTCAGGTGTGGTGGTGGGCACCTGTAATCCCAGCTACTAGGGAAGTTGAGGCAGGAGAATTGCTTGAACCCAGGAGGTGGAGGTTGCAGTGAGTTGAGATCGTGCCATTGCACTCCAGCCTGGGCAACAAGAGCAAAACTCCATCTCAAAAAGAAAATAATAATAATAATAAAATAAACCAACATTACCAAGTGCTGACAGTGATCTTGAGCAACCTGAATTTTCATACATCCCTGGTAGAAATGTAAATTGGTACATGCTTTTGGGAAAACTGCTTGAAATTATCCACTAAAACTAAACATGTGTACTTTATGACCCAGCATTTCTACTTTTAGGTAAATGCTTGATATAAATGAAGGCTAATAAGTAACACATCTATAAGAACATTCATAGCAGCTTTATTCATAATAGCCAAACACTGGAAACATCCAAATGACAATAGAATATTCATTCTTATTGTTGTATTATATTTTATTTATATAATACAATCTTTTGTATTATATAATACAAATACATGCAACATGTATTATATAATACAATTTTTTGTATTACGTATAATACAATTGTTTGTATTACATATAATACAATAATTTTTTTGTATTATATATAATACTATTTTTTGTATCATCTAAATAAATATTTAAAGTTGGGTAGAAGGAGCTAGGCACAAAGGAATGCATAGTGATTCCATGCACATAAAGGTCAAGAACAGGCAAAGCTCATCTATGACGACAGTAGACAAAGTTATGGTTACTTCTGATGGAGTGTACTGATTGGAAAGGGCATGGAGGGTGCTTCTGGGGTGCTGGAGCTGTTCTAAATCATTATGTGGGTCATGGTTGTACAGGGTTGTGTGTGTGTGTGTAAAATTCATTGAACTGTACCTTTCAGATTTTCATGATCATTATTCATTTCATTACAGAATGTCATAGAGATTCCACCATTTAAAGATCTTGTTTTTACAAAATTACCCATACTATCTTATAGATGCTGGAATGGTTAAACAATGAGAGTAGCCACAAGTAGCAGAGCACCTTCTCTTCCTACAGGATAGATCTCACTTGTACCAAAGCTGACATATGACTGCCTGCTATATAATACACAGTAAATTTAAAAATTTATTATTAATTAAATTTATTTCTCACTGTTACAATAAATAAATTGAAGTGTAGATGGTTTCTGTCCTCTTGCATGTTTCTTTGCATTTACTCTCAGTACATATTTTTGTCCCCTCCTTGGTCCCTTCCCAAACCCCTTGCTCAACTTTGGAAACTTGATTGAGTTACACAACAGTTGCCTACCATGATAGTCAGTGGGATATTTGCTCAATAAATTTCTAAAGCAAAAATGGACAGTTATGCCCCATTATGAGTTAGAATTGGCAAACTCTTTCTATAAAGGACCACATAATATACATTTTAGACTTTGGGGGGGTCATATGTCTCTGCCATAGCTTCTTACCTCTAGTTGCATCATACATAGACAATACATTTTTTAAAATGGCTGTATTTCAATAAAACTTTTTTATGAACACTGAATTTTATAGCATCACAAAATATTTTTTCATCTTTTTTAAAACCATTTAAAATGTGAAAATTATTCTTAGCTAGCTTTTGAGCCATACAAAAAGAAGTGATGGACAGAATTTCGGTCTCAGGACTTAGTTCGCAGAGCTCTGATCTAAAGTCATGTAATTTTAAATAATAACTTGAATCTCAACCTTCAGTTCCATCATTTCTAGTAGGTTATCAAATTACCATATGCTGTTAGAGAGTGCTTTTATTTATTGTTCGTTTAAGAAGCACTAAATATTAAGTTTAATATCAAAGGCTTTGTTTCCTCTGTGGCATGATTGTAATTCATAAGACTTCTAATAAAAGAGGGTGGGTTTGTAAAAAATTCCACAGATATTTGAGGCCTAGTCATTAGTAGCTACAGTGTCAATAAGAATCACAGTACTTTTCTGCATTATCTTAATTCTGATTTGATAAATAATTATTTTTTAAAAACCCTTCATTTTGAAAACAATGAAATAACTAAGGCAGTATATAATGCATTTATGTGAGGCCCACTGGCCAAGTTCTGTGACTCCTTCCTGGGTTTCTATGGGTCCTGACACATGAGGAAACAAATATTCACTGACATTCAAGAAGGTCAGAGGTATAAGTAACTGCTCCACACAGCATAGCATTTTCAAGACAGGCCTCCAGGTTGGTTCCTCTCCATTCCCTGCACTATTTGCTAAGAGACATGAATGACAAATCTTTACATCATTGAACTGTCTGTCTCATTCTCCTGTCATCCAAAAATCAGGGTGGGTTTTTTTCTGATGAGTTCTATGTGCAATTTCAAAATTGTTATTTCTATTCAGACTGAATAGTAAAAAATCATCTGAAAGGGTAAATTTGAGGAATGACATCACACTGCTTTGTGCCCCCCATCCATTCACTCCCAAATGAGGGATCCCTCAGCCACAGCAGCAGAAAAAGAGGACAAAAGGCCACTGATTTTCCATGAAGGTGAAATCTGTGCTGCACGGGCTTCAAAACTCACTGCACATAACTCATCTTAAGCCCACCTCCAGGAACCCCTCCTGGGTTTCTATGCTCCATTCTAGAGTCAGTACTTTGCAACTAGCCTTGACTTTCCTCATTTAGGATGGATACAGGGTAGATTTGGGAGACCTGAAACAAGATAAATATAGAGTCAACAGAATAACAAACTCAGGAGGAAAGCCAACTGGGCTCAAATCTCAGCTCCACTCTTCATTGTAGATGGAAATAGACACTTATTGAATACCTGTTCTGTGCTGGAAACTTCACATAAACTGTTCCAGTTGTTAAACTAAACAAGAAGAGAGGAAGGAACAAAAGGTGTCCCTTATTTAACTCATGTACAACAGGGAAGAAAACTTCTGAAGGAACTGCTTCAAAGCAATGAAAGAGCCAAACGGTTGTTTTAAAATAGGGTTTTGTTTCACATATTATTCAAGCGACCAGGTTGACTTTGTTGAACTTCTGATTCCATGACAACAGCAAACTCTGCATGTGTGCTCAGGGTTTGACATGCTGTGGTGTACTCTCCACCTAAAAGAGTACGCAGCATAATGGTTGTGAATCTCTGGAAATCAGGGTGTCACTTCTGTTTTCCAGAAGACAAAGATGCCAGAAGGGCTTCTGAGCAGTGTGCTATGAGACCACCTATGGAAGACAGAGAACAACTCTTTAACTGTGGCTTTACTTAGTAAACTTCCAAACGATTACTGAAATGTCATCATTAGACAACGTAAGCAACTAGCAGAAAATTCGTATTTCTAACGCAGCCTCCTCATTCTTTTTCTGTCTTTCCCTGTGATCCAGGAGGAAGGATGCTGGTTTCTTATCGTACAAAGATCACCTGCCAGTGAGCCAAGTGGTGGTTGGAGATACGGACCGTCAAGGCTCAGAAGCCAAATTGAGCGTAGGTCCTCTGCGCTGCCAAGGAGACAGTAAGTTTGCATAGCAGCTATGGCTTGCACTTTCTTATCCCATTTAAATATTGTTTCCAGGCTCCTCAGAAGATGCCTGCAACCAGACTTGCTCTCCTGTGGCTCCTACAGAAACATCACGCAACCCAAGCAGAGATAACTTAGAGGAGGGGAACAGCCATAAAGCCTCCAGTACAGGAGCCGAGATTTGGGCATAAAGTGGGGATATCCATCTTTCCTCTATATTCATATGTAACAAGTTTGACTACCTAAGTTTAGGATGATATAAATAGCAATGCTAATAGCATAAATGCAGTACTCAACAGCTGTGATTCCACGGAGTGCTGCTGTTAATGCCATTAGGATGACTATTTATATCACCATAAACCGAGTTTATGGTGATATTAATAGTAGCATTATGGCTTAATGTATCATTGTAAACTTGGATTATGGCCATATAAAGTTTGACATTATTGCTATCAAACTTCATCATCATCAGAGCTTGATGGTCCCTTGTAAGCCAAAGATTGTTTCTGTTAACTATGTCTTGCTTTCAGGATTAGTCACCCCAGAGAGGAATTTGGGGCTGCTAGCTTGGACAGTGGGAGGTAAGGGAGTTGGAGTGATGGTACCTCCTAATTAAGGGCACCATTAGGATTTTATGTTGTTTGATACCCTTCGGTGTGCTTTATGTGCAGTCAGAGGGAAACAGGGACATGGTTGCACTGTGGGGATTCTGCAGCGAGCGTCCTGGGCATCATTTTCTCTCTTCTTTCTGGGATACTTGGTTTAGGCAACTCTCCTGAGAGTTCTATGCTTTTGTGATTGTGTGCTAGGCATCCGGAGACCTAGATTCTGCTCCCCAAATAGCTGACTTGCCAGGAGACCTCAGGCAAACCCCTCCATTGTCTTAGCTGTGGTAATGAGAATACCACCCGCATCCCAATTCCTCCTGGGGAGGCTGTGAACATTTTAGTGCCTGGATTTGGATTCCTCCTAGCAAAGCATTATGTGAGATGGAATATTATTACCACTTTGTAAATCAAGGGAGAATTAGACCTACTTGATAATAAATTATTGCGTCCACTCAAAGAGATGTCCTAAGGAACGTAATGATGCATGCTTAACAGTTTCCTACTTAGTAAATTGAGGCTGTCGGCAATTAAGCAATGCCGTGTTCCTAATACAAAAGGGAGATGGACTTTGTACTGATTTTTCTCTACTTACATTGAAAATGCTACCTGTAAAATTGAGACTGGTCAAGATCTTTATCACACACTTATTGAACAATAATACTTCATTTGTTTAGTCAGGCTTAGGAAAACTGTGCAGAAGAAATTTAATTTCAACTGCCTAAGAAAAGGATATTCACCTAAAGCAATAGTATATATGCATTTTAAACAAATATTATAAGAAATGAAACATAGTGTTGCTCTAAAATTAGGAAGACTGTCATGTGTTGTCTAATGAAAATCATTTCTGTTATGGAATAATTACTTATTAGCATATAAAGGTAAAATATTTCTGGCTTACCGATTCTAATTCTGAAGTTAGCTTTGAATTTGAGAAAGTGTTCCCATTAAATAATTGATTAACTTAATATATTTATAAAAATTCCACTTCTGCAAACTTTTTTTCTTGTCTGTTTTGTTTTGCTTTGTTTTCTTTTTTTGAGACGGAGTCTTGCTCTGTCGCCCAGGCTGGAGTACAGCGGTGCGATCTCAGCTCACTGCAACCTCCGCCTCCCGGGTTCAAGTGATTCTCCAGCCTCAGCCTCCCAAGTAGCTGGGATTACAAGCACACACCACCATGCCCGGCTAATTTTTGCACTTTTAGTAGAGACAGGTTTTCACCATGTTGGACAGGCTGGTCTCGAACTCCTGACCCCGGGTGATCCACACACCTCGGCCTCCCAAAGTGCTGGGATTACAGGTGTGAGCCACTGTGCCCAGCCTTCTGCAAACTTTTATTACCATTCTTAAAAAAAAGATTCTAGGAACATTAAATAGTACATGCTGCAGTATATGAGCACTTTATAATTAATATTAGCTTATTTGTTCTTAATAAATCAACCTCAGGAAGAATTTATTGTGAGGCTGTCATTCATCTAGAACTTTCCTAGGTGCTCTGGAAAGTAAGAAAAAGAAGTTCAAACCATGTTATGTGAAATGAACATGAAAAAATATTGGAAAACACAAATTGGTTTATAATTTAATTTTAGGCTTTGTAATATAAAATTATTGCAACTGATAATCAAGAAAGGAGCCATAGAAGGTGTATTTCAGGCAGACTTTCTTTTTAAAAAGAGAAAATGAGAAAAGTATAGTGTCATTGTTCATTTGCATTTCTATTCTAAGGCTGTTGTTCTTAGAAACATTTTTAGAACCTATTAACAAAATAAACTTATTTATTCACATTACATGATCTCAGTATACTTATAATTACTGTAACTTCAGAGAAACTCTTTTAAATAATATTTTACCTGATATTTCATGAAAGCAAAAGTGGTCAACAGTTAATGGCAATTATGTAGAATACTTTTGTGTCTGTGTGAGAGAGAGAAATCTCATTGTTTTCCAGGCAACCGAGAATAAGTATTCTACCTGGTACTTGAATTGCCTGGTAGCAGTCAGCATTTGTGAAGCCCATGTTCCCTTTAAGAATGTTCTCACGGCTGGGCACGGTGGCTCACGCCTGTAATCCCAGCACTTTGGGAGGCCGAGGCGGGCGGATCACGAGGTCAGGAGATCGAGACCATCCTGGCTAACGCGGCGAAACCCCGTCTCTACTAAAAATACAAAAAAAAAAAAAAAAAATTAGCCGGGCGTGGTGGCGGGCGCCTGGAGTCCCAGCTACTCGGGAGGCTGAGGCAGGAGAATGGTGTGAACCTGGGAGGCGGAGCTTGCAGTGAGCGGAGATTGTGCCACCGCACTCCAGCCTGGGTGACAGAGCAAGACTCCACCTTAACAACAAAAAAAAAAGAATGTTCTCACATGGACACAGTAGTGATAGAGTGTTCCGTATCAACTGCATTTTCCAGTTTTTATACATATATGATCTCCCTGGTTACACACAGCCTCCTGTGAATTGGGTAGGGCAAATATTAGTCTTTCTGCCTTACAAATGAAGAAAATACTTCTTTGAAAATGGCATTTACACAACAAATTTCTGAGCGTACTTTCAGCCTCTGAGAGGCTTCAGGACAAAAGATGGAACAGAGAATAGAAATAGCTGTGTCTGTACAAGGTCAGAGTTGTTTTCCCAACTGTACTCTCATCCCTGAGCCAACTGTTGATTAAATTAAAATGCCTTAAAATGTTTCATTTGGGTCTTATCCCACCACTAGCCTCAGCCACACATGTCAGTTACCAACATAGTACAAACATTATAGGGATTAAATTTATGTAATTTAAAAAGTGGCACAGTGCATTTTTCCTGCTGTTTATAGAGATGAACTTACTTTGTGTCATTTACTGAAGTCTGTTCAAACCTACAGCTTATAAAGACTAAACCTATTGTTGAAAAATATCTTTCAGTTTGAGGAGTTGAGTGATGACAGCCCTCAGAACCTGCCTCTTCAATTAGGCCCCAGTTCCATCCTCTAGTCTCAGAGAATGAAACCATTTTTGTGGGCTCTGCCCAACCATTTCAGCAGTTTCGGTTGATTTCATCATGCCTGCTGAGTTTCATTTTTGCTTTGATTCGTCTGAACTCAGACGCATATAATCAAAATGCTAAAGAAAATCAGTGCATGCCACTCAGATCTGCTGCATTTCCCATATAGTTCTGTGAAATGCTTATGTCCTTACAGGTGTGTGTGTGTGTGTGTGTGTGTGTGTGTGTGTGTGTGTGTGTGTGTGTGTGTGTCTGTGTGGTTTTTTTTTTCTTTCATTCTTTCTTTTTTGCAAAGCCTATCCAAATGGAAACTTCAAATCAAATGACACTGAAAGTATGACTGGTGATGGATAGTTCGCTAAAATAAAAAGTGCTGTGAAAATACAAATCCCCCTCTTAAACTACATGTACGCACCTAGAAAGAAACAAAAGAACCATTTGGAAGATTAAAAATCAATGATTAGGTAGACATTGTTTCAAATTGAAATATGTAATCATCTTTGCAGATGGCTGCCAAACTTTCATACTTTCATGAAATTAGTTAAAAAAATAAAAGACTTCCACTTTTTGGAGGTAGAAATCTCATACTATATATGACGAATATAATTAATGGTAGGAATATAGTATTTGCTAGACAATTGCTTTATTTTCAGCCATATGATGTAAAACTTTACTGTACTCCTCTAGGGATACGGGGACTGTAAATAAATACTTTGGAGCAAGTTTGTCAGAACCATAGGAAAGGTTTAAAAAAAATAAAGTGTTTTCAGTAAACCTGGGTAGAAACAATTCCAGAAAATGTCTTATTCAAGGGCTTCTTCCAAGGCCATGCCAGAAACACTGGCTGTGAGGCTGGCAGACAGAGCACTGGAGTCACACTGCAGGATTAAGATGCAAATTCAGTTTCTCAGAGCTACGGAGGTGACCCAGAGAGACAAGGAAGGAAAGGCAAGGCAGTAGTGACACATCCAGTTCTGGAACACTCAGAGGACAGACAAAGCTGTGTGTAAACAAATAAAGATACTGATGGAGATTCACCAAAATGATGGTGAATATTTGTTCTTTGGGAAAGTTATTTTATGTACCAGAGTAATAGGAAGACCATTATCTTTTTTTTGCAAGAATTTTAAAAACCAGAATCATAACCTGCCATTCCCCTGACAGGAGAGATAAGATGGCCAGGCATGGTGGCTCACACCTGTAATCCCAGCACTTTGGGAAGCCGAGGCAGGCAGATCACTTGAGGTCAGGAGTTCGAGGACAGCCTGGCCAACATGGTGAAGCCCTGTCTCTAATAAAAATACAAAAATTAGCAGGGTGTGCTGGTGGCCGCCTGTAATCCCAGCTACTCAGGAGGCTGAGGCAGGAGAATCATTTGAACCCGGGAGGTGGAAGTTGCAGTGAGCCAACATCGTGCTGTTGCACTTCAGCTTGGGTGACAGTGCGAGACTCCACCTCAAAAAAAAAAAAAAAAAAAAAAAAAGCAAAAACAGACAAGGCAATGCCTCGGTCTCCACGTTGTTTCTGTACCAATGAAACATTTCCAACAGGGGCGCACATGATAGTAACTCTCTTTCAGAAGATAATACCCATGAGCATACATAGGCCACATACTCTGTGCAGTGAATAGGGACTGAAGGAGAAACCACTTCTCATCTGGGTTCAGGAAGCAATTCTCCTTATTGAGAGGAAGCAGCTCTCCAGGCTCCAGAGAAGAGTTCAAAGTTTATTTATCTCCTTTTTCTTTGCTGCTTCAGGCTTGGAAAAGGCAAGAAAGGAAAAGGGACTAGCATGCAGGTTCTAAACCAATCACTTTCGATTCATTCTCTCTTGATTCTCTCAACATCCCTTAATAGGTGATACTGTTGACAAAAAAATAAAAATAAAAATAAATAAATAAAAAAGTACCTCTGTAAAATATTTAAAGAGGTTTATTTAAGCCAAAGATGAGTGGCCATGGCCCAAGGTACAGGCTCAAGAGGTCCTCAGAACATGTGTCCAAGGGCTACAATTTGGTTTTTATATGTTTTAGAAAGACATAAGACATCAATCAATATATGTGAGGTATACATTGGTTTAGTCTAGAAGCAATGTGAGAGTGTGGCTTACAAGTCATAGGTGGATTTAAAAATTTTCTGGTTGGAGATTGGTTAAAAGAGTTAAGTTACTATTTGAAGGTCTGGAATTGATAGAAAGGAGCATCTGGGTTAAGATAAGGGGTTGTGGAGGTCAAGGTACTTATTACGTAGATGAAGTCTCCTAGGTGGCTGCCGTTAGAGACAATAGATGGCAAATGTTTCCATTTAGACCTTTAAAAGGTGCTTAGACTCTCAGTAAATTTCTTCCGGATTTTGAGGGCCTGGAAGGGTAAAGATCTAGTTATGTTGATAGAGATTATTTATAGATGTGAATTTTCCCCCACAAAAAAACTGCTTAGCAGGGTCATTTCAAAATATGGCAAAGAAACATGTTTGGGTGTGAAATCTTTTTATTTCTTCCTTTTTCTGTCATGTGATGTTATGCTAGAGTCAGGTTAAAATTTGGTATCTTATTGCTACAGTCTGTAAACTGTCATGGCCCTGGTGGAAGTATGGCAGTGAGGACAACCAGAGGTCACTCTTGTCGCCATCTTGGTTGGGGTGGGTTTTAGCCGGCTTCTTTACTGCAACCTGTTTTATCAGCAAGGTCTTTGTAACCTGTATCTTGTGCCAACTTCCTATCTAATCCTGTGACTTAGAACTTTTAACCACTTGGGAATGAAGTCCAGCAGGTCTTAGCGTTATTTCAAGATGGAGTTGGCGCTTAGATTTTTAGTTTTGGTTCACAGTACCTTTGACTCCAGTGTACTGATGAGGAAACAGAAACAATGTTATTAGGTGCTTTGCCAATAAGTTTCAGAGTTCCGACTGGAATCTACCTAGTTCCAAAGTCCTCCTTTCTACTCTATTCAATCAGAGCTGATGTTAGGATAAAAATGGGAAGAAAAAAAATCTCTTATGCTCTCGGGGAGTGGCTGGGTCTAGCTGTTTGCTAATGAGGGGGTCTAGGGAAACATCCCCATTGCCCTGTGAAGGGTCACTGAAAAACCAACTCACAAGGCAGGTTAATAGAAGAAAAGGCATGCAAATTTTACTACAGGGGGTATACAGGGAGAATCACAGAATGATTTCTCACCCCCCAAAGGAGTTCAGAAGCTTACATATCATCCTGGAAAAACAGGTTTTGGGAGCAGGGGAGGAGAGGAACTTCACTTTCACTGTCAAAAGGACTATTTACTGGCTGGGCGCAGTGGTTCACGCCTGTAATCCCAACACTTTGGGAGGCTGAGGCAGATGGATCACTTGAGGTTAGGAGTTTGAGACCAACCTGGCCAACATGGTGAAACCCCAACTCTACTAAAAATACAAAAATCAGCTGCGCATGTTGGTGCGCACCTGTGATCCCAGCTGCTCAGGAGACTGAGGCATGAGAATCTCTTGAACCCAGGAGGCAGAGGTTGCAGTGAGCCAAGATCACGCCATTGTACTCCAGCCTGGGTGACAGAGCAAGACTCTGACAAAAAAAAAAAAAAAAGAAGACTATTTACAAGTTCATCTCTGTTCCTAGATCCATTTATTCTCTCTGGTAATCCCCTCAACAGAATTCCTCTTCTCTCCACTCCCATAATCTATTTTTCCAGGATGGTAAATAAGCTTCTGAACCCCCACTGGGGGTGGGGGGTGGGGAGTGGTAATCCTTCTGGGGCTCTCCTTGGTTCTCCACATGTACATGTTAAATCAATATGTATGCCTTTTCTCCATTTAATCTGACTCTTGGGAGTTGATTTATGTTTTTACTTTTTTTTTTTTTTTTTTTTTTTTTTTGCGAATCTTCAGAGGGCAAAGGGGAAGATTCCATTGGCTCTACACTGCCAAGCTGTGTCTTCTAACTTACTCTTACATGAAGGGCTGGTTCCGAAAGCAGAGATTAAAAAAGGATAGGTGACAAAAACTGCTCCCAGTCCCATGCTTAGTGGAGAAAAGATCCCCCTTGATTTTGCACCCCTCTTTTTGACAAGTCATCAAACAACTGATCTTTTTCCACTTACTGCATCTATTTTGGCTCCCCTAACAGTGTACTTCTTAAAAGTAAAAACAGAATCTAATTCACTTGTATATTCTCAGTAGTATCACATGCCTAACACCTAGAAAGGATTCAACAAATGTTTGTTGAATGAGGAAGAAAAATAATATATCAGAGCAGAGGGAGAGTGATAATGCCAGGTTTGGCCTGAAACTCAGCTTCTGCCCTTAGGGCACTCATCAACCCAAGCAGAGAAATCTCAGGGCCCTGGGGCTTTGGAGTTCTCTAATGGAGGCACAGGTGCTGGGCCAACTGACTTCCTACATGAAATCTGGATTTTAGAGCCTGTTTTCCTAGACCCCTCATTTCCTACTTGGGTACAGCTCTTGCCTCTGCCTTTTCTTTTTTAAAGTTTTCATTACATTGTGTACTGATTTCTGGCTCACTTTGCTTCCCTACTATTGTTCTGAAAGCTTATCTCTGATTCAGCCTCACCCAGAAAAGCGAGGTTGCCTCAGGCAATCTATGTGGGATGATAATAGGTGTATTACCAGCATAGAGGACCACTTTCTCTCTGTCTCTCCATTCCTGCCCTGGCCATTAATTATAATACATTCGATTTACTTGGGTTTGGTCTTCAGCCCTCATGCTTTTGCATCATCATGATGGGCTCATACATGATCTTTAAATGAGCATTAACATCACAAATCTCAGAATGGGTAACATTTGATCATTCCCAGTAACTATTTCCTGAGAAGGTGCTCTAAATTATTTTTCTTTCCCCATTTTTTCCCACAAAACGTGGCTGTATATTTTTGCCTCACGTATAGCTCAAAACAAGACCAAGAATCACAGTGTCCTAACAGTGGAAGCGTCTTAGAGATCAACCAGTGCGGAACCTCTCATTTTACAGATGAGGGGTCTGGGTCTAGAGAGGTTAAGTGACTGGCCCAAGGTCTCAGAGCTGGTATACAGCGGAGCACATCGAGAAATAGTTTAATACAACCTTCATCCTTAGTAATTCCCCAGGGCCAAGATGAATGTTGACACCCAAAGAGGAAACTTTGACCTGGAACAATGACCTTGGGTCTCTGCCTATCAACAGCTGAGTGGGTATCAGAACTCTTAATCTTACTCCATCATGAGAGCAATCATCTGGAAATCTTGATAGAAAACCTACAGCCACAGAAGTGAGGGTCAGTGGCAGAAAGTTGATGACTTCTGTTTTTTTGTTATGTTTTTTGTTTGTGTGTGTGTGTGTGTGTGTGTGGTTGGTTTGTTTGTTTTAACTTTTTAGGGTTGATAATAGAAGGCATGAAAAAAAAAACAAAAGCAAAAACGCCCTGGAGTGATGTGTAGAAATCATTAAGCTCTATTTTTTCTTAATGTCCCAGCCTTCACTGCTATTGCCATGGGCTACTAACAACTGAGAAGCAGTAGTGGGTCTAAGAACAAGCAGAAATAGTGAAATTTTCAGGATCACAACCTAGGCTGATTCCCATTAATGGATTGAGCCCTCCGGGCATTTCTGAGGTCAGCTCCAATTACAAATGCTGTAACTTCTGCAAGTAGATAGAAGCCTTCCCTTTTATCTTCCAGATTCCAGAGTGACTTTAAACAATTAGAAGAAATGGACAATTCCTGCGAAGGAAATCAGCTCTTTAAGACTACTCAGTTACTCAACTTCAGCTGCAAACTCACTGTTGAAATGGGACGTAAAATTGGTTACAGTTTGGAAAAAAGTCTTTCTGTTTTACAATTGATATGATATTTGTGTGCGTGTGACTAATTTTCTTACCTGTCCTTTCAAATACCATTTGTATTTGGAGGAATCGTCACATGCCACAGAGGAATTAATCAACGTGAATGAGCTGATGCCAGACTTGGTTCTGCAGGTCTGTGTTGTCAACAAAGAGTCAAATTCTGTAAAATATTTGAAGACATTTATTCTGAGCCAAATATGAGTGACCATGGCCCATGACACAGCCCTCAAGAGGTCCTGAGAACGTGTGCCCAAGGTGGTTGGGACACAGCTTGGTTTTATACATTTTATCTATTTTATGGTATTTTATTTTATATTTTATTTTTTGAGACAGAGTCTTGCTCTGTTGCCCAGGCTAGAGTGCAGCGGCATGACCTTGGCTCACTGCAACCTCTGCCTCCCAGGTTCAAGCGATTCTTCTGCCTCAGCCTCCCAAGTAGCTGGGACTACAGGTACATGCCACCATGCCCGGCTAATTTTTTTATTTTTAGTAGAGACAGGGTTTCACCATGTTGGCCAGGCTGGCCTCGAACTCTTGACCTCAGATGATCCACCCCTCTCGGCCTCCCAAAGTGCTGGGATTACATGCATGAGCCACCACGCCTGGCAGGTTTTATACATTTTAGAGAGGTATGAGACATCAATCAAATACATTTAAGAAACACGTTGGTTTGGTCCAGAAAGGCAGGACAACTCAAAGCAGAGGGTGGTGGAGGTAGGGGTTCCAGGCTATAGGTGAATTTAAATATTTTGTGATTGACAATTTGTTGAGTTTGTCTAAAGACCTGAGACTGATAGAAATGGAATGTTCATGTTAAGATAAAAGATTGTGGATACCAAAGTTCTTTTGAAGTCTTATAGTGGATGCCCTTAGAGACAATAGATGACAGTTTCCTATTCAGATCTTAATCTCTTTAGGATTGGGAGGGTCTAGAAGAAAGAGATCTAGCTATGTTAATAGAGATTCTTTACAGATGCAAAATTTCCCCCACAAAGAACAGCTTTGGAGGCCCATTTCAAAATATGGCTAAGAAACATGCTTTGGGGTAAAATATTTTGATTTTCTTCCTTGTCTCATAATGTTATATGAGTCAGGTTGGAAAATAAGTCACAATATATAGATTAAATAAAACCCATCTGATGAAAATTTATTATTTGTAGGGCATGACTCCCCACACCCCTTAGATAGGAATTTGGGCAAGATTAAAAAAAAAAAAAAATCAGAGTTTAGTCCTCAGTGTGGCTGGGTAGGTTCTGCCTCCTCCATGTCCTCTCTCTGGGTGCCTCACCCTTCCTGAACTTGTTACTCTCTGCAGAAGAAACAGCATCCCCAGATGCAGGTGGGAGATTTCTCTGCAAATTGAATCCCCGTAATTGGGTTTCTCTGCTGAACTCTCTGACCAATCTCTCACCATTTGAAGAGAATTAGTCTTGGCCTATTGGATCTAAACATCCCCAGTGTGGAGCATACTTTGGAAGTGACAGAGACACGGAGTGAAATAGAGTCTAACCTATTCCAGGATCAGCTCCTGAAAACAAATTCAACCTAAGAGACTTTATTGAGAAAAACGAGACATGGCTCTGATCCTGGATCAGTTTATGTTTCAGTGAGGGTGAAAATTTTAACAAAGTGGAGGAGATTAGGATGGAAGTTTGGATTCCTAGTGGGACTTTGAGTGGAAAGCTGAGAGGCCTCATGTAGTTGTACTTTACAAACATTAATGTACTTAGAAACCACCTGAGATCTTGTTAAAATGCAGATTCTGATTCAGGAAGTCTGGAGCAGAAACTGAGATGCTACAAGGTGTGGCTGCCGCTAGCCAACAGGCCACACTTAGGCCAGCAACCTTACATAGCAGCATGGTGAACAGCACAGACTTTGGAATCACACACACCTGGGTCCAAATCCCAACTTTCTCCCTCACTAACCTTGTGCCTTTGGACAAGTTCCTTAACCTCTCTGGGCTTCTACTTCTCACCCAGCTCCTTACCTCAGCTGCAAATCAGAATAATTGTAACATCACTGAGTTTGCTCCAGTAAAGCCTGATTGTCCCCAGTCCTTGCACATAGTCAGAGCTCTCTAAGTGTTAGCCAACATCATCATTCTTATATCCATTTGCTGTGGAAAAAGTGGCAGGCTTGATATCAGAAAAGCTCTGCCCATCTTCCTGCTCCATGTTCCTGTCCCTGTACCCTTGACTTCATGCCTTTTCTTGGAGAAGACAGGCCTAGTCTCAGGTGACAGTGTAGCATCCAGCCATTTAGCTTTTCCTAATTTGGAGGTGCTGGCCACAATACCTGATCAGAGCTCAACTGCATTTTCTGAGTCCCCAGGGGCAATGTCCTTCCACATAAGCAATCTCTCATTTCCTTCTCATCATGTGGATCTCAGCTTCGATGTTAATTCTTCTAAGAGGACTTCTTTGTCCACTCAGCTGACATAGCCACTCACACCTCCCTACAGCCCTTCTTAATTTTCTTCATAGAATGTGCCACTCCCTGGAATTATCTCTGCAATGCTCAACCCAATTCTGACACCAACTGCCCTGAGTTAGCACAGCCTTCACAAGTTAAAAGCACAGTCCCCAACAAAACAGCCTTCTCTTCACACACCAGCTGCAAACTTGGGTGGCTCTCAAGCCACTCACATTTCTGACCAACTGACTACAAATTTGGGGGTTGCTACTATTCTTTCAGGGTCAATAATTCACTAGAATGACTCACAGAACTCAGGAAAGTGCTATACTTATAATCAGAGTTTTGTTATAAAGGATACAAATCAAGTCTAGCCAAATGAAGAGATGCAAGCACAGGGTGAGGTCAGGGGAAGCTTCAGAGACAAGAGCTTGCATGTCCTCTTCCTGTGAAGTGAGAATTGTAGGAGTTAAAGAAAGAGGAAAGAAACACAAAAGGCAGCTCAACAGTCAAAGACAGGTTTATTTTGGAGAACAAACCTGAGAGGGGCTTCTGGCTGATTTCAGTCAAGAGCACTCTCTCTTACAGACTAAGAGTATTTAAGGGTTTTAGGGTGAGAGAGCTTATCACAGGCTTGGACTGTTTCTGTGTGGAAGAGAAGTTTATTGCAGGGTTGAAATGTCTCTGGTTGGAGGGGGGGTTATCTTGGGGCTGACATCTCTCCGGCCTCTCTGGCCAGAGGGGAGATTATCTTGGGGCTGGCATGTCTCTGGCTGGGGAGGGGTTTATCTTAGGGTTGGAATGTTTCTGATTGGAGATATCATTTGTGGTTTATGGTCATGCTGACCTTAGCCTGATGCCCTTTGGACTTAGGCGATTTTTTATCAAGGGGAACTTTAAAATGGCGGTGCTTGTCCAAGATGGTGATGCTCCTGCTCTGTCAAGAATTCCCTACTCTTCTGGTACACCAGTGTGCATCACCAACCAGTGACGCTCACCCAGGCTTTGGGTGTTCAATGATTTATTGGGATCTCATTCTGTAACCATGATTGATTAAATCATTGGCCACATGATTAAATATAATGTTTAGCCCCCTTTTCCCCTCCTCCCTGGAGATCAGGCTGATATCAGGAAGCTCAAAGCCTCAACTCTCTATCAGGTGGCTGGTCTTCCTGGCACACCCAGCCCCCATCCTGAAACCACCTAGGGGCCCACCATGAGTCACCTTATTGGCATGGACCCAGGCATGGTCCCTGGCACTCACTATGAATAACAAATACTCCTATCACTTGAGAAAGTCCTAGGGTTTAGAAACTTGGTCCCAGGAACCTGAGACAAAGACCAAATTAATGGCCTGTTATGAGTCAATCTCTTTTCTCTATTTATTTGCTTTATTGTCACCATTGTCCCTAACAGACGGGAATCTCAGGCAGAAGTCTGTATCACAGTGCCAAGGACAATGCCTGCCACATTGAGGCACTCAGACATGTGTTCATTAAATTAATATGAATGGTTAAATAACCACAAAAGATGATTTAAATAAGCATTTCCAAGTAACAATTGAGGCAGTGCCACGAGGCACTTCATGATAAATTGCAGAAAACTTGCACAGACAATAATAGTTATAAAGGTCCAAGAGAAGTGCTATCACTTGATTTATATGCACAACTATTTTTAACCTCAACAGGGTTTTGCACATTTATTCATCTTAACTAAATGAAAACTTTTATTCCTTTGTACCTTGAAAATCCCTTGAATCTGATGATTATCTTTAAATTAAGGATTAAAAAAAAACCTCTTTTGCTAAGTTTTTATACATTCTTTGGCAATTCTAAATTAAGATGCACATGAAGTATTAAATTTATAGAACTCATTGTTTAATCTAAATTAGATTAACCCCCTTGGCCCTTCAGAGATCCAAGTAGACACTTCCATACTTTTGTTTATCCATGTCTCAAGGTTATTACTGACAAAATTACAATTAGTCAGTACTTCATATCCATTGTTAGGGTGCTAAGCTGTGAGCTATAAACTACCTCACTCTGGCATAATTAAAAACGTGTTCCAGTTCACCTATTTTATGATACCTATTTGGCTTTCCATAAAGCTTCTTTTCACACTCCTAACTATATGCAGGTCTGGGAAACTTGGGAACTTTATTGAAGAAAACTTTAAACATAAGCTTCTTCTTGAAGTTTGCTGATAGTTCTGTTACAGCAGTCTTACTATCATCAGGATAAAAAAATTGTACTAAACTATTGTAAAAACATAAGATTTGTATTACTACCTCTTTTTTTTTTTTGAGACAGAGTCTCGCTCTGTCACCTAGGCTGGAGTGCAGTGGCGTGATCTCGGCTCACTGCAACCTCCGCCTCCTGGGCTCAAGCAATTCTCCTGCCTCAGCCTCCCAAGTAGATGGGATTACAGGAGCATGCCACCACACCCAGTTAATTTCCACACCCAGTTAATTTTTGTATTTTTAGTATAGGTGAAGTTTCACCACGTTGGCGAGGCTGATCTCAAACTCC
Organism: Gorilla gorilla gorilla; assembly: GCF_029281585.2. Taxonomy (NCBI): domain Eukaryota; kingdom Metazoa; phylum Chordata; class Mammalia; order Primates; family Hominidae; genus Gorilla; species Gorilla gorilla. Next base: position 156,947,192 of record NC_073230.2, read on the forward strand.
TGACCTTAAGTGATCTGCCCACCTCGGCCTCTCAAAGTGCTGGGATTACAGGTGTGAGCCACCATGCCCAGCCTCTATTACTACCTCTAAAATAAATCCTAATTCAAAAGTCGCCATGTGTATGTACATAGGAAATAGTGCATTTGAAATGGCATTTACCTACTGGCATAACAAATTGCTCTTTGGAATAGATGCCTAGTCCCAAGTTAAGAAGAAAAGGGGACTCCTGTGTCCCATCCATAGTTTCTCATTAAGTCCAAGGGCCAATTGTGCTAAAGTAAATGAATATCTTCAAGCTAACCCATAAACCAACACTTAATCAAGAATCTCTCACACTGTCTAAGGGTGAATAGAACAACTAGACTTGGAGAGGATTGCTTAATCTTTTTATGAAAAAGTCATGTGCCAGTTAAGATTCTAGCCATACCTCCTTCAGGGTTTTCTTGACTTACTCAAGCTTTAGACAATGAAGTGGCTCAATAATCTTTTCTGTAATCCCTATGTCTAATGTATTAAGTATTCCTTAATTCAATTTTAGTAGATTACCCTAATCAATTTTGTTTTCTGGTATTTAAACCTTTAGAATTTAATTATATTATACTGAATAGGATACAAAGTAGGACTTGAGCTTAAAAGATGGCCTTTCATTTCACAGAAAAGAAATTTATATGTCAAGTATTTTGCTGTGGTATTCTCACTGACATAGCTGAGATGATAATGTAACCAGTTCACGAAGTCAGGATTGCTATGAGAGAACCCCGTTACTGGGTGCTTGATTTGCTCTTTTGGTTTATCCAAAGATACTGAGTTTGCTCTGACTGCCTCAGTTTTCTCCATTTTAAAAAAGGCAAAAACCAACACTTTGTATTAAATAACCTAAACCTTGGCATTGAACTTGTCAAAAGAGAAAATGACCTGAACATTAGAGCCAAGAAGATACCCTGTTGTATTTTACTCTGTTACTTAGGTATCTGTATTTATTCTTTACTTATATATTTCAAAAAGACATAGCCTTCCTTTATGGAAAAATTCATTTGTTATTATTTAAGTACAACAGATAGACAGATGCTCCAAAATTAAGTCTGAGTGTTTTCTTTGCCTGCAGAACTGACAGTTTGCTTGGCTTATGCTGATAATCCCAAAAAAAGTCGCTTGTGTCTTGAACATCCATAGGAAATAAAACTGTAGTTCAGGGCAGTGTCTATAAGAAAGCAAACTTTACACCTTCACTTAGGGGTTGAGAAAGAGAATGAGCTGTTGATTCCACTCTGAACTTTAGATGGCCATATCACATCTGAAACCAGTCATTTCGTGGTGGGCAGTATTAAACCCGACTTTGTCTTATGACTTTACAAATTAGTGCATTATGTTGTTATGATAAGAGAACCCAACAAAAGTATCTCAGTTTGGAACATCAATTTTCAGGATGTTATATACTTGAGAACACTTCTCCACGGCTCCTCTAACTCCTCTAGCCTACCTAACTTTAATAGCCAGGCCTCCTTCCTACCTGTTTCCTTCCCCCTTCACAAGAAGCACCTATTAAGGAATCAAGAAAAAAAAAAGGATGACACTTACTTTCGGAATAAAGTAATATAGTCTCTACTATTTCTGCTTTCACACAGATTTGCCCTCCTTTCTGGCATGATTACACACACACACACACACACACACACACACACACACACACACAGATATACTTACGTATGCACACATGCAGGTATGCTTAGAATTTAGCATTAGGCTGGGTGCATTGGCTCACACCTGTAACCCCAGCACTTTGGGAGGCCGAGGTGGGAGGATTGCTTGAGCCCCAGGAGTTTGAGACCAGCCTGGGCAACATAGCAAGACCCTGCATTTACAAAAAAATAAAATAATTAACCAGGTTTGGTGGCACATGCCTGTGGCCCAACGACTTGGGAGGCTGAGGAAGGAGGATCACTAGAGCCCAGGAATTCAAGACTGCAGTGAGCTATGATTGTGCCACTGCACTACAGCTTGAGTGACAGAGTAAGACCTGTCTCAAAAAAAAAAAAAAAAGGAACTTAGCATTTGCAATCCTGAACCTACTTTAACCCAAGGTAATATGGTTTGGCTCTGTGTTTCCACCCATATTTCATCTTTTAGCTTCCATAATTCCCATGTGTTGTAGGAGGGACCCAGTGGGAGATGATTGAATCATGGGGACAGGTCTTTCCGGCACTGTTCTCATGATAGTGAATGGCTGTCAGAAGATCTGATGGTTTTAAAAATGGGAGTTTCTCTCTAGAAGCTCTCTTTTTGCCTGCTGCTATCCATGTAAGTTGTGACTTTCTCCCCTTGCCTTCCACCATGATTGTGAAGCCTCTCCAGCCATATGGAACTGTAAGTCCAATAAACCTCTTTCTTTTGTAAATTGCCCAGTCTTGGGTATGTCTTTATCAGCCATATGAAAATGGACTAACACACAAGGTAACCACAACTCAGGGCTTAAAACTTCTGGACACCAGTGTAGTTGGAAGATATAGAGAGGAAGCCGAAGAGAAATGAGAGGTCAGACTGCTTCTGTCATTGGCTCCCTGGCAGCAGCTATGGAGGTGGGGTACCCTGTGGTCAACTCTGAGAAATCTCTGTGACCCCACAGGCATGGATCCACCCAGGCAGAAAATGTCAATTTCCTCATTTAGAAGTCAAGACATTATATTAATTATGAACTAATCCTTAGTTCAGAAGAGGTCTGCACATGTGCAGTAAGACAATTCAATAACAAATTTGAATTTGTTGCTTTTTGAGCAGTGTTTGCAGAATCATTTCTTGCCATTTCAGCCATTAAGAAGACATGGTCCTCAACTCTACAACTGGCTCTCACTGCAGGTGAAATAGACCACTAAGAAGCCAAAACTTTGCTTTCTTCTGTTAGTTTGTTGCTTATCATTCTGGAGAAGTGCTCCCCAAAAGAGTTTTCTGTAATTATGGAAATATTCTATAACCTGACCCAGGTCTGGGGTCCCCAATATCTCCTCCAGGTTCCGTGACCGACTAGGAGGACTCACAGCACTGAGCATGGGCAGTAGTCCCCCCTTATCCAGTTTCACTTTCTACGCTTTCAGTTACTCAAGGTCAACTGTGGTCTGAAAATATTACATGGAGCATTCCAGAAAGAAACAATTAATTGCATGCCATTCTGAGTAGTGCGATCAAAACTCCTGCCATCTTGCTTCACTTTATCTGGTACGTGAATCATCCCTTTGTCTGGAGAATCCATGCTGTCACGGCTATGTGCCCGCCCATTAGTTCTCAGATGGGCTGTGGTGATATCATACTGCTTATATTTAAGTCACTTTTATTTTACTTAATGATGACCCCAAAGTGCAAGAGTAGTTATGCTGGCAATTCAGATATGCTACAGAGGAACTATAAAGTGCTTCCTTAAGTGAAAAGCTAAAATTTCTCAACTTAATAAGAAAAGAAAAATGAAATTGCTGAGGTTGCTAAGATGTATAGTAAGAACAAATCTTCTATCTATGAAATTGCGAAAAAGGAAAAAGATATTCATGCATAGTGCATATAGGGTTTGGTACCATCTGCAGTTTCAGGCACCCACTGGCAGCCTTGGAACTCGTTCCTCTCAGATAAGGGGGAACTGCTATAGTTGTACTCGTGGGTATGATTACAGCAAAAGGATACAAAGCAAAGTCAGCAAAAGGAAACATGCATGAGATGAAGTCCAGAGGAAACCAAACACAAGCTTCCAAGAGACTCCCAGTGGAGTCCACAGAACACACTTAATTCCCCCAGCTATTAGTTGTGGCATCACGTGTGAAATGCTGTCTACAACAGAGGCTCACTAGAGAGTCAGCACCCAAGGTTTTTATTGGGTACTGGTCACAAAGGCAGCCCCTACCAGGCATGCACCCAAAACCCAGACTCCCAGAAGAAAGGCAGTTGTTCAGCACAAACCACATTGTTTGTACCAACAGTTCAGCGTAGTGGGGCATTCTTATTAATCAGTTAACCCTCCTGAAATCTAACTTGGTGGGCCAGCCACGGGAAGCACTTCTCCAGCACAAGGATGCTGCCTCTCTCCTTTCCCTGCTCCCCAAACCCTTCTCCACACTCTCTTCCCTCTCCCTTCCATAGAAGTATTATCCCACATCCAGATCTTCAACCTCACACCACCCTGCATCACACTCCTGACACCATCACACTCCACTTCCACCTGGCTTTGTCCTGCCTCTTCTAATTCTTTTTTTTTTTTTTTTTTTTTTCTGAGATGGAGTCTTGCTCTGTCACCCAGGCTGCAGTGCAGTGGTGCAACCTCAGCTCACTGCAAGCTCCTGCCATTCTCCTGCCTCAGCGTCCCAGGTGGCTGGGACTACAGGCGCCCTCCACCATGCCCAGCTAATTTTTTGTATTTTTAGTAGAGATGGGGTTTCACCATGTTAGCCAGGATGGTCTCAATCTCCTGACCTCGTGATCTGCCCACCTCGGCCTCCCAAAGTGCTGGGATTACAGGCATGAGCCACTGTGCCCGGCCTCCCTCTCCGAATTCTTAGAGAAGGAAAAGAGAAAAGACTGTGCTCTTTACCCTTGAGCTGATCCTTTGTATCTCATGGCCTGCAGTTTCTGCTGCATCCATTCCCCGGGCAGCACCAGCTACACAATTTGCAAAGTCCAGTGAAAATGCAAATGCAGGACCATTTGTATTGTGAATTTTAAAAGAGAGACAATAAACCAGGTGCCAGGCCCTTCTGAGGCTGTGAGGGTCACACACCTATGTTTCTACGTGCTAGTGAAAGCGCAAGGTCAACCCTAGATTCTGAATATCACTGGGGCATGGCAGACCTTGCAGATGTGGATCTGCAAGCTTGGTTTCTCTAATAGCTTTGAACCACAAGAAACATTTATGTGATGAAAACCAAACTATATATGGCAAAAATATTTAACACAGGGGCTTCTTATATGTACTGGCAAACCATATCATATTATTGAGTTTTCCCTAAACTTGATTACAAAAATTACCTGGGGGTCTTATCAACATGCAGATTCCCAGACAGCTCCCCTAGAGATTTTGATTTGGATTCTCCAGAGTGGAGCCCAGTAACCTGTTTTTAAGAAGTTTTCTAGAATATTTTTCTGACAGGGAAAGTGTAGAAACTTTTGGGGCTCAGAACATTTGGGGGCAGACAGGCCTATGCTGAAATTCTCCATTTATCAGCAGTGTGACATTGGGAAAGTTATTTAATTTCACTAAGCTTCAATTTCCTCATCTGTAAAATAGAAATAATTGTGCTAGTACAAAAGGTTGCTATGGGAATAAAATGAGACAAATGTCTGTAAAGAACTTAGAACAGTGAGTGCTACAGTAAGCTGTCAGTACTCGTAGTTATAAATATTATGAAAAAAGAGTAGAACTCATTTAAAACCCTCAGTTTTGTAATACTAGATGAATTAAGCTTAAATGCAAACTGCTAAAGGCAACAGTTATTTCTGTCAAATTAAACTCATTCAGAAATAATAAATTACAATCCGAAGTGAACAAAAGGCTCAATCAGTCATCAATGGTAAACATTTTGAGCACTGCTATGGTCTGTTTTTGCCTTTCCAAAATTTATATGTTGAAACCTAATCACCCACATGACAATATCAGGAGGTGGGGTTCTGGGAGGCAGTTAGGTCATGAGGCCACTCCCATTAATGGGATTAGTACCCTTGTAAAAGAGACCCCAGAGAGCTTATTGGCCCTTTCTGCCATGAGAGACTTCAGCTGGAAGGCACGATCCATAAGCCAAAAAGTAGACCTTCATCAGATATCAAATCTGCCTTAATCTTGGACTTCCCAGCCTCCAGGACTGTAAGAAATAAATTTCTGTTTTTCATAAGCTAACCAGTTTACGATATTTTGTTATAAGCAGCCCAGACACACTAAGACAAGCACCTTGTGTTGACAATGTCATGATGCCTCTGTTCTTGTCTTCTTAGTTTAAAAGAATTTAAACAGCTGGGTGTGGTGGCTCAGACCTGTAATCCCAGCACTTTGGGAGGCCGAGGCGGGTGGATCACCTGAGGTTGGGAGTTCAAGACCAGCCTGACCAACATGGAGAAACCCCCTCTCTACTTAAAAAAAATACTGAATTAGCTGGGCGTGGTGGCACATGCCTGTAATCCCAGCTGCTTGGGAGACTGAGGCAGGAGAATCGCTTGAACCGGGAGGCAGAGGTTGTGGTGAGCCGAGATCGCGCCATTGCACTCCAGCCTGGGCAACAAGAGCAAAACTCTGTCTCAAAAAAAAAAAAAAAAAAATTTAAACAAGAGAAGCACAGTGAAGGGGGTGCAGCATAATTTATTGCAAAAGAAAAAGAATACTTTGAAAGTTAGGTGCAGAATAGACAGGATGCTCTGAGAGAGAGAGGAGTCAGGGTGGGCTGCCGGGGAGGATGAGACAGAAAAGATTGGCTGGAGGGAGTCTCCCCTTATGGGAGTCTTACCTGATTATTCCTAAGGAGGTGGAAAGAGGTGTTACCAGTAAGCATGTTCTGGGTGGTTCTCGGGTGCACATGCGCAGTAGCCGCACATGCGTGTTCATACGTCGCATGTCTCATTAACATCTTAAATCTCCACCTAGGGGTGTATTTTATACTATTATAATGAACAAAGGGTCAGTCTGAGGACAGAAGAAATCAAAGTGCGCATGCTGTCTACAGGGGAAGTCCCTAATGAAGATGGCTTTGCTTGAACGAGCTCAATTACCAAGCGAAGGCTGGGGCTTATTGTACTGACTGTGTGGTCACCATGGTGGCTGCGTCCTGAGAACATGGTCATTTCTTTTCTCTCTCTCTTTTTTTTTTTTTTTTTTTTTTTTTTTGAGACGGAGTCCCACCCTGCTGCCCAGGCTGAAGTGCAGTGGCACAAACTCCGCTCCCTGCAACCTCCGCCTCCCGGGTTCGAGTGATTCTCCTGCCTCAGCCTCTCGAGTAGCTGGGATTACAGGCGCCTGCCACCACGTCTGGCTAATTTTTTGTATTTTTAGTAGAGACTGGATTTCACGTTGTTGGCCAGGCTGGTCTCGATCTCCTGACCTGGTGATCCGCCCACCTCGGCCTCCCAAAGTGCTGGGATTACAGGCGAGAGCCACGGCGCCCGGCCCATGGTCAGTTTTTTGACTACCTATCCTGCCTCATTGATAGCAGCCTGCAGATACAGAGGCATGACCGATGATTTTTGCAATCAAGGAATTGATCATCTATTTCAGGATAAGTTAGAGAGGTGAGAAGATGCATTTCTTTAAAAGGAAACATATAAAGGTTAAAGGGCAAAGCAAAGAGAATGAGTAAAGACCATTTTCCATGGGGATTGGTGGAGTGGGTTAGAAGGCTTGAGCTGGAGAATATTAGACAATGATTAGCCAAACGTAAGGAAGCAAAAGTTTCCTGTAGAAAAATATGCAAACAATACACAGTAAGCATTCAGTAAATACTTGAATGAGAAAATGAGACCTGAGTTGGAACCAGAAAAACCGACAAATGCTAATAATCCCAGAGCTGAAGATAGTCTGCAGACAGTGGGGAGTTTGTTAGCCAGAAATAGGAGGGGTGAGTGGGAAATCTTTAATTAAAATAAAACCTTTAATCTTTAATTAAAATATTAAACTCTTCACTTGTGCTTAGTTGCAGAGATCTACGCCTGTGTAGTTTTTTAAACAAATAAAACAAACATTGCCAATAAAATGATGTAATTCAATAAAGGGCTTACAGTAGGTTCCACATCCAACAACGCTATACTGAAAACACACTATTAAAACTTATTGTTATATTCTCATTATAGAAGTCTTTTTTTTTTTTTTTTTTTTTTTTTTTTTTTGAGACAGAGTCTTACTCTGTCACCCAGGTTGGAGTGCAGTTGTGCGGTCTTTGCTCACTGCAGCGTCTGCCTCCCGGGTTCCAGTGATTCTCCTGCCTCAGCCTCCTGAGTAGCTGGAATTACAGGCATGCACCACCACGCCCAGCTAATTTTTGTATTTTTAGTAGAGACAGGGTTTCACCATGTTGGCCAGATGGTCTCCTGACCTCAGGTGATCCGCCCACCTCGGCCTCCCAAAGTGCTAGAATTACAGGCATGAGCCACCACGCCCGGCCAATAGAAATCTTTTTTAAGAAGACTTTTAAAAGCTGCTCATTTTAGGCAAGCCTTTCTTAATTGTGTAAGAATGCTTGGAAAAAGGTAGTATTTTACTATTTTTAATAAATCTGTAAAATTATTGATGACTGCTAGCTTTTCTGTTTTGCTTCATTTATAAATGAATGAACAGTGATCGTTGTGGGTTGAATAACATTCCCCAAAAGAGATGTTGAAGTCCTATCCCCTAATGCCTGTGAATATGATCTTGTAGGAAATAGTGTCTTTATAGATATAATCAAGTCAAGATGAGGCCATACTGAATTGGGGTGGGCCCTAACCCTATGTGACTGGTGCCTTATAAGAAGAGAAAGCGCACACACACACACACACTCACAAACGGGGAGAAGACTATGAAAAAATGGAGGTAGAAGTTGCAATTTTGCAGTTGCCCTGCCTTAAGCCAAGGAACATGAAGGATTGCCGGCTACTGCCAGAGCCTGGGAGAGAGGCGCGGGTGAACATTCTCCCTCAGAATCTGCAGAAGAAATGAGCCCTGCCAACTTGGACTGTGGATTTCTACCCCCAGTACTGTGGGAGAATAAATTTCTGTTGATTTGAGCCACCCAGTTTTTGGTACTTTGTTAAAGTAGCCTGAGGAGCCTAATACAGTGACTTCCTAATCAAAGAATGTGGAGGCGCAATTCAAGTGGTCTTTTCAACTCCAAGAGGATTGGGCTGTGTTTGTTATGGTTAAAGGACCATTAGCAGTTGTTGAAAGGATAAAGGGAAGGTACTTCAGTCTGATGTGGAGTCAGTGAGGACACCCACCGCTCCCCTGCAGAGCAATGTCATGAGAGGGAAAGGGTTCTCCTCTCCGTAGGGGAAGCAAGCTCCATTCCTGGTGCTCCTCTGTATAATGGGCATGGCTACCTATGCCTGCCCTCCAGAGGGGAAGAAGCCTTTGGGTTTAGGACCCCGGGATGATGTTGACAGCTATGATCACATAATAATAATTGTATGATAATGATTGCAGATAACATCTGCTGCGTATCTACCATGTGTCAGGTCTAGTTAAGCACTTCATAAATCAACTCATTTAATCCTTGCAAGCATATAGTCCATGAAGGTCATATTATTACCCTTATTTTACAGACGTGAAAACCATGATAGAGATTCAGTAATTTGCTCCAAGTGACACAGTGAATGACAGAGCTGGAATCTAACCCAGGCAAATTGGCTCCAAAGCCCATACTTTCAGCCTCTACAGTTTAGCAAGGCTGCACCAGACCCCAACAAAAACTAGTTCTTTTGTATAACAAGAGAAAGATTCCCTGGCTGAATTCTAGCATACTAGATTCCTCAGTGCCATTACGGGCTGAGGACTTACAAACATGAGGAAAAGATAATGGCTGGTTTGGTTTTCTAGGTCTGCCTTAGCAAATTACCACAAACTTGGTGGCTTAAACTAGAGCGACTTCTCTCAACAGTTCTGGAGCCAGAAGTTCAAAGTCAAGCATCAGCAGGGCCACATCCCTCTGAAGGATCTGGGGGAGGATCCCCTTCTTGACTTTTCCAGATTCTGGGGGCTCATGGCAGCCCTTGGCTTATGGCAGCAAAACTCCCAACTCTGCCTGTCTCCACAAGGATTTCATTATGTGTTCAAGTGTCTTTTCTGTCTCATGTCAGGAAAGTCTCATTGGATTTAGGACCCACGCTATTTTAGTATGATCTCAAGTGATCCTTAGCTTAATTACATCTGCAAATACCCTGTTTCCAAATTAGGTCACACTCTGAGGTTCTGGGTGGACATGAATTTGGGGATGGGGAATGATATTCAACCTGCTATAATGGCCAAGAAACATCTACCTGGTTCAAAAGAGAACAGGATCTACTGGAAAGCTTCTCAGCTCTTGGAGCCCCACAGCTGTGTCTCCTGGGTCCTAGCCTTCAGCCTGGCTCTCAGCACAGCTCTTTGCAGATAACATGGCTCTACATTGCGTCGAACAGATTAGGGAGCAGTGACTCACCTAGCAGAGTTCTCAGCAGCCCACCTGGAAGGTCCCATCACATTGTTGTTATTGCTGATAGCACTTTCATTGTTACTCAATTTTTTTTCTAGTATCTTGTGAACAATGTGTTTCAAAGTATAGGACGACTTGGTGGTTAATGTCACAAAAGCAATCATGAGAGTTGTCAATCACAGAATGACATTACATAAAAGAATTAGGACTTTTCTTGCTCAAGATGCTTTATACATGAGCATAAATTGAGAGTTATGTATATTTGGATAGTAGAAAGGCTATGCATTAATGTGCATCTTAATGAGGATGATTTTCTTCTTTTGATAACCAATGTGTCTATGAAGCCATCTAGCTAGGTACTGGTGAGAAAAATGTTTCAAATAAAGTATTTTTATTGGAGCGTATAAAAGAGTTACAAAAATATTTCTGTAAAATTTTCTGGTCTATTTTTTTCAGGTTGGTACTTTTTAATGGTTTAGCTGTTAAATAAGCTTCATCTATTAACTTGTATTCAGAAATAAGCTTAATTATTCATCAATTCATGCTCACCTTATATTTTGTGGTTTTCCAAATGGATGATATCTTCTATGTCTGTACATTTTTTATTAAACATAAGTCATTTTATGCCCATAAAGCTTATTCCTGAAAAAATTATTTTGCTACTAAAAAAGATCATTAAGTTCACAAATTTTCTCTCCATGGCTTGATGCTGCTATCTTTCTGCACCATAATTAGTTGCATGTATAGTTAATTATTATGAGAAAAGCAGAACATCTCCCAATTTCTACAAGATACTTAGAGTTTGATGGTTTAACTATGTTTTCTCCTTCATTTCTCCCATCCACCCTCCAGCCACATGTATTTTCATGGTAGGAGGATGATAAGCATACGCTTTTTCAAAATGACAGCAAAATGTTCATCAGGAACTTCATAAAGCTTTGATAGACTGAATATATATTTAGAACCAGCATTTCAATGGCTCTTTACCTTTTCTTAAGAATTTCCTTATCTATGACCCTCATTGCTAGAAAAAAAATGCGCACTTTTATATAAACACAACATTTTTCGTATAATTTTAAAGAGATTTGAAACCCTCTGAAGGCTATATGTAGTCCCCATGCCAAGAATGCCAGATTTGGGAACCAACATTTCTTATCCATTTATAATGCTAATTAATTATTTCTCTTAAAAAATACTCTAGTTAGCCTGTAAAATTCATTTAAATGACACATTTAATTTTGCCCAAAACCTTGATTTTTTTGGAGGAAAAAATAATGTAAGAAAATACATTATTTTAGGTTAGGATCTTTAAATTCTCACAGTCAACTACCATGGTTTCTTTGTACGACCTAAGCTCATTCACTGGTGGGCAAGTGTTTTGGGGACCAGGAGTGGATCTGATTCATCTCTGTATCTGCCACAGAGCCTAGCATGATGGTTTAGACATGGAGGGAGCTCAAGTAATACTGTTACCGGTACACTTGTTATTTAATTTTAAAAATTAGGAATGGCTACTGTGTAAGTATATAAACGTTTAAGTTCATGAATTTGTTTACAGTTGAACACAAAAAGGCCATTTGTGTTCAGATATGTGACCTGGGGAAGAAAGATGAAATGGGTATTTTGATCAGCACGGGGAGCAGTCAGTGGGCCTACAGAGAAGGCGATTAGAAAAGCCTTGTGCTGACAGTGCAGTTTCTATGATATGGAAAGAACTAGTGAGGAAGATGCACATGCTTAGTAGCTCCTAGGAAGAGTTCTCAAGGAGCATCAACCTCTATGTGTCCTTCCCAAGGAAGCAGTGGGCCCTAGATTGGAGGAATTCAGGATAAAACACACAGTCCTGCTAACCATTTCTTATCCCAGTCACCTGAAGGGATGAGATCAGAATTACTAGGGAAAGACTTTGCAGTGGGATAGATATGCTTCCAAGGTACTTCTCCCAGCCCCTAATACTTCCTGTTTGCTAATGCTTAAAATCTCTCTAACCTAAAATCTCCCTAACCTAACCTTTCATTTTAACATTAGAGGAAAAAAAAATTGCTAAATATTGACTGAAATTTATTCACCCTAAATTTAATCACAAAAGTACAAGAGCAAGCATACTTCGTCTCTGATTCCGTGAATGAGAAGTATTGAGGAGCCAAGGTTGGAGAAGGGGTTACCATTGAGAATCGGAGAGGGCACCAGAGGTCAAGACTGGGGAAAGAGACAAATTGAAAAGACATTCTATCTTTCCCTAGGATTGTTCCAATTATCAATCCTATTAGATAAGCATATGTAGAAACCTGGTATAAAAGAAATTGTTTTGTATGGCTAACCACTCTCCTTCAAAAAACTTCACAATTTGTTAAGTTTAGATAAAGATTTATCCTCTTGTTTGATTAGTTTCCTTAGAAATAAATTTCATTCTTAGGGGTTTCACTGATTAAGATAAATAGACAATTAGCCTCTTGGCAGCAGAAGCTACTTCTTATTTATGTCTGTATTCCCAATGCCTAGGCCAGTGCCTAGCATAAATATTGTGCTTAATCAGGATTATAATATGTATATTTCTTGAATGAAGATAACAAAAATATCTATTACAACTCTAAGTGATTTATTAATTGATTTGAGAAAGGATTTATGTTAACTTACAAAAGTTCATTCAATAAGAGGTTACATCAAATATTTAAATCATTGCAAGAGGAAATTAGAAGTAAAGCCAATGAAATGAAGTTATATAGCTAATAAATCAATTTTTCTTAGTTGTAATAAGTATACAAGATCTTTCTGCATGTAATGTGTATGCTATCAGCTTAATATAGGCATGTTTTAAACCATGATAAAGAAAATATTCCAATATCTTAAATTCTTTCAGAATTATGCCAACCCTAGAACACAATTTCTAGTATGTGATTAAGCCTTCTATTTTTTAAAAAAGTATTTCTCAATTGACTGCTTTACATAAATCATATAGGTGTAAATTTGAATTATTACTACATAAATTTTTCTTAGATTTATGACAGAATTAAAATAGCCTTTTAAGTCTTAAAAATATTAATAAGAAAAGCTCAATTATGTGAACACAGCTAATAATACATTCATTCTGGCAGGCATTGTGCAAAGTTTTCAATGAATATGAATATCTTTATGAAATATGAGAAGCTTTGTTCATTTACATACAGGTTCCTTAGTCTCCTACATTAATTATTTTTTCTCATTTTTTCATGTGGAACCTTTTCCAGTAAGTTCTCATAAGACAACAAATGACCCAGTGGAGTACCTATTTAAAACATTATAAACAAAGAAAGCTTCTTTCTTCAGCCCTGTTCTTTAATATGTCATGAAAATGCTTCATCTTTCATTACAGAAATGTTTTATGTTCTAACCTCTTAACCTCATTATTATAGTTTGGTTAGATTTTTAAATAGAACTCGAGTTTTTCTCAGTGTTTCAGACAGGAAGAAAAGTGGAGTACCTGACAACCTGTTCCAGGAAAGAATGTTCAATAATCAAGCATCTATCTCCTCTTCCTGAGTTAATCCACTTAGCTTATGAGGCAAGCATGGGGGAGTTGCAAAGTAAATCAAGGTGCTGAATTCTACTCTCATCCTGATCCTAAATGGATTGACTTTTGTTCTTTCTTATGTACTATCCCCATATTCACAGTTACAGACTCTGCAGGTCACTTGCTGTCTTTGTCATATTGGGATGCTCTAACATACCATAGACTGGGTGGCTTATAAACAACTGAAATTTGTATCTCCCAGGTCTGGAGACCAGAAGCCTGAGCCCAGGCTGGCAACAAGGTCAGGCTCTGGTGAGGGCACTCGTCTGGGTAGCAGTCTGCCAACTTCTCCTTATATCCTCCCACGTGGGAAGAACCAGAGAGCTCGTTAGGGCCCCTTTTTATAAGGGCATTAATCCCACTCATGAGGGCTCCATCCTAAAGACCTAATAATCCCCAAAGGCCCCCCTTCTCAAGCCATTACATTGGTGATTAGGGTTTTAGCATAGGAATTTGTGGGGGACACAGACATTCAGTTCATAGCAGTGGAAGATAAGGGGTGCTGTGCAGACATCATGGGCTCTATGTGTCACATAATGTGGCATCTCATAAAGGGTAAACAATCGCCACTGTTATCTCTTCCCAAAGCCCTGCTGTGGGGTCTGCTCACCGGCCCTGCATCCAGTCAAGGAAGGGGAGGTGGAGAAGGGCACTTGAGTGCTGAGTGGCACCAAGAGGAATGTGCAGATGTCATAAACTGGAAAATTGGGGCTAAAGGTGAAACAGCATCATACAAATGTCTTCCCTCCAAAAGCTCAATCTTATTTTAGAAATATATGATCCATGAGGATTTTATCATAAATTGGCCGAAACAGCCAGTCAGCTACTGAGGGTCCTCATTTTCCAAGGAGTGCGTGTTTTGCTGCTTCAGTGGTCCAGCACGATTTGGAAGTATTATTGCTTTGTTACTGAAGAGACCTTTGTTTTGATTCAGTTGCCAATATTCTCTAAGATGGTTTAATTTGAGCCATGGTACTTAGGTGTAATCCTGTAAGGCTTCTTTTCCTGGGATTCACAGTCCCTGCTTTCAATAGAGTCTCATGAGGGTCTATGACCCTTCCAGACAGCACTGATTTCAAGTCTGTATCACTTTATAAAATCCTACACATAGTCGTGATCTTAGAAAAAAAATGGACACAATATAGAACACAAAAAGATGAACCCATTACTAACAAATCTCCATATATCCATTGTATCTAAGTCATACTCTATGAGCCCAAAGGCTAATAAAAAACAGGATCAGACCCAGGTACAGGGGCAACAGTGCCAACTTCTGAAAGCAGGGATATTGGTGTAGCGAAATAGAGAATATGAAAGAAAAAACAATACTCTGTGAGAAATAGCCTAGTAGCCTATACTTTATGCCAATAAGCTTTATAGTAAGTTCTTTTTTTTTTTTTTTTGAAACAGAGTCTTGCTCTGTTGCCCTCGATGGAGTGCAGTGGTACAATCTCTGCTCACTGCAACCTCTGCCTCCCAGGTTCAAGTGATTCTCCTGCCTCAGCCTCCTGAGTAGTTGGGATTACAAGCATGCGCCACCACGCCTGGCTAATTTTTGTACTTTTAGTGGAGACAGGGTTTCACCATGTTGGCCAGGCTGGTCTCAAACTCCTGACTTCAAGTGATCTGCCTGCCTCGGCCTCCCAAAGTGCTGGGATTACAGGCATAAGCCACCGTGCCCGGCCATAATAGTAACTTTTATATCCCAGACAAAAAAAAAAAAAACTGAGTTAGGCTTACAGACTTGATTCTGAGGGGCTCATGATAATAATTTTCTTTTTTTTTTCTTTAGTTCGTTTGTTTTAGCATGTGCTCATAGGAAAAAGAAAAAGAATTTTTGGAAGAAATCTCTAAATCATATTCCGTTCTTTCATGAAAGTGGGCAATTCAAATAATTTCACTCCATTTTCAAGTGAGATATTCACAATAATTTGTATCTTCAAGTTGAGGCTAAGCTTCATTGCACTTCATGGGAATATATAGAACATTCTAGCAAATCTTTCTTAGACTGTTACATCTTTGACTTACATGCTTATGAAGAATCATCTGTGCCTCTGATTGGCCTTATATAAATACAAGGGTCATTTCAGAGAGCAGTTCTTCACTGACTTGGAAAAGCCTAAGAGCCAAACAATTCAGCAGCTCTTCCACATTGATGGCACCAGCCACATGAAGTACATGTGCTTTACGCATTTCATTATTGCATCTCTTTGTCTTATGAGTTTATTGATGGAAAATTGTGCCTTGTCTTTTATCAAGTAAACATATTTCAGAAGACATCTACATGCTATCAACAAAACAGAGCAAATTCAGAAAATGTAGGACTTCGTTGTACTTGGGGGATTACTTCAATTGCCTTAATAGTCTACCAGAGTAGACATATTACATTCTTTAAAGTTCAGATAAATAATTTGTGCTGCTTATGTAGGAAGTAAGCTATTCTCCACTGTAAGCAGTCTTTTATGTTGACAATATAGAAATAATCTGTCTTATAAGCTACACTGCATCTAAAGCCCTGACACTACAGATTTATGCATACTTCTGGCTGAAAATAATATTGAAATGTGAAAATGAAATCTTTCACCAAATCTCTGGGAACATAGGTTTGGGGCTGGCTTTGGAATCGCTAAAAGTTCATTGATTCCCCAACGTAGACTAAGTACCATAAGAACGGACTAGGGTACTTGATTGAGCTTGTGCTGTATGGTTTATTACATTGGTGGTAGGAACGTGCCAATAGTGATTATACTGCTCTAAGTATTTTGTTTTAGGGTATGATTCTAGCTTCCCTTGTATCATTACTCAAAACTCCAAATGAAGTGTGTAAGAGTATTTTTCAACCCTGGGTTTACTTGCATTCCATACTCATTAAATATATGACACAATAAAATGTCTAGGTCTTATGCAAGGAACTTCAACTCTTCTATGGCTCCTGGCCTAAAAAGGTATCTGTGAGAGGCAGAATAATGTCCCCCACCAAAGATGTCCACATCCTAATCTTCAGAACCTGTGAATATGCGACCTTACATGGCAAAGGGAATTTAGCACATATGGCTAAATTAAGGATCTATAAATGCGGAGATTTTCCTGCAATTCGCTGGGTAGGTAGAATCTAATCACATGGATCCTTAAAAATAGTAGGAGGAGGCCGGGCACAGTGGCTCATGCCTGTAATCTCAGCACTTTGGGAGGCCGAGGTGGGTAGATCACGAGGTCAGGAGTTCAAGACCAGCCTGGCCAAAATGATGAAACCCTATCTCTACTAAAAATACAAAAAAAAAAAAAAAAAAAAAAAAAATTAGCTGGGCATGGTGGCGGTTGCCTGTAATCCCAGCTACTCGGGAAGCTGAGGCAGGAGAATTGCTTGAACCTGTGAGGCAGAGGTTGCAGTGAGTGGAGATCGCGCCACTACACTCCAGCCTGGGTGACAGAGCAAGACTCCGTCTCAAACAAACAAACAAACAAACAAGCAAAAAACATTTGAAGCATTGAGATTAAAGTGTTTTCTTTGATTACAAATCTGTCAAGAGTAATTAGAACCTGCTTCCTTTCCTCTTCTCATTGTACAGCTTACAATATGGATCAAGAAATTGTTTCTATTGACATACTTCTTTCCATGTTTAGATCAGCTTCCAAGATCTTATCCTTTCCACTTTCAATGTCATGAAAAATCAGTGAGAGTTCCTTTAATGCGAAATGTTATGCCGGTGTCACTTCCTGTGAGACAGCTTCATCCTTTTTGGGGTCACAACCACCTTCCTTATTTGTGTAGTTCAATTCATTTAAACTGAGTTCCTCTGGCTACAAATCTGGAGTCTCTGAAACAATGACACAGTCAGCTATTGCTTCTATAACTCCATTTACATTCATTTCACATTTCACTTTCAGCATCATCACTCTCTGTTTCTTGATGCACTTTTATCTTAGTTAGCCAATTCTCCCTTCTCGTGTCCAGTTTTGTAAAATGTTATATGGGCTTATCACTGGGAAACAAGGAGGCAACATAACCACATGCTTTGCTGTGTGTGGAAAGAATAACATTATGTGGAGTAACAAACCCTTAATAGATTTTGAAAGAAGTGACATGGTTGGTCACTGATCATGATGCACATCTGTTATTTCTGTATAGATACTTCTGAATGCACAATGAGGTTATGTCCCAATAAATCCATAGAAAACACATAGTTGAAAATGTATCAAAAGTTGAAAATTCGTTTAATACACCTAACCTACCAAACATGATAGCTTAACCTAGCCTACCTTAAACATGCTAAGAACACTTACAGTAGCCTAGAGTTGGACCAAATCACCTAACACAAAGCCTATTTTGTAATAAAATATTGAATATCTCATGTGATTTATAGAATACTGCACTGAAAGTGAAAAACGAAATGGTTGTACAGGTACTCAAAGTACAGCGTCTACTGAATGCATATGGCTTTTGCACCTTCATAAAGTACAACAATTTTAAGGCAAACCGTCATAAGTCAGGGTTCATCTGTAATGTTTTTTGGACAGAAGAGCTAGTAACAAAACTTGAACACTATACATATGCATAATTAAATTTGTATATTATGCAATTACTCAAACTTAGTATAGCACAGTAACTAAAATTTGAACCATGTTGGGAGACTGGTATATTTACCTATACTGTAGTAACTGAAATTTATGCATATTAAAGTGTGTGCAAAGCAAGGACTGCCTCTTTGTGTGTGTATGTGTGTGCTCTGTATGTTTTGCATATTTTCAAACTTTAAATAAATGCCATCATATAATACTTATCCTTTTATGAACTTGCTATTTACATTCAAACAATGTTTCTGAGTTATTCTTATTAATGTATGCAGTCACCGTTTATTTCTTTTTCTGTTTTATGATATTCCATTCACATGACTATACTATACTTCAAGTTATTTATGTATTCTTTATTGAAAATATATATTGCTTTCAGTTTTTTATTTTTGCAAATACGACTCCTCTGAGAATTAATTTATTGCTTCCATGTAGTCATGTGCAAGAATTTCTCTAAGGTAACTATATCTAGGTGTGGAATTATTCAGTTTTAAACCTTATTAGATATTTCCAAATTGTTTTCCCAATTTACACTTTCAAGTAAGTTTTAATTTTATTTTGACTCAACTTGCTCCATAACAGTTAGTATTGGCAAATATCATTTTACCAATCTGATCACATAAATGAATGAGGCTAAACTAATTTAATTTGGGTTTTCTTGATTAAGGGTGAGACTGAGCATATTTTCAAGTTTCCTCAAATATGAGTTATCTGTATCTTTTGATAATTGTATTAATATATATTATTTACATAAACCAAATATTAATGTTTATAATTTGTATATACTGCAGCTGTCATCTCCTAATCTTTGTCTTGTCTTTTTATTTGAATTATGATATATTTTGATGTGCAGAAGTTTTTAATTTGAATATAGTAGAATTCATCCATTTTACTTTTTGGTTTATGTTTTGTGTCTTATGTCATGAAAATATTATCTTTTGTGCTTCATGCCTTTTTTCTTTTATGATATCTTTTTTCTTTTAAAAGTTTTAACCGTTTTCTATGTTTGGGTCATTAAAATACATGGAACTCAATTTTTTTTAATGGTATAATCTAAGGGTTCAGTTTCTTATTTTTGACACATATACAACCAAATTTTCCATCATCAAACATGGGAAAAATTCTTTCTCCACTGACCTGTAAAGCCACCTCTGTCATACATCAAGGTTTTTTTTTTATTAGACTTTATTTTTTAGAGTCAATTTAGGTTCACAGCAAAATTGAACAGAAAGTACAGAGATTTCACATTCACCCTCTGCCCCCACATATGCACAGTCTCCCCTACTGTCAACATCCATCAAGTTTTTATACATGCAAGGGTCTCTTTTGGGCTCTATATTTTTTTCCTTTGATCACATTGTCAATGCTGCACAAATCTCATACTGTGCTAGTGATACATCTTCATAATAGAACTTGGTTTCTGATAGAGTTAGTCCAGTGTTGATTTTTAATAAAGTTCCTAAAATTTCTAACTAAAATTCATGCAAATTTTACTACTGCAAATAGTATCTTTTAATAAATTACTTTTTCTAATGATTGCTGACAGATAGAAATGTAATTTTTGATAATGTGAGACAGAATTCACATTACATATAATTCATCCATTTACAATGTAAAAATCAATAGCTTCTGTTTTTTGAAATTATATGTATATATATAATCATATAGTGTGAATTCTTTGTGTCTGACCTCTTTCAGTCAACATTATGTTTCTGATATTCAAGTTTTTGTGTGTAGTTATGTCCATTTATTTTTATCACTGTAGAGTATCCCATCACATAAATATATCAGTATTCGTGTATCCTGTTTTCAGTTTGGGCTATTGCTGATTATACATCTTTGTTCTAGAATTTCCTTTTGGTACATTTTAAACCTGCCCACTCTCTAGAGAGTATTTTATTATTTTCTCACGGTTTTCATTTCTTTTGGTCTGTCTTACAAGTGTCTTAAGTATATTTGTTTTGTATCTTTTTTATAATTATTACATTACCTTGAGGGTTTAGAGGGTTTTTCTGGCACTTTTTCACAGTGGCTTATTTCCTCATCTGTTTTGGTATTTTTGTTATCTTTCTGCTTATCCCTTGCACCTTGCAATGTGTGAGACTCACTTTGTCTTAGGTTGATGTTGCTCTGTCTCAACAGGATTTGGATTTGCTTATACACGTGCTTTGATACATAATCTAGGTTGGGTTTATGTTCATTTATTGGCTTGGCTTTTCTTGGACTCTCAAGTAGTGTATACTCAAACTGTAGAACTCTGTGAGGGCAGGCCTGTGGTTATGAACTCTCAGGAGAATAGCTCTTCCTTATTTAGTATTCTGGCCAAGACAGATGACAGACATTTCCTATGGCCAGTAGTCAGCTGAGTTTCCTAGAACATCCTATCATTGAAGATGTAGCCTTCGGGGGCCTCAGCCCTGTGCATCCTCTAGATTCCCATCACGGGGGAGCCCAGGGCACTTTCCTGTCCCTGGAATGCTGTGCAATTCAATCCTCTCGCTTTCCAAGATAAAGGAATGTCCCCAGTTAAGGGCCAGCTCACCACTCTGATGTTCTTCCCCATTTTTTTGGTTTTTGCCTTTTTGTTTATTTCTTTGTTTAAGAGGGGATGTTGCTTTGTTGCCCAGGCTGGCCTCAAACTCCTGGTCTCAAGTGATCTTCCTCCCTCAGTCTCCCAAAGTGTCGGGATTATACTGGCATGAGCCATCATACCCAACCCTTCCCCTTCTTTTTCTACCATTGGGATTTATCTTACTCTTTCGAGTCCCCAGCTATACCTTAAAAAAGACACTTGTTAATTTTTATGCAGCATTTGTGGGAATTATTTTAGAGATTTTCAGAACCCCTAGTCTGTCATAATACCAGGATAGAAAGTAGAATGGTGCTGGCCAGGGCCTGGGGAGATGGAGAAATGGAACATTGCTGTCCAACCACTGTGAAATTTCAGTTATGCAACAGGCATAAGTTCTAGGGATCTGCCGATCCACCTTTTGCCTGTAGGTAACAATACTGTATGGTGCTCTTCAAAATTTGTTAAGAGGGTAGATCTCATGTTAAGTGTTTTTAACCACAATAAAAAAATTGTTTTTAAGAGTTGAAGACTATTTTCTGAATAAAAACAAAATGAAACCTCATAAGTAAATTCACAGTTGCCTAGTAAAGTGTGTCACACGCATAATAAAAGTGTAAAACATTCACACTCCTCACTCTCATTTAATTATCAAGAATTAATTAAGCTTTTATTTTTCTTCCATAAATTCCAAGTTCCCGATAGCTAACTTCCAAAGCTAAAAGTAATGTTACTTTTGACTCTTTTGCTACCACAAATAATACTACACTAATACCCTGGCATGTATTGTGTGGCTATGTAGAGTATATCTGTAGGAACCGTTGGTGGAGGTGGAGCTGCTGGTTAAGGGTGAGAGAAATTTTAATTTTCTAACTTTCAAATTATACCATTCAGCCTCCCTTTTGTAAACTGTTAGTTTAAATTTGCTTTTCTGTAATTGTACATGAGTGACAATTATTAACCCCAGTTAAATGAACAAAGAGTTGATCATCTGGGGGTGTTCACAGTGCTGAAATTATGAGGAAGAGATGTGGTTCAGGAGAAGCTTATTAAATGTACTTTCCTTTTTCTCCACCCCCACGCCAACATGCTGACAATAGAAACTCATTCTCAAACTGACCTTATTCAAGGTAAGAAGGTATTGTTCCAGTGTGTTGGTTTCAAGGACTTTCTTCCATGCAGAATAAATAGTAGAACTAAAATATCACTAAACCTCTAAGTAAGCAGATTATGTGCTGTCAACGGTGAATGCCCAATATATCCACAACGCAAGAACTTAAGCAGACAGAGGTATTAACTGTCATTTTATTTGAAGGAAGCCAAAAAATCTTGTGCTCACATCATATTCCTTAAAACCCCATTCTTCCAGAATGGCTACCACAGTCCCAGGCATCACCTGGAGACAGAGACGTAATACCCAGCAGAAGAAAAGAGTTTATTATTTTATGATCTCTCTGTTTGAAGAAGAAAAAATACAACACTTTCTTAAAAATTTCTAAGTGAACTTCCTCTTGTGTATTACTGGCCAAAATTGAATTACTGAATCATATGCCAACCCCAGGAAAATCAATTATTAGTGTGAGGAATACAATTTCCCTGATCGCCTTAGCCTAATCAATTTGTATCCATGACTTACACACCCTGCAACAAAGGAAAATGTAGGACTTGCTATTGATTACGTACACAAGTGTGTCTGATGTGGACAGCAAATAAGTTTGATGGTATTGTTTGTCATAAAGTTAAGTAACAGCATGAGTAATATGGCCCTCTGTGGAATTTCTTGGTGGCAGTTCAGCAAAATTTAAATTGCTCTGAAATGGAGGACTGTGATCACGGAAACAAAGTAGAGTTAGCTGATACAGTTTGGTACAAGGAAATTAACCATGGTTGGGTTTTTGAGCCATAGATATGACAATACTCAGAAATATATGTAATAATGCAGCATTCCCAAATGATTCCAATGTTGAGTTCTCCACACAAATCATTTCATTTTCTTTCAGTTGGTGTTAAAGATATTGGAGTCCTCATTTGGAAGTCACTCACTATAGCATTTATGGGAAACCGAGCTCTGAATTACAAACATCGAGTTGACAAATGAAACTCTGGAACAGAACCCACTCACCAGCTGGTGACCACCCAGTATTATTTGACTTTAAACTTGATACTTGAACATGATTTTTTAAAAGAAACTTAAGCAAGTAAACATAAAAAAAAAATACCACCTCTCTTTGACTTGGTCTTGCAATGGGCTTTGTACTGCTTTGAAATGGAATACAGTTTTATTTCCAATAAACAGCAGCCGTAACAAAACTTCACACAGACACCTGGAGAAGGGTCATTTGATGAATGCAATATTATCATTGTTTATTATAGAATTATTTACTAGAATCTGGCAGAGATCCTAAATACCATTTACCATAACTTTGGCCAATTTTCCTAAATCCATACTTCAAACTCTACCGATATAATGGGCTGCTTTAGCCAAGAATGATAGCTCTGTTACTCCCCAAATATTACCAAAACAAAGGCGTGGTCACTTCCCACAAATCCACCTGGAGTATGAGTCACCAGCTGCCCCTTGTTGATATAAAGAGATCGAAGAATGAACAGTTTTGAAATCCATTAGTGAATCACTGAGAATCCACTCAGCACAGCTTGGAGATCTCAACAGAAGCCAATTATAATTAAAGAAAGAAAAGCTCTGGGTTAAAGGAAAGCAAGCAATCCAGCGGAACCAACTAGAAAACATCAGCTAACTGCAGCGCCTTGCTGGAATTAGGGCAGACCACAGTCCAGTGCCTGCTAGAGCAATTGAAGGAAGCCCAGCTGAGAGAGAAGGTTTCAGTAAAGAAAATTAGGGAAGGTTTTATTTTTATGTGAAGTTCTTGTGAGAAGGATGTTAAGAGAAAGCGTTATCTGTTATTATTTATGATTGTTGAGCCCCACAAGCAAGCCTTTGAGTTTTTATAAGCCCACGTAGCATGTTTTTTTGTTTTTGTTTTTCCTGAGGGTAAACACTTTTATTTGTAACAGCATTGTCCATGGCTGTCAATGTATCTGATGGAAAGTACCTGTCCATAAGCATGAAGGAAATCCATGATCTTCCCCTTTAATTTGCAGAATATTACATAGTATTTTTTTTTAAAAAAGATGCAAATAGCAGCCTACTTCTTTGCTGCTAAAGAGCTTTAACGGAATTTTTAGTGAATCAGATGTGTAAGGGCTGTTGTCCTCCAAGCTGAGCTGGATCTCCCCAGTTCTTCCTAAGGTTCCTTTTGTGTCACATTCAACTCAACAGACAGGAAATAGCTCTCCTGCAGTGAAGGCCGCACAGTGGGCTCTGCTCCTAAATCCAGGGACACAGAGGAGCGCCTGTGTCCCCAAATCAGGAAGGCAGGCATCGGCGACACCCAGTGTCACAGAGAACAAGCCTTTTTGCTGCTACTGTTCTGTGCAAGTGATCACAGCCCATATGTACAGTATGATTTGGAACCTCCACACTATTTAGCATCCCTTAATTTGTATCCAGTGTGCTAACTGACCTGGAAACATTAGAAGCCCATTTCCAAGTTTCTCTTAAAAATCCCCAGGTCCCAACACACACCAACCACTTTCATCCTCAACAGGGCACGTTACGCCAGAGACAGATCCTTCTGCATGCATTTTGCCTTAATGCCAGTAAGAAAATTGATTTTTTGTTTCAGGATTTTTCAATCCAGAAGACAAAGAGATTAGTCAGCAGCTTTTAAAATGAAAGTTTCCAGGTGAGAGATTTCAACACTATTTTGTAGATCTGGTGAATTAAGATACATATTTTCAGTATTTTAGGAATTCAAATTCTAATCCTTTCCAATTCACCAACTCCCTTTATCCAAAACCATGGAATCAGAGTCTCATGAAAGGGGTCCTTAGCATTTGATTCCAAGCTTTCCCTTACAACTACATTTACAAGAAAGTATTTTGAAGCTGAGAAAACTGACAGGTCCTGTGGTTGATCTGCACAGATCTATTTCCTTTGGGCTCCAAATTCTAAAGCACGTGCCCTGGCAATTCAGGCACCAGTTTTGAATGAAGACACCCAGCATCTTGCACCTGCCTGCCAATCTCCACGTCCTTTGTAGAGGACCTGGGTGGACATGCCCGTCCCCTCCTGGGGAAGTCTGTTTACACTGCAAACTCCTGACTTCTGCATGGCGGTAGAGCTGATTGTGATACCTCTGTCCACCTATGCCAGCCCAGGTGCCTGACTTGTGTTGGGTTAACTATTCTGATAGCTTTGATATGGCCTTCCCACATGTGCCTCCTCCTACTGTGGCCGCTGTCACTCTGTCTCCACGCCCGTGACACTTGGATGCTCCAGTGACACCAGCTCCTGCACAGTACCACTCTTCAGCAGCGTTCATATCAAACTGTGCATGTCTAGCTTATCTGGGGGAAGACACTGAAGAGAGGCAGAGGTGGAGACGTGAAAGAAGACAGCAAAATCACAGGGCTTCGCAAGAGAAACTGCTTGCTTAAAGATAATTTCTTCTTCTGATTACAAAAGTTACACATGCTCATTGTCAAAATGCTGGAAAATACAGAGAAGTTTAAAGAAGGAAGAAGTTACCATAATCATACTACCCAGCTAACATTTCGGTGTATTGGTAGTAGGGAAATTTCTGGTTCTCAAGGAGGAAGGTATCTATCCCTAATCACAGAGGTTTTTTCATGCTCTTAGGCCCTAAGTTATAGCATTTTAATGGGAGATTTCTAAGAAGGAAGGTATTTCTGGAATAGCATTCCTTCCCTTTCTTCAGCAGATCTGTCAAATTATTCAGCTTTCTTGACTAATAGATGCTATGGATAGAGCATCTCTCTCTCTCTAAAAATCTCAAAAAAAGCAAGTCTTATTTATTCAGGATTTGAAGAGAAATATTCAGGAAGGATATTTCATCAAACCTGATTCATATATTATGCACTGTAATGATGCTAGACACAAAACACAAGATTTCTTGATAGATGGTCAGAATAAATTACACCAACTGCATTAGCTCAGCAGCAGTCCTGCCCGGATCTCAGCGCCTGAGCTTCTCATCTGCGTATGGTTGCTCAGCTTGGTCACTGAGACATGCAAAAGGGAATGGACATTTTCCATGAACAACTAAATCCTTTCCAAAATCTGTCAAAATGTTTACTAAAATGTAGCTTCTTTGTTTATCAGATGAACTGTGGTAACAGCAGTTATGAAACTTATCACAGTTCATCTGATAAACTACATTTTAGTAAACATTTCAAAGTGAAGCAGATATGAGAGAGAACAAAATTATTTGTGTTTACATGAGACTTGGAATTGTTAAAATTTTTATATCTAGCATATAAAAAGGCTGCTTATGTTAAAAATTGATAGTAACTAAATATATAAGACCAAAAGAATACTAATAATGTGAATTAAAATGAAATCTTAGCTTGGTTTATAAACTATGAAATTTGACTAAAATCTATTCTGTATATATGTTCTAGTTTTAGAATATAAACTAGAACTAGAATCTAAGTAGTAGCCAATTGGTAACTAGTGTCTGACTAGGATCTAAACCAGTTCAGATTAAACCATTGCAACACTACTCAGAAAAGCATATGGTCAAGATCTTCCGCTATGGAGGTTAACAAGAAATGCCCATCTATGTAACGGTAATTTAAAAACTGATAGTGGTATATTACATTCCAGTGAATGACATAAATTATAGTCTTTTTAACCCTCTTGCAAATATACATGGTATTTGAGAAAAACGTTGCTTCAGAACAGGTAAAAGAATATGCCTGGCCAAAATAAGTTTGGCTACCCAAAATGGTAATGGCTTAAGCCTTTTGGTTTTTATCTTTGTTAAAGGCAGCGAGTGACATTTTAATCTTCTTGCGCAGGTTTTTCTAAAACACAAAACGCTTTCTGTGAAAACTCGCCACAAATGCAGAAAGGGAAAAGCGTTCACAGATGCACACAGATTCCAAGAACTCTCTCACACTATCTCAGGAACTCTTACTGCTCCCTAGAAACTGTTTTTCATCAGAATGGGGAAAATAACACGACTGGTACCTGCAATTTCTGACACCAATTTCACATCTAATCTCTGTAGGTATTTAACGGACTCAAGGCCTAACTGAAACTGCTGCTAACTATTGATTTATTGAGGTGTTCATCCCAGGTGGTTTATGGGGACTCTGTAAATATGGGCTGATAATAGTAATGGTCAAGTTCCCATAATTTCTTAATTTCAGTTTATTTATTTATAATATTTATGGCTGTAAGATCGAATCTGGTGATTATCTGTGCTGGGGGCAGAAATTTCATTTCTAAAGGATGACGGTAAATATAAGCATGTTGTTGGTTGAATGTTCAAAAACATATTTCAAAAACCAAGTACTAACAGCTAAGGGGAAAAACTCACACGATGAACCAGAAGTGTATGAAACAAGGAATAAAATGGAAAAGGAGAAGGCATGAATGTTGGAGGAATTTAAGTTATGGATGAAACTACAGTGAACATTCAGGGTATGTTGGGAGACGAAAACTGAAGCATCCTTTTACTCGGTAGCAAAAGTGACCGGGATCAAGGGTCACTCCCGGATACAGGTATCCCGGAGCACCTCCACAATGGCTTCCAGCCCAGACCTTGGTCGTGGGAAGGAGTCCCATGCTCTCATTTTTGGCACAAACAGAGTTTGACTCTCACCACAAAACAGCATCAGACAATGTCACAGGCTGTGCTTCTCACAAGGTTTTTTGATTGTTAAGTTCATTTTTCCTGAACTCAAACATTGTGGGAAGAAGTAGGTCATAATATCCATTTCCCTCTAAATTGATCCAGAGCTTCCAGAAATCTGAAGACCAGTGAAGCCAAGGTTTCTTCCAAACATAGAGTTGTGTGAAATCACTATGTAAAACTGTCAGCATTATTTTGGTGGCAAGTTCTGTCCCCATCTTGGCTCTCC
Organism: Gorilla gorilla gorilla; assembly: GCF_029281585.2. Taxonomy (NCBI): domain Eukaryota; kingdom Metazoa; phylum Chordata; class Mammalia; order Primates; family Hominidae; genus Gorilla; species Gorilla gorilla. Next base: position 156,974,970 of record NC_073230.2, read on the forward strand.
TCCCTGCCTCTCCCACAGCCTGGTACAGTCGGCTGTAGAGTTCGGCCCTGAATACCTGCTGGATTTACACCTAGCAATGCATGTGTTGATCTCATTGATGTGAAAATCATTTTACAAAGAATTCCCACTGCATTTTCTTTAGCATGGCATTCACATTCCCCCATAGTGTGGTCCCAAAGCACTCCTGGTCTTCATCTTCTAGGTTCCTCAGAGGGGACCTCCTAACATCAGTCTGGGAATTCTCTGTCTCCTGTGGGATCCAGGACCTGGACCACCCAGTGTCCTTCCAACAGGCCTGAAACCTTCCTATGTGCAGGTGTGGAATGCTGCTTTCGCTTCTTGCCTCCCAATATCTTACTGATTCTTCAGTTCCTTGTTGTAATCTCCCTCATTCAGAGTTGTTTTGTGTTTGTGTTTTGTTTTGTTTTGTTTTTTGAGACAGAGTCTAGCTCTGTCACCCAGGCTGTAGTGCAGTTGTGATATCTTGGCTCAGTGCAACCTCCATCCCCCAGGTCTAGGAGATTCTTGTGCCTTGGGCTCCTGTGTAGCTGGACTTACAGGTGCATGCCACCATACCTGGCTATTTTTTATATTTTTAGTAGAGACAGTGTTTCACTATGTTGCCCATGCTGGTCTCAAACTCCTGGCCTCAAGTGATCCGCCTGCCTTGCCCTCCCAAAGTGCTGGGGTTACAGGTGTGAGCTATCGCGCCCATTCTCAGGGTATTCTTTTTTTGGGGGGAGGGGTGTGGGGGGAGGGTGGGGAGAATGGAGTTTCACTCTTGTCACCCAGGCTGGAGTGTACTGGCATGATCTCAGCTCACTGCAACCTCCACCTCCTGGATGAACGATTCTCCTCCCTCAGCCTCCCAAGTAGCTGGGATTACAGGTGCCTGCCACCACGCCCAGCTAATTTCTGTATTTTTAGTAGAGACAGGGTTTCACCATGTTGGTCAGTCTGTTCTCGAACTCCTGACCTCAGGAGTGGTCCATCAGCCTTGGCCTTCCAAAATGCTGGGATTACAGGCATGAGCCACCACACCTGGCCAGAGTATTCTTTATTTAATTCTCTGAGTAACCAGAAGCCAAAGGATATTGCTTCACCTTTAGTTGCCATGTAATTGAGGCATACCTCATCATCAGCAGTACACTTGTTGGTTTTCTATACTGGATTACACACCTTTTGGAGGCAGGGGCTACTTTTATTCTTCTTTAAATCTTCACCTGCACTAGCATGCTAAAACAAGGAAAGGAAAGTTTTATCTTCTATACTGGAAACAAAGAAAAACAAGGGTAATTCATCTTACTTTTATCACTAGTCTCCGATTAACTACATGTTCAAGTTTACTGTATAGTATATCTATGTGATCTAGGCAGGCATATTTCCCCTCAAATATATAATACAGCAAAATAAAGTGCAAGTTGTGTTTGGTGAAGGTAAATGACTGAACTTTTACTATCATCTTCTCACTCTGCTGATAAATCATCTTTGAGAATTCGTATTAATTTTGGTCAAGAAATACACAAGTTAAATCCATTTTATTCTTTTTTTTAACATTGGGAGGACTAAGTGAATAAAGAAGGAGTGAATTATATGATTGTCTACCCCACAGTTTCAGTAAAACGATATTTTTTCCTGCAATATATTTATGATCTGCCTTAAAACCATAGAATCTGGCTTAAGCCAAAGCAACTGTATCTTCCTTTATTTTTTAACAATAAACACCTTTAATTATCTTCCTTCCGACTACTTTGTTGTAACACACAATGTGTTTGTCTCCTGAGGAGAGCATAAAAAAGGAGCCCAGCATGACTGAATGCAACCATAATTAAAGAAAAGCTAAAAAGGTCAAAAACAAGAATGTGGTAAATCTTAAGCAACTCCCCAGAACAGGCGCCACCTGCCACTTTGTGCTGACACCGTCAATCATTGAATCGATTACTGAATACTTTCTTGCATTTCTTCTTCTCCACCTTGTGCCCATGTTAAGCAGGAAGGCATCATATTTTCATTAGCACCTGTTTTGTTTTTTCACCTTCTGTAGACTGTTGAGTGAATTTCTAATAATAAAGCCAAAAGGAAAAATAATGGCAATATGATTGGACAAGCAGTTTCAGAATCAAGGTAGGATGCCTTTTTGTTGGTGGAGGTTTTTTGTTTTTGTTTTGTTTTTGGACTTGTTCTCCCTCATATCAAATAAATTTATTAAACACACCTGAACACTTGTTATGTGCCACTGTCGGCCACGTATTAGGGACACGGAAGAACAATAAGACATACTCCCTACCAAAAGAGGCTTATGGTTTAGAAGGAAGACACAGTCTTGTAAACAGGTAAGTAAAATAAAATGTGAGCTGCACTATGCTGGAAGTCAGCCCAGGGTGGCCCAAGTAGACCATAGCCAGTCTACATGAATAGGGAGACACGGGGGACAGCTTTCTAGATGTCCCTAACGCTGAATCCTAAAATATGAGAAGCATTTCTAGGGTGCCAGAGTGGAGAAAACACCTGACTTGTGGGAGAACGGAAGGCTTCGTGTTCATTCAATGGATCAACTATCACTGGGCATCTCCACCTGCGAGAGACGGCGCTAGCCCCTGGGGATCCAGTCCCCGGTGAGCTGGAAAGCTACTCTGTGCTCTCAGAGGACTTGGAACAGAGAATGCAGACAGGGTGGCAGGAATGCAGGAATGTGCTCACAGTGCAGGAACCTGGTGGCTCGCAGAGAAGGGCACCAAACTTAGACCTGGGAGATCAGGACCCTCTCCCCCAAAACCTGGAGGATTGCTCCAAAGCTGTACCGAGTCAGTGGCGGAGGCCGGGTGAGCGTGGCGAAGGGCATCAGACACGGTATACCTGCTCCACCTTTCCCTTTTGTTTTGTTGTCACAAGAGGCACTACTTCGCTGCCTCCGTCTCCTCTGTGGGTGGAAAGGGTGGACCCAAAGGAACAGAACGCTGTGGCCACTTGACGATGGTGTTGATAGGGACTTATCTTGCTCTCTCTCCCTGGACACACTCTTTCTAGGCCTGCAGCCTCTCTCCTCCCTTCCCATTTCCAAAGCCTCTGCCCCAACCTGATCCAAGTATTATATGTAAACCTGTCATTAGGGTTCTTTAAATCAAGGCTTTTTGATGACAAAAAGAGGGTTTTAAAAAAAAAATGTGGCTCACGCCTGTAATCCTAGCACTATGGGAGGCTAGGCGGGCAGATTGCCTGAGCTCAGGAGTTCGAGACCAGCCTGGGAAACGCGGTGAAACTCCGTCTCTACTAAAAACACGAAAAATTAGCCGGTCGTGGTGGCAGGCGCCTGTAGTCCCAGCTACTCGGGAGGCTGAGGCAGGAGAATTGCTTGAACCCGGGAGGCGGAAGTTGCAGTGAGCTGAGATCGTGCCACTGCACTCCAGCCTGGGTAACACAGGGAGACTCCGTCTCAAAAAAAAAAAAAAGAAAAGAAAAGAAAAAGAATCTGTAAGAATATCCAGTGTGGCTTCTCCCTCTGGAATGAGTAATAATCTTAGTGACCATGGCTATGGGAATACCCGGGTTCCATCAGTGTGCCCTGTGTGGTTTTGGTTTGGGCTGCATTGGCGTGGCCTGTTTTTTTGTTTTTGTTTTTGTTTTTCCCTTATTACTGTTCGTGGAGTGTTTTAGTTTGTTTTTTTGTTTGTTTGTTTGTTTGTTTGTTTTTTGGACTCTGAGAATGGATGTCTAATGCTCTCGTCTCCCTGGCAGGACCCCCTGTGTCTGCAGTTTCTCTCGTAGCCACACCGTGTGCCCGATCATCAGTGCTAGGAAAATAATGATGAGAACAGACCTTTCGAAGCCCGATTATCAGAAAGAGTGTCTTCATGCTTGAAATCTGAATATAAAACAGACGCCCCTGAAGTGCATCCCTGTGACACTGCCTGTACAGCACCGTTAAATATCTCATCGGCGGTAATAGCTTAAGACTACTGTGCTCAGTCACTTCTTTGGGTGTCACTCATAGCAATCCCCATCCCTGCCATCATCATTATCACACAGCACTGCCGTAATGACAATTATAAAGATGTTAGAAAGCTGAGACAAGTCATTCCGAATTAAACCTCAGCTCCCATAGGTCCTCTGAAATTACCCATTTCCAATATCTCCATTGTTTCCCTACCCAAAAGCAAAAAGGGGAGACAAATGTCTCTTGAGCGATGCACAAAATACATTATAAGCCTGGGAATAATCAACGCTAACTGTGTTCAGTAGAGAGAGATGCACTGTGACTAAGTTTCAGTGAATTTTAATGGCATAATTTTTAGCCCAGAAAGCAAGCTCATGTGTGCCGGAGTGATTAATGATAGAGTTTATGCAGCTCATTGGTCATACTTAAATTAGTTTAAATATTCATCTGTTGTTTTGTTATAATGAATCTCCCTGTTTCTTTTTATTTCTGTTGCCCTGAGTGTTTCCTCTTGTCTGGTTGGAGGATGTTTGCCTGAATTGGGAAAGAAATGCCAATAGCCCTGTAGGTGACAATGCACCCAGGCTGCTGAAGATCAGGGAAGATGAGGCAATAAACGCTTCATTTCACACTATGAAATGCACACACAGCTGCACCAGCTTCTTGAGTGAGATGTCTTGGTGGATTCTGTGAGGCGCCAGGTCAGAGATTAAACTTACTGATTTGTGGCACATGAAGCCATTGGATGAAGTTGGATGCTGTTTGCTGTCCCTGGGACTTCTTTAAAGTCCACACATCAATCTTTATACCAACTCCCTGAAAGTCCTCCTTTTATGAGCATTCATAATTTACATTTTGACTTGGAAAGTCCTGTAACTCTACCTTCTGGGATTTTATGAATTTTCCTCCCAAATACAAAACTCTCTAGATGCTGAAATTGCATTTGTGGTGAAGAAGGGAAAGGCCATAAGAGTAACTTAATAAGACTTTTTATTACAGAACTGAAAGATCTTTCAAATTCACATGAAAAGAGGCCTGCACTTGACACTGTCCTGACTATATAACAACATCTAGAAGTAGACAGTGTTGCCTTTTTATGCTATATCCTTGGGAGTACAATTTACAAATAGTCTACTACACACTTCTTGCACTTGTGAATCACCCATATAGATCAACCTTTAAAAATGTAAAAAAAAAAAAAAAAAAAAAAAAAAAAAAACTTTATAACATCCTGAGAATTAATCCTTGGAGAGCTGGCTACATACAGAATGAAAAATTCCAGACACCACAAGTAGTTAGAGCTCAGCTTCCCGGATAAATCAGTTAATTTGGAAATTGTGGCCTCCATACCCGCTAGGCATGTTTGTTCATCTGTTGTTCTCCTCCCTGTCTCCTAGCCACAGTGAAAGAAAATGAGGTGTGGTGTACACACACTTCTAGCTATGAAAGCAACTGCATGATACTGGAAACACAGTGTCTCCAAATGTTTCAGCCTTGGGGGCTTCCCTCATTATTACTATCTGAATAGAGTGCTTCAGTCCGCTATGATACTTTACTCTAGGAAACCCAGCTTTGTTCCTCACATTATCAATGACTTCCAGGAGTGTTCAGGAAGGACCCAACTTTTACACTCACTATTCAACATGTTATTACCATGCTGCTAATGTTTAGCTTTCTTCTACATTATTTGACCCCCAAAACAGACACTATAACCCAACTAATATAATTCTGTTATAGCATGTTACAAGTTTTTAGTGAAGGTGAGAATCATCAAATTGCATATGGGATGTTATTATTCTTCATATCCATCAAAGTACAGGAAGTCCTTCACAGGCAGCCATCTTTTTCTCCGGGCCACACCAGAGAAGCCCCCTGCCTTCTCCTTTCTTTGAGTTTCAAGGACTGAACTTCATGTCTCACAAGCAGTCAGAGGTGGAAGCAAATGAAATTGCCTTTGCAAAAATTCTAACAGTGAGAGGAATCTAACCTGACTCCATCTTGCTTCTAACCTCACAAGCTAGCTGACTTTGTTAGCTTTAAAACAAAAATGATACATCCCTTCCTGAAACTAACCCCTCCTTGCTTAGGGACTGAAACCATGTTTGTAAGTCTAATGAAAGGACATAAGATTAGGATTATGGGAGGGGCCTGAATTCTGCTAAGATATATGCATAGTTAAACAATAACCAGCTATTGTTCCAGAGGTACAAGATTTGTAACTTCTCCAACTGCTCCTTTAGATAATATCCATATGGTCGAAACCTAAGATTGGGCTTTGAGATATTTTCCAGACTTTTGCATTTGGTTTGACCAGCTGATGCCACCTGAACCCAAGACTCATACCAGGGAACTGGCTCAACCAGTCCTGTGACCTTCATCCAGATACTGACTCAGTGCACAAAGACCGTTTTGGACATTCCTATGATTTAATCCCCAGTCAATCCACAGCACCCATTCCCCATCCCCCTACCCACCAAATTACCTTGAAAAACACTAGCCTCCAGGCTTTACTATCTCTCATCCTTCTCTTGGCTGGCCCTGCAATAATTAAGTTCTTTCTTTGCTGCAATACCTGCTATACTCAATGCATTGACTTTTCTGAGCAGCAGGCAAGACTAACCCATCAGGCTGCTATACAAATACTTCCTGTTACCTTAGTACTCAAAACAATCTACGGTCCCTCTTCTCAACCTTTCTTTCTTAATTATTTAATCTCTGTTACCATTCTTACACTTACTTACTTGCAATAACATAATACTTACTCTTTCTGTAATAACTTGCAGGTTATAATTGGATCATGAGTGACCTCTCCCCAAATTCATTTATCTCATCTTAAGCCTAATGAATGAAAAAATTATCCATAATGAGAGAAAACAGCAGGCTCCTTTTCATAAAGAGATGTTTGAAAACAAGTATTTTTGGAAATAATATATTAAGATGCCTATGTTGCTATATGACCGATTCTAATGTGTTTAGGCCTTGCTAATATATCTGTATGGGACAATCTCCTTCTTAAAATTGTCACACTGTATTGTTTCCTCCAGTCCAGGATAGCAGGACTTTTTGACCTGAAAGGAAAAGGTAAGGCAAGGGCAGAGGTTGGACCCTTGTCCCTTAGGACAAAGCAGGCAGATTTACATCACTGCCTTCCAGGAGATGACAGCTTACCCCCAAAAGTAAAGAAAATGTGTACTTTAAAAAATACTAGCCAGATGTGGCGGCTCACACCTGTAATCCCAGCACTTTGGGAGGCCGAGGCAGGCAGATTGCTTGAGTTCAGGCGTTCAAGACCAGCCTGAGTAATACAGTGAGGCCTCGTCTCTACAAAAAAAAAAAAAAAAAAATTTAAATTAGTATGATGGTGCAGGCCTATAGTCACAGCTACTCAGGAGGCTGAGGTGGAAGGATCACTTGAGTCCGGGCGGTCAAGGCTGCGGTGAGCCATGATTGTGTCACTGCCTTTCAGCCTGGGTGACAGAACAAGACCCCGTCTCAAAAATATATATATGTTTTATACTTCTCAGTGTAGAAAAGCCATTTAAAGCATTCTGTGTAGGGGGAATAAAGTGAGACACAACCTGAGTATTATAATGAGCACTGAATTTGTAGTAAAAAGAGTAAGTCGGATTCTTATTTTGCCTCCTGCAGGCTTTGCACTTTGAAAAAATTATTTACATTCTCTGGGCTTTGGATCTCTTGTTTTTAAAATTCAAAGTTTGAACCAGATACCCCCCCACCTCATACAGCTTGAAAACTCTACAAGACTCAAGTTTAAAACTTCTGCATTCCAATAAAAGTTAGAACCCTAATCCTCTTGCTACAGGCTAGCAAGATTTCTCGTATGAAAATAATCACACTACAAATCAGTACCTGAGGTCTACCAAAACCTCATGTTGTCAAAACCAAATTGTTATCTAACTATTTGAAACCCGCCACAGCCCTTTCTCATACCATTAATGTCAAAGCACATCCTCTGAGCAGAGGCAGCAGTCACTGTTTTTGTTTTGTTTGTTTGTTTGTTTGTTTGTTTGTTTCTGAGCTTTCTCACATACTAACAGAGGCTTTGATGCAAAATATAGAGCAGTTTCTGACCTAAGGGACTTTGGACCAACAGATATCATGCTAGCCCTAATTTCCTCTGTGGGTTTTCACATGACTGTGTGTGAGAAAAGCAAGAGATTTCAGATCTAAACAAGACCCACTATATGAACTAACGAAAATATTGGGTGTGTGGTCCACAAAACAGCCTAAATAAGTACTTCTCTCTGAAAGATCCCTTTCTCCATAGGCCTATTCAGATTAATATCTAGTTTTCTTCACATTAAAGTGTATATGACAGTTGTCATGATAACTTAGTGAAAAGTTTAGCCAATAGAATCTATGTAGCACTTTTAGGCTTCTCCTGCTCTCTGAATTTTTTCTTATTTTTCTTTCTCTCAAATTCAGCCCACCTAAAGTTTCTGACAGTCTGTTTACCAATCAGGAAAAGATTTAATTCTTATTTGTCTTAAGGCAGACATCCAGGATGGACAGTGATTATGGGTTCATGGAATGTTACAACTGGAAGAGTTTATAGGATTCATCTGGTCCCTTATTTTCCTACTTGTCAAATGAAAACAATCACCAGGGAATGTGTTGAAAATATAGATTTTTAGTCTCCACTCCAACCTATTGGGTCAGAATCTCATCAGACACAAGAGAATCTGTACTTTTAACAATCATACCATCAAGCAAATTTGAGAAACACTGATATAATCCTATGATTTTATTTTGTAAAGAGGTTTATTTTGATTATACATGGTCATATATGAAAAAAAGAAAGGATTTCATAGCCTTTCGTGAAAGAGTTGACTGCTTCATATCAGTTATAAAACATAAATTGAAAATTATTCCTGAGGTTGAAACACTCAACTTGGGCCTCTCAGTTTCTGAAACTCTTGACTTTGCTGATCCTAAAATGACAATGATTATTTTATGTTAATTACAGAAGTCACCTTCCATTCTCTCCCAACCTCAATAACACCTGTAGATGATATCAAATCGAGGCATGTAGAGCCACACACTATTTTAAAAATGTAGCATTCCTTCATACTCATAAACATTCTCTTAACCTTAAAATATGAAATAATCTCCAAATTTTCACAAAAATGAGTGCCCACCTGAACTAAAGTTTTTTTACACCTTTAAAAATGTAATCGTACAGACGAAATTGGTGTCATAAGGTTACTTTCACTAAAATAGTATATCCCTCTAAAAACAACGTTCACCCATTTGCAATCATTGGAAAGTCATAGAAGGTGACTAGAGTAACTGATTTCTCTCAAGAACAAATTCATGCTCTCCAAAGGAGATCAGGGTCTGTTTAGAAGACTGAGGTCTAATAATCAAGGTTGCCACCTGGTAGATCTCATGTTCCACACATTTTGATAACTTTGCTGATTTCAGGAATATGGGAAAAGTCAGTTTAACCCAGGCTCTCTGAACCAATGTCTCAGATCAAACTGATGACCCCCGGACAGCAAAAATGTGACCAAGGTGGAAGGATCACTTGAGTCCGGGAGGTCAAGGCTGCGGTGAGCCATGATTGTGTCGCTGCCTTTCAGCCTGGGTAACAGAACAAGACCCCGTCTCAAAATATATACATATGTTGTATACTTCTCAGTGTAGAAAAGCCATTTAAAGCATTCTGTGTAGGGAGAATTAAGTGAGACACAACCTGAGTATTATAATGAGCACTGAATTTGTACTAAAAAGAATCAGGCTTAGCCTTCACTTCACAACCCAGGTTCACATGGGTCCTTCCTGTGCATCCCAAGGTCAGGTTTAACCACATCAACCTCGAAGCCTTCCAAACAGAAAGCATTTGGAAACAACACCATCTCCCCAGATCATTCTACAGTATGAAGCCGTGAAACTGATGGCTCTCGGTTCCCCTATTCCTGGAACACAAGTCTTCAGTTTTAGATTTGGGGGAAAAGAAATCATCATAGTATGACAATTGGGAGAAAATTATGTTTTTGTTTTCATATGTCTCCAAATAAAATCCCAATCATATTTTGTACAAAATTTCCATTTTTTATTATTAAAATTTCATTATTTTCAGGCAGCCATTGAAAAAGATTGTGCCCTACCAGAATCTGGATGTCCTTTTGGGCAACACACTTACCTCTTTTAGGAGATGTTAATTTGAGTGAGTTTTCACCATTCTATCTACTGCATTCGTAAATTTCCCTTTTTGATTATTCTAGTCAGGTAATAGTGAGCTCAGCAAAACAAACACATGCACAACTCCAAAGTTCTATGCTTAATGTCAGTTATAAATTTCACCAAGTAGCTAGAAAAGCAGCTATAATAAAGAATATTCTAATTAGTCTTAGAGGCATTATGTGGCAGAAAATATGGAATTTTTTTTCTTTTGCAGAGTTTGCTAATTGCCCCCAACAATAGGTGTGAATCTCTTTTGTTATACTTGCAGAAAATATATAGGTTTGACTTCCATCTGGGACACTCTAGAGAAATGAAGGAGTTGCATAAAATTTTTAATGCTGTGAACAGCTAGACACAAGTTACATAGCTGCTGAAATGAAACTATATAACAATTTCTCTATATAAACACATTCTGAAAACACTTTGGGTAAATGGAGATATTACTGCCACCCTACAATTGATGATTTCCATAAATATCAGCATAGCATCCATACTATCTTTTAATTACAATTTTAAACCTGCGAATATAATACCTTGACTCGATGGTAGTCTCAGAGAATGTATGACTATATTTTATTCCACCACATATAAATTTGTAGAATAGGGTCTTAGTGCTTAGCTCTGTGAGAACTATCCAACTGTTTGATGATAAAAGTTGAGGAGTTGTTTCTGTGACCAAATATGAACGTAAGACCAATTATCTGCAAATACTCCTGTAAGGTATATTTCCAGTACTGTTTTATGTTTGGCAGGATTGTGGTGGAGAAGAACAGGGAGATGTTCTAAGTGTTTAAAATTATTTTTACATCCTAGAATCAATGTCTTCTTAATATCATACTCTTTGGTTGGAAATCCTCAGAGGACAGACACTCAGTGAATAACCTTTAACTAATTTCCAACCCATTTGAGTATGCCAGGAAAATAGCATCTTCCAAGTTCTAGTCTAGGTGTTGTATCTCTCTGTGTTGCTTTCCAGCTGCTATAGCCCAGTTAAATTACCAAGTGCTGCTGATCCTTTGGAGCTTTTCTTAATCCTCTTTTGACCTCTCTAATTTGAATTATTCTGTGTCATCAACAAAGATGTAACAGTTAGGTCTCTGTGAAATCACAAACTAGAATTGCAATTAGAGTTTCTTAATCGTTGTGCATATTGTATTGTTGCATGGGGAAAGAAAGTATTGGAATTTAATTAAAAGAAAGGGGAATTGTCAATGTACTTAATATGCCATTATATTTTTTCTTTTAAAATATGGAGTTAAAGAAAAGTTTGATTGTCTTTAATAGTTGCAGTTATCTACCAATGGGGACTACTGAATATATATGCTGGGGAAATTCAATGTCAAGGAGTAATGTATGCTTGAGGAAAGTGTCATTAAAATAAGAATCAGAGGATTAGGGATTCTCTAAGTTTTTAAAAATATATATATTCTTAGTTCTTCTGGTTCTGGGCCCATTCCTTTGTTTGTAGAGTTACAAAAAACATGACTGTTTGGTAATAATTTTCTTTATCTAGCTCTTTTTTTTTTTTTTTTTTTTTTGGCAGGTGGTAAAGTTTATTCTTGTAATTTCTTGAGAAGCGTACAGCATATTTTCATTTAGATGAAGTTCAAAAACAAAAATAAACTATTAAGTGATTTAGGGCTACAAAATGTGGTCAACTATAAAGAATATCAAGGGAACCATAAATCCCAAATCTGGGAGAGCAGTTTCATCTGAGTCAGGAGGAAATAAGTGGATGGAATCAGGCGGAAGCACATAGCGTAAAAGAAAAATTGCACCAGACACTCATTAAAAATGGCAGAGAGACTTTCTTTGAAACGATTGTAATATGGATTAAGACTATTGCAGTAGGGGAGAGATTGAACTAGACTCCATTGGCACAAAAGACTGGAAAGTTTTCAAGCATGGAGTGAGCCAGAGAACAGGTACTGGAAGATGGTGGGACGATGTGATTAGGCCATCTGCATTTCCTAATTGGCACTTCCAGAATTTAGGCTCCTTACCCTTCCACAGAGACTGAGAGACTGGGGCCCTCCCTTCTTGGTAACAACATTTCAAAGGGATAGCTTCCGGGTCCTTGAGAAAAACACTCCTGGGCTGTAAAAGGTTTACCTCTCAAAGGGCAGAGTAAGAATTTACAATTGCAAGTTTTCTAATGTAAATGCTCTAAGAAAAGAGAAGTCAAAGGCCTAGAGTCAGGAAGAAAGCTGTCTGAAGTTTAGTCAAGCTGAAAGGAACTTAAAGCCTCCTTGGTCAACAGTAAGCTTCAGTGATAATGCTGAGGTCTTGTTTTCTAAAATTAGGTGGGAAGTCCGCTGGTCATTGTATCATGACACCTTACACCTTACACATACTTTAAACATTTTCTTTAGTATTTAGTAGAAACAGAAATACTACTTAAGTGCTACTTAATAGAAAGTAAATCAATAGTATTCAACAGAAGCAGAAACGTATTTAATAGCACTAAATAGAAGTATTAATAGCATCCAGTAGATACAGAAATGTTTGGCCCAGGGTCAGTGGTGTTGCCCAGGGGAATAGCCTTCCTGGGTAACATACGCTGAGATTGCTGAGTGGACAAGGTATTTCCATGTGCCGAATTTACACAGTGGACCTCTTTCCTTTTTCCTGGCTGCACTCGGTCTCTCTGAAGTGAATGGCAGTATTTTTACCCTCGGTTTACTGAGGAGGAGACTCAGTCAGAGAGGACATTAATTGTTTCTTCCTAATATCACAATGAACTCTCATTCCCTAAGGCTATGTCACTCCCTAGAACTAAGTTATCTACTTAGGGAAGATCATTCATCACTGCCAGGTCTCCAGGGTAACATCAAGGCTTTATTGTTGCAAGTCGACAAATCGCCTCCCATCTGTCTGCGCTGACTCTGTGACTGCAGCCGCACGGTGCCCTAGATGTTTCCCCAGTGGTCTGAAAGAATTAATGTGCCTCCCTAAACATCTAACTTAATGCTAGGGAGGGGCTTAGGCAATGGGGGAAATCCGCCTGGTAGAGATGTTCTGGATGACAGTAGGTTGTGCTAATCTGGCTGTGGTCATGGCTCTATTGGGGAGACATTGACAGTCCATCTATGTCTCACTGAAAGATCTTTGTGATATCTACAGGGGCACTGGGGAACTAACATTTCAAGAAAATAATAGCGCCAGCAGGTACAGATGGTGTCTCAGACAAAGCTTCTGGGCTCTCCCTGAAGCTTGACATCACATCAGTGTGTGTGCAACTCTGCATGTGGTTGGTGAGTACAAGGACAAGAGACAGAGAGGGTAGGAATCAGACCGAAGGAGCTACCGTGCTGGAGCCCAGTGAAAGGTGCCAGGAGAACTCATGGCCTCTCTGCTCAGATCTCAAAACCAGAGGAAATGACAAAGAACCAGAAGAACAAAGGAGAAGTGACATATGGGAGGAGACACCCAAGGGAAACGTTCAAGGTCCCAACATGATACCTTATTTGCAGAACATCCCCCAAAACAAAGAAATCCTCTGCACTTGTTCAGAGGATTTCTGATCAACAGCAGCCAACCCACAGAAGCAGCAGCCCTTGGGCACTAAGCAGAAGAGAGAACCAATGAGGAGCCATTCACCTCACCTGCTGACGCGAAGGCTGCTTGCCAGTTTTAGGGGTTTTCTATGTTGATGAGCACTTTGGATTGTTCTGAGAAATTCCCCCTCAACACAAAACACACTCTTTAATGAAGAGATCCCATATTCCTGGCTCAAAAGTTTGACCCTTGAATCATTTATATCATTTCATTTTGTTGTAGTCCATGAATTCATGAAAGGCACAGAGTGACCCAGGGCTGGATATCAGCCAGGTTCCACGCAAACAGAGTGACTGGGATGACTGGATCCCAACACTCAGTGACTCTCCCATTCACCAAGCTCCCTAGTGGTCTAGAATAATACCCAGCCACACACCTAGCAAGGGCTCATAGATCTTAAAAAGTTACAGAACTACTGCCACTGAGCAGATTTTTCATGTCTGTATCTGCTTGCCTGCCAGATTTCCTTCCTCTTCTATCTCATTGCTGAATTTAAAAATACTTCTAAGTCTATATACATTATAATTGGGTAAAATAAGAAATTCTTCGTAATTTAGAAGATGTATCTCTTTCCTGAAGACTTCCTCCTACTCCACCCCCAATCTCCAGAGGGACATTTTTACCCTTAAGATTCTTTTTTTTTCCTTTATTTCTTCTAAAAAAAAAAATGGGATACATGTTCAGAACGTGCAGGTTTGTTACACAGGTTACATGTGCCATGGCGGTTTGCTGCACCTATTGACCCATCCTCTAAATTCCCTCCCCTTACCCGCCACTCCACAAAGGCCCTTGTGTGTGCTATTCCCCTCACTGTGTCCATGTGTTCTCAATATTCAACTCTTACTTATGAGTGAGAACATGCTTAATCCTGAGATTCTGAGCAAGACAACATCCTTTAGAGATGTCTATTGCTTGGAATGTTTTAATCTGTTAGATTTTTGACTGCACATATTAGCTTTAAGAAATTAGAATGGAGCCTTAACACGTTCAGTTTGTTTTCACTATTAATTTCTCTATAAATTATGTCAGATTGCGTTTTTTATAGTATGTGCAAGTGTATGTGCATATACATATACACACAGAGAGAGGCTTTGAGCTAAGGATGGTGGATTGCCCACATCTGTTTAAATCTTCTCCCTACCAGGAAACTAGCAGCAAGCATATTACCTCTTCTTACCCCCTCCTATATTCCTGCCAAGGAGGGAATTTTAAAACTCTTTCAAGGAGAAACAGGTAGCCAGTGATCATCAAACATTAGAGAAAGCATTCACCATGACAGAGGCAGGAAAAAGAAAATTCTAAAAGAAAAACTCTAGAATAAACAAAGACATAGTAGGAATCATAAGAAAACTCTTAAGTGAGCAATGCTGACATGCCTGCTCCTGGTACCATTATTAGCGGAAAAGTAGATACAAAATGCTTTGATATAAATGAGACATCTACATCTATCAGGTTAACATAAAGTGAACAGATGAATTTCAAGTGATAGAATTTCCTGTGTGTAGCACCCATATTAGAGGTTATAAGAGGATAAAATTTAAAGTAAATTTGGAATCACCCAGTCTAATGTCCTCATTATCAGGGCTGTGGTTTAATTGTTCCCCCCAAAGAGCATGTGTTGGAAGGTTGACCCCCAATGCAGGGATATTGGGAGGTTAAGCCTAATGGGAGGTGTTTGGGTCATAAGGGCACCACTCTCATGAAGGGATTGATGCTGTTATCTTGGAAGTGGATTCATGGTCTTGGGAATGTATTTCTTATAAAAGCATGAGTTTGACCCCCTCTTGCCTTCTGCCATGTTATGACACAGCAAGAAGGTCCTTACGAGATGCCAGCACCTTGATCTTGAACTTCTGTGCTTTGTAAATTACCCAGTCTCAGGTATTCTGTTACAGCAGCACAAAACAGACCAAGACAGAAAATGGGTACCAGAGAGAGCAGTGTTGCTATAGTAAATACCTGAAAATGTAGAAGTAGCTTTGGAACTGTATAATGGGTAGAAGCCTGGAAAATTGGAGGATTAGGCTGGGAAAAGCATGCATTTCTATGAACAGAACATTTAGGGTAATTCTGTTGAGGGCTCAGAAGAGAAGAAATATAGGGGAAGTAGAGATTACTAAGTTGTTGTGATCAGAATGTTGGTAGAAATATGGACAATAAAGGGCATTCTGATGGGGTCTCAGACAGAAATGAGGAATAGCTTATTAGAAACTGGAGTAAAGGCCATTCTTGTTATAAATTGGCAAAGAACTTGGCTGAATTGTTCATGCCCTAGGGCTTTATGGAAGGCAGAATTTAAGAGTAATGGACTCGGATATCTGGTGGAAGAAATTTCTAAGCAAAATATTGAAGGAGTTGCATGGTTACTTTTAACTGCATATAGTAAGATTAGAGACAAGAGAAATGATTTAAAGATAGAACTTATAATTAAAAAAGAAGTAGAGCAGAAAGGTTTGGGAAATCTGTGGCCTGGCCATGTAATGAACAGCCATGTAAAGGTGCTGCCAAGCAACCCTTTAATAAAGGGATTAGTACAGCTAGAAAGAAGCCAGATGCTATTTATCAAGACAGTGGGAGAATTACCCGAAGGTGTTTTGGAGATCTTTGAGGCTCTCCCTCCATCACAAGCCCAGAGCTCTAGGAGGGCAGAATGGTTTCAGAGGAGGGTCTCAGAGTGCCCCCCTTGGTTTCTCTGCCCAGGGTGGCCTAGGGACTCTACTCCCTGCATTCCAGTGTAGCAGTCCTCGACCACTCCAGCTGTGGCTCAAGTGGGCCCAAGTGCAGCTGGTGCTGGCGCTCCAGAAAGTATAAGGGTAATCTTTGGTGGTACCTATATGGTGCTAATTCTGTAGGCACACAAAGTACATTAGCTGTGGGGCCATGGTAGCCTCTACCTAGATTTCAAAGGATGTGTTGGACAGCCTCAGGGCCCAGGCAGAGATGTGGCACAGAGAGAAGTCATAGCAGATTTCCCACTATGGCGATGCCTGGTGGAGCCATGGGGGTAGGGCAAACCCCACAACCCTGACCCCAGACCTATAGAGCTACTAGCATGTAGCCCCAGGCTGGGAGAGATGCAGGTATGAAACTCCAACCCATGAGAGCTCCTATGTGGGCTGAACCCAGCAAAGCTATACGGGTGAGGCTGCCTGAGACTTTGAGGGCCCAACCTCAACTCCAGTGTGTTCAGCACAAGAAGCCAAACTTTATTCTGGAGTCTTAAGATTTAGTGTTCACCCTGTTGGCTTTTTGGACTTACCTGAGACCAGCTACTCCTTTTTCCCTGCTTATTCGTCCTTTTCAAAATGGGCATGTCTATACTATGCCTGTTTTAGTTCTAGGATTATATTTTGGAAGCACATAACTTGTTTAACTTCACAGGCTCATAGCTAGAGGGAAATTTGCCTCAAGTGAATCATGCTGTTAGTCTCAACTATTTCTAATTTAGATAACATTCTGGACTTTGGACTTCGAGTTGGGGCTGGGATGAGTGAAGAGTTTAGAGTCTATTGTGATAGATTGAATATATTTTGCATGTGAGAAAGACATGAATTTGGTGGACCACGGATGAAATGCTATAATTTGAAAGTGTTCCCCAAAGTTCATGTGTTAGAAACTTGATCCCTAATTCAGCAGTGTTGGGAGGTGGGGCCCAGTGGGAGGTGTTTGGATCATGGTGGCAGTGCCCTCATGAAAATATTAGTGCCATTATCTTAGAAGTGGGCTCATGGTTTCTGGGGTGAATTGCTTATAAAAGGATGAATCTGGCCTCTCTTGCTCTCTCTTGTGATGCTTTCCATGTGATGCTTTTCCACCATGTTATGACACAGCAAGAAGGCCCTCACAAGACACGGATGCCTTGATCTTGGATGTCCCAGGCTCCAAAGGGACGTTTTCATTCCAATGGAATGAAAAACAATTCTATTCTTTATACGTTACTGAGTCTAAGGTATTCTGTTATAACAGCACAAAGTGGACTAAGACGAGCAGTTATGTTATTTACCCATAATCATATAATAAATTAGCTGCAGAATCAAGTCTAGAATTCTGATTCCTAATTTCTAGTCCCATGTGACTTCTATTACCTAACTCCATAAAATGGATGGAAATGTCTGATTCTATAAGGAATCTCAAAGTTCCACAGGGTCAACATATAGAACACATAAAGCCAACTTTATGTGTTTTTTTAAATGTAAATGTGACTGATATCTAATAGCTAAAAATTCTTATCGAATAGCTAATTGTTACATAATTAGCACAAGTGGTAATAATTCTAATTACTTTCAGATTTTAGAAGAGCTATGTTGAGAAGATTTGCTAGGCCTCTTTAAAATTTTATCCTAGGAAGTTTTAAATGGGGGCTTTAATTTTCTCTTGTTAAATTTTCCTTAAGCTCAGAATCCAGTATTGCCCACAGATCGATATTTTCAAAGATAGATGGCATAGCACTCAAACATTTGAAGACATTACTAAGGCCTTGTCTTGTGAGTTTTTAGAAAGCAGAAGTCACTTATATGTTGCTCCCCTCCCCCATCATCTCAAACTATGTTGAAATCCTTCCAAAATGGCAATCTTCATGTAAAGAATTATTTAAAAGGAGCAGCCATTGGCTTCTGACTTAATATAATGGAAGGAAATTATAAGGCAGATAGTAAGTGTATCAGACTGTCTCTGGGCCATGTCCAATCCGCAGCTGTGTGCCCACTTGTTGCTTCTCTTGGTTTGTAATAAATTTTAATGGTTTACATCTAGGTCAATGATAAAAAATAAGCGCAATGATCATTCAATTCACTGAACTCTAAGTCTAGCTACTAGTGTTCCAACTCGTATAAAATCTGTGTTGAACTATAAATACAGTAGTCCCCCCTTGTCCGTGGTTTTGCTTTCTGCACTTTCAGTTACCTGTGGCCAACCATGGCTTGAAAATATTACAGTATTTTGAAAGAGAGGGAGAAGAACCACATTAACATAACTTTTATTACAATACATTGTTGTTATTGTTCTATTTTATTATTATAATCTCTTACTGTGCCTCATTTATAAATTAAAGCTTATCATAGACATGTATGAATAGGAAAAAAACATAGTATACACAGATCATTCTTGATTTACAATGTTTTGACTTAAAAATTTTCTCAGCTTTACAATGGTGGGACAGTGATCCATGTTCTTTGACTTACAGTAGATTTATTGGGATATGACCCCATTGTAAGTGGAGGAGTATCTTTTAGGATTTGGTACTACCTGTGGTTTCAGGCATCTACTGGGAGTCTTGGAACATACTTCCCGTGGATAAGGGGGAAACTACCCTACAATTTTAGGACTTCAATATGTAATTAGGAAAAGAAAATAAAAATTATTTTGTTTTCATAAACAAATGGATCATTAAAGTTTACATCTGTAAACAATCATGGTATTCTTCTGTCAAAACCTGTCCATATCTTCTTATTAGTTACAAAATACAGTCTGAACTATAGAGCATGGTCTTCAAGGCAATTCAGTCTGATGCCTCAACCTGTCCATCAACCCCATCAACTGTATTGCTTCACTTCAACCCCAGATGCTAATCACTTCCTATCATCCGGACTGCCTTGAACGCTGTATGCATTTCATGAATCTGTACCTTTCCCAAGCTGCTTCCGCAGTTAAAATTCTCTGATCCTTTGAGACTCAGTTCAAGTATCTATGATCCTAGGAAGTCTCTTCAACACCCCCTCTTTGTCTCCTCTCATCTCAGCAGAATCCATTGTTTCTTCTTCATTAAAGTTCCCATAGCATCTAATTCTATTTTTATGAAAGCATTTCTCAGTCACACCTTTTTTGCCATTTCTGTTTCCCTCCCCAAATGGTGAATCACTAGAGGAAGTCAAGGATCATCTCATAGTATCCTTGTGTCTCAAGAGTTTAGTCTACCCTTCCACATGTTTGGTACCCATTAAATGTTTCTTTAACTGGATTTATGTAAGAGCTTAAGAGTATTTCCCATGATTTCATTTGATGCCCATATAAACTCCATTAAGCAGGATGGTAACTGACTCCATTAAAGCAAGTAATCCAACTGTTTTAGGCTTCTCCAAAGAGAGAGAGAAGCAATAGGATGGATGGATAGACGGATGGATGGATGGATGGATGGATGGATGGATGGATGGATGGATGAATGGATGGATAGATAGATAAGGAATTTATTAGGGGAATTGGCTCATACAATTATGAAAGCTAGTCCCACAACAGGCCCTCTTTTTGTTAAATCCTTTTTGTATTAGTTAAGGGCCTCCAGAGAGACAGAACCAATAGAAGATATACATCTATATCTGTACATATGAGAAGAGATTTATTAGGAGAATTGGCTCATGCAATTGGAAGGTTGAGAAATCCTACACTAGGCTCTCCGCAAGCTGGAGAACCAGGGAAGCTGGTAGCATGGCTCAGTCTAATCTGAAGGCCTCAGAACCGGGAAAATTGTTGGTGTGACTCTTAGTCTGAGGCCGAAGGCCTGAGAACCCAGGTGGCCATTATGCAAGTTCGCGTCCAAAGGCCAGACAGCCTGGAGTTCTGATGGCCAAGAACAAGAAAAGGAGAGTGTCAGCGCTCTGGGAGAGACAAAAAAAAATTTGTCTTCTGCCTTTTGTTATCTCTGGGACCTCAGCAAATTGGATCATGCCTGCCCACATGAGGGAGGATCTTCCTCACTCAGTCCACCAATTCACACTCCAATCTCCTCTGGAAAGACCCTCGCAGACACACCCATAAATAATTTTTACCAACTCTCCAGGTATTTCTTAATCCAGTCAAGCTGACTCCTTAATTTAACTATCACAGCAACTGGGCACCAAAAACAGATTAGTGATTTACCTCCAGGTCATGTGGTCAATCAATGGCAGGACCAGTACCAACCCCTAGGTTTTCCAATCCTCCATCGCATACTTTGCACCACCATTGCACAGCACCTACTGAGAAGTGGGGACATGGTAAAGAGCTAAGGATGCTTGCAACCCAATATTCATGTCACTTCTTGAGGTTTCAGCAGCTTTTTCATGCATGCATTGGCTCCATGGTCACGTACAAGAACCCTCTGCTTTCTCATCTAAGAGTTTCAGAGATGCCAAAGTAACAGGATTGAGGCTGAACAATCACCTTCATTTCTAATGTGTTTCCTCACAAACCAATT
The DNA here is from genome assembly GCF_029281585.2 of Gorilla gorilla gorilla. NCBI lineage: Eukaryota > Metazoa > Chordata > Mammalia > Primates > Hominidae > Gorilla > Gorilla gorilla. Next base: position 156,995,837 of record NC_073230.2, read on the forward strand.
CAGAAATTCACAAAACATCTTACTATAGTAGTTGCTTCCTGAATTACTAAATGGAAGCTTTATTAGGAAGTATTCTCCGTTCTTTCTACCAAGGCAGCTTTGTTCCTTGGGCATAAACAAAACTATCCCTTCTCTCTCTAAATTGACCACAGAGCCAACCTTATATAAATTAGAACTTGTTAGCTTTGGCTTCAGATGCCGGCTCTTTCTCTTGAGGTTTTCACCTACTTAAAATTCACTTGTTGCTCTTTAAATTCACATCTAGCTTAAGGCAAATGTTTGAATTTCTAAAATAAAACCATGTGCCCAAAATAAGCTTAGGGAAAAAATAACTCAAATAAATGGAAAATTCTCCAAAATAAGCAAAAGCATTAAAATGATAATGCTTTAACTTTCTGAACTAAACTGAAAATAATGTATGCTCAAGATAAGCTTACAACCACGGAGAGATCTCTCTTCTACAAAGCCTTAAAGAAAAAGCAGGAAATTACCTCAGATGAAACTTCATTACATGGCATTTCCATTCCCAGGCTCCATCCTCAGACATGTTGACTTAATTGCTCTGGAAAAGAGCCCCAGCATCAATATTTTTCAACTTTTTAGGTGGTTCTAATGTCGGTCACAATCAAGAAATGACATGAACAATATTCTGAATCATTTCAATAGATGTTGACTGCATGACTGTGCTTTCTACCAGTCCTATCCCACACCCCGCCTTTTTCCTAAAATAGGTATGCATGCAGTGTGTGCTCTTCACACATGCACATACACAAACACACACACAGTTTCATTCATTTGTATATTCATTCAATCAATAAGTTGAATTTTGCCTTCGTGCAAGGAAACATGACTATCAGCACAAACAAGAAACTATTCCTGACCCCAAGAGATTCCCAGTCTAGGTGTGGAGAATATGAAGCACAGAAATGGGAACAACTCTAGGTAGGAAATGGAAAGAGAGCAAATTTTTTTTTTTTTAAGAGGCAGCTGGGCACAGTGGCTCACACCTGTAATCCCAGCACTTTGGGATGCTGAGGCAGGAGGATCATTGGAGGCAAAATCAGGTGTACCTAACAGTTTTAGAAAATTGTACATCGTATACTTCCACTTTCCATCGTGACTTCTGTTCATAGTTTATAGATGTACAACATAAAGACATAATTCCTAAATAAACAAAGCTTCTGTGAAAGCATAATGTGACTCTGCAGGCCTGCTGGCCTGTCTTATTATTGATCTGAAAACAAGATTGACACTACTGTGATTATTCTTTAGTGGGAAGGGACATTCATACTTATTTAGCCATTGCTATGCTTTCAGGCAAACCAGCCCCTCAGTAACTCCAGGCAAATGAATATAGGCCTTTCATAAAAAGTGTCTTGGAGAGAAAGCTCACAACTGCAATTAACAGGAAATAGCTGATGCAGTGTGACAGCAAGTCCCCAAACCCTTAATGGAAGGATTGACTGTCATGTGCATGGAGATGTGGTTAGAGAGGAAATAAGTTACTGGGTTTTGTAAGGCACCAACTTGAAAAACATGAAAAGCTGTGGCAGGCCACAAACATGGAGCCCATTTGGAGTAGAGGCAGGCAAGTAGAACGGAGAACCGTGGCATTTCAATCCTAGATTAATCTGAGTGTCGCTTTTGCTGCCACTACTTAACAAGAGTAGCTGTAGAGAGTGAAACATTTTTCTAAAATGTCATATTTTCTCTGGTAGCTCCTGTTTTCTTCTTTGTATCAGATTATAGCTCCACAAAGTTCATGCAAATGCATAACTAAATTTTGATTATGAGAGATCTCAGAATGCAACTTGTTAATGGGAAGAATATCATTAGTATAGTTTCAGGTAATTCCTTGCAAACTATCTCCAGTTTAAAATAGTCACACCTTAGTCAACAAGCGTCTATTGAGCAACCCACTTTCGACCTGGCATTATGGTAGGTGCAAAGGTTAAAAAAAGGTAGAATGAGATAGAACCTCCACGGAATATATACAATAACAAATTATTTTTTTAAAAAAACTGGATATAACTTGAGAAACTCTTCTGTACAGACATTATGGAGTGAGCTGCAATCCATCATTATTCAGAAATGCATTCATGCATTACACCTTTGTCAAGCCAAGTTCCAGGTTCTGTGCTTGGTGCTGGGAAGATTGAAAGGTCAGCTGAAGTTACAGAAGGCCACGATGCCAGCACAGCTGCTGCCTACTCTTTCGCCTGATTTATTTCTGTTATTTCTTTTATAATTGTGATTAAAAAAAAACACATAACACCAAATTGACGATCTTAACCATTTTTAAGCACAAGCGGAGTCACGGTCAGTGACTCCACTTCAGTCAAGTTCAGTAGCATTAAGTAGAGTCACGTTTACGTGCATCTGGTCTCCACAACTCTTTCATCTTGCAAACCCAAACTCTATACCATGAAGTATCCAAAGTACTCATATGTATCAAAACAGAGAGTAGGTGGTTGCCAGGTTGCCAGGTCATGGCAGAGGGGGAAGGGAGGAGTTGTTGCCTGATTTCTTTTTAAAGCTCAGTCTTCCCTTTGGCTTCTGGTTCTAAGCGTGTTAGCATCACGGCCCCTTTTCATTATCCTAAAGGACAGACCCAGCCCTGGTTCTGCAGGTGCTGAATTCTACTTGACTCCAAAGAGGCTCAGCCTCTACCTGCACCCAGGTTCTGCTAACTTGGTCTGCCCTCTGTTGTTTTTCCTCTCTGTTTTGTTTCCATTTGTAAGATCTCTGCCAAACTTACTTATTTTCTGCTTTTCACAGACACTAGACCATACCACCTCCTGGGTATTCACGATCCATGCCTGGCCCAGCTGACTGTTCTCTTATTCCAGGCTGTTCGCTGTTTACGTCGTCCCTCTTCAGCATCCTCAATATGCCTGCATAATGCATATCCATTTTTCTCCCCAAATTAAAAGCTATGGCCACTGTATTTTGAAAAATGCTTAAAACCCCTCCTAAACATTCCAGGAAGCAGGAAGCCATGAATGACTTTAAACCAAGAACAGTCTCAAAAATGTTGTGGTTTCCAGTATGTGAGTCTTGGACTTCAGCATATTGCTGTTCATATGCCACACAAATGCTCTGTAAAGTCCCATTGAGAATTATGTGCAAATTTAAGTGCTCTCCAGACAATTTCAAATATCAGCTTTGATGCAAGACTTTACCTGCTAAAAGCATCTCTTTATGGTTTGACACTACATCGCTGACATTTTGACGTGATACATATTCCATCAGCCTGATACATTGCCACCTCCCAGTGAGTCACAGTGTCACTAACTCAGAATTAAATATGTTGCTAAACCACTTTACAGCCCTTGCAAAGCACATAAAGGCTGTTTGACAATTACCCCCAGGAAGGCAAATAATCAGTACACCTCTGATTCTCTTATTATTAACCATTATAAAGTCATGTGCTGTGATCAAGGTATGTAACAAAGACATTGATTTTTATAAGACTACCCAGGAAGCAAATACATATTCTTGATATACGAAACACACAGGAGGCCTCTTCATTTTCCTTTGTGTCTTTAATGTGCTCAGAGCTGCTCCTCGTACAGCACTGGCTTTCACCTGTCAAGCTAAGGCTTTAATTACTGAGTTATGGAAAAATCATTGCCAATTGCCTTAACTACAATAATAAAGGATGTCTTACAAAGGATAAGAAATCTTTTTTCTTTGGCTCTGTAGTTAAAAGACTAGTTCTAGTTTTAATCTGAATGTTTCTATTTCTTTCCCTATATTTCCCTTTCTTCCTATTTTAATTGCTGATTAGATAATTAAGTAGGTACCTGACCTGCACCAAATGTGCTTGGGAAAGTCTCTCGTATTTTCGTTTTGCTTTGTTTTGTTTCTGCATGCCATTGAAACCCCTGTGTTAATTATTCTTTCCTTACTTGAAGTATCTTATACAACCTTTCTTCACCAGTATCCGTTTCACTAGGCCAAATACTTACTTTGGAGTCTCAAGGATGATTTTCTAAATCTTTTCATAACCCCTTTTAGCCTTTACTCAGTTTTCTTGTGCCTGCCCCTCATTGCACAAAGGGATATATTTGACTATTCCATGGCATATTTGACTTTGTAATTCGTAAATTATTTTTCATGTCTTACATAGTTAAAGATACGTTTCACTTGAGCTTGTAACAGACATAAAAATGACCCGTGGTAAACCTGTCGTATTAGAAAATCAAACAAAAAGCATAAGGAGATAACACAGTAAAAATGAAAAGAGTACAAGCTTTAGACCCGTGCGGATCTGAGTTCAAATCTAACTTGGCCAACTAATAGCTTGTTAATTATGTTACCTTAGGTTGTAATTTTTTTTTTTTTCTAATTTAGTCTCGGGGTCTCCGTGTTCTAGCTCCGACCCAAGGGGGTTCCCGGGAGGTGGTTGTGGATGTTCAGTGTGCCTTTAACTGGATACTTCTTTATCCTGGCAGACGGCCTGATGCCCAGGTGTGACTTGTGGCCAGGTGTCCCACAAATAGGAAAACCTGTTTACACTGGCAGATGGCCTTGTGGCATGCTATAGTCTGAATGTCTCTATCCTCCTAAAATCCGTAAATTGAAACCTCATTCCTAACGTGATGGTGTTAATAAATGGGGCCTTTGGGAGATGATTAGGTAATGAGGGCAGAGCCTTCATGAACAGGATTAGTGCCCGGATAAAAGAGGCCCAAGGAAGCTTGTTCACCTTTGTGCCATGTGAGGACACTGCTGGAAGGCACCATCTATGAAGCAGAGAGTCGGCCCTCATCAGACACCAAATCTACTGCCACCTCTGTCTCGGGCTTCCCAGCCTCCAGAACTGTAAGCAATCTGCTGTTGTTGTTGTTTACAAATTACCCAGTCTCAGATATTTTTTATGGCAGCCCAAACAGACTGAGACATGGCTTTTGTCTGCTCTGTGTCTAGTGTATGTTTTGTTTTGGTTTGGTTTGAAGTTTGTTTGGTTTTTGGTTTTTGGTTTCACTTTGTTTTTGTAGACAACATCTTACCATGTTGCCCAGACTGGTCTTAAACTCCTAGACTCAAGCAATCCTTCGCCTCAGCCTCTCAAAGTGCTGAGATGACAGGCGGGAGCCACCACGCCCAGCCGCCCTGTGTCTAGCTTATTCCTACCAAGAGAATCACTCTCTGTGAAAGCTCTGAGCAGAAGGAGAGTTAGGTTCGCGTGCGTTGCTCAGGTGAGACAAAGAGGAGATCATACAGCAAAACACATGAAATAACAGAAGCAGCGTTTGACTCACAGATCCAGAGCAGAGAGGGCAGCCTGCCTCGCAGGGCCAACAGGAAAGGGGAGCTGTCCTGGACACGCAGGCTCCACCAGTGTGGGGAGCAAAAGAGATCACAAGAGACCTCACGGCCTAAGACTTTGTTGGGGTCTCGGGAGTTACCCAAGCAGGTTTCCTGCTGAGAGTTCTAATGGGGGTGGGGGGTGGGGGGCGTTACAGCAACAATTACCAGTTTCATGGAGCCACACTGTGCCTGAGCGGTGGTAACTGTGGCATCTCCATGCAGTCCATGCAGTGGGAGGGGTCTTGGGCGTGAGTCAGGTAGGTTGTATTGAGCTGTCCCCTAGGGGAGGTGGGCACTAGCGATATCTGGATTGACCGCCTTGAGGAGCTAGGAGGAAGCAGAGAACTAGAAATCATGTCAAGATTCACTAAGCCCTGCATCTGCTATGAGAAAGTCCAACTTACAATCAAAATGGATGCCCAGGCAACATAAAATTGTAAGACTTCGCTGCGCCTTAGGCAATGAAACTTGGCTGCCTTCCAGTGAATATTTACTGAGCATCTAGCTTATTTGAGAAACCATAATAGACACTACAGGGACTGCAAAGAATGGGAAATAAACCAATTATACAATCACCCACATAGCAGCGATACAAGGCCAGCCATATCAAACAACCCAACAGATAAACAGTTCATATGTTATATGGTGTCATAAGTAAGACACATCAAAAAATGGTAAAATACGTTTGATACTACTGTCCTTATAAAATCACCAACCATAGGAAAAATGATTTTTATTAATGACAGGGATATAATGAAAATAGTTTATGTGTGAAAACACATAAGTAATTACATAATACATTATGATCAAAATTAGATACAGGATTGCTGGGCAAGAACTTTTTCTTCTCTAATGCTGTCCTTCAATATTATTACCAAAATATAGCACCAGTTTTTGTTTTTGTTTGAGGCAGGGTCTCACTCTGTTGCCCAGGCTGGAATGCAGTAGTATGATCATGGCTCACTGCAGCCTCAACCTCCTGGGCTCAAGTAGTCCTCCCATTTCAGCCTTCCAAAGTGCTGGGATTACACCCATGAGCCATTGTGCCCAGCCAGTACCTGGTTCTTAATTAACTATATGAAGGGCAAAATCTGTTTTGCTGCTGAGCAATTATAGTACTATGCATTATGTGTGTGTGTGTATATGAGTGTGTGTATAACATGTAGTTTATATCCATATATAAACTACATATAGTTTATATTTAATTGCGTGTAGACAATTTATAGGTTATAATATCTTTAGTTATAACATTCACATTGGCGTAATTTTTTATACTATTCTAATTTATCATTCCTTTCTGTTTTACCTTCAACTCTGGTTGAAGTAATGTAGTTACTATCTGTTTTCCTAGTTAGACTTCCACTTGTCCTCTCTGGCTACCTGACACCCCAAGCTAGTGTAGGTGGCTATATCATTGCCTGGAATTGAAGTTTTTAAGCCTCTGATAATTCAGTCTGTAGAAGCTACCCAGCTCAAGAACAAAGGGGAAGTTACATATTTCATAACATGCTTCAACATTAATGCATTTAATTAGTATTTATAAATTTGAATCAAAATGCAGGAAATATTCTAAAAATATAATTTCTCTGGAAGAGTTATATAATCTATTAATGTAGGCCAACTGCTTCTGTTTCAAACACAGAAGAGTGTTCTTCAATTTTTCATTTGTGAAACTGAATAGTCTCTTCTGAAAGAGTATATAGTATTTTTCCTTTTGGTAATACAAAAGCTTTTATAAAATGATTATACTAATCATCACATATAAGAGTAGTACCAATTCTCTACCTAGAATAGCTGTTAACCATGGCGCTTGGTGAATTGGGAATAGACCTAAATGATGCTTCTCCTTGGGCCCCCACCTCCCCAACTCCTACCTTTCTCGAAACCAGGCTATTTCTCTCCAAATCTCCTTTCCTTTTGATTCTTCAGTTCGTGCTACATGATAACTACTTGCCATTGGTCATTAATTATGGTCGACGCTCATTATTCACAGGAGTATGACCCATAAAATCACTGCAAACACTGAATAAGTAAATACTGAACCATTGCCCCTAGAGGGAATTCAGGGTTAAGTTCCTGCAAGCCTCTGGTCACAGTATATTCATCAACCTATCAATACGTAACGTTATTTTATGCATGTTTCTGCTTTAAGACATCTTACTTAACATATGTTTTTGATTCATTAACATTGAACTCATGGCCAACAGCTCTATAACTAATGTCTGAAAAAAGCTTATCTAATATGCATGTTTTCCCCATAAGGCACATCACAGCCTTCTTGTGCTTAGGAACACTGGACGACACTCAACACTGTGCTTGGGGGCCATTTGAAACGGTAATATCACCAACAAAAAAAAAAGCACAAAAATGTAAGGGGGAAATGTGGCAGTAAATAGGCTGCGAGAAAGACATTTGTTTGCAGTATGAGCTAAAAGAAGGCAGGGCATCACCTTGTTCTACTTCAGTAGGGATCATGAGTGTTATGCCACTCAATTTTTTTGCCAGCCTGTGTGTGCACATGTCCTCAAATGACCATGAAAGCACTGCAAGTATAGATTTGGGGATTACAAATAAATTTCAACAAGTAGATGAGTTTGCAAACATGGAATCCACAAATAATGACTGTTGACTACACCATCCTTTTGAACAAAAATAAAAGCCAGAATTCAACTTGGGATTGGTTATAGATGGCAACTGGCATTTAGTGAGCACCTGCTATGAGCTGGGTGCCTTACTTTTTTTTTTTTTGTTTTGAGACAGAGTCTCGCTCTGTCGCCCAGTCTGGAGTGCAGTGGCACCATCTCAGCTCACTACAAGCTCCACCTCCCAGGTTCACGCCATTCTCCTGCCTCAGCCTCCCCAGTAGCTGGGACTACAGGTGCCTGCCACCATGCCCAGCTAATTTTTTTTTTTTTTTTAGTAGAGATGGGGTTTCACCCTGTGAGCCAGGATGGTCTCAATCTCCTGACCTCGTGATCTGCCCACCTCGGCCTCCCAAAGTGCTGGGATTACAGGCGTGAGCCACCGCACCCAGCCACTGGGTGCCTTACTTTTAGTAACACATTGACCTGGGGTGTGATCAACTCAAGAACCACATCGCTGTCATGTAGCTGCATGGAGCTGTATCACTCAACTTCTGGGGGCTTATGTTTCATAACAATTATCTTTTATAAATGTTCAATTTAAAAATGAAAAACTTCCCCACCCCAATCACCACCTCCTTTCCCCCTCTTCCTTCCCTTTAATGAACCATCTAAGGGAAGGACATGTGTGCTTCTTTGACATTTCTTCACAGAATCCAGTCCAATGCCAGGGAGGCTGGGTGAGGGTCAGTGTCAGCCTAGCCAGTAGGGAATCCATGGAGCTGGGGCATGTCAGGGGAGTGTCTCTTACTGAGAACTCTGGGTCCTCTTGGATCAAAGAATGTGCAAATTGAGCTAAGAGATAGAGGGGAATTCAAGAAGATCACCTAAAATGGGCAAACAGGAGGAAGCTAGATCCAGGTAGCCTGGGAGTCAAGAACAGTGAGCCATGTGTGAGCTAAAAAACCAGAAGCAAACCTTGGCCAATGGCTGGAGCTGGTGTTTTTGCTCAAGCCTGGCTTTCATGGGCTCCCCTTGAAGTGAGTCTTAGAGTAGGACTGGTTAAGTGGCCAGGACCTGAGAAATAAAATCTCCCTTATATATTCTTGAGAGAACAAGTCTAACATATCAGTAAGGTAATAGCTATAAAAATGTGGCTAGGCCGGGCGCGGTGGCTCGTGCCTGTAATCCCAGCACTTTGGGAGGCCGAGGCTGGTGGATCACCTGAGGTCTGGAGTTTGAGACCAGACTGGCCAACACGGTGAAACCCCATCTCTACTAAAAATACAAAAAAAAATTAGCCAGGTGTAGTGGTAGGTGCCTGTAATCCCAGCTACTCGGGATCCTGAGGCACAAGAATCACTTGAACCCAAGAGGCAGAGGTTGCAGAGAGCTAAGATCATGCCATTGCACTGCAGCCTGGGCAACAAGAGCAAAACTCCATCTCAAAAAATAGAAAAAATAAGTGGCTAAGTCAGTAGTGAAACTATGAAGCTAACTTATTACATTTTTCACCTTTTGAACTTTCAAACTTGAGTCATTTATGGACATCTTTGAAGGGAACAGTTATTATAAACTCTCACTGTTGACCTAATTAATATTATAATGTCAATTATATATGTATAGAAAGAATTCTAGATATACACTCCTGCTAATATATTTCTAAGATTTTTTAATGTTTTATGATATACAAATTTGGATATAAGAAAAATTATAAAACCAACAAAATTAAAACTAGTAAAGTGAATGTAACGAGATAGGCTGTATAGTTCACACCACACAATGTCGTTTAGTCGACAGTGGACCGCACAGATAACAGCAGTTCCATAAGATTATAGAGGAGCTGAACATTTCCTATGCCTAGTAACATCACAGCTGTTGTTAAGGTCCTATCACAACACATTACTCGTATGTTTGTGATGACACTGGTGTAAACAAACCTACTGCACTGCCAGGCATATAGAAGTGTAGCTTATACAATTATGTACAGTAATACTTGATAATGATAATATTTGACTATGTTACTGGTTTATGTATTTGCTATATTATATTATACATTTTATCATTCAAGTGTATTCCTTCTACTTATTTAAAAAAATTCGCTGTAAAACAGGCAGGGTACAGTGGCTCATGCCTGTAATCCCAGCACTTTGGGAGGCCGAGGCAGGTGGATCACCTGAGGTCAGGAGTTTGAGACCAGCCTGGCTAATATGCAGAAGCCTCATCTCCACTAAAAATACAAAAATTAGCCAGGCATAGTGGTTCACCCTATGATCCCAGCTACTCGGAAGGCTGAGGCAGGAGAATCACTTGAGCCCGGGAGGCAGAGTTTGCAGTAAGCCAAGATCGCGCCACTGCACTCCAGCCTGGGTGACAGAACAAGACTCTATCTCAAACAAACCAAAACATTAAGTGTGAAACAACCTCAGCAGGTCCTTCAGGAGGGATTCCAGAAGAAAGCATTGTTACCATAGGAGATGGCAGCTGTGTGTGTGTCACTGCCCGTGAAGACCTCCCAGTAGGACAAGGTGTGGAGGTGGAAGACAGTGATATTGATATTCCTGACCCTGTTAGGCCTAGGCTAATGTGTGTGTTTGTGTCTTAGTTTTTACAACAAATATTTAAAGTACAAAAATGAAAAAATTCAAAGTAGGAGAAAAGGCTGATAGAATAGGATATAAAGAAAAAATATTTTTGTATGGCTGTACAATGTGCTTGTGTTTTAAGCTGTGTTATCACAAAAGAGTAAAAAAGTTAAAAGAAATTAAAAGTTTAGAAAGTAAAAAAAGTTACAGTAAACTAATGTTTATTAAAGAAAAGTATTTTTTTACAAATTTAGTGAAGCCTAAGTATACAGTATTTTTTAAGTCAACATTAGTGTACAGTAACGTCCTAGGCCTTCACGTTCACTCTCCACTCACTCACTGACTCACCCAGAGCAACTTCCAGTCCTGCAAGCTCCATTCATGATAAGTGCCCTATACAGGTGTGCCATTCTTTTTATCTTTTACTCTGTATTTTTACTGTACTTTTTCTATGTTTAGATATATTTAGATTCACAAATACCATTGTGTTACAACTGTCTACAGTATTTAGTACAATAACATGCTGTACAGATTTGTAGCCTGGGAGCAACGGGCCATACCATATAGCCTAGGTATGTAGTAGGCTATATAGTGGCAGTTTGTGAAGTGCCTTCTGTGATGTTTGCATGACAACAAAATTGCCTAGAGAGACACTCCTCAGAATACATCTCCATCATTCAGGCTCAGCAATGCATGACGGTATTAGTAAACTAAATTTCCACTTTCAATGAGAATTTTTTCAGTGTAGCTTGTTTTGAGTTCATTTTGCCTATACACTATAAGTTTGTGATAATTCAATTTTGCTACTACTTTTTTCTAATCAAACTACTATCAAATCTCCACCCACAGGGCATACTTTTATGTAATTTGCTTTCACTTGGGCCAAATATCATTTTTGTATTAAGTTGGCCTATGTTCTTTTCTCAATAGGTAACCAAAATTAAAGCAGTAGCATTTGGCAGCAATTACAAACAGAAATGAGAGCATTTATGTCCTGGCGGGAGTTGGTTGTTAAGTAGCCATCCGGAAGTTATGTAATATGCTTTCTTTCTCTTTTCTTTTCTGTTTTATTTTTTTTTAAGATTGCCATTGAAATGAAAACAGAAACTGCACCAACTGATGTTAAAGATAAATACAAAGCCATCGTAATTAAAAGAGTATGTCACAAATGCAAGAATAGGCAGAAGGATCACTGGAACTGATTAGAATGTCAGAATACTGTTTACATAAGAAGTAGTGCATACTGAAACTGGCAATTTAAATGAACGGGGATCCTGCAGTGTAAAACTCTGAAATAAACAAACAAATAAATAAACAGAGATGAAGACAAATTTTGCTAAGAAAATTATGTGACTATACTCTAAAAAAAAGTTTCTATTTTACGTTAGATGCTAAAATGAATTCCAAAGAATTACAGACTTCAGTGTGCAAAGAGGAAGAATGCATAGAAAAGTGATACTAAAAGCAATTCAGTATTTTTCTGTTCTCTAAATTTTAAAAAGCCCTTGTGGCTGGGCACAGTGGCTCACACCTGTAATCCCAGCAGTTTGGGAGGCCGAGGTGGGTGGATCACGAGGTCAGGAGATCGAGACCATCCTGGCTAACACGGTGAAACCGTGTCTCTACTAAAAATACAAAAAATTAGCCGGGCGTGGTGGCAGGTGCCTGTAGTCCCAGCTGCTCGGGAGGCTGAGGCAGGAGAATGGGGGGAACCCAGGAGGCGGAGCTTGCAGTGAGCTGAGATCGCACCGCTGCACTCCAGCCTGGGCGACAGACAGAGCCAGACTCCGTCTCCAAAAAAAAAAAAAAAGCCCTTGTAAGCATAAATACAAAGGAAACTTGGCAGATATGGCAACATAACAATTAAAAGTTCATGTAAGTACAAAAATCAACAAATGAAAAACTGAGAAACTGGAAAAATATTTGCAATACATTGATATAAAAATCACAATATGTTTTTAAAAACTTTTAAAAACTAGCAACAAAAAGTAAAAGATGAACAACCAGGTGATGGAAAAAAAAAAAGATCCAGAATTGTTCAGTAAAGGTGTAAAAAGTGTTTCCAATCAAAGAAATACAAACAGAAACAAGAATATAATATTTTATTTTGGTTTTGGTTTTGTTTAATAAGCAGAAAATGGTGAGGCATTTTTGACAAGCAATTTTGCAAGACAGATCAATAATCTTTAAAACGTATGTAGTTCTTGAGCAAGGATTTTCACCTCTAAAATTATATTTCAAAGAAATAATTGTAGACCACATGCAAGATTTTTTTTACAGATTATTTATCATAAAGTTATATATAGTTGTGAAAAATGCAAATCAATGATATCTGTCACCCAGAAAGGAAGGAAATGGTTAAATACATTTAAGTTTAGCCATATAACAGTATTCCTTAAAAATAAGTCTCCTAGGCCGGGCACAGTGGCTCACGCCTATAACCCAGCAATCTGAGAGGCCAAGGTGAGTGGATTACTTGAGGTCGGGAGTTTGAGACCAGGCTGGCCAATATGGTGAAACCTCATATCTAGTAAAAATACAAAAATTAGCTGGGCATAGTGGCGCACGCCTGGTGTCCCAGCTACTCGGGAGGCTGAGCCAGGAGAATCTCTTGAAACCAGGAGGCAGAAATTTCAGTGAGCCTAAATCACGCCACTGCACTCTAGCCTGGGTGACAGAGCTAGACTCTGTCTCAAAAAAACAAGAAACATCACCTAAAAAAAAGTCTTTGAAGACTATTAACATGGAAGCATGATAATGGTATAATTTTAATAAGAAATTATGATAGAAAACTGATAGAATATTATCCCAGTTTTACAATTCCACATGTATTTACATGTACCTGGGAAAATTATAATGAAAATGTTAACACACTTTTTTCCTTGTCAGTAAATGCAGGGGAACCTTACATTTTCTTTATGGTTTTCTGATTATTCCAAATATTGTAAAATACACATTATTCATATACTTTTAAAATGTGGATCTTAACTGTTTTCCTTTAATCTGCTATCTTATCTTTTTAAATCTAGGAAATGTATGTATCTCAAAATGGTAAAACTGAATATTTAATATTCTAGAAATTAATGTTTTATAAATCTTAATTTTCTTCTCAGTAATATTGTATAATTTTAAAAATTGGCAGATTGTCAGCTATGGCTGTGCCTATTTAAAGCCAAAACTCCTGCCAATTTTGTGAAAACTTACGCTCATTATCTAGATTTTTGTTTGTAGTACGATAAATATTTTCACCGTACTTTACCTGCTTTGGTAAAAGATAGATGGCAGAAGAAGGAGCTGATTAAATAACCAATAAATACAAGAGAAAATCTGGGATATTTTTTGCTTTTATTGTTACTTTTTATGCCATTATGCTGGTAAATTATTTATAATATGATTATGCTAGGATTATAGAACGAAAGGTAATAAGTTTTATGGATTGTCAGATAGTAATAATAATTACTGTAAATTGTCTTTTAAAATAATGAAGGCTAAAATACTTAGGTATTGAGAGTGTTTTCTTCTTGCTACTCTGTGATGTATCATTGCAGCAGGCTGAGATAATGGAAAAGGCTGAGAGCTACAAGCCAAAAAGACTGGGTGTTGAGTCTCTAATTCCACTTCTTTTTTTTTTTTTTTTTTTTCCAAGACAGAGTCTAGCTCTGTCGCCCAGGCTGGAGTGCAGTGGTGTGGTCTCAGCTCACTGCAAGCTCTGCCTCCCGGGTTCACGCCATTCTCCTGCCTCAGCCTCCAGAGTAGCTGGGACTACAGGTACCCACCACCACACCCGGCTAATTTTTTGTATTTTTAGTAGAGACAGGGTTTCACCGTGTTAGCCAGGATGTTCTTGATCTCCTGACCTCGTGATCCACCCGCCTCGGCCTCCCATAGTGCTGGGATTACAGGCGTGAGCCACTGCGCCCGGCTAATTCCGCTTCTTATTAGCTCTGGGATTGTGGACAATTTCTCTAGGCAGAGCTTCCTCGTCTGTAAAATATGAATGAGTCTAATATGTATGCATCTAGTAATCTGATTTAATCACAAAATGGGACTAGACTATACAGTCCTTAAAGAATCTATCACTATGACTTCTCTCAGTGGCCTTTTTTTTTTTTTTTTTTTTTTACAGAGCTGGATAATAAAGAGCTTAGAATTTTATTCCTGAAAGGCAACTAGAGTGCTAGGCATTCTGGGTTTCTGATAGAAGATGTGCACATAAGCTTTAGCAAACACTCAGAAATATTTGAAAAATTACTCTATGCTCCCTAACTACAACTTTGCCAGAGTGCGGAGGCCAACTCTTTTCCTTTAAAAAACTAACTCCAGGATGTGTTCACATGGTCAATAAGATCTATAGTTCTTTGCTGATCATCCCCTGGGAAACTTTTAAAATGAAGTCTGACACATTACAAACCATGCACAGAAACAAACAATATCAGTAAAACTCTCAAGTAATGCGTGGTTTTGAGCCATGTAGAGTCCAGGTAAGCCTTCCAAGCTTGGTCAGGTGCAAAACATACTTTCTCCAGTATGTAAATTAATAGGAATCTTTTTTTTTTTTTTTTTTTTTGAGATGGAGTCTCACTCTGTCAGCCAGGCTGGAGTGTAGTACCACAATCTCTGCTCACTGCAACCTCTTCCTCCCTGGTTCAAGCGATTCTCCTGCCTCAGCCTCCCAAGTAGCTGGGATTACAAGTGGACACCACCACGCCTGGCTAATTTTTTTGTATTTTTAGTAGAGACGGGTTTTACCATGTTGGCCAGGTTGGTCTCAAACTCCTGACCTCATGTGGTCTGCCTGCCTCGGCCTCCCAAAGTGCTGGGATTATAGGTGTGAGCCACCATGCCCAGCCTATAAATAGGCATCTTTGATGGCCTTTTAAAACAACCAGACTTTGTAGGCTATCTGCAAAAGATAATAGTTTGAAATTTTAATATTTATTTAAATAGTCCTCCTGATGGTAACTGATCACTAACTTTTGAAGCGCGTTGGGTTGGACTCAGTAAAAATCTCAGCAATAGCTTATAGGAAATTATTCTTCTGTTTTCTAAGGCAGGAGGCTATGCACCCATGTCATCTAAAAGAGTGGCCCATGGTGCTATGGAGCAAGCCAAATCTTCATTGCAGTCCAATTCTGTCATTTACCAAATCTGTGACCTCCAGAGAGCTGTTTTATTAATCTACCCCTCAGCTTCTTCATCTGTAAAATGGGACAATGATAGCCCTTCTCTTCCAGATTAGGCACCTAATGCAGAACCTAGTGAGATCTAAATATATATTAGCTACATCTATTATTATGTTTATAAAGACAAAGGATAAATGGTAGTCCTGTTTTGTCCCACTCAGAGCTGTTCTCTGAGCCACAGAAAGACTGTTTCGGCTGCGTGCCAAGTTAACACATTGCAGTTAAGAAGGAAAAGCATTGCAGTTAAGAAGGAAACGCATTGCAGTAGAGACTAGTCCGTGAACATCTTTGTCCTCACCATTCCTATCGCCTTCTTTTAAATGAAGGAGGCAGTGGGTTTCTTATATTTAGGTCCCCATGATTTTACAATTTATAGCCTTGATAACCTGGCCACAGCTAATTAAGCCAAGGTTCGGGGCTCATTCCTTAGGCCGTGATGTGCAACTTGGCCTGTACCCTCTAACATGGCTTCTCATGAGAATTCTACCTAACAGAAAGTTCTGTGTTGAATAGCGATGAACGGATTCACTCCAACCTTCTCTCAGTGACTTTGAATAAAAGATATGCAGACTGTATAGCAGCCTATAGAGTGGGCTCTGTTCCCTCGCAAATTTTAGCATACTCATTGAGAAGGGAGGGAGCTTTGGGGAGACAGTGAGAGAAGAGAACTTAAACATTGTGGGCAATTTCTTCTGCCCTTCCATTTGCTGTGGAATTTTCCAGCCGTTTTATGTTTTGTGGATTTTTCGTGCTTGATATGGTTGGTTTCTGGGATGTGTTTCAGTCAACATTGACCCAAAAACCATGCAGTCAGTTTTCTATCTAAAAGCCAAAGCTGTAACTTCACTGATATTGCAGAAATGTTTCTACCACTCTCTGACCCCTAAAGGTGCATGTCTCTTAGATCATAGCTTTGCTGGTATCAAGATTACATTTTTAACAGTATAAACCTTTTACATATGCAGTAGCAATTAGAATGCTCTCCCCGAGAGGAAGGCATTCTCTGAAATCCCAAGTAGGAGTGAACCCAGAGTAGCATAGCATATCTGCTAACTTGATTCCATCTGTCTTTGTTGCAACATGCTCACTGAGCATATGCCCCTAAATGAATATGAGATGAAGACAGGATCTGTGGTCCCTCCCGCAACATTGATGGGGTAAGTTTTTTTGCTAGGCTGAGTGTGGTTCAAATATTTTTGTACAATATATGTCCTAAACACAAACAACCACTTCATCTGTTGCCCACCCAAAAATATGCTGATCTGTTTTGTGCTGAAGTATGATCGTTTGTGTTGGCGTCCTTGAGAAGTAATGGGATAAGGTACTTGAAGGGCGATTTAAGAGCTTTCCGGAGCAGCCCTTGGCTTTTCTTAATTTTCCAGTTTTGCAACAACTTTTAGAGCCCAATCCTCATGTAAGCTTTGGATCCACTGGAATTAAAAGCTCAGACTTTATAGACAAACGGACCTGGGTTTGAATCCTATTTCCATCGCTTGCCTTTAGGAAAGTTGCTCAACTTTTCTGAGTCTTCATTTTCTCATCTGTGCCCACCCTCTTATTGCAGTGAGCCTTGAGTGGTATTCACAGCCCTCGGTGCAGTCACTTCCATACATAAGAGCCACTGTTGTCGTTAACATAGTTTAGAAGTTAAGAGAGTCACAGGCATCGTAAACCCTCAGATAGTACCAGTCATGAGGAAGCAGAATTCACAAAGCGGTGGGTAGGAGGGTGCACAAGTAGCCAGGTATACAAGTAGCCGGGAGCTGCTGAGTGTCCCAGGTCTCCATGAGGATCAATCGCTCAATAGCTCTTGGATAGTCTGCGTGTGGATAACACATCAGCAAGGAATAGAGACAACGCCTTAAAACAGACTTTCAGCATTTCTGGTGTCGAAAGGTCCCAACATGAGGTCTCACTAAATTCGAGATTTCATCAGCCTGAGAAGAACTCAGGGTAAAATAAGAGTAGTAATACACACCCCTTTTAACCTGGGTTAGAATGCGTTTATGAGCATGAGGTGATCTTCAAGTATAAAGCCCTATGTGGATGTAACATGATAGCAGATTATAAATATTAATAGCATTTTAAGTCAAAGATAATTATTTAGAATTGTGAATAATAGAGAAGAAAGACTGTGGGCATCACTGTACCTCCTACCCTCAGTTAAAACTTACTGAAGGAACTGAAGGTTAAAGATTCTTGATTAATAACCATTGTATTTCTGCAGTGTCTCAGAAGTATTACTAGAAGACAAACATGGGTTTTAGAGTTAAACTAACTTTGGGTTCAAATCATAATGCTGCCACTCCTTGACTGTGTGATGGTGGAGAAGTTATTTCACTTCTCTAAGCTTCAAATTCTCTATCAGAAATGTTTTTTCTGTAGCTATCTGCTTAGGAACAAAGAGAAAGGCAGCTTCCTGCATGACTCAGCTTCCAGCTTATTATTATTATTATTATTATTATTATTATTATTTGCTTTTGACGAAGTGAACTGAGGTCCCAAGTTTTTATTTTCCTTTCACAGAGTCAAGTTTATTGGTATAATCCTGCTAAGAAGTACTTAAAACAAAAACTAGCTATTCACAAACAAGTCAAATATATACCCTCTAGAGTGTGTTGATAACGTGACTTAGTACATGAAGAGAGAGCATGGTGTTCAATTGTGCAGGTCAGGTGAAGCTAGTCTTTCATGCCTCATCACAAGTAGCAGATTTCCATTAAGAATTGGCAAGCTCTCGAAGCTCAGACTCTCCCAGAGCAGAGCAAACAGGCAGATGCGAATACATGCCTATCCCAGCAGCATCTGTTTATGCCAGTGGGGAGAAACCATCCCCTCCACACACGGTTAAACAAGTCAGTGTGCAGCCTACCTCCAGGGCCCTTCTCGTTTTGCCTGGGAATGTCCTGGGTGGCTTGTAGGAGATGAGGATGCAGCTTGGGGCAGCCAAACCTGGGGCATTTCAGAGGCAGAATATAATTCATGTGGCAATACCTGGCTCTTTATGGCCCGTAGTTTTACACCTACCATCCTCTGCACACAGAAAACTTTAGGCAGAAATGGAGCATGCGCAATCAGGTCTGCATATCCGAGAGTGGTCATTTCCTTGCAAGGCGTGTCGCCTGACTGAGGGGACTAGGGGGCTGCAGAGGGGCTGGCAGATGTTTGGCTTTTGGTGCAGATATGAGCCAAATAAATTGAAAATAGGAAGAAGGAGTACATGACCTCACCCAAATTTTAATTCCCATAGAATAGTTTTTTGTTTTTGTTTTTTGTTTGTTTGTTTTTAGCATTGTATGCCTAATAGGGTAAATGTTATTCAAAAATAGCCCAGGTGTTAGAAAGACAAAATGGTTGTTACCTGTAGGGAAATGGTTGTGAACAAAAGGGGCACACAGGGGGTGTCTGGGCCACTAATAATGTTCCGTTTCTTGATGTGGATTCAAGTTACATGGGTGTGTCACTTTATGAAAATTCATCAAGGGCCATCAAGGGATCGGTGGCTCACGCCTGTAATCCCAGCATTTTGGGAGGCCAAGGTAGGCGGATCACTTGAGGTCAGGAATTCGAGACCAACCTGGCCAATGTGATGAAACCAAATCTCTACCAAAAAAATAAAAAATAAAAATTAGCTGGGCGTGGTGGTACACTGCTGTAGTCCCAGCTGCTTGGGAGGCGGAGGTGGGAGAATCACTTGAACCCAAGATGTGGAGGTTGCAGTGAGTGGAGATCATGCCACTGAACTCCAGCATGGGTGACAGAGTGAGACCCCATCTCAAAAAGAAAACAAAAACAAAAGGTCTGGCACGGTGGCTCACACCTATAATCCCAGCACTTTTGGATGCTGAGCAGACTAGGATCACCTGAGGTCAGGAGTTCGAGACCAGCCTGACCAACATGGTGCAACCCCTTCTCTACTAAAAATACAAAATTATCCGGGTGTGGTGGTGCATGCCTGTAATCCCAGCTACTCTGGCTGAGGCAGGAAAATCGCTTGAACCCGGGAGAGGGAGGTTGCAGTGAGCTGAGACGGTGCCCCATTGCACTCCAGCCTGGGCAGCAAGAGCAAAACTCTGTCTCAAAAAAAAAAAAAAAACAAACAAAAAAGAAAATTCATCATGCTGTATACTTATAATCTGAGTATTTTTCTTCATGTAGGTTATTAAAAAACAGCAGAAATATTCTTCTCTCAAAAGAAATTTCTATATTTTAAAATATGCATATTTATACCATACATATATTTATATTTAAATTATATATATATATATTTAGTAAGGAGGGGAATACATATAACTTGATACATAGTCTGCACCAAGTTAGAATATATCTAATACAAATTAATACTTGAGTGCATATTAAGATATATCAAAATTTAAAAATTGGTCAAGGTTTTTAAGTGCTTTGACAGTTACAGTAAGGTAAGGTTCTACGTAAAATAACGTGAGTATTGTCAGCTTCCACCTTACATTTCCAGGAATAGTCATTTTTCATGCATTCATTATATTCTTTTCAGCATCATTTGCAGAGTTTTTGAACTTCTAAGCTGTACCACACAGAAATGCCATAACACTCATTTTGACTATTTCAACAAAGTATTATAACTAAGCCATTAATTGATCCACTAGCTTTGCTGTTGGGAAAATTTACTTATTTTGTAAATACAGCCACATTGACTTTTAAAGTCATCTAAATAAGCTTGTTATTAAATAAAAATGTTTTGAACCTTAAAACTGCTTTAAATGATTTTAAATAAATGGTTTATATTTATTTCTCAGTAGTAATAATTTTTCTGAAGTATTTGCTTATTGTTTTTAAGTGATTTCCTTATACATATATATGTATATTTACATACTATGTGTATATATTAGGCAATATTAAATGACCTGAAGCTTTTGATCAATTCTAATAGAACAGACAATTGCAATTCTAAATTAGCTCTCATAAAATGGAACATTTTGCAAGTAGCCAATAAATATTTGTTGATCAATAGTTATACCTTGAATCCTTTATCTATTAGAATTTTCCAGACAACAAACTCATATTGTTTCTCCTTTAGGTTCATTTGGATGTATCAACATAGTAACTCTTGTTACAAAAATATTTTAAGTTTAAAATCAATTATTTGGTTAAATTCTGTATGCATATTTTAATAGTTAATAGACAAGGTAAAATCAGCTCACTTCCATGTGTTCAATATTTATTGCTTGAAAATTAAGGCTTATAAATTAGAGTATGCTATGCCTTTTTGTTATAGATCCTCAGCGCTGTTGGTTGTATTATGGAATAGTTAAGTATAGGCTCTGTTCTCCAGACACCAAAGGTTTAACTCAGCTCTGTCTTTCACCAGGCTTGAGCACCAAAGGGGAAGTCAGAGAAAAAGTAACAGCAAGTGAAATAAAAATAGAATTCTCAAAAGCAATAGTTGAAAGGCAAGACCACAGAATGGTATGATCAAAGCGTTGAGAGAAAGAGAAACAGAAATTGAGAGTTTGAGACCAAAAGATTTTTCATTAAAGCAATCTCTAAAGGATTTACTTAATTTTTTTAAATAAAAGAAACCCAGAAGAAATGTCTGAGGTGTAAGAAGTATTGATCAAAGACATTAATGAAGATATAGGTTAAAGGTTTTTAAAACTGTGTAATAAAATATTAACATCAAAATTAATGTGTTTTAAAAAGAAGGAGTAAATGAAACAATTAAAAATGAAGTCTGTTAGTCAGAAAGAGAATAATCAAAATTACAGTTTTTTCAGATCCTTGTATTTTAAGAGGATTTAAAAGAGTGATTAACTTTAGACTTTCTTAAGTATGTAAGATAGAATTCCAAAGTGCCACTTTTTAAATTTTTTATTATTTATTTTTTGAGACAGAGTCTCATTCTGTCACCCATGCTGTAGTGCAGTGGCGTGATCTTGGCTCACTGCAACCTCCACCTCCCAGGTTCAAGCGATTCTCCTGCCTCAGTTTCCCAAGTAGCTGGGACTACAGGTACACGCCATCACGCCTGGCTAATTTTTTGTATTTTTAGTAGAGACGAGGTTTCACCACGTCGGCCAGGCCTATCTCAAAGTCCTGATCTCATGTGACCCACCTGCCTCGGCCTCTCAAAATACTGTGATTACAGGTGTGAACCACCACGCCCAGCCTTCAAAGTGCCCACTTAATATTAAATAATATATAACTTCAAAACCAGAATGGGGGAGGAAATGGATTAAGAAAACAAATATAAATCATCTATTCAGAAAGACTAAACAATATAAGACAATAGGAACAAGTCTGTCTTTCTTGCTTTTACGTGTGTGCGTGTGTGTGTGTAGTCTAGGTACCTAGATAGATAGATAGATAGATAGATAGATAGATAGATAGATAGATAGATAAACAGATATAGATAGATAGATAGATAGATAAACAGATAGATAGATAGATAGATAGATAGATAGATAGATAGATAGATGATAGAGAGAGAGAGAGAGTGTGTGTGTGTGTGTGTGTGTGTGTTTAGTCCATGGCAGTGGACTAAATATACTAGCTAAAAGATCTTGTCAAATTAGTTTAAAAAGAAGCTAAGTGGTTTTTTTAAGACACATCTGAAATAAGAGGACTCAGAAAGCCTGAGTGGAAAATAATGAAAAGAGACATAATATGCAAATAATAATTAAAGGAAAAACCGGGTAACTATAATAGCAGGTAACAAAAACTTCAAAAACCTTTTTAGAAGATAGAAAGGATACTGAATTATGACAAAAGATTCATTTTGCCGGAAAAACTTAGCAATTTTAAACTTGAATTCACAAAATACTCTCAAAATATATAAAGCAAAAATTGACAGAAGTGCAGGGAGAAATTGATAACTCAAATATCATAGAAGAAAATGTTGCATATTAATTTCAGAACTGATCATTTAGGCACACGGCAATAAGTAAAAATAGAGGTTTCCACCAATATAATTTAAAAACTTGATTGACATAAAGTCTAAACAAAATAAAGAACACACAGTCTTCTAAGATATAAATGAAATGTTTAAAACATTTATGACTTTCTAGGGGAAGGTATCTTAAAAATACTTAGAACTGAAGGACAATAAATAATCCTATAAATAAAAATTCATGAGATGCAAGACAAAGATAGTTATAGTTATTTTACACTTTAAATGCTTAAGTAAAAAGTGAGTTAAGGCTAGAAACTCATAGCTAAATTCAAATAAAGTAAAAGTATGTGATGATGTAAGAGCAGAGCTTAATGAAATAAAACTTGAAGTTATAGTAGGGAGGATCAACATAGTCACAAGTTAGTTTCTTGAAAACAGAAAATCCTCTAGCAAAATTGGTTAAGAAAAAAGGAGAACACCACAAATAATCAATACAAGAAATGAAAATGGAGATAATTATAGGTAGCAGACACTTTAAATGACAATAAGAGAATACCATGAACAAAGCTGGCCAAAGCATTTGAAAATTTAGGCAAAATGGATGAATTCCATGTATAGTATATATGTATCAGAATATTATCTTTATTGAAAGATATTGTCACTGGGTATCGAGTTCTAGGTTGACAGTTCATTATTTTTTTCTTTCTTATTTTAAAGGTGTGGTCCTACTGTCTTCTGGATTGCATTATTTCCTGTGAGAAATCTGTCATTGATATGTTTGCTCCTTTATGGGCAATTGTGTCCTTTTTCTCTGGCTGCTTTTAAGAATGGCCTTATGATATACCTCAGTGTAGTTTCTTCCATTCGTGTTTTAATTTAAAGCCATTATCTCTTCAAATATTTTCATCACTCTCCCAACCCCCACTTTTGGAAATTCCCATTATACATATTGTACCACTTGACTTTGCCCCACAGCTCATTGGTGCTCTTTCCTTTTTTTCTTTTTTCTATTCTAGTAGTTTTTTTTTCCTCTGCTTTTTATTTTGGATAGTTTCTATCACTGTCTTCAAGTTATCTAATCTTTTCTTCTGTAGTGTCTAATCTGCTGTTAGCCCTTTCCAGATATTTTTTCTTTTTTTAATTTTTTTTAATTTCAGTAGGTTTTTGGGGAACAGGTAGTGTTTAGTTACATGGATAACTTCTGTAGTGGGTGACAACCCACTCTGTGGGTTGTCTGTTTACTCTGCTGATTACTTCTTTTGGGGTACAGAAGCTTTTTAGTTTAATAAGGTCTCATCTATTTATCTTTCTTTTTGTTGCATTTGCTTTTGGGTTCTTGGTCATGAAGTCTTTGCCTAAGCCAATGTCTAGAAGGGTTTTTCTGATGTTATCCTCTAGAACTTTTAGGATTTCAGGTCTTAGATTTCAGTCTTTGATCCATCTTGAGTTAATTTTTATATAAGGTGAGAGATGAGGATTCAGTTTCATTCCTTTGCATGTTGCTTGCCAATCATCCCAGCACCATTTGTTGAAAAGGTGTCCTTTTCCCACTTTATGTTTTTGTTTGCTTTGTCGAAGATCAGTTGGCTGTAAGTATTTGACTTTTTTTCTGGGTTCTCTATTCTGTTCCATTGGTCTGTATACCTACTTTTATACCAGTACCATGCCATTTGGTTGACTGTAGCCTTACAGTGTAGCTTGAAGTCACGTAATGTAATGCCTCCAGATTTGTTATTTTTGCTTAGTCGTGCTTTGGCCATGTGGGCTCTTTTTTAGTTCTGTATGAATTTAGGATTTTTTTTCTAGTTCTGTGAATAATGATGGTGGTATTTTGATGGGAATTGCATTGAATTTATAGATTGCTTTTGGCAGTATGGTCATTTTGACAATATTTATTCTACCTGTCCACAAGGATGAGATGTGTTTCCATTTGTTTGTGCTATCTATGATTTCTTTCAGTCCTAGCCAGAGCAATCAGATAAGAGAAAGAAATAAAGGGCATCAAAATCAGTAAAGAGGAAATCAAACTGTTGCCGTTCACTAAGGATATGATTGTATACCTAGAAAACCCTAAAGACTCATCCAAAAAACCTCCTAAATCTGATAAATGAATTCAGCAAAGTTTCAGGATACAAAATTAACGTACACAAATCAGTAGTTCTGCTATACACCAACTGCAAGCAAGCTAAGAATCAGATCAAGAACTCAGCCTCTTTTATAATAGCTGTTAAAAAAAAAAAACAAAAAAACTCAAGAATATACCTAACCAAAGAAGTGAAAGACCTCTACAAGGAAAACTACAAAACACTACTATCTTTTGTATTTTTGTTTCAGTTTCATTGAGTTTTACTCCGATCTTTGTTATTTCTTTTCTTCTGCTGGGTTTGGGTTTGCTTTGTACTTGTTTCTCTAGTTCCTTGAGGTTTTACCTTACATTGTCTGTTTGGGCTCTTTCAGACTTTTTGATGTAAGCATTTAATGCTATGAACTTTCCTCTTAGCACCAACTTTGCTGTATCCCAGAGGTTTTGATAGGTTGTGTCATTATTATCATTCGGTTCGAAGAATTTTTTAATTTCCGTCTTGATTTCATTGTTGACCAAATGATCATTCAGGAACAGGTTATTTAATTTCCATGTATTTGCATGGTTTTGAGGATTCCTTTTCAAGTTGATTTCCAATTTTATTCCACTGTAGTCTGAGAAAGTACTTGATATAATTTCAATTTTCTTAAACTTATTGAGACTTGTTTTGTGGCCTATCATAGGGTCTATCTTGGAGAATGTTCCATGTGCTGATGAAAAGAATGTATATTCTGTGGTTGTTGGGTGGAATGTTCTGTAAATATCTGTTAAGTCCATTTGTTCTAGGATATAGTTTAAGTCCATTGCTTCTTTGTTGACTTTCTGTCTTGATATCTAGTGCTGTCAGTGGAATATTGAAGCCCCCCAATATTATTGTGTTGTTATCTATCTCATTTCTTAGGTCTAGTAGTAATTATTGTCCAAATTTGGGAGCCCCAGTGTTAGGTGCATATATATTTAGTATTGTGATATTTTCCTGTTGGACTAGTCCTTTTATCATTACATAATGTACCTCTTTGTCTTTTTTAACTGATGTTGCTTTAACATCTGTTTTGTCTGATTTAAGAATAGCTACTCCTGCTCACTTTTGGTGTCCATTTGCATGGAATATCTTTTTCCACTCCTTTACCTTACATTTATGTGAGTCCTTATGTTAGGTGAGTCTCTTGAAGACAGCAGATACTTGGTTGAATTCTTATCCATTCTGCAATTCTGTGTCTTTTAAGTGGAGCATTTAGGTCATTTACATTCAACATTAGTATTGAGACATGAGGTACTCTTCTATTTATCATGGTAGTTGTTGCCTGAATACCTTGTTTTTTGTCACTGTGTTATTGTATTGTATGCCCTGTGAGATTTATGCTTTAAGGAGGTTCTATTTTGGTGTATTTCAAGGTTTTGTTTCAAGATTTAGAGCTCCTTGTAGCAATTCTTGTAGTGCTGGCTTTGTAGTGGTGAATTATCTCAGCATTTGTTTGTCTGTAAAAGACCATCTTTCTTTCATTTGTGAAGCTTAGTTTCACTGGATTCAAAATTCTTGGCTTTTAATTATTTTGTTTAAGGAGGCTAAAGATGGGGCCCCAATCCTATCTGGCTTGTAGGGTTTCTGCTGAGAAATCTGCTGTTAATCTGATAGGTTTTCCTTTACAGGTTACCTGATGTTTTTGCCTCACAGCTCATAAGATTCTTTCCTTTGTCTTGACTTTAGATAACCTAATGACTACGTGCTAGGTGATGATCTTTTTGTGATGAATTTCCCAGGTGTTCTTTGAGCTTCTTGTATTTGGATGTCTAGATCTCTAACAAGGCCAGGGAAGTTTTCCTCAATTATTTTCTCAAGTAAGTTTTCCAAACATTTAGATTTCTCTTCTTCCTTGGGAACACCAGTTATTCTTAGGTTTGGTCATTTAACATAAGCTCAAACTTCTTTGAGGCTTTGTTCATTTTTTAAATTCTTTTTTCTTTTTTGCTTAGTTTGAGATGGAGTCTCACTCTTTCGCCCAGGCCGGAGTGCAGTGGTGCTATCTCGGCTCACTGCAAGCTCCACCTCCTGGATTCACACCATTCTCCTGCCTCAGCCTCCCGAGTAGCTGGGACTACAGGCGCCCACCACCATACCCGGCTAATTTTTTTGTATTTTTAGTAGAGACGGGGTTTCACCATGTTAGCCAGGGTGGTCTCGATCTCCTGACCTCATGATCCGCCTGCCTCAACCTCCCAAAGTGCTAGGATTACAGGCGTGAGCCACCGCGCCCAGCCTTAAATTCTTTTTTCTTTGGCTTTGTTGGATTGGGTTAATTCAAAAGCCTTGTCTTTGAGCTCTGAAGTTCTTTCTTCTACTTGTTCCATTCTACTGAAACTTTCCAGTGTATTTTTCATTTCTCTAAGTGTGTCTTTCATTTCCAGAAGTTTTGATTGTCTTTTATTTATGTTATATATTTCTCTAGAGATTTTTTTGTCCGTATCCTGTATTATTTTTTAAATTTCTTTAAGTTGGTTTTCACCTTTCTCTGGTGCCTCCTTGAGTATCTTAATAATCAACCTACTGAATTATTTTTCTGGCAATTTGAAGATTTCTTATTGGTTTGAACCCATTGCTGGCGAGCTAGTGTGATCTTTTGGGGTGTTAAAGAAACTTGCTTTGTCGTATTACCAGAATTGTTTTTCTGGTTCCTTCTCATTTGGGTAGACCATTTCAGAGGAAAGATCTGGGGTTTAAGTCCTGCTGTTCATTCTTTGGTCCCGTGGGGTGATGCCTTGATGTGGTGCTCTCCCCCTTTCCCTAGGGATGGGGCTCACTGAGAGCTGGACTGCAGTGATTGTTATTGCTTTTCTAGGTCTAGCCACCCAGTGGAGCTACTGGACTCTGACCTGGTACTGGGGAGTATCTGCAAAGAGTCCTGTGACATGATCTGTCTTCAGGTCTCTCAGCCATGGATCCCAGCACCTGCTCTGGTCGAGGTAGTAGGGAAGTGAGGTAGACTCTGTGAGGGTCCTTAGTTGTAGTTTTGTTTAGTGCATGGGTTTTCTTGAATGTTGGTTGTGCTAGCAGTTAGTTGGCCTCCAGCCAAGAGGTGGCACTTTTAAGAGAGCATCAGCTGAAACAAGCTTGTCCTAAGTTTGCCTGAATAGGTATTTGGGCTTCTCAGGTGATGGGTTGGACCATACAGCTCCCAAGAGATTGTATTTTCTGTCTTCAGCTGCCAGGGCAGGTAGGGAAAGACCACTGGTTGGAGCCAGGATTAGGCGTGTCTGAGCTCAGACTCTCTTTGGGCAGGGCTTGCTGCAGCCACTTTGCGGATGGCGGTGTGGTTCTCAGGCCAATGGAGTTATGTTCCCAGGGGGATTATGGCTGCCCTGCAGTGTCATATAGGTTTCCAGGGAAGTGGGGGAAAGTCATCAGTGACTGGCCTCACTCACTTCCCACACAGCCAGCAAGGCCAGTCTCACTCCCACTGCACCCCACCGATAGCACTGAGTTTATATCCAGGTGCCGGTGAGCAGAGCTGAGGTCTTGTCCCAGACTACAAGCCTCCCAGCTGAGAAAGCAAGCAGGACTTTCAGGCTCCACCTCTCCCCACCTGCTGTAGATTCTTTGCTCATATCTACACTTTCTGTTCACCCCCTACCCCACCCCTGCCCCAGATTGTGCCCAGGAAAATTCATATTTGGTCAAAATTATTACAAAGTTCAGCTAGAAGTTTCCTTTTCCCTGTTGTCTTTCCCCAGTTCCACTGGCAGCCCTCCCCAAGAACCTCTATGAGGTAAAGTCAGAAACGGCTTCCCTGGGCACCAGGAATGCCTACAGGGCTCTTTCTGCTGCTTCTTCTAGTTTTATATTTCACTGGGCTCTCTAAATTCATTTCAGCTCTAGGTAAGGTTAAATTCTTCTCCTGTGATCTGGATTTACATGTTCCCCAGTGAGGGTATGTGTTCAGAAGTGCACTTTCCCTCCTCACGCTTTGGGCACTCACAGTGTGAATTTCACTTTGTTGAGTGTAGATATTTTTATATCCTATATTATGCTTAAGCTTTGTTCTGGGATGAAATTAACTTATTGAAAACAGTTGATCCTTTGGAGACTTGCTTTTAGACTTCATGAGGTGAGACCAGCACAGCCCTTTTCTAGGGCTGATTTTTTCCCAATGATGTTATAATTTCCTTTTGAGTACTGTACCTAATACCCTGAGTTACAAGGTTTTGCACTCAGACTGGTGGGAACATGAATTATTCTTAATCTGTGTGAGTAGGTTGTTCTCTCAGCTCCTTTCAGGTGAGTTTTCTCTGACCCAGGTTGTTTTATTACACACATGAATTTATTGGTACCTTGCTGAAGACTTAAGGGACACTTCCGCAGATCACTTAAGTTTTCTCTCTGTACAGCTCGCTCCTGTCTGGTATTCTGTCCTGAAGACCCTAGACTACCAACTCTGTCTCCTCAAGTAAGGAGCTCACCAGGTTCCTAAGTTTCTCTTCCCTGCACTGAGACCCAGAAAATTTTATCAGGCAGTAGGCTGAAGCAATTGTGGGGCTCACATTGTTTGTGTCTGTCTCTCAGACATAACTGCCCTGCCCTGCCTCATCTCTATGACTGTTTTATATATTTTGTCCAGTCTTTTAGTTGTTTCAGACAAGAGTAAGTCAAATCCTGTTACTCCATCTCGGCTGGAAGTAGAAGTTTCTAGTCTTATG
Organism: Gorilla gorilla gorilla; assembly: GCF_029281585.2. Taxonomy (NCBI): domain Eukaryota; kingdom Metazoa; phylum Chordata; class Mammalia; order Primates; family Hominidae; genus Gorilla; species Gorilla gorilla. The sequence goes on from NC_073230.2 coordinate 157,025,146, forward strand.
ATTTTTAACTGTTGTCAGCTAATTAAAATGTAAAGTTTTATAAGGACTTCATAAGTGTATGCAAATGCTCCTAAGGCTTTCCTGGATGTCAGTTTAGGCCCCCAGGCTTCAGGATTAATCTTTAATTAATACTCTGAGTGGAGACAGGGAAAAGAAGGGTGAATGAAGTTTCTGTGGTCTAAGAAATCCCAATAGACAACTTCTGGAGAAATGACAAGAAAGGGACATAAGCAATCAGAAAGAAAGGCAAGGCCGGGCACGGTGGCTCACGCCTGTAATTCCAGCACTTTGGGAGGCCAAGGCAGGCAGATCACAAGGTCAGGAGATTGAGACCATCTTGGCTAACACGGTGAAACCCCGTCTCTACTAAAAACACAAAATTAGCCGGGCATGGTGGCGGGCGCCTGTAGTCCCAGCTACTCGGGAGGCTGAGACAGGAGAATGGCGTGAACCTGGGAGGCAGAGCTTGCAGTGAGCCAAGATTGCGCCACTGCACTCCAGCCTGGGTGACAGACAAAGACTCCGTCTCAAAAAAAAAAAAAAAAAAAAAAAAGAAAGAAAGAATGGGGAGGGGACATATGCATCTCCATCTCAACTCTCTAAAACTAAGACTCAGACAGAGATTTTGGTGAAAAATGTGTGCCTAATAAAATACTTGCTCTAAAAATTAGATTCTAGATATTATCTGAATATGTGCCAGTCACTATTCTAAGCATTTTACATATGTGGATGTATTTAATTCTCTGACAACTGCATAAGTAAGCTATTATCATCTCCAGTTTATGGATAAAGAAGCAGGCTAAGCAAATTCCCCTAGATCCCATAGTTAAAAAATGGCATGGCTCAGATTTCAATCCAGGCTCTGTAACTAATATATTATCTGCTAAGAATATCAGTCTTATCATGTTTAGTTCTCTGGCTTAAAGTCCACAACATAATAAAAGTGAATTGTAGATGCTGAGATGAAGATATTGAATGTAAATACAACAAATACAAGGAAAAATAAAAACTGACAATTTGTTTAAAAGGGCAAGGACACAGAATCCTCTGAAATAGACATTGCACTGAGAAGTCTATCACTAGCATATTAAGGAATGAAGACTCAGATAATGAACTTGCTGTTAAAAAAGCAAACCTCTGTTAATAACTTTTAATTAAACCTTTGATTATATTTTTAAATGTTTTTTATTTCTTAAAAAACAGTTTTGGGCTGGGCACCGTGGCTCATGCCTGTAATCCCAGCACTCGGGAGGCCGAGGCAGGTGGATCACCTGAGGTCAGGAGTTTGAGACCAGCCTGGCCAATATGGCAAAACCCTGTTTCTACTAAAAATACAAAAATTAGCCAGGCATGGTGGTGCACACCTGGTAGTCCCAGCTACTTGGGAGGCTGAGGCAGAAGAATTGCTTGAACCCAGGAGGCAAAGGTTGCAGTGAGCCGAGATCACACCACTGCACTCCAGCCTGGGTGACAGAGCGAGATTCCTTCTAAAATAAATAAATAAATAAATTAAATTAAATAAGAAACAGTTTTGCATTTGAATAATTCTGACACCAAAATAATTTTTATCCTGGAATACACTATTCAAATGTTACTGGTAGTGGTAAACTTTGTTATATGGAAAACATTTCTTATTTCTGAGCAATATCAGGTAAATGAATTAGGAATTATTTGAATTAGAAGGTATTGTTACTAACCCCCTCATACCTCCAATGTACTAAAACTAATACATCTTAAAATTCCTTTTAATCATTTAATTTTTCTTTTTTCCAAAATTTTCCCCACATAAATAAAGTAGAATTTAGCCTCTTCTACTTCAAAAATAAAGTATTTTCTAACAATGTTTATTATTATAAGTTTCTCAGGGCTCAAATGTAGAACATCTTTTTGATAGCTTTTCACTCTTTCCCCAAACATATCCCAATTTTATGAGACCAAGTACAAATATCTTCCTGTCACATGTCATCAGGAGAATCTTGCCAGGCGCAGTGGCTCACGCCTGTAATCCCAGCACTTTCAGAGGCCGAGGCGGGCGGATTGCCTGAGGTCAGGAGTTCGAGACCAGTCTGGCCAACATGGTGAGACCCCCGTCTCTACTAAAAATACAAAAAAAATTGCTGGGCATAGCAGCAGGTGCCTGTAATCCCAGCTACTCTGGAGGCTGAGGCAGGGGAATTGCTTGAACCAGGAGGTGGAGGTTGCAGTGAGCCAAGATTGTGCCACTGCACTCCAGCCTGGGTGACAGAGCGAGACTCCATCTCACACACACACACACACACACACACACACACACACACACACACACACAAAATGTGGATAAAATATCTAGTGTGAGAGGAACAGTAGAAGGAGAAAGTAATGTCTTGAGGAAGGTGCGAGTCATCTGTAAATACTTTTTAAAAGAGTAGTGGAATTCCTAGACAGACAGCTTCGCAGGCAGTATTGCCATTCAGTATCATTGGCAACCTTCCTAAAAGGAAAAGAGTAATGTTAATGCCATTTCTGAAGGTATGAATTGAGGATTTTGATTCTTTTTCCATAAATACTTACCTTGTGAAAACTCCTCTGCAATCTCTACTGTCAATAAGTTTTATAAATGCTGTATACAAGTCTTCAATTCACCATTGCCTGCTTGAGGCTTATTTATTTTTTGAGAAAGAAGCTGGAGAAGTCATTTGAAAATTCATGGGTAGTTCACTCTTCAAGGTTGTGGTGTGCTCTTCAAATAGCTATAAAAATTTCCAAGAGACGGGACCACTGACCCCGCGCTTCGTAGCAAATAGCTTTGCTTACTCATTATCTGACTAGCGTATTACTTAATCATGTAAACAATTATCTTCTTTTCAGGTGGCAATAATTCGTGGCATCTCCTCCCCCTTCCACCCCACACATATACTTATTTATTGTCACAGCCTGATTTGTAATTCTTTTTTAGGATTTCTTCATATCCTCCCTCCTACCTTTACCCCTGAGTTCAGAAAATAATAAACACTCTAAATCTCCAAGCAATGGAACTCTTCTAAGAGTTAAGCTAAAGTCTGTCCTACCACCTTGCTATATTAATGTCAGCTCATTTGATGTGTCTGTAGAGCAGGATTTGTTTGGCAAGCTTTTTCTGTAAAGGACCAGATAGTATTTCAGGCTTTTTGAGCCATGTGGTGTCGGTCACAACTTTTCAACTCTGCCATCACATTGTGAGAGCAGAAGTAGACAAGATATGTTTAAAAAAAAAATGGGTATGGTTGTGCTCCAATAAAATCTTTTTTATAGACACTAAAAACTTGAATTTCATGCAAATTTTATGTGTAAGGAAATAATTTTTAAAAAATCTCTTCTTTAACCTTTTAAAAAGACAAAAGCCATTCTTAGCCTGTGGGTCGCACAAAAACAGGCAGCAGGCCATGGGCCATAGTTTGCCAACCCATTATCTAAAGGGTTAACAGAATGCTTACTACAGGTTTTCTGACCGTCAGCACTAGTAATACTTTGGGACAGATAATTCTTTGTTGTGGACTGTCTTTTGTTTTTGTTTTGAGACAGCATCTCACTCTGTAGCCCAGACTGGAGTGCAGTGGTGCGATCTTGGCTCACTGCAACCTCCACCTCCCAGGTTCAAGCGATTCTCCTGCCTCAGCCTCCCCAGTAGCTGGGATTACAGGTACCCACCACCACACCTGGCTAATTTTTGTATTTTTAGTAGAGGTGGGGTTTTGCCATATTGGCCAGGCTTGTCTCAAACTCCTGACCTCAGGTGATCTGCCCACCTCGGCCCCCCAAAGTACTGGGATTACCGGTGTGAGCCACCGCGCCTGGCCTGTCTTTTGTATTTTAAGATGTGTCATATCATCTCTGGCCTCTGCCTACTAAATGCCATTAACACCCTACATCCCCCAACTGCGACAACTAGAAAATCTACAGACATTGACAAATGACCTCTGGGGACAAAATTGCCCCCAGTTGAAAATCACTGGTCTAATACACTGAAAACTTAGAATACACCGCATAAAATATGAGCTGGTAGGCTGCGTAGTATAAGATAGCTTCATGTGTCACCTGAGAGATAGCCATTGGATTCTCATGCTTCTAATGTAGAAACCATAATACCGTGGTCTTCCCCTTACCTACAGTTTCATTTTCTGTGGTTTCAGTTACCAGAGATCAACCAAAGTCTAAAAATATTAAATGGAAAATTTGAAAAATAATTCATCAGTTTTAAATTGTGTGCTCTTCCAAGTAGTATGATGAAATCTTACACCATCCCACCAGAGACTTGAGCCAGCCATTTGTCCAGCATATCCACGCGGTAGGTGCTAGCTGTTCCTGAGTCACTTAGTAGCCTTCTGGATTATTGGCTCAACAGTAGAGGTATTGCAGTGCTTCCGTTCAAAAATTCCTTACTTTACTTTTATTACGGTATATTATTATAATTGTTCTATCTTATTAGTTACTGCTGTTAATATTCTATTGTGCCTCATTTATAAATTAAACTTTACATAGATGTGTATGTATTGGAAAAAAATATGGTACAGCTGACCCTTGAACAACACAGATTTGATCTGTGTAGTCTTCTTTTATGTGTTTTCTTTTCAATAAATACAGCAGGCCCTCCATATCAATGCGTTCTGAACCTGCAATCAAGGCAAGACACAAATATGGTATTCACAAGATTTGAAACCCATGTATATAGAGAGCTGACTGACTTTTCATCTGGGAGGGTTCTGGATGGCTCACTTCCGTACTTGAATGTGCTCGGATTTTGGTATAGAAGGGGGTCCTGGAACCAATCCCCCATAGATAGCGAGAGATGACGGTATACATAGGGTTCAGTATTATCTGAAGTTTCAGACATTCACTGGGGCTCTGGGAATGTATAACCTGCACATAAAAGAGAATTTCCATACTACCTCCAAGTTAATAACCACTGAAGAAATCCTAGGCTTAAGAGAGCCCGTGGCCGGGCGCGGTGGCTCACGCCTAATCCCAGCACTTTGGGAGGCCGAGGCGGGCGGATCACGAGGTCAGGAGATCGAGACCATCCTGGCTAACATGGTGAAACCCCGTCTCTACTAAAAATACAAAAAATTAGCCAGGCGTGGTAGTGGGCGCCTGTAGTCCCAGCTACTCGGGAGGCTGAGGCAGGAGAATGGCGTGAACCCGGGAGGTGGAGCTTGCAGTGAGCCGAGATCGCGCCACTGCACTCCAGCCTGGGCGACAAAGCAAGACTCCGTCTCAAAAAAAAAAAAAAAAAAAAAGAGAGCCCGTTATTGGAACTTAGATGGTGGCGTTAGAGTGCTTATGCTTTGGACTTAGGAGTCAGTATCCCTTCCCCCCAACTTTGTCTCTTTCTATATTCCTTTCCCATTTTTCCTCTTTCTACCTCCTTACACTCAAACCATACAGTGTGCACCTGACAGTGGACTACAAAGATTAATATTCGATGAAAGGATTTCGTCCATTTGACCAGACCACTTGAATGATGAGGTGGGAGCCACAGAATACATAGTTGATATTAAATTAAGAATCTAGGCCAGACCCGGTGGCTCACACCTGTAATCCCAGCACTTTGGGAGGCCGAGGCGGGTTGATCACTTGAGGTCAGGAGTTCAAGACCAGCCTGGTCAACATGGTGAAACCCCGTCTCTACTAAAAATACAAAAATTGCTGGGCGTGGTGGCAGGTGCCTGTAATCCCAGCTACTTGGGAGTCTGACGCAGGCAAATCGCTTGAACTCGGAGGTGGAGGTTGCAGTGAGCCGAGATTGCGCCACTGCACTCCAGCCTGGGCAAAAGAGCAAGACTGTCTCAAAAAAAAAAAAAAAAAATTGAGAATCTAAATTAATTTATAGAAATCCTTTTTCCATAAATTTATCTTTTCTCCAAGTTTTCTTCTGATATGCAAAGTGTGAGACACCTACTCTTAGCTTTTAGATAGTTACAGGCCAATGACACACAGTAGATGATGTTCCACCATGATGTCTCAAAGGCAGAGAAACATTCTTATTTTCATCAACACTTTCTCATTCCCATCTTTAAATTATTGGTGTAAACAAACTTCTACTTCTCACTTTAGATTATAATTTTATCATTTTTTACAATTCATCAAAGAAAGTTTTTCTAAATTGCACGGAAAGTTCTATAGAATGCCGAGTTATGTATTCTAAAGAATATTTCTCCTTCTCATTTTTTCATACCTAAACTGTCAATATTTTTACCTTAACCTTCTACAAAGTCCTATAGCTATTTAATGACTTGATGTTTCAGTATAAGAAAAAATTAGGCCAGGTGTGGTGGCTCATGCCTGTAATCCCAGCACTTTGGGAGGCCAAGGCAGGTGGATCACCTGACGTTAGGAGTTCAAGATCAGCCTGGCCAACATGGTGAAACCCCGTCTCTACTAAAATTACAAAAATTAGCCAAGCCTGGTGGCAGGCACTGGTAATCCCAGCTCCTCAGATGGCTGAGGCAAGAGAATCGCTTGAACCCGGGAGACAGAGATTGCAGTGAGCTGAGATCGTGCCACTGCACTCCAGCCTGGGTGACACAGCGAAACTTAATCTCAAAAAAAAAAAAAAATTAATAATGCTGCTTCTGCCTGAAATACATGATTTCCAGTGAGTGAAGGACCACTTGCTCTACTGAAGTAAAGCTACTTTACTCAAGTCTCTGAAGGAGTAAGAGAGTCCTGCAGGGCACATTTGAACAGCTCATTTTCAGATACAAGCGATAAAAAATGGAGCCTCAGCAACAACAACAAAAATTATAACTTTTAAAGAGATAGAACAACATGGTTTGAAAAGGAATCTGGATTTTTGCCTCTGGTTGCTGTCATTGACTGGGAAAGTCTTATATTTTCTGAACTTGTTTTTAAATCTCCCCAGATGGAGGGATTAGACTGTGTAATTCCACAAATCTCTTGATTTTATGACCTGGTTATAGCTTGGGAAAGCAACCACATAGTACGGTTGTTACACTCCAGAGCTATTCAAATATTGTTATCAAAGTGGTGCCAAAAATTTCGAATCAAATATTTGGAAGAGTTTGGTGATGAGTCGAAAGTAGCCTGTATGTCTCTGAATTCTGTGATGTTTCTCATTTTTCCTCCCCCTACGGTCTTCATAGATATTTAGACAAGTAAACACCTGTAAAGGAAGAATGTGGGCAATAAGAATGAATATAAATGATAAATCACATAATCTGATGTAATAAAAGACTTAAGTTATTACAGAAAACCTAGAATTAAATGAAATATTTAAAAAGTGATGTCTTCAGGAAGTCTACAGTTCAGATTCAAGGGTGGCAAATACTGTCCACGGAGACCAGTAGTTCTCAGGAGGGTGACTTTTTTTCTCCAGGAGACATTTGGCAATGACTGGAGATATTTTTACTTGTCACAAGTGGGGGAGTAGGGCATGTTGTTGATATCTAGAGAGCAGAGGCCACGGATGCTGCTGAACACCTCCAATGTGTAGGACAAGGCCCCACAACAAAGAATGATCTCGCCCAAAATGTCAAGAATGCCAAAATGGAGACACCCTGGTGTAGACCTATGATAGCTCTGACTTCTTTTTTTTTTTTTTTTTTTTTTTGAGACAGAGTCTCACTCTGTCACCCAGGCTGGAGTGCAGTGGCCCAATCTCGGCTCACTGCAGGCTTGATCTCCCAGGTTCATGCCATTGTCCTGCCTCAGCCTCCCGAGCAGCTGGGACTACAAGAGCCTGCCACCATGCCCGGCTAATTTTTTGTATTTTTAGTAGAGACGGGGTTTCACCGTGTTAGCCAGGATGGTCTCGATCTCCTGACCTCGTGATCCGCCCACCTCGGCCTCCCAAAGTGCTGGAGTGCTGGGATTACAGGTGTGAGCCACCGTGCCCGGCCGATAGCTCTGACTTCTAAGTCAACTGTGTTCATCCGTTTCATATCTCCCCTCTCACTTTCCACCATCACAAAAGCCTCTGCCTCCTACCAAATATTAGCAAATGCAGTGAATGTTAGCAATCTATTTGAAACAAGGTTTCTTGGCATTCATCTAGCTGTATGGATAAAGTTTTACTAGCACAAACTCTGTATGCATGGGGTAGACTGGATCAGACAGAGCAATCTGAACCACAATGTTGGATTTCCTTCAAGCTTGAGAAATATTAATACTACCATACATACAGGCGGGGCATGGTGGGTCACGTCTGTAATCCCAGCACTTTGGGAGGCCAAGGCGGGTGGCTTACCTGAGGTCGGGAGTTCGATACTAGCCTGACCAACATGGACAAACCCCTTCTCTACTAAAAATACAAAATTAACCAGGTGTGGGGGTACATGCCTGTAATCCCAGCTACTCAGGAGGCTGAGGCAGGAGAATCCCTTGAATCTGGGAGGTGGATTTTGTGGTGAGCCGAGATCACACCATTGCACTCCAGCCTGGGCAACACAGCAAGACTTCATCTCAAAAAAAAAAAAAAAAAATTACCACACATACTAACAATATGAAAGTTCTAATTCATATTTAAGGAAACATTTGCTTCTACATGTGTTTCTATCTGTGGTTCTGAAAAGCAAATCCTAATTTTTATGAATGATAATTTCTGGGCCTCTTTTTGTCTTTCCCCAGATGTTCCCTGCTTTGTTGCTTAAGAGCTGCATGGCACAGACCATAAAGGTTGTGAGCTCTTCCCATTTCAAGAAACCCTGGGGAGATTCAAATAAACAAATTCAAAATGCCCCTTAGAGTCTTTCACAGACCAGAATTAGTATGTTGTTTGTTTAAAAATCTTTCTTTTTTTCGGATATAAAACTATACACCCAAGACTAAATGGAGGCAGTACAATTACACATTTTGACTGAATTGTCTCATCAGTAAAAGTATCACCTGGCTGATTGTAACTCTTTAGAATTGGCCTAAACTAGAAAATAAACAAGGACCTTATTCAAGTATTTCCTATTATGTTACATACATACAAGTTACCAATTAGAAGTTGATATACACTATTTTATTTAAAAATAAAATTCAGCAAGCTTCTGATGATTTATTCTGTTCTTGTTTTTCTTACCAGTTTTACTGCCAAAATAAACTCCTTCTCATACAAAGTCTGGGATTATACCACAGAGTTAGTATAATTGGATTCAACTTTAATAGAATATTACAATATTAATTTTAATAGAGTGTGGTTTCAGATATTAAAAAGATTAATGTCCCCAAAAACATAATCATTGTTTTTTTTTGTTTTTTTTTTTGAGACAGAATCTTGCTCTGTCACCGAGGCTGGAGTGCAGTGGCGTGATCTCAGCTCACTGCAACCTCCACCTCCTGGGTTCAAGTGATTCTCATGCCTCAGCCTCTCAAGTAGCTGGGATTACAGGTGCGTGCCAGCATGCCAGGCTAATTTTTGTATTTTTAGTAGCGATGGCATTTTGCCATGTTGGCCAGGCTTGTCTCAAACTTCTGGCATCAAGTGATCTGCCTGCCTTGACCTCCCAAAGTTCTGCGATTACAGGCGTTGAGCCACCCCACCTGGCCACTTCTTTTAAATTGCATAATTTTCCTGTTCTGTATTTCATCCAATCTAAAATAATAATGAGCTTTAAATACTTATTTTTAACATTTTTTTTTACACCTATGATTTGAGAATATATATATATTACACCGAGTTTCATTTTTGTTGCCCAGGCTGGAGTGCAATGGTGCCATCTCGGCTCACTGCAACTTCCACCTCCCAGGTTCAAGCGATTCTCCTGCCTCAGCCTCCTGAGTAGTTGGGATTACAGGTGCCCACCACCATGCCCAGCTAATCTTTGTATTTTTAGTAGAGACAGGGTTTCACCATGTTGGCCAGGCTGGTCTCGAACTCCTGACCTCAGATGATCCACCAGCCTCGGCCTCCTGAAGTGCTGGGATTATAGGCATAAGCCGTCATGCCCAGCCTGAGAATAGATTTTTGACATTTTTAACTTGATTTTCCGAGAAGAAAAAATTACATATTTTTTAAAATAATAAATACATTGAAATCTAGATTTTAAAACATGTTTACTTTCTCTCAAATTTGTTAGAAATGTCACAAAAAATAGCTTTTTCAACCTATGAACAGTATTTGTAGAAGGGAAAAATGAGGAAGAAATGGGCACATTTTTCTAGTGATTGAATGGCGGTGTCTACATCTTGAATAATTCTCACTGCATATCATTGCTTGAATTGTAGATCTGTATGGCGTGTGACTTGCCTGGGTCTATGATGTTGTCAACAGAAAGAGTCAAATTCTGTAAAATATTTGAATAGATTTATTCTGAGCCAAATATGAGTGACCAGTGGTCCCGGGAAATCCTGAAAACATGTGCCCAAGGTGGTCGGGCTACAGCTTGGTTTTATACATTTTAGGGAGACCTAAGACATCACTCGATACATGTAAGATATACTTTGGTTTTGTCTGGAAAAGCAGGACAACTGGAAGCCAGGGGTAGAAGGGGGCCTTCCAGGTCATAGGCAGATTCTCATGATGTTGCCCAGACGTCCTATTGTAATTTCAATTGGTTGAGTTTATCTAAAGATCTGGAATCCATAGAAGGGAGTGTCTGGATTAAGATAAGTGCTCTTATTATACAAAGCCTACAGGTAGCCGGCTTTAGAGAGAATAGATTGTAAATGTTTCTTATCAGACTTAAAAAGGTGCCAGACTCAGTGAATTCTCTCCTGGATTAGGGAAAAGACCTGGAAATGGAAAGGGATTCTCTACAAAAGTTAGATTTTTCCCCACAAGAGACAGCTTTGCAGGGCCATTTCAAAAATTGCCAAAGAAATATATTTTAAGACAAAATACTTTGATTTCTTTCAGGACCTGCTATCTGTCACGTAATGCTATACTAGAGTTAGGCTGGATTTTGGTGTCTTATTGCTACAAAAAGTCTTAAGATCTCTATTAATGTTAATGCTGGTCAGCTGTGCCTGGATTCCAAAGGGAGGAGGGTATAATGAGGCATGTGCAACCCCCACTCCCCATCATGACCTGAACTAGTTTTTCAGGTTAACTTTGGAATGACCTTGGCTGAGAGGAGAGGTCAATTCAGATGGCTGTGGGGCTTAAAATGTTATTTTTGGCTTATGATGTGGAGGCAGAAGTAACCTGTATCACTGTTGTGCCAAAGTCTCTAAGAGCTAATGTGCAGTTCACCAAGTTGTCTCCCTATGAGAGTCAGCCATCACTGCAAACAGCAACACTCCAGGTTGATTGTGGTTCTGTCAGCTTCATCCTGCACCCCAGAGTAAAGATGACACAGTGGGGAGCCTGTCTTACAATGAGCATATAGCAGATGCAAGAAATAAACATTTGCCATGTTAAGCCACTAAGATGTCAGGGTTGTTTGTCCTGCAGCAAAGCCCAGCTCATCCTGACTGATAAACTTATCCATTCAAGTGATCAGCTTTTGGTGTAAATGCCCCTAAGAAAACTGAGAAAGCGGCCGGGCACGGTGGCTCAAGCCTGTAATCCCAGCACTTTGGGAGGCCGAGGCAGGCGGATCACGAGGTCAGGAGATCGAGACCGTCCTGGCTAACACGGTAAAACCCCGTCTCTACTAAAAATACAAAAAAATTAGCCTGGCGTGGTGGCAGGCGCCTGTAGTCCCAGCTACTCAGGAGACTGAGGCAGGAGAATGCCATAAACCTGGGAGACAGAGCTTGCAGCGAGCCGAGATTGCACCACTGCACTCCAGCCTGGGCAACAGAGCAAGACTCCATCTCAAAAAAAAAAAAAAAGAAAGGAAAACTGATAAAGCCTGATGGACTACCTACCTATGCCTTGCCAAAGAATGGTAATAATCCAAAAACTGTTTAATTTAGACCTTCACTATGCAATGCGTATTTTATCTAGGAACACTTTTACTGGTATCAGTGATCAAAATTATAAAGCGGGGGGGAAATGTGAGGAAACAAATCTCAAATGTCAACATACATGGGGATCTTGTTTGCAGATGAGGAAGCGCATTCTCAAAGCTGTGTGAATTGTCCTCATCATACAGCTATTTTCATTGTATTCTTTCACAAAAATATGTATGTGGATGGGTTCTTATGTGTTAGAGATGGGGAGGAAAGAATAAAGGAGACTTAAGGCATAGGTGGAAACCGTGCATACAGATGGTATATCTTTATGTGTTGAGCATTTATATCATGCATCTGCTAAGTACTGCAATGGAAACAAGGATAAGACACACAGACTTCCCTAAAGAAATGTAAAATCTCAATGACAAAGAAACATGCGAAGAAGTTAGTATCTTAAGCAAAATGATGCAATTCATAGTAGGCCACTGTGTATTGGAAAAGTAAGGGCTATTCTATTCCAAAGTGTGATTTTTTTATTGGGTGAGGGGGACCTGAGAAAGCTTCATGGAGGGTGTGATAGTTAATACTGAGTGTCAACTTGATTGGATTGAAGGATGCAAAGTATTGATCTTGGGTGTGTATGTGAGAGTGTTGCCAAAGGATATTAACATTTGAGTCCGTGGGCTGCAAAAGGCCGACCCACCCTTAATCTGGGTGGGCACCATCTAATCGGCTGCCAGCATGGCTAGAATATAAAGCAGGCAGAAAAACCTTGAAAAGACTAGACTGGCCTAGCCTCCCAGCCTACCTCTTTCTCCCATGCTTGATGCTTCCTGCCCTCAAACATTGGACTCCTGGTTCTTCAGTTTTGGGATTGGACTGGCTCTCTTTGCTCTTCAGCTTGCGGATGGCCTATTGTAATCATGTGAGTTAATATTTAATAAATTTCCATATATATATATATATATATATATTTTATTAGTTCTGTCCCTCTAGAGAACCCTGACTAACAGAGAGGAGAGGATATCTGAACTAAGCCTCAGAGGAGGATGAATGGCAAGGAGAAGAAACATGTCTCCAGGAAACTGAGGCCTGAGGGGGTAGTAATTTTTCCCGAGCATATGATAAATGACAGTGATTTGGGGAGACTTCATGGCATGAATGTATGTGAGAAAGTGGGCTTGCGAGAGCAAGATTGGAGGAGTTGGTTATGGAAAGGCGAGTAACCAGATATAGGCTGATAGATGGAGTAAGCATAGAGAAGGGCATTGTTTTGTTTGCTTGTTTGTTTTAATTTTTTAAACGTTTTGTAGATTTGGGAGTCTTACTACATTGCTCAGGCCAGTCTTGAACTTCTGGGCTCAAGGGATTCTCCTGCCTTGGCCTCCCAAAGCACTGGGATTACAGGTGGGAGTCATCAGGCCAGCTTTTAAAGAAGGGCATTGCAGTAGGAATAGAATGAAAGGAAGAGATGAATGAATGGAAGAGATGTATGAGCCGTATCAAAATAAGAATCACAACAGTGGAACTGAGTGGCTGTGGATAAAAGCTAAAAGGGTTAAATCAGGGTTGGGACCAACAGAACTAGAACAATACTGGTATTTTGGCCCAGATGACAAGGGCTGAAGGGCATCCAATGAACACCTACAAACTGAGGACTCTAGACTGAAGCCCAGGGGAAAATCCAAGCTAGTGAGGTTTTTCTCTTATGAGTTATGGGAGGAGCAACTTGGAGGGAACAATTATTGATTGCATCTCTTGTAATATCCACAGCAAAGGCATATGAGACGAGGCTAGCGAAGGAGATGGAGGAGGAGTCTGGTCAGAGAGGCAAAAGGCATCAAATAAAGCTGACGTGGAAGAGAACCAGGATACTAATTGTGGTATGAAAGTCAAGAGAAAGAGCTTCATGGAGGTTGGGGATTTGGAGGTTTAAGGAGAATGCGAAGAGAATGAGGACCAAGGAAAGGCCATTGGATTTGAAGTTTGAGATTTTCTTTTTTTTTTTTTTTAGTGACAGAGTCTCGCTCTGTCGCCAGCCGGGCGTGCAATGGCACCATCTCAGCTCACTGCAACCTCCGCCTCCTGAGTTCAAGCAATTCTCCTGCCTCAGCCTCCCAAGTAGCTGGGACTGCAGATGCATGCCACCATGCCCAGCTAATTTTTGTATTTTTAGTAGAAATGGGGTTTCACCATGTTGGCCAGGCTGGTCTCGATCTCTTGACCTCGTGATCTACACGCCTCTGCCTCCCAAAGTGCTGGGATTACAGGCGTGAGCCACTGCACCCAGCCCGAACTTTGGGATTCTCTTGGTGGTTGTAGAGAATGCATTTCATTAGAGTTAGATTCTGGAAAGTCACATTATAAAAGACAAGGGGAAATAAAGAGGGTATAAAGGACACTGGTTTATACTGTCCATTCCAGATCAGTGGATGAAGAGGATCTGCACCCTAAGGGGACAGCAGATTTATCCCATTGCTTTGTTGTGTTGTGCTTTGTCGCGATGGGAGATACCTGAAAGCAGAAGGAAAGCAGCATAGGAAGACGCTCAAAAATAATGATTTTCTTAAATGCACATGATAATTTATGGCTGACACTGACATTTTCTCAGTTACCTTTCATAATAATATTAGAGAAATGACATAAGGTTGCAGAGTGGGGGGCAGTGGGTTTCTTCTGACTCCACTTCGGTTCCCTTCATAGCATGAACACATTTGTAAGGGAGAAAACGAGGCAGGAATGACGCACATTCCGAGGGTGGGAGTGAAGAATTAGGAGTCACAGGTAGGTTAGCATGTGGAAGAGAAGGTGACTGAAACCAGAGGCAGAGAGGAGAAAGTGGACTGAGATTTACATGTTTTACTCCCTGAAGAGACTAGCAGTCCCTATTTCCACCAAGGGCAGAAACATTCAAACATTCTGCATACCTTTCCTTTTATGCATGAAATAAAATACTGGCATTTGAAGGAAGAGGTTGATAATGTTTATTTCTTATAACATTCAAGCTTGGCAGTTATGTGACTTATCTCTAGAGCCTCTCAGAAGTCTCTGGGGACACAGGAGTCTTTGGAGACTCACACTTTCTGCAAAAGTGCAGAAAGAAATACAATTACTTACTGAATACCTACTGTGTACTCAGCAAATCCTTTATCCGTCACTTGTGTTAATTTCTAGAAATTACATAACTAAGAGTCTCCATGAATTGCACTTGTTTTCTTAAGAGGAAAAGAGAAAAAAATACCTTCTTTCCTTACCATTTAAGCCAGTGCTTTTTAAACCAGGATCTGACACTCCGTAGGTGACCATAGATGTAGTATCACAGATCCATCTATTTCCAAAATGTTACATTCTGATTTTAAGATCACCTGAAAGTTGAAATTTCTCTTTTGCTGCAACAACTCACACTTGAGAAACATTTTCACAGGAGACTTTATTTTCTTAAAGCAGAGTTTGTTAATATGAATTCTCACAGGACCGTGACAATTTATTTTTCTTTCAATGCGTTCATTACTCTAGACCAAAACATCAATTTTTGTGCAAACCTTGTTTCCTGCTGCCACCTGGTGGAAGCCACATAAGAGTTTTACAGAGGCTTTTGTGGTGCTAGGAGAGGGGCCAGGGCTCTTCCTCAGTCACAGAATCCCACACAGTGATCAAAGAGCGGATCTTTCTATTAAACTCTCTGGCAGCAAAACAGTAGAGGCTTGGCTCTCTGCCCCGGGACTGTGCAGAATGTCACATGTCGGAAGCCCAGAGCATTTTTCTCTTCTTTTATCTTTAGACTCTTGTGGCTCTCAGACCTTGAATATAATTCTTTGCTGAAAATGCTTTAAAATCATTATTTTTTCTTTCTTTCTTTTTTCTTTCCTCTTTTTTGCTATGCTAGACAGGAAGAAAGAAGGGAATGGCATTTTAATGTAAAGAAGATTGCACTGAAATTATATTACTTGCTTAATTTTATTAATTCATTGCAATAACAATTTAATGATATGACAGGTCATTTACCTGCTACTCATTTGGGTCTCTTGTCCAGAGAAATCATGAGGAAGGGCTGGGAAGTGCTCTTATTATGACCAAAATGATCCACACTCTCCTAGAGGAGTGGATAGGTATAGAAATGACATTGTTTGTTTAATAAAGTTTCATTCAAGGCAATTTGGCTGGTTCTTTTATCAAGTGTAGTGGGAAAACAAGCCAGTCCTGATGTTAAACACCCCAATGATCCCTCAAGCTTTTTATTCTGTAATAAGTTTTACAGCATTATGTGTTACCCACGACAGTCATTTAGTCAGTCAATTTCAGGCTAGTGATAAAACTTTGAGTAATGGGAAAGCTGTGTTGATGTTCCATATTCTTTGTGAGGAGATGTCTATGAATTAATGCTCCCAGGTACACACTCAATTTATATTTAACAGCCATTACTAAATGTAATATCTAAGTAAAACCTGGTTATGACCTATATATATGGAAAACTAATTAAAGCTGTTGGAAACAACCTATTTCCCTTTGGATTATTTATGTAAATATATCAAGGTCTAAAAATTCAGTACAAGTCAGATGTGTTCCTGCCTAGGGCTATTATATAAAGCTTAGAAAATTTTATGAGAAAAATGATGATTCTTAAAGATTGAGCTTCAAATGTGAATTTTTCTATTTTATAAGGATATAGCTTGGGTTGTTAAGCATCAACATAGCTTTTCAAAATAGCTTTTTATTCTCACAAGTTTAAAGGCCTTGTAAAATCTCTTCTATTAAATGTACATATATACATACATATATATATGTACACCAATTGACTAACCCCTCTAAGTGCTGTATCTGAACTAATTTTAAAAGAATACCAGTGTTTTTCAGCTCCAAAATTGAAAAGATTATTAGTTAGTACTGTGATTTCTGAACTTTTAATCAAATTTTCATTCATTTTGTAATTTTGAAATTTTGACAATCTGAGAATCTTCTACGATTAAATATATTCTTTCTTCCTTTCTTTTTTCTCTTTCCCTCCCTTCCTTCCTTCCTTCCTTCCTTCCTTCCTTCCTTCCTTCCTTCCTTCTTGTCAGTCTGTCTTGCTCTGTTGCCCAGGCTGGAGTGCAGTGGCATGAACATGGCACACTTCAGCCTCGAACTCCTGGGTGATCCTCCCACCTTGGCCTCCCAAGTGTTGGGACAGCAGGTGTGAGCCACCAAGCCTGGCCTTATAACCCATTAAATGAAGGAAATGATACTATGACACAGACAATCATTTTTCAATCAAGTTATTCTGCCATATTAAATTTTCAGTCACCTTTCTATTGCATTTATTGAATTTCTACTTGTTACCAGTTCTAAGCCTAGATCTGTCTCTCTTAAATTATTAAATGTCTTATTTTCTTATGAAACAACCTTCAGATGTAATACACAGAAGAAAAAGGAGTCTCAGGAAGTTTAATTTGCCCAACTAGAAATTGACCACAATTACTTGGTGTGTTGAGGGGGATTTGAAACTATGTCCTTATGATAATTGATAGTTATGATAACTGATGACAAAGGGGTTTTAGAAAGACCTCTTTTGCTTTTAGAAACACTTCTCTTTGCACTTTCTTTAATGCCCATTTTTTAGTTTTATGAATTAAATAATATACATTTATTTAAACAAAAGTATCAACATTGCTCAAGTATCCATAGGTTACTTATCTACTCAATGCAACTAACAATCAAAAACTAGTGCTCCAACAAATTAAATTTTCCAAACACTGAAACATTGATCACAATGTCTCTAAGCATTTAATTGAAATAAAAATTTTGATATATCTAATTTTCCTAAATATTTTAAATGCATTTCACTATGCAAAACTCTCACAAAATTGTTGTAAATACAAAGGTAATCAGTATTTTTAGATTAAAATCAGTTATAAATGTGCTAATATAGTGAATGTAACCCTTGTCCGGACTCACATTTTTCTTCTTAGTCTTTTCCTGGGTTATATTCTTAACATATCAGCTATTTTTCTATTTTTATAGCTTCTTAGGGTTCAAAAATATTACCATATCCAAATGAAAACTAACTACCTGAGAGCAGCCAACTGCAGGATCTGTGTCAGGATCCAATTGATTCTTGGTGAGGACACAGATCCAGGTGTCTAAGGAGATTCAAACACTAGCCAGTCATCATCAGATTAAGCTGCACTTAAATCCACATGTATCAAATTGTTTGTTTTTATTTTTACAATGGTGCGTTACTACCATGATGTCTTCACAACTGATTTGAGCAGTGTTGCAAATCCCATTTCATTATCCCATCGTTGTGATGTATAGACTTGGCCTGTTAGAATACCTTCTTGGAAATTTAAAAAAATAGTTTATTAAGATTATTAAGGCCATTGAAGAATTTCCTCCTAGGAGATAATGCATTGAGTCTACCTTTCAGTCCTCCTCCTCAGGACACGTGCCCAAACTATCATTTTTGAGATCACCATTGATTTCTTTCTACAGCCTGGTCACTGGTACCAATAAAATGCTAGTCTTCATTCCTATCCAGTTATTATGTGGGGCCCCATGTCGTTAGTCTTTCTGATTTCATTATGATAACTAAGTTTTAAGGGAAACTTGACTTCCTATTTTTGTGTCTATTGTACTACCCACTATAGCGACTATATAGAAAGGAATAGAAATTTGTTTTCATAGCAAATAAAATACCCACATATATTAAATCCCCATTAAACATACCCTATTTCGTTTACCCTTCTTTGAATTATAACTATCTTTTTATATGGCTTATATTAACTTTTCTCTCTCAAGTATCATTTTAAGCTAATGACCTTTCAGACTAGACCCAACTTCTTTTAGTCAATCGTAATTCATGCTCACTTTCTCCCTCTCTCTCATCAAATCATCGAAATTTGGTCAGCAGGAATCTCTTTAACTTGACTCCATCGATTTTTTAGTGCTTTAGTACAGTCTCCAACATTCTTAAAAACATATTTGTTTTCTAGCAATAACAAGATGTCCCAGACTCATTCCAATTTGTTTTGTTTTACTGCCCCAAAACATGGAATCAGCTTCCCTACCATAAGTAGTAAAGAGTAGTAGAGAATACTATTAAAGTCCAAAATCTGGGAACTAGGGATAAACAGGAGAGTTGATGGTAAGTAAAAACAGTGCTGCTGCTTGACCATATTTACTAATGTCAGAGATGGAAAATACAAGTTATTTTAATGTCATAAGCTCACAGTAATTTTTTCCAAATAAGATTACATATTGTCATGCTCTACTTTTCTCAGATTATGTGGTTTTATTGAAAATGAAAACTTTTATTTTGGAATTGAAACATTTGACCCTCTTCTTTCTGCTTAGGGGAATTATTTTGAAAGATTTCTTATGCCTAGTTCTGTAGGGTTCCAAACCATGTATACTTTCACAAAATGCGTGTGTGCAATAGCACACATGCTATTTCCAGCAGCAAGTTGAATCCTTGTATCTAGCTCTGATGGTCAATCTGTTTTGCATTTTGCTTTCCCACCTCCAATGAATTAGTATAAACTATGACCTTCATTGATATTTCTTTAGTTTTTATATTTGTATGAATCAGCTACTTCAAACCCTTAATAAAAACTACAACCTCTCCAATAAACCCAAAGTTACTAGATGGAAGGAAATAAAGATTAGAGCAGCAATCAATGAAATAGAAACTTAAAAACAGAAAAGATCAACAAAACTACAAGTTGGTTTTCTGGAAAAAATAAACAAAATCAATAAAATTTTAGCTAGACTAAGAAAAAAAAGAGAAGACTCAAATAAATGAAACCAGAAATGAAAGAGGAGACATCATAACTTATACCACAGAAATCCAAAGGATCACAAGAAACCGTTATGAACAATTACACAGCACACATTGAATAAGCTAAAAAAAGAATAAATTCTTAGTCTCATAGAACCCACCAAAACTGAATCATGATGAAATAGAAAATCTAAACAAACCATTAGTGAGTGAGGAAATTAAATCAATAAAAAGCTTCCTATCAAAGAAAATCCCAAGACCTGATAGCTTTACTGCTGAATTCTACCAAACATTTAAAGGATAAAATACCAATTTTTTGCAAACTTTTACCAAAAAATGAAGATGAAGAAACATTATCAAACTCATTTTACCAGGCCAGCATTACCCTGATAACAAAGCCAGAAAAAGCACTACAAGAAAAAAAATTACATTCCCATATTCCTAATGAATATAGATGCAAAAACCCTCAACAAAATACTAGCAAACTGAATTCAACAGCATACTAAAAGAATCATTCACCATGGTCAGGTGGGGTTTATCCCAGAGATGCAAGGATGGTTCAATATACAATAATTAATATGATGCACCACATTAGCAGAATGAAGGACAAAACCCATATGATCATCTCAACAGATGCAGAAAAGTCATTTGACAAAATTTAACTTTCTTTCATGAAACAAACACTCAGCAAATTAGGTACAGAATAAATGTATCTCAACACAATAAAGAGCACATACAACAAGCCCATAGCTGACATCATATTCAATAGAGAAAAGTTGAAAGCTCTTCCTCTAAGATTAGGAAGAAGACAAGGATGCCCACTCTTGCCATGTTTATTCAACATAGTACTAGAAGTACTAGCCAGAACAGTTAGGCAAGAGAAAGAAATAAAGGCATCCAAATTGGAAAGGAAAAAATTAAATTGTCTCTTGTTGCAGATGACATGATCTTATATGTAGTAAATCCTAAAGACTCTATGAAAAAACTGTTAGAACTAAAAATGAATTCACTAAAGTTGTAGGATACAAAATCAACATACAAAAATCAATAGCATTTCTATATATTAACATGAATTATCCAAAAAGGAAATAAAGAAAACAATTTCATTTACAATACTAAAAAAGAAATACTTAAGAAAAATTTAACCAAGGAGGTAAAAGTTTATAATGAAATTTATAAAACATTGAGGAAAGAAATTGAAGAAACACAAGTAAGTGGAAAGATATCCCATTTTCATGAATTTGAAGAATATTGTTAAGAATTCAATACTACCCAAAGTGATCTACAGATTTAACATAATGCCTATAAAAATTCCAATAACATTTTTTACAGCAATAGGAAAAGTAATCCTAAAATTCATATGGAACCACAAAAGACCCTAAATAGCTAAAGCAATTTTAAGCAACAGAGAGATATCACATGACCTGATTTTAAAACCTACCACAAAGCTATAGTAATAAAAACAGCATAGACTAGCATAAATACAGACACATATACCAATGGAACAGAATAAAGACCCCAGAAATAAATTAATGCATTTATGGTAAATAGGTTTTTGACAAAGGTGCCAAAATTATGGGGAAAGGACAGTCTCTTCAAGAATGTATATCCATACATAGAAGTGTGAAACTAGGCTCTCATTTTATACCATATACAAAAATCAATTCAAAATGAATTAAAGACTTAAATGTGACACCTGAAACTGTAAAGCTACTAGAACAAAACATAGGGAAAATGCTCTATGATACTGGTCTGGGCAAAGATTTTTTGGCTATGACCCCAAAAGCACAAGCAGCAAAAGCCAAAATAGACAAATGGAATGACATCAAACTAAAGAGCTTCTGCACAACGAAGGAAACAATCCAACAGATTGAAGAGACAACCTATGGAATGAGAGGATGTATTCACAAACCATACCTCTGATAAGGGATTAGTGTCCAAAAGGTATAAAGAATTCAAATAATTCAGTAATAAGAAAACAAATAACTTGATTTAAAAATGGACAAAGGACCTGAGTAGATGTTTCTCAAAAGAAGGCATACATGTGCCAACAAATATATTTAAAAGGTTTAATATCACTTATCAGGGAAATGCAAATTAAAACCATAAGATACCACCTCAAACCTCTTAGAATGGCTATTATCAAAATGATAAAAGACAACAAGTGTTGGTGAGAATGTGAAGAGGGAACCATTACACATCGTTGGTAGAAATGTAAATTAGTACAACCATTAGGGTAAACAGTATGGAGGTTCCTCAAAAAATTAAAAATAGAGCTACCATATGATCCAGCAATCCCACTATTGGCTATATATCCAAAGGAAATGAAATTAGTATGTAGAAGAGATAAGTGCACTCCTATGTTTACTGCAGCATTATTCACAATAGCTAAGATCCGGACTCAAGCGCCCATCAACAGATGAACAGGTAAAGAAAATATGGTATATATACATGATGGAAGCTTCAAAAAGAAGGAAATCCAGCCATATGGATGTACCTGGAGACCATTATGTTACATAAAATAAACTAGGCACAAATCAAGTATCCTATGATCCCACTTACATGTGGAGGGTAAAAAAGTTGAAGTAATTGGAACAAAGAGTAAAATAGTGGTTACCGCAGACACTGGGAGGTGGTGGGATTAGGTAGATCTTAGCCAAAGGACACAACATTTCAATTAGACAAAAGGAGTAATTTCAAGAGATCTATTGTACATCATACTGACTACAGCTAATGACAACATATTATGTATATGAAAATTGCTATGAGAGTGGATTTTATGTTTCCATTACAAAAAAAGATAAATTTTTCAGATAACGCATGTGTTAAATACCTTTATTTAGCCATTCTACAATGTATACTGTGTATGTGCATGTGTATAGGTATATAATCTCAAAACATCATGTTGTACACCATACATATATACAATTTTTACTTGTCAATCAAATAGTTTTTAATTTTTTAAAAATTTACACTTTCTTTTTGGAATAAATATCCCAGCTCTCAAAGCTGATAAGTAATGAAGTAAGGATGAAGCTACCTGATTTGGCTGATGTATGGTCCAGAGAAGGCGATGCATATGGGACAAAATCATGAATTAAAAAGGCAATTTTTCTTTAGATTAAAAGATTTCAACAAATAGCAATGTTTGTTATTCTAAGGAAAAATTATTTATGATACATGAAAACATAAAGAACATCCAAAGCTGAGTATTCTTTCTTCATTCTTTTTATAGTCTTCATCTTAAGTGACTTCAATACATACCATTTATCAGCATGTCTGTTACATCTTATATTGAACTGTTTCCACGGAACATCTCCATGGGTCAGACTGTAGCTTCAAAGATACTACAAGCAAAAGGGAATCCAGCAGTGTAGTGGGAGAAGGAGGAAAATCTTCCCTGACTGGTTGGAAATTGATGTATTTATGACATGAGGAAGTTGAAAGACTAGGCCAAGAGGCACAGGATCCAGATAAAACAACTTCCCTCCGGTTCCAGAGACATGAAAATAAAGAATTTATAGTTATCAGGAAGGAGGTAATTTGCTGAAATTCCCATCACGGATCCAAAAACGAGGAAGGAGGCAGACATGTGTTAATAGCTTCGAAGTGGCCTGGAAGTCTTATTTTGCCAGTGATTTAACTGAAGATCAAATACACTCACGTAAGGAAAGCAGAGAAAGCTTGCATAAGTCTCTGGCCTGGACCTGGAGACCCAGTCTGCTTTATTTCCTTGGGGGAGCAGGTTTCCTAATTCTTCTACGACATTTGTTGGTTAAATGTTGACCAACGAAAGCAGAATGTTACATTGTGTTTGATGGGAGGGGAAAGTCCTTGTTTTCTATCTAGTCTGGGGAATCATACATCAATCCACACAGGAATATGCATCAAGTGTTTCCATCTTAATGAGTGGCATGATTCCAGAAGGGCAACAGGCCAGGAGAGCTCTAAAGCTTCCCTGAAAAAATGCAGAGGCTGGTTGTGTTTTGTTCTTGCCTTGGATGGATGAAGAAATGGAAGCAGGTGGGTCCCCACTGGGACCATGGATCAAATGCACTTAGGAACTTAAAGGAAAGTCTAGGGGCTCTGAGTGAACCAGCACCTCCTGCCCTGCTGGAGGTTAGAGGCTTCACTGGCTAGTCCAAAGCCTAGTGGTTTTGAGTTAAGAAAAGAACTTCAAAACATTTTACTGTGATTTAAAAATCCTCCATGGTGAGCATGCCCAGCTTTTGTTCTCTCGATGTACCTCCAATCTCTCAAGAAGACATAATTTAGTAACGCTGGGGTTGCTGCTACTATAAATGCTTTGATTAACATTAGAGGAAGAGGACGACAGAAAGCAGCTTCTGTCCCAGCCAATTAAAGAGCTTGTTTAAAGTATGAAAATGATTTATTAGACATGCAAAGAGGGTTGCAAAGAAGAAAGACACACAGTCTCAATTTAAAAAAAAACAAAAACAACCACAAAGCTTTGGTCCGGGTGCCTGCCTTCTGACAACACAGATAAACAGTTTAGTTGATAATCCCCCACATCTTCTTCTTCAGCACAGCAATTTGTTCCAGTTATCATACTTTCTAAATAGAATAAAAGAAGGTGATGCTACTTTATAATATATATAGGGTTTAGATAAAAATAAATAGCACAGTCCACATGCTTTAAACCAAAGATTGAGTCTGTGTGAACAGAAATACCAGATAGCTGTTTGATACAGCATTTCCCAAATAGATATATCTGAGAGCTCTGCTAAAAAAAAAAAAAATTAAATTTTTTTAAAAAGGAAAGCTAGAAAAAATAATAATAAATAGAGCCCTGTGATCATATATGTGCATCAACACCGGCTATATACTCCTTTCGGAAAATCACAATGTACGTGACTCTTGCAGTAAAGAAATGTGTTTAACGTTTTTACATTTTTAATACAGCATTTCTCATACATATTTGACTGTAGAAACCTTCTCTGATATGATGACTATTGTCATTCCCTGGAATTAGTATTCTGTTCAACATACTTGGAAAATACTTAACTAGCCAATCTATTTACAATGGGAAGAGCTGTAAAGTCCCTCAGTCATTAACAGCTAATACACTTGAAAGATTGTTAGCAGAAAAAGGAAAACGTGACGTCAGGAAGCTGGGGCCGTGGATTTTGTCCCTTACACATACCTTCGTTTTACAGACATCACAATGACAAATTCACCCTGACCCAACTGAGGTCACATCAGCAACTGAATTTAGGTGGATTGTCTCAAACCCATTACCGTCGTCCACCCACCATCATAGAAAATTATTTTAAATGTGTGTATTATAGTAAGAGTACTCTTGATAGTATTATTTTTTCTTTCTTTCTTTTGAGACAGAGTCTCACTCTGTCACCCAGGCTGGGGTGCAGTGGTACAATCACAACTCACTGCAGCCTCAACCTCCCAGGCTCAACCTCCCAAGATGCTGTAACTACAGGCCAGTGCCACCGTACCTGGCTGATTTTTTGTATTTTTTGTAGAGACAGGATTTCGCAATGTTGCCCAGGCTGGTCTCGAACTCCTGAGCTCAAGCGATCTGCCTGCCTTGGCCTCCCAAAGTGCTGGGATTGCAGGTGTAAGCCACCACATCCAGTGGCTAATATTACTTAAACCATATAAAACTAGGCAGTGGAGAAAGGGATTAAGAGTACAGGCTCCAGATTCAGACGGACTTTCTCTGAAGTCCCTCCTACTGCCCATGTGGACTTGAACAAGTTACTTAATTTCTCTATAAGCCTCAACGGCTTCATCTGCAAAGGAGAATAATGACAGCATCTATTTTTTAATGTTTTGTGAAACATATGGAATAATGCATAGTAAGTGCATAGCACAGTAAATGACACATATTAAACATAGACAAATATTAGCTGTAATATTTTATCATCATTTTCTTTACAAATAATAGTGTTTTTGGTAACTAAGACTAAGAAGAAAAGAAGGAAGACAGAAGTTGAATGTCCTTGCAGATGGGGGGCAAATCTGCTGGCAACATTTGTGATGCGTGTTGCTAATTATCTGTGATTAACTGGTTAATAGGTTAGTTAAATCATCCTGTTGGCTCTGCGGAGGATGACCTGGAAGGGGTGGTACTAGAGTCAGGGAGACAAAAGCAGTGGGAAAAGATAACAGAGGATGACTGGAGAGACTTTGGAGCTGGAATTGACAGAATTTGGCACCTGATTTTGCATGGGCATGAGATTTCTGGCTTAGAAGAGACCCTGAAGTTTCATAATATGGACGGTGATATTACTAAGATGAAGACCACAAGAGAAGCCACTCTTGGCTGAGTGCAATGAGTTTGGTTTTAGACTTGCTCTTGCAAGCTTCTGGTAGGAAATCTTAATAGATAAGCACGTTCTGATAGAATTTTGGCACTTGGCTCTAGGAAGGACCCTGATTAGACATAGATGGAGCTATCAATGGGAAGATAGTTGAGATCACATAGATAAATGATACACAGAGAGAAGAGCACAGTGGCATAGTGGAGCTCTGAGGAATGTAAATATTTAAGAGATGATAAGAGGCAGTGGAACCAATGAAATGATGCACCGAGAGTAAAGTAGAAGAAAGATGATGAGAGAGAATAATGTCCTGAAAGTTAAATGAGCTTGAGTCAACAAGCACAGAAATCAGGGCTACAGGCTACATGCCAAGCCTCTGAACTTCCTCCGTCCTGGACCATGGACCAAGCTCAGTCCTGTTTTCCCCAGAGACCCACAGAAAAGCCAGTTTGCCTCCTAGTGTAACCCTGCAAAGAAGGCAATGTCGTTCTGCATCAGCGCTGATGAGCCTGCGCTGTTCAGTGTCTGTGGGGCTTGCCAAGCTACTCCTGCTCACGGAAACCTCAGTCAGGAGCGAGGCACGATTCCTTGGCAGATTGTCCCTGTGTTCTCTGCATGAGGTCTCTGATCTGGCTGCACCAATAACAAGAACTAATGTCATGTTTACCCTTCACAAAGTTCAAAATAACGGTACTTCGAAATTAGCCAGGCTTCTAATAAGCAGTCTGAGAAGTACACAGACTCCAAAACAGTGTTTGCAGAGCTTCTATAGAAAAGATCATCTGCATCAGAGGCAGCTGAGATCCTAATGAAAAAGAACTGCAAGACTGAGTGATTGGAAATAGCTGGGGTTATGGCTCAGCAAGCTGCCTTTTCAGCAAGCCCTGCAGATGATTCCGATGCTCACCGAAGTTTGTGAGCCACTGATTACTACAGAAATAGAATATCAGGCTGAAACACACAAAAAGAGCACCACCGGGGAAAAATAACCTGAAGAAAATACTACATTTTCAGTCCTTGTCCCTAATCCTTCAAAGAGTTGTTATGCTTTGTGGAAACTAATCAGGTCTAGTCTCCCACCTTTCAAATTATTTCTGTTAAAATGTTCTCCCCTCCTGCCCAGAAGTTTCTAATACACAGTGGAATGCTTTATTGCTCTCTTTAAGCATGTCAACTAGAGCAGGAGAAAAATTTCCCATGTATTTTCTTCAAAGAAAAAGATTTTTAAAGTTTAATATTAAAAGAGTCATAAAGTAATTTAACATTTTTTTCACAGGGCGCAGAGAGTTGCTTCTGCATGGTTATTTTTACCAAGTGCTTTCCAATTTATACTTTATTTTTCTCAAGTATAAAAATGGATCTTCCTACTTAAAAACACCAATGTCCAACTTCATGGTCAAATGTAAACTTTGGAAATTATTACTTGATTTCTGTTAGTGGAGGAATTAGAAAAGTTTTTGTTCCACTATGTTATTCCAACCTTATCTCCTCGTTTGTCAAGATTCTTAAGCTGAATGTTTTTCTGCATGCATGCATGAGTGTGTGTGTGTGTGGTCACAGTGAAACATAGATTATGGCTGAGAAGTAACAACCAGCTAATTATTATAAGTATAGATATAGGCCATGAATATTAAAGTACCCCCATTTGTGTTGATACATGAAATCATAGAGATTTCATGTATCATAGAGATTAATCACATAGAGATTAATTTAGACCATAAAAACATTTCAATTTTCAGGAATCCCTTATTAAAATAATTTTTGAAAAAACAGGGGTGAATATTCATGAAGCCACCACGTCATAAAGGTTTGGTTGATGAATAGTGAGAGTAGGGGTGGATAGAGGTAAAGCAGGAGACACATTGGCAAGGTCAGGGCTGCAAGAGACAGGAGAGCATCGAAACAAAACCCCACCTTCCCACACTCCTAAAGACTGTCCAGTGAGCAATTTTCCCATTTATACAAGAGCCTGGTCTATGAAGGCAAATAAAATGGAAGGATTTACCCTCACTGGGCATTGAAGCACAAACCTTACCCAAGGCCCTGTCCCGAGCAAAAGAGCTTCCCTACTGGGAAAGATCAAGATCTTAATATCCCTTAATATAACTCAAATAATCATTAGCCAACCTGAGAGAAGAGGACAGGCTCTGAGTCTGATGAGAAGGGTTGGAAGGGTCTGGCTAGTGCCTGACCTTCCTATAATATAAAGCTACTTGGAGATATTGGAGCTAGTGAATGCCTTCTCCCAGCCAAATCCATGCTCCGGGAATGGGCACAGAGTTGCAAACTAAAGATCAATTGTTCATCGTGGTACATGTCTTTGTGAGGTATTATGGGACAAACTTCAATTCATATGGGAAAACCGAACCCTTCCCACGTGGTCCGTGAAAACCCAGTTGCACATTTTCAGACAACTTCTTTATGAGTACAGGGCATTAGGAAGTTGAACCAGCCCGGCCAATTTAGAACAACTGGTCTCTTTAACATGAGCATTCCCCATCAGTGCTACCAAACTCCTTTCCATGTGTCCCATGCAACCAGAAAATGTGGTGTTTAAATTCAGCTCAGTGTAATTTGTAAAAAAAAAAAAAAACCATAAAAAAAATAAAAAAATTAACAAATAGTTTGACAAGATAAATCAGGGACTTTGGAATAAAGAGTTAGTAATATGTTGAGTAGTTTGTCACATGATATCATTTTTAAGCTACTCTTTTTTGGGGGGGCGGGGCACGGAGTCTTGCTCTGTCGCCCAGGCTGGAGTGCAGTGGCGCGATCTTGGCTCACTGCAAGCTCTGCCTCCCGGGTTCACACCATTCTCCTGCCTCAGCCTCCTGAGTAGCTGGAAGCTACTCTTTCTAAATAACTTCAACAAATATTACTGATGTGATAACAAGGCTTGATTTCATCAAGCAGTAACTCTGTCTCCATGTGGATAGTGGCCTTTTGAAGCCCTCCTGGGCTGTTAGATTGCGTAACCCACAGCTCTCAAACTGGTGGAGACAAGGTGGTATGTTTGACTAATTCAATGACATTCGGTAAGCACCTACTATGTGCCCAGCAAGGTGTCAAAAACAGAGCAAAGAACAAAATAGGCAAAGTGATTGTATATATCACTTTTTATCCTAGGTCAGGATAAGCAAGCAGTACATAAATTTTTAAAACAGGTATTTTAGGTAGTGATACATGCTATAAAAATTACATGGATAGAGAATGACCAAAGATGACTAGATTGAATTTACCACTTCTTTGAGTAGGTGGCAGTGGTTCAAGGAGGTGACTGAGTTCTAAACGATGGGAAAAAGACAGCCCTGCAGTGGTATGTGGGAAGTGTTCTGGGCAGAAAACATGTTCTGAAGCTGGAACAAGCTTGGTACTTTAAGGAAAAGAGGCTGGGCACAGTGGCTCACGCCTGTAATCCCAGCACTTTGGGAGGCTGAGGAGGGCAGATCATGAGGTCAGGAGACCGAGACCATCCTGGCGAACATGGTGAAACCCCACCTCTACTAAAATACAAAAATTAGCTGAGTGTGGTGGCACACGCCTGTAGTCCCAGCTACTTGGGAGGCTGAGGCAGGAGAATCACTTGAATCCAGGAGGCAGAGGTTGCTTTGAGCCAAGATCACGCCACTGCACTCCAGCCTGGTGACAGAGCGAGACTCTGTCTCAGAAAAGAAAAAAAAAAAAAAAGCATGCTTGTGTGACTGGAGCCTAATAAGCAAGGGAGAGAATAGAATTGGATGATTTCAGAAGCAGAGACAAAATATAAGGAGGTCCTAGCTGGGCACAGTGGTGTGCATCATAGTTCCAGCAACTCAGGAGGCTGAGCAAGGAGGATCACTTGAGCCCAGGAGTTTGAGTCCAGCCTAGATAAGATAGACCCCATCTCTTTAAAAAAATTTTTTAAATTTTCATTAAAATAAATATAAGGTCTTTACATGCTATGTATTCCATGAAGTCCAGAGCTATGAATGCCATAGAGTACGTTCTCAGTAAACATATGAGACAAAATATGGCTGAGGGTGACCTTAGATCAGGCTTTCTGAATCTTACAGAAAAATCTTCTTTTGAATCTCTTTTAGCTGAACTTTGAAGAGAAGGATAAAGTAGCATCTGTTTCAGGTGCCAGGGAAGCCCAGAATAAAAGGCTCAGGATGACACAGCCGCATCAACATCCAGTGTTTATTGGCCATCTGTCCCCTAGGAATGTCTTAAGAGCTCATGCTCTGTTTACGAGAACAGCCGGGGACAGTGAGAGGAAGGAAGAAATTGCTTTATAAAAAAGAGTAGCTGCATTCTTTTGTGTGTGGAAAGAGCACTATTGTGGAAGCAACGAAACCCAGGTGTGTAAAAATAGAACCGAGTGTTCACATTAAACTTTCCGTGCCTCAGTTTCCCCACATGAAAAGTGTAGATAATAACAGCACTTGAGTGAGAATTAATTGAGATAAAACCTGTGTTGAAATACTGCTTAGAACATGGGAAGGGTTTGAGCTACTATTTATTAATAATGCCATTATCATAGATTTTAGCTACATTTATTAATAACTCCATGAGTTTAGAATGTTAATGGAATAAGGATTGGAGAAGAAAAATTTGCTATGGCCAGTGAGAATTCCTTGCAAGAAAAAAGCATTACAATCGTGTGTGTGTGTGTGTGTGTGTGTGTGTGTGTGCGTGTGCGTGTTGGATATGGGCAGTTGTAGTGTGGAACACCTCAGCAGCACCCAGGCCTCACTTGTGGATGGTACAACCTCAGGAAACTTACTCTTCCTCAGTATAAATGAGAAGGTCCCCTTTTCCCCCAATGGCTGCAGTGTTGGTCTAGGATGAGGTCTTCTCTACCCTCATCTGCGTAGTTCCAGGATGGACTTTCTCCTCAAAATCACAGTCCAATAAACAAAAGTAATGAAAAGGGTCTAACTTCCATTTGTATCTCATGAGGAGCATCAAAAACCAGTTAGTTCCTAGCATAGCACACAGCACTCTTGAATTCTTTCAGCCATTCCCAGGGCCCTCGCTTCTCTACCCTGCCCCTCCCATCCCTGTCAGGTCCTGAGCTCCTCCTTGCTCCTCCCTCCTTTTTTTTTTTTGTTTTTTTTTTTTGTTTTTTTTTTTTTTTTTAGACGGAGTCTCACTCTGTCGCCCAGACTTGAGTGCAATGTCACAGTCTTGGGTCACTGCAACCTCTGCCTCCCGGGTTCAAGCAATTCTCTGCCTCAGCCTTCTGAATAGCTGGGATTACAGACATATGCCACCATGCCTGGCTAATTTTTGTATTTTTAGTAGAGACGGGGTTTCACCATCTTGGCCAGGCTGGTCTTGAACTCCTTCCCTCATGATCCACTCGCCTTAGCCTCCCAAAGTGCTGGGATTACAGGTTTGAGACACCGCGCCTGGCCACGCTCCTCCCTCTTTTGAAGACTTCTTGGACTCTTGTCTTTCCTTCTCCTTCCTCTTTCCTTTTCCTTTTGTTCTGTCTAAACTCCTACAGAACAAATAAATCAATGAACAAAACACGTAGGTCCTTCCCAGTGTGAATCCTTTCCATTACCATCCACAAAGGTGACCACCGTTAAAGCTGGGTGTGAAGGCTTCTAGATATTAGTCCTTTATTCTGAGCTTAAGCAAATACACACACACACAGATGCATGTATGCATATGCGTGTATGTGCATATTATATATGTGGGGTATATACACATATCTTTGTATCAGGCACATAAACAATGCACACATACTTAATAGGTTTGTGCAAAAAACTGCAATTACTTTTGCACCAACCTAATATTACTATAATAAAATGGAGCTGTGATATACATTTTATTCTGAAAATAGCTTGTCCCTTAACAACATACAATGGACAATTTACATAGATCGATTTTATGGTTTATGCCACATTGTGTCACATTTTTTGTCCAAATGAATGCATGTTTCTTCAAATACATACAGTAATAAATGTATACATTGTGGTTACTTCCATTTTTTGCTATTTGAAACTCTTTATAAACATGTATATACCCAAAGGATTATAAATCATGCTGCTATAAAGACACATGCACACGTATGTTTATAGCGGCACTATTCACAATAGCAAAGACTTGGAACCAACCTAAATGTCCAACAGCGATAGACTGGATTAAGAAAATGTGGCACATATACACCATGGAATACAATGCAGCCATAAAAAATGATGAGTTCATGTCCTTTGTAGGGACATGGATGAAACTGGAAACCATCATTCTCAGCAAACTATCGCAAGGACAAAAAACCAAACACCGCATGTTCTCACTCATAGGTGGGAATTGAACAATGAGAACACATGGACACAGGAAAGGGAACATCACACACAGGGGACTGTTGTGGGGTGGGGGGAGGGGGGAGGGATAGCATTAGGAGATATACCTAATGCTAAATGACGAGTTCATGGGTGCAGCACACCAACATGGCACATGTATACATATGTAACAAACCTGCACATTGTGCACATGTACTCTAAAACTTAAAGTATAATAATAATAAAATTAAAAAACAAATCACTCACACCATGGAAGCACAAAACTAAAAAGTTCAGCGTGCGCGCGCGCGCGCGCGCGCGTGTGTGTGTGTGTGTGTGTGTGTGTGTGTGTGGTGTTCTACTTGAGGTAGAAGGTAAAAGATTAAGGAGAAAGTCAAGTGGATTGAAATCTGCAATAAAGCGACCATTCTCCAGTACTAAATGCACTTGAAATTTATTCCCCTGCATCTGTAGGTAAATGTCCTTCTGTTCTTGAAACAATAAATCCCCATAAACTTCCCATAAAGTTTTGCAGAAGTGAAATGTGAGATTGGTTCCCTTGGAATCCATTCAGTGCTTTGTTTGTGCATCTTCCAATCTGAACTTTAGAGCCCTTGTTCTTTGTCCAGAGCCCCTAGACTGGGAAAAGGTCAGAATGCAACATGTTTCAAAGCTGCTGTGCTCTGGGTGGCTGTCAGACTGTTGGAGAGAATTGCTTTCAAAACCCAGAGTATGCCACCATCTACTCAGTTTCAGATAAGCGTAACCCACAGCACCATGCTATGGCAGGGGAAGCTATAATCTTTGCTTTTTGTTATCATTTAAATTTACTTTTAAAAATATTAAGATTCTCAAACAGCCAGATTCTGAACATGCAGTCTTCCCCATTGCTATCAATTATGTCTAAGGCAAAAGAAGAAGACCAAAACTTCTATTTTTTCTAACTTTTATTTTAGGTTCAGGGGTACAGGTGCAGGTTTGTTATATAGTTAAACTCATGTGACGGGGGGTTGTTGTACAGATTATTTTGTCACCCAGGTACTAAGCCTAATACCCAATAGTTATTTTTTCTGCTCCTCTCCCTCCTTCCAGCCTCCACCCTCAAGTAGGCCCCTGGGTCTGTTGTTTCCTTCTTTGTGTCCCTGTGTTCTCATCATTTAACTCCCACTTATAAGTGAGAACATGTGGTATTTGATTTTCTGTGTCAGTTTGCTGGGGATGATGGCCTCCAGCCCCATCCGTGTTCCCTCAAAAGACATGATCTCATTCTTTTTTATGGCTGCATAGTATTCCATGGTGTATATGTACCACATTTTCTTTATCCAGTCTGCTACTGATGGACATTTAGGTTGATTCCATGTCATTGCTGTTGTGAATAGTCCTGTGATGCACATTTGTGTGCTGGTGTCTTTATAATACAAAGATTTCTATGCCTTTGGATATATACCCAGTAATGGGATTGCTGGGTTGAATGCAAAACGTCAATTTTACAACTTGAAATATTGAAGCAGGAAATGTAAGTGAAATCCCAAATTGGCATGCCATACTAAATGTTATTGTAATAACTTATTTAATATTTGATTATCCAAACACGTACTTTTGTACCACATTCTGCTCAATACATGTGGAGGGAAGTGCCGCCATTTTGGATTGCAGCAGTACCTCTTCATGCAGTGAAAATCTTTTATGTTGTGGCCCAGCCAGACCCTCAGTGCAGTTTGCATATAACTTTGGGGCCTGTAGTGCTGTGGTAACCATTGTTGAACCCCAAATATCCGAGAGAGGTCTCAGTCAATTTAGGAAGTTTATTTTGCCAAAGTTAAGGTTGCGGGCCCATGACACAGCCTCAGGAGGTCCTGATGACATGTGCCCAAGGTGGTCGGGGCATAGCTTGGTTTTATACATTTTAGGGAGACATGAGACATCAATCAACATATGTAAGATATACATTGGTTCTGTCCAGAAAGGCAGGACAACTCGAAATGGGGAGGGGGCTTCCAGGTCATAGGTAGGTAAGAGACAAATGGTTGCATTCTTTTGAGTTTCTTGTTAGCCTTTCCAAAGGAGGCAAACAGGTATGCGTTTATCTCAGTGAGCAGAGGAGTGATTTTGAGTTGTGTCTGTCCTTTGTCCACAAGGATATTCCTTGTGAGGGAGGTATGTAGCTTTTTTTTTTTTTTTTATCTTAGTAGCTATCGTTTTTAGGAATACAGTGGGAGGCAGGTTTGCCCTAAGCAGTACCCAGCTTGACTTTTCCCTTTGGCTTAGTAATTTTGGGGGTCTCCTTTCACATCATCCACGCAGCAGCAACTTCTGGTGAACACACTGTTCGTTATTCCAGGCACCACTTATGCAGTCTGTCTTTCCCTGATACAAATTCTCAGATTTCTTTGAAATTAGAACTGTTCTAAATCTGCATACTGGATATTACTTCATTCACATTATATTTATTTTAATTATGTAACACAAAGTTGTAAAACTTCTGTTAATCTTAATATAGACTCATACATGTCCTGTGTCATCAATATGAATTCCATTTTCAATCCTCACCTCAGGATGATCACAAGCTAAGCACAGTGTGTCTAAGCTCCACTGCTTCACACTAACAAACAGCAACAAAGGCCACCAGTTGCAAAACAGAATTGTTCTTGCTCTCAAATGTGTTCTTTTTATCCTTAAAATCAGAGCATTCATTTTCGTTTTGATGCACTATTTATTTTTATATCAGAAATTATTTTCACTTAGCAGTTGAATGGAGTTTGTTTGTTTCTTTCAATAGTATTTCCTTCTTCTTGAGGATATATGAATTCTAAGGAAACTGCAGCACATTTTGTAAAAATCCAAACCAATTATCTCACCCCTGCCTACAAAGAAGTCTTTGTTATTTTTCTATTGTTATTAAAATATATAGGCAAGATTTTTTGGCCTTTATAGTTCTTTGGCATTTCAAAATGCTTCTGTATGATGTTATTGCTTTAAATCATCACAAACCCTGTGAAGAAAGAATTATTTTTCTAATTTACAAATAAAGAAACTGAGGTCTTAAAAGACTGAATTCATTTCCTCGTCTCTCTTTCTTTGCACTATGGGTTATTTTGATGCTTTACTGATCCTGCTCTCCCCTGAGACATGTGGACTCTGTTACTGTTTTCAGCAGGAAAATCACAGTTCTATTAATAGGACATGTGAATCTTTTTATTTCCTGTAATGAAAAGAGCACAAAAAGGAAACTTTGATTTGTGTAACGTAATTGTATGGATCATATCAACCCATTACCCTGGGTATAGAGCAGTTTCCCAGTTTCACATCCGTCATTCTGCTGAAAAGGGGGGCTTTTTTCCACATTTTACTCACCTAATGGATTTGATATAAAACCTGTTTTTCTATGGATGTGAGGCTCTGGAGGTTTTGTAGTCTATCAACGCATTACAGCACTCCTGCTCTGCACAGTGGTGGAGTGTAGCTAAATGCAGCTCAGTCTTTTTACAGCTCGGCTATGACCATCCTTCATTACAACAGGGCAGACGATAAAATGGAAACTTAATGCTATTAGATCATGAATTCCAATTATATGAAGAGAGATGGAGGTGAGAGAAATTAGATACCAAAAGGAGATACAATAAAGACAGAAGTGACGTTCACAGGGCTGGCAGTTCTCAGAACCATTGTCACCCATCATTGTCGGTACCACCTGAGGACCCGGTGAAGATGACTAGCGTATCAGATATCTGAGAAGGGAAATGCTGAGTGTGTCCAAACATCCAAATAAATAATGCCAAACCTAGAAAAGCTTCTTCCCATATGGGTTAAATAACTTCAATTCTGAAACTGTCAAAAGTAGGCTTTGCAGATGGTCATGTCAAGCAATGATAATAACTGGTAGTGGAATTCCCATGGTTCAAATTTATTTAAAAAACACACTTTTGTCATTTATTCAAGAAACACATATTGAATACCTGTGTGTCAGGCTAGATATTACTGTTAGAAATATATAGAAAGCACAATCTCTGCTCTCTGAAATTTGCAGCCTAGCAGAGGAGAGGAACACATGAAAGTAATTATAATAACAAGTTAGATGCAATGATAGATACAAGATATCCTAGGAGGACAGGGAAATAGTACCATGCCCAGTCCGGGGATACGTCAGAAAGACTGTCTGGAGGAGGTGGCATCTGAACTGAGTCTTAAAGAATGAGTAGAAATCAAGTCCAATGTGGTATATGAACTGAGAGGGTGAAGGGGAGGATGTTGTAGAAAAAGACAATCCAAAAAGAGGAAACAGTGCAAATAAAGCTGGAATCCACACACACCATTGTCATGGTGGGAACAATGGTAGCTGCATGTTGCTGAAATATACATTCTGAGGCTAGGAGTAGAAAGAGATAAGGCTGGCAAAGCAGGCCTATGCTTACTATGCCATGTCACCAAGCTTGCAATACTGTATATTCTGCAAGCTATTTGGAACCATTGGGATTTGATGCATGAGAGTGAAATGGTCGGTTTTGCATTTTATTTTTTTATTTTTTATTTATTTTTTTATTTTTTTGTGATGGAGTCTTGCTCTGTTGCCCAGGCTGGAGTGCAATGGCACACTCTTGGCTCACCACAACCTCCGCCTCCCAGGTTCAAGTGATTCTCCTGCCTCATCTCCCAAGTAGCTGGGACTACAGGCACCTGCCACGACACTCAGCTAATTTTTGTATTTTTAGTAGAGACGGGGTTTCACCGTGTTGGCCAGGCTGGTCTTGAACTTCTGACCCCAGGTGATCCACCCACCTCGGCCTCCCAAAGTGCTGGGATTACAGGCATGTGCCACCATGCCCGGCCTTGTTTCGCATTTTAGATGGATTTCTCTGTTGGCTTTATCAAGGATGAATTTGAGATGAGCAGCACCAGGAACAGAACCAAGTTAGGAGGCTGCTGCCACATCCAGGCAAGAGACAATGCAGAGCCAAGGCAGCCGAAGGAATGGAGAGGAGGAGACACAGCACAGACTGTTTAGAAGGTGTGGCTATCAGGCCTTGGGGATTGACTGGATGCTAAGGAAGGGCTCCCAGGTTCCTGCCTTGAATGGCAGAGTGGGAAAAGCTCTACCTTCGGAGATGGAGAATACTGCGGATATAGTTAATTTGGAAGAAAAATGCTTGCTTTCAGATATTTAGAGTTAGATCTCTACTATGAATTTAAGGCTAAAATAGGCATTTCTTACTGGACAGCTTTACCTTGATGATTTATACTGAAGATCTAACTTATGCATAAATTTGGGAATCGTTAACATATGATTAGTACTTGAAATCATGAAATGGGTGAAAATTACTCAGGAAAAGAAAGAAAAGCATAAATATTCATCCCTGGGACACAGGGACATTTTGAAGTTGTCATTCCCCAGAGTCACCCCCACCCCCATGGCACTTCAGTGTACTGCACACTTTGAGATATATATATATACATATTTTTTTTTCCTAATAAATAGAGACGATGTCTCACTATGTCGCCCAGGCTGGTCTCAGACTCCTGGGCTCAAGCAATCCACCGGCTTCAGCCTCCCAAAGTGCTGGGATTATAGACCTGAGCCACTATGGCCAGCCTGATAGTCTACCCCTTAACCTACAGGAAGCAGACATCAATTTGTTTTACAACCTCTACATGCAAAAAATACTACATAGTCTTATTTTTACTAAATCAAACCTTTGTTTTTTGCTAAATCTTCTTCCCCTCTTTGCCAGGGTGTAAAAGATTCAGTCTTGTTATTCCCCGCTTTCTGGAATCAATCACATAGCAACCTTTAGGGCTTACCCAGGACAGAAATTGGAGTGAGGACAGGAAGGCCAGAAGTTCCCATGACACACCTAGCTATTCACGTCTCCGCTTCTAGT
The DNA here is from genome assembly GCF_029281585.2 of Gorilla gorilla gorilla. Taxonomy (NCBI): domain Eukaryota; kingdom Metazoa; phylum Chordata; class Mammalia; order Primates; family Hominidae; genus Gorilla; species Gorilla gorilla. Next base: position 157,063,151 of record NC_073230.2, read on the forward strand.
TATTAACTTTGAGCCCCGGTAGACCTAGGATTACTCAGGCATAAATAATCGCCCCCCAAATGAAAAGTGGGAAATTGTAGAGCCCTAATGTGGAGAGCCTGAAGAGCTTCATAAAAAATCTTAGACTTGTTCCCACCCTCCAAACATGTGAAACACACAACTGTTTCAAACATTTTAAATGTACCGAAATTACCTCATAAGTACCCTTTATATTTAAATGCACTAATAATGGGATTGACATGTGAGAATTTCCATGACTAGGAACAAGCCAGTTTTACCACAAGCCCCAGAACCTGGCTATAGGTCAGCTCACAGCAGTGCAGGAAGCACCTCAAGTGATGACCTTCAGGCTTTCACCAGCATATTCTTTTTCTCTGTGGGACCCCATCCCCATTCTAGGCCAAAGGACCCGAATCACAGAGACACACAGGGTGAAATATTTCTGTTGTTGACTCCTCCTGCAAACTTGTCCTCTGATCATTTTGGGTTGCAGCCGTGAAACAGGCTTGCTGGACGGGAAGAAATGCTGCAGAGAGAGTGGCTGACTCAAACCCATGGACAGCATTTTATTAATAACTTGCAGCCCTTCATTCTAAGTGAAGCTTGCCCAATAAAATGAGGCCTAGAGCTGAACAAAGCTCCTCTTACCTAACCTGAATGTACAAAAAAGGTTTAATTAAGGAAGTAATTTTTTTTCCTCCCGTAAGGAAATCTTGACAAATAGACTTGAATTTGCATGCAAATGAAGCCATCTGGTTGATTGTTGTCCACAGTCCCCAGCTCACAGGAAACAATAGAAGGCCCTTTGCATAACTCAAAGAATCTGCAAATCTCTAACATTTGGGTCACTAATAATTTTCAGAGTAATTAGTCTCTTCAGAGCTGCTATTTACATTGGAAGGTGTTTGCCATTTACAGCAGAAGCTACAGATATTCTTCTAGGTGCAGCCCCAGTGTGAGCCATTTGGTGACCTGAGGAAATCACTCAATCTGGGAGGGGAATGACAAGACCATTGGCCACTGGAGCCAGCCTGGCAGCGACACTCCTCACCAAACTGCAGCCCAGAGTGCCTTCACGCAGTCTTCTCCATGCGAGCCAAACACAGACTCTTCTAGCCACCATCTCTTCCCCCTTCCTAATTCCCCATCTCCCCTCTGGGGAGGGAGGAGACAGGGCAGGGGCAGGCACACCAGGCAGGGCCTCTACTTCTCATCACCTGTCTCTGCTACTCTGCAGTTATCTCCCATAAACATTTGTTCAAATGCAATCATGTCCATTGCTTGGGTAACTCTACCTTCTTAGTTGTCAGGTCCCTCCTCCTTTCATCAGATTTTTACTTAATGGCTACTCTACAAAGCGTAACACAGGGCTGGTGCTCAAGGATGATAGCTCTGATTCATGTGTCCTGAATGGAATTATCAAAAAATTAAAAAAAAAAAAATCAGTGGAGATGAAGAAATAGGGAGTACAGAGTTTTGGAAGCTAGTGAGGGAACAGAGGAAGGAAAGGGATGACGAGGACAAAAGGGCAGACGTGGGTGAGGTCGAGAGGAGTAAGCCAGCTGAGGAAGTGGCCGCTGCAGGCTCAGCGGTCAATCCTGGGGTTTGCTGCTCCCCGTGGATGGAACTGGAGGACATAATGCTCCGTGAAATAAGCCAGGCACCGAAAACAAATACTGCAAGCTCTCATGCATGAGTGGAATCTAAAACAAACAGACTCAGAGAAGCAGAGAGGAGGATGGTGGGTACAGAGGCTGGAAGGTGCAGGGAATGGGGAGATGGTCAAAGAGTGCAGTTAGCAGGAACATGCTTGGTTGGTTAAGTTGTACTGCACAGCTTGGTGAATGTAGTTAGTAATAGAATATGTATATTTCACAGTTGCTAAGGATGAATTTCAAATGTTCTTACCCCCCAAAATGTTAAGTATTGGAGGTGATGGATATGTTAAGTACCTTGATTTAATTATTTCACTTCATATTCATAAATCATAACATCACTTTGTACCCCATGAATTTATACAATTATACATTGTCAATTTATGATTTCTAAAAAAGCATTAGTACCTGTGGTAAATCAGGCTCAGGGGAAAAGCCTCAGGGTTTGTCGTCTTACTGTTCACACATTGAAGGAAAAGAGGCTCCTCTTCCATCCTTCCCCATTCCTTGGCCAAGCCCTTGCACAGGCTGACTGTAAGTGAAATTAAAGAATATCAGTGTAGTAGTAAGTAATCACATTTATTGATCTTTGGTTTTGTGCCTAGCACTCTGCTAAGTGTATTTCATGGGTTATCTCCTGAGATTCTTACCATACCCTATAAAAGAGGTTCCACTGTTATTCTCTTCCTGGACCAAATAGGGTCGAGCTGCTTATTCTCACCACCCAATAACGAGATGCAGATGAACTGGGAAAGAAGAGAGGTGTTTTGTTTTGTTTTGTTTTGTTTTGTTTTGTTTTGTTTTGTTTTGTTTGAGATGGAGTTTCGCTCTTGTTGCCCAGGCTGGAGTACAATGGTGCGATCTCGGCTCACCGCAACCTCCGCTTCCCAGGTTCAAGTGATTCTCCTGCCTCAGCCTCCCAAGTAGCTGGGATTACAGGCATGCACCATCATGCCTGGCTAATTTTGTATTTTCAGTAGAGACAGGGTTTCTCCATGTTGGTCAGGCTGGTTTCAAACTCCCGACCTCAGGTGATCTGCCCGCCTTGGCCTCCCAAAGTGCTGGGATTACAGGCGTGAGCTTTTATTTCTGTAACTGGGTACAGGGAGAACACCTGGAAATTATCGCCAGATCAACTCAAACTTACAAAGTTTTCCAGAGCTTACATACCTTGTAAGCTATATGTCTATGAGTAAGTGTGCATTTATCTAAAGACATAAGTGACTCACTTCTTTTGATTTATAACTAAGATCTGAGTCCTGAAGACCTTCCTCTGGAGCCTCAGTAAATTTACTTAATCTAAATGGGTTCAGATGCTGGACTAATGACCCTTGTCTCCTGCTAAATCACGGAGGTTTGGGGACTTCCTTCAGACCCCCATTAAACTTGTTTGTGGAGGCCTGGGGAGTTTCTTCAGACCCCCAATAAAACTTGTTTAATCCTAAACAGGTCCTGTTAAGAATTCCTTCATTATCTTGCCATGTTTCAAGGTCCAGAAAAGGCCTAGGCAAACTCTCGGTGGGCTTTTGTTACATCCTAACCTTTGTATAAGGGCACTGCTTCTTTCAGCTTTTAATATTTAACTTAACCATTCAGTCAGTGCTGAAACAGTTGTTATGGAGGCCTGCATTAGTAAGACCTGGTCTGCCACAATTCCATTGTACACATGAGGATTTAGGAAGGCCAAATGATCTGCCTCACATTGCCCGGTAGGTGGAGATGGTAGAGCCAGAATGGGAACCTGGAGGTCGGCTTCCTCAGCCTGCACACGGAAACAGTGCAGGGAAGCTTCACCAAGTGACAGCCCAGAGCAGCCCAGGGACTCACTTCCTGTCATCACTCCCACCCCCCACCACCTCATCCTGGTAGTACCACCCCCACCAATGCTTCTAGGGCTCTTGCTGGACCCACAGGTGGACTGTGACTTCAGTCTGTTACCTCCTTCTCTTCATTCTCCATGAAAGAACTTCAGCACATCACAAGTTCAGTTACTTCACTACTGGCAGTAAAAGAAAATCTGTAAGTCCAGGCTGTTGACAGGCAAGTGGGAAGCAAGCTGTGGAGCTCCAAGAGGCCCAGGAACTGGAGGCAGGCAAGGGCCGGGCTCAGAGCCAGAGGAATGGCGGAACATCTATGTGAGGGTCAGTCACACCCCAGCTCCCTGCTATGACCCTGCCAGTGACTGTCCTACTCTACCCATGCAGGAAGTGGGGGTTCACACTCCAGACACCAGGCACCAAAAAATGGGGGTAAAGCTCCTTAATGAAAACAGAGGAAATGGACTTCATAAGGTTGACCCCTCTCCTTAGCCTTCTTCCTGTCAGCTTCCCAAGCACTGAGCAACAGACATATACTCCTCATGAGGAAAGTAGCGGATTCTTCTCTCAAGATATTGAACATTCAGTGACCAAAACAAGTCACAGATACTGACATTCGGAGTCCCTTCAATGGGACAGGGGACTCTCCATGTGATAATGAAGCCCAGTCATCAAATCCACGACCATCCCAGACACACACACTCCAGATTGAAGTCAGCTGTCTAGTACTTGACTGTTCGGTATAAACAGACAGGTGAGAGTCACCAACTATGTAGGATAATGTCAGAGATGTCATAAAAGAAGGTACCTCCGAACTCACAATCCAGGGTAGGGGTGGGTGGCAGGAGGTCTGGGAAGAAACAGAGGCAACAGAGAAAGCAGAAGAAAACTTTTGATAATTAAATTAATATTCTCAGAGAGACAAGAGAAGATATTGAGATATTGCCTCCAAAAAAATTAGAATGGGGTGCTATGAGAAAGGGGACTATCAGAGAACGAGAAATAATACTTGGAAATTTAAAATATGATAGCTGAAATTAAAACACAACGACAGTATTGAACATAAAGCTGAGGAAATTTCCAAAGAAGTAGAACACAAAGGAAAAAGATCAAAATTTGGAACAAAATTAGAAAAAAAAAAAATCTAAAATAAATAGGTGTTTGAGAAAAGGGATCAGAGAAATTATTAAAGTCTCAGACCTCATATGGGAGAAAAATCTATATCAAGGCAATCATGAAGTTCCAATTAAAAGAGTTAAAGAAAAGATCCTGAAAGTTTCCAGAAAGGAAAAAAATGTAGGTTGCATATAAGGCTTCGTAAACAGAAAGCAGTTGCTTTCCCAGTAGCAGCCCTGACAGCCTGACAATTTTCTTTCTGGAGTTTCTCAATTAACTGCGAAAGTAGAATAATGACTCATCAGAGGAACATGGGTTTAGGAAGTTAACCTCGAGTATCTCTTTTCTCAAGGAGCTACCTGAGAATGTGTTTCAGGAAAATGAGAGTGTAGACCTAGGAAGTGGATGTCATGAGATCCTGAAACTTGGGGATGTAATACCAAAGTGTGGCAAAAGGAAGTCCCTGCACTAATGGCAGAGGGAGGTCCCAGGACAAGGGCTGTGCAGTAACCCTGAGAAGACCCCGTCCAGGTGGGAACAGAGGAAAGAGAGCCATAGAAGATGCCTCCAGGGGACAAAAATGTGACTGCAGATGGCCTGATGTGTGCAATGTTGGAAAATGTTCGAGAAGAGTTTTACTGCTGTGTTAGAGAATCTGGAGAGAATTCATGGCAGATACATAGAAAAATAAGCAAATGAAAAAAATAATTATTGATTTTAAAGAAACTAAATACAAGAAAATACAATTGCAACAAACAAAAATATAAGAAAATACAATTACATACAACAAAATGCAAGAAAATACAATTTAAAGAAAATACAAGTAGATTTTACTGTTTGGCTTTTAAATAATATTACATAGTCCTAAAATATGAATACTGTGCTAAATTTTATTATTATTATTATTATTATTATTATTATTATTATTATAGTGTCTTACTGTTGCCCAGGTGGAAATGCAGTGACATGATCACAATTCACTGCAACCTCGAACTCCTGAGCACAAGGGATCCTCCTGCTTCAGCCACCCAAGTAGCTAGAACTACACCATTATACACAGCTATTTTTTTTTTCAGAGACACGATCTCACTGTGTTGCCCAGGCTGGTCTTGAACTCCTGGCCTCAAGCAATCCTCCCACTTCAGCCTCCCCAGTCACTGCAATTACAGGTGTGAGGCACCATGCCAAGCTTGAATTTCAATATGACCAAAAATCTGTGATTTAGCTATTTGGGGAGAATATAGAGAAAGGCGCTAGGGAAGCAGGCTTATAAAAGTGCTAAATTCTCATCTTATATTCAGGAAAATCAGTAGAGAATATCTAAAAGGTATAAATCAATAAGTAGCTCCAGAGGTTTTTTTTAAAAAAAAAATACAGCTGTTTAATTGAAAGAGTTAAAAGGGTGAGAAGGTGTCTCTAAGGAATTGGGAGGGGCGGGCAGCAGGGAACTGCTTTTTGCTTTAGTCCTAGCACCACTAGACGTTTATAACTATGTACATGTAATACTTTGTTAGAAACAAAAATTAGGTTTAAAATGAAATGCTGTCCATCAGAAAATGTGCTCAGAAAAGTTTGAAGTTGGAATCCTATACTATCTTAATCTGTTCTTGCACTGCTGTAAAAAAAATACCTGAGACTGGGTAATTTATAAAGAAAAGAGGTTTAATTGGTTCACAGTTCCCGCAGGCTGTACAGGAAGCATGATGCTGGCATCTGCTCTGCTTCTGGGGAGGCCTCAGGAAACTTACAATCATGGCAGAAGGCAAAGGGGATGTACACATACCCCGTGGTTGGAGCAGGAGCAAGAGAGAGAAGGGAAGGTGCTGCACACTTTAAACAACCACATCTCATAAGCACTCACTCACTATCACAAAGACAGCACCAAGGGCAATGGTGCTAAACCATTCATGAGAAACTGCCCCCAGGATCCAATCACCTCCCACCAGGCCCCACAACATTGGGGGTTACAATTAGACATGAGATTTGGGTGGGAACACAGATTTAACCATATCCAATACCAAATAATCACTGGTCGGATTCAAGTAAGTGGCTGCTATGAAATTTGTGTGAAGATATGATAGTGCATTTTCTATTGATGCTTAATTGGGGTTTAAAATGATGTGATGATGGAGACCAGCAAGCCTGCTTTGCAGGCTCAGCCCCCCTCTCCTGCACTAGCTAGAGGTGCCTCCCTGGTTCCTCTTGCCACACGTGATGAGCCCTGGCCTTGCCTAACATGTAGTTACAAAGCTTCTCATGTGATTGACTCACTTCCAAGCTTGCAGAGCCTTCAGTGTCATCTCGATCATTCTGTAAAGCTTTTGACTCCAGCCCCGGGCTGGGTCTCCAGTCCCTCTCTACCTGCCTCATTATTCTGTTACTGTTGACTGACCCTTCCAGTCTCAGACACTAATTTCTGTTCTGTTTCACATCTTTCACATCTTCCCTCTCAGTTTCCAGCCTTGCCTCCTCCACTTATCCGTGCTGGCCTGGTCCCTGCCACCTCCTTTGGCACTGTCTTTGTCATATAGTGAATCTCTTATTCCCAGCTTGGCATTCTCACCCATTGTCACTTTACCTCCATAGCACTGACCTTGGTAGCAAGTACAAATTGCAGTGATTTCAATAACCTTAAGGTTATGATACCATCAGTCGTGCAAATGCATGGTATTGTTCAATGAAGTCTATACGGAGTTATAGAAATAAAGCCATGGATAAGGAGAATTATGGTGTGCTAGTGGAAGCAGTATCCAGTTATCAGTAGGTGCTAAAGCAGCATTAGCTTTTATTTATATTTATTTAGCATCTTTAACACCCAGGTTACCAAAAAGAACATTCTGTCTCATGAGGACTTTGTAAAAGGAGTGAAAATGGATATAAATGAGAGGGGCAATGAGTTACTTATGTATTGATTGAATAATTGTTTATGAGTGCTGACTATATTCTGAGGCTGAAGATTACTGAGAGGAAATGTTTTCATGCCGGCTTTCATGGAGTCTATGATCAGTTGGGAGCAGTATCAACAAACAATAATAACTCTTTGCATCCAGAAGCACTATCAGCACTGGAAAAGGCACGCACATAATCTTGTTATAATAAAAATTCCCAGAGATTGGGCAACAGATTCCTCAGAACAGGACTCAGAGATGGTTACCATGGGCTGGAGCAGAAGCATCCATGATTTATTATTTGTACCCCACTCACTGAAAGCCTGTAAGTCCACATCCCATTAAGCATGTTTACTTACAAATCCCATCCATGTGCCACTGCATTTATATAGTGTACATTATAAAGTATAACTAAAATAGATATTAAAGGATAACATTTTTAAAATAAGTAAAAGCAGAAGTTCTAACATCATCTGCCTGAGCCCCAGTGATCACCCTTGGCACCTCCTGAGCCGCACTCCTACTTTGATACCATCAGTCTAATCCAGAGTGGAGTCCTCCCTGTTGCTTCTGAAGAATCTGGATTTAATAAGCTCATCCAGAGATTTGAGATAACTCACAACTGACAACTCCAAGGGCATCATGTGATATTCCAGATGTTTCCAGGATAGTGGGAAAAACCATTTGTACAAGGCATGACTTCCCCATGAATGAGTCTATTCAAGAGATCAAATTAGATTGAAGTTGCTTAGTGAGCATAGAATTAGAATAAATGGAATTGTGGTCTATAGAGATATTTCATCACACTTGAATAACTGATGGAACTACTTTTCTCCTCTCTGCGGATATTTCTGTCTGAATAACCAGTGCTGGGCCTCAAATAAATACTGACATGCTTTACTTTTAGCTTTCCTTTTTCTAGAATCATTTTAGACAACTGCCCTTCTGTTAACACATCACCACCTCAGAAAATAAGAAGGTACTTGATTGGATTGAAATTTTAAAATGTTAATTGCATTCGTATCCTGGGGATACAGCCTAAAGAGACAGAATTGCTTTGCTTAAGGCTGAAGTCTGGCTGGGGACTTTGATCTCTGCAGGCTCTGGGGTCCTTAAAGGGCTCTCACCCAATTAGGATGAGCTGAATCCTTCTGGCCCTGGGCCTCATCTTTATTCCCTCCCAGCTTCAGGACTCTCTGATGAGCGAGAGCGTTGATTTAGGTTTTCTCACAGAGGTGCACCTGAACGCCTCTTGCTGTGTAGTAAGGCAGATGTTGAGGGGGGAGGAAGGCTTACCCTTGATAACTAGCAACTTGAGCTTTGCAAAGCGCCTTTCTGTTCCTGTAACCAGTAGCCTACACTACATCATACAATATTCTCCTCCCCAAGAAGAAAGCAACCTATTTGCCTATTTCCTCCTACTGAAATCTATGATTTTATACTTTGTTTAAAAAAAAAAAAATAGCAGCCGGGCATGGTGGCTCATGCCTGTAATCGCAGCACTTTGGGAGGCTGAGGCAGGTGGATCACCCGAGGTCGGGAGTTCGAGACCAGCCTGACCAATATGGTGAAACCCCGTCTCTACTAAAAATACAAAAATTAGCCTGGCATGGTGGTGTGTGCCTGTAATCCCAGCTACTCAGGAGGCTGAGACAGGAGAATCGCTTGAACCTGGGAGGCGGAGGTTGCAGTGAGCCTAGATCGCGCCACTGCACTCCATCCTGGGCCACAGAGCGAGACTCTGTCTTAAAAAAAAAAAAAAAAAAAAGAAGCTTAAGACTGCACTAAGATTAGGAACACATTAAGAGCAGTTTTTACCCTAATGAAGATATTTACAAACATATTTTGCACTAGTTCCCTGTTTATGTATTACCTGCGACAGAAATTAATAGGGATGCCATTGGCTGAGACAGCTTCAGAGCCCTAGATACCTAGGGAAGCAACCCAAATCCTCTTCAATGTGAATACTGAAACAAAACTAAGCTTATCAGCAATCAGAAACCACCACCTAACCTCTAACTAAAGACTTTCCATATTAACCAATCAAACGGTTTCTTTGTCTTGCGTCCACAAACACATTTCTCTCTCTCCAACCCCGCACCCCAGTAGACAACTTGAATTCTGGTGCTGCCCAATTCACGAATCACTGAATGTCCAAATAAACATGTTAAGATTTTAATATGCCTAAGTTTATCTTTTAACGTGCCTGGGGACTTATCTAGATGTTGCTATATTCTAGACATTTCTAAAAACAAAAACAAACAACAGCATTAATTAAATAAGACCATATTTTAATATTTCACAATTTAAAATTATGACTTAAGCATGGCAGAACCAACACAAAGTAACTTTTATTTGAAAATAGTAGCTCAATTTAATATTGCATATGTGTATAATTTGCATAAAAGGAAGGAAAAATATCATTTGTGTATGAATAGAAACTAATGGAGTGCACTTAGTTGATTCATTGTGCCTTTTGGAGAAAAGATATAGCAAATACTGTGTTTTTTAAGAAGCATACATTTGGAGTTTAGTATCAGAGCTCAAGGCTTTAGTAACTGCTTTAAATCACGCCCATATATTTTAGTCTTTAGCTGTGACAGTAAATGTACTCAGAAATGTGCACATTAAAAAGGAATTTCTCCCCTGAAGATGAAGTTGAGAGCCAACTCTTGATCCCATATTAAATTCTTGGTCCATCTGTCCTAATGGAATCTGAGTAACGCAGTTTGGTGTTTTTATTGCATCCTGCGAGCTGCTTTTCTCCTGGAAACACTGGCTGCTCTGTCAGGCAATGAGTGGGGAGAGGCAGCTGGTACAATCACATCTTCTCCAAGAGCTCAAGGACAGAGGCTGGCTGAGAGCCATTTGGTGGGCTCACTGCCTCATCCCCATACTATACAACAATCCCACAGGCCAGAGCCTCACCTGCAGTCCCCAGGAGGAAGTAGGAAGGGAAGAGAAGGCAACTCACCTCTGAGAGTTTGGCACAGGAGAGGTGAGGAAACTGCCCTAGCCTAGTCTGATCACTTCTGCCTCGTTCCCGGCTCCTCACCTCCTCCAGGCTCCGTCAGTTGTATTCCTGAAGCACCTGCACCAGGTGTCTGGGTGGCCGTTGACACAGGAGTGAGCACTGGCTCTTCCAAGGCAGAGGTGGATGAAAAGCAAGAGCAAAATATCAAAAACTTTGTTCTTACTTTGTCATCCTGAGGTTTGTCTCAGATGCTGCTTGCACCAGACCAAAGCTACCAGTACATATGCAGGAGTTCAAAACAGCCCTCACCCACCCACAGAGTAACCCCAGGGGCTTCTCCCAATTGTTATATCTATTGGCATTTACTTCTTAGAGTCCCATAGGACTCCTTGGTAGGAACCCCAACTATATCAGTCCGTATTGTTATATCATTATAAAATATTATTTATCATAAATATTATAAAATATTTTATTGTACAATTTATAGAAATTCTATATTAATATTTAATTTTATATAGATTGTATATATTAATACTTTAAATATCTTTATATGTAAATGAATATTATATAGACACACATATAACTTTTGGAAAGTCAAAAATATATTTGTGAGGATTTGGTCCAATGTTGTTCAACAGAATGAGAGAAAATAATGACTATTGCTAATGGTACTTATTAAACTCAAGCAATGGGTATCTGTTACATGACTAGGCTGATCAGGGTGTGAGTTAACCTGATTTTTTTGTTTTCTTCCCACAGGGAATTATTGGAATGCTGCCTCTTTCCCAAACCCATCCTCCTACCTGCACTTCTCTACTTTCCAAGGGGAAACTAGCGCTGACATTTCTTTCTACTTCAAAACGTTAACCCCCTGGGGAGTGTTTCTTGAAAATATGGGAAAGGAAGATTTCATCAAGCTGGAGCTGAAGTGTGAGTATAAGTTGCTTGTCAACTCATGGGGAGCTACTTTCATCACCTCAGGGTGGTCCGGGTCCTGATTGTGGAAGGCCTTTTGATTCAAACGTGGAAGGTTTTCTTTGTTCCAGGAGCAGGACTAGAGGTGGACACACAAGCCTGAGTTTGGGCTCCAACCTCAGTCCCTGTCCTTGGGATGCTCTCAGGGAAGCAGGCACATCCAGATTCTCAAGCAATTAGTCAAGAAGATGAGAGAGAACACACTGCCCTGAGAATGTGGGAGAGGAATGTTTATCTACAGCTTCACGTCTTGTGTGGCTGTTTTCCAAAGAGACAGGGTCAAAAATAGGTGAGGGGTGTGTGCATTGACCTGAGGAGCAGGGAGTGAGGAAAATCAGGTCAAGGTCGAGGAAAATCATGTCAAGGTCAAGGAAGACAGGAATGATAACTAGTGACATCCGTGTGAGTTCAGGAGGCCACGGAGACCACAGGACTGGGCAATTCCATGACACAGAGTCTTCAGGTTTCCTACAGAGGACCCACACCTGCCCACCCTCTACAAGTGAGTTCTGGATGTCATGTACTTAGCCAAAGATACAGAGACAATAAGAGGCAGAGCAAGAGAGGATGCTGCTTAGCTCAGCTCAGCTGGCCTTGGAGCAAACACCCTAAGGGGGCGCTCAGGCTTGGGGAGCTCCGTCAGTGGAAGGTGGGGGTTTGCTGCACAAGACTTGAGAAGGGCAATGCTTGCCCTACCTGGACCCTTTAAACATCAGGGCCCCAATTCAGCTTTAGGAAGTTACAATCCCCTGACTTCCAGGCCAGTTGATTATTTGCAAATGTTGAACTCCATTGGCTGTGAGAGTCAGGGAGACTCCATTGGCTGTGAGAGTCACGGAGGTCAACCACAAGGACGAGGCCAGGCTATGTCCCCTGTCCCTTTACAAAACCTCAGCCTTACACTCAGCATATCAAAAAGTCTCCCTTCCGGCCAGGCACGGTGGCTCACGCCTGTAATCCCACCACTTTGGGAGGCTGATTTGGGTGGGTCACGAGGTCGGGAGTTCGAGACCATCCTGGCTAACACAGTGAAACCCCATCTCTACTAAAAATACAAAAAAAAAAAAAAAAAAATTAGCCAGGTGTGGTGGCGGGGGCACCTGTAGTCCCAGCTACTTGGGAGGCTGAGGCAGGAGAATGGCGTAAGTAAACCCGGGAGGCGGAGCTTGCAGTGAGCCTAGATCGCACCACTGCACTCAAGCCTGGGTGACAGAGCGAGACTCCGTCTCAGAAAAAAAAGTCTCCCTTCCCCAAGTCTGTCCCCTTTAAATGAGTGCTTATGTTCCTGGGTCTGGTCTGAGAATGATCCCAAATCCATTTCCCATTTCCGCTGAAATGCTATTGGATTCACAGTAGCATTCTTGGGTTCAATTCCACACCATCAGGTAAATTGCTCAATCTCTTTGAATCCTAATTTTCTGATTTATAAAAAGGAAATGTTAATTTGTGGGATTGTGATGAGAATAGAATTTAAATACTCATAAAGCATTTATTTCGGTGTCTAGTAGTTATTGTAATTATCATCTTCTGAGGATGCCCATGGCAGATCTGTTCTGAGCCAGGTCTGATTGAAAGGGAGGCTAAGGCTATCCTGGTCCTAGAATTAAAATTAACTAATTAATTAAAAGCCCCCCTTTACTGAATTATGGATAAGAATAATTGAAAGGGGATTCTTGCTTCCCTCAGTTAAAATTAACTAACTGAATCAAACTATTTTCTGACTTCTACATAAGTTGGATCAAATTTTAGAAAGATTTTATGGACACAAAAGAAAATTGCCAGTTCTATATTTGAGTGGTTCTGTAAGTTTCTATAAAAGTGCTTGGATTCCCCCATCTTTATTCTATGTCCTCAAGTTTTGTAAAGCCACGCCTGGCTGAGAAGGAACACATACTAGATAGAGGGAGAGCAGGTGTTTCTACTCAGCCCTCGGGGTCAAAGAATTTCTCTAATTTCTTCTACTTTTTTCTTTTTTTTTGAGACAGGGTGTCACTCTGTCACCCAGGCCAGAGTGCAATGGTGCAATCATGGTTCACTGCAGCCTCGAATTCCCAGGCTCAGGTGATCCTCCCACCTCAGCCTCCCAAGTAGCTGGGACTACAGGTGTGTGGCACTGCACCTGGCTAATTTTTGTGGTTTTTGTCATTGCGGGGTCTCGCCATGTCGGCCGGGCTGGTCTCAAACCCCTGGGCTCAGGCAGTGTGCCTGCCTTGACCTCCCAAAGTGCTGGGATTATAGGCATGAGCCACTGCACCTAGCCACTAATTTCTAATTATGAAAAATCTTTAGAGCTGTCTTCAGAGTTTTCCAGGTCTTTCCACAGTATGAAAACCATGTGGCCCAGGTTGAATTACAGCCTCCTTTTGTCAAATACCTTTACTTTCACTGTATCCTTTACTCTGGGCGAAAACATGTGAAATGTTCAAGACCCAGGTTCGAGCCTCTAATCTTCCCTCAGAGCCCCCTGTATCTACTAATAACCAGAGAGGGTGGAAAGACGTTTTCACGATCCCCAAAATGTCACATATTAGATGCCCATCATTATATGTCATCTCCATCAGGGTTCAAAGGAGCCTCATGGAGAGGGAGGCAGACTTCTGTATTTAAGAAAAACTACAAAGCAAACCAAAAGTGGTGCTTTCATGAAGAACATGGAGAAAAAAATGGCCAAGATGGAGGCTTGTTGCTGTCGCTGTCTCATCAATCACACTTTTTCTTTAATTTTTTTAAATTTTTTTTGACGGTGTCTCGCTCTGTCGCCCAGGCTGGAGTGCAGTGGTGCGATCTCAGCTCACTGCAACCTCTGCCTCCCGGGTTCAAGCGATTCTCCTGCCTCAGCCTCCCGAGTAGCTGGGATTACAGGGGCCCGCCACCGTGCCTGGCTAATTTTTGTATTTTTAGTAGAGACGGGCTTTCACCATCTTGGCCAGGCTGGTCTCGAACTCCTGACCTCGTGATCCACCCACGTCGGCCTCCCAAAACCCTAGGATTACAGGCATGAGCCACCGCGCCTGGCCGCTGATCACACTTTTTCAGTCAGACACTTCGCCGTCAGGATTCCTGAGACATTGGGTAGAGAATTCTCTCAGGCCCACTTCCTTGTGTGAGGAATCACTCTGCAAACCTAATTGTTTTCACAACAGTGGCGGGCTACCAGAGGGGCCTCAGGAAACATTGATTCTGAAGTTAAACTCTTTAGAACTGTCTCTATGTTTTTCCCTTTTAGCTTGTTAGGCCTTCTGATCTCTTTCTGATAGGAATTCATATTTTGTTTCTCTAAGCGTGTCTCAAAGGAATTTGGTCACAGTTCATGACTACATATTGCTTTCCAGAATGACAGTTCTGTTAATTAATTACATTGTGCCCTTCTGTCAAGAGTGGAAGATTCTCGACTCAGAAAACAGTGAGTCAGTGTACAATAAGTTAATGAGATACCATCAGCATCTTATGCACAAGTAGAAAAACACAGAGATAAAATTAGGGCAATCTCACTCATTAGCATGCTTTAATGGTAACATTTTAACCCTATACTTCATGTATTTACTATTCATATTTATTCATTCATTTAATGAGTATTTACTGAGTATCTACTATGTCCCAGGTACAGTGCTAGTGCTGAGGTAATTTAGTCAAATCAAGTGTGATTTCTTTCCCTCAAAGATCTTTCTGTTTGTTTTAGAAAGCAGGCAAGTAACTCAGGAGTTATGATAATAACAAAAATAGCTCAGCTTCATTCAGACTTTCAGGCCTCGTTCCAGGCATTTTACGTGAATCATCTCACACTCCTAACCACCCTGTGAAGTGCATACTACCATTCACATCTCTATTTTACAAACGAGGAAACTGAGGCACAGGGTGAGCAAGTTGCCTGGCCAAGGTCATACAGCCAGGAAGTGGCAGAGCTGGTGTTTGACCCCAAACATTATGTGTCTGTCCCAAAGTCATTGCTGCTAACCTTAAAGCACATTGCCTCACAAAACAGATACCGAGAAAGAGGCCGGGAGCACTGAGGGGAATTTTTAAACCTGCCTGGCGTGACAAGGAGCGCCTCCCAGGGATGGAATGCTTTAATTAAATTTTGAAGGATAAGTAGAAGCCAGTAAGGTAAAGAAGTGGGGGAAGAACAGAAGCCAGGGAAAAAAGGAAGTTTCAGGATAACACCAAATGAACGAAGGTGTCGGAGACTGAACCGAAGGACCCAGGAGGGGACAGGTGCAGTGGTGAGGGGCAGGGGCCAGCAATAGCAAGGTGGGCACAGATGAGCACCCAATGCACTCTGCCAGGGGGAGCATCTGACTCAACATGACCCTGCAGGCTATGGAGAGCCAGGGCGTAACTTGATCAGGTTTGCATTCACCAGAGAAAAGACTGGAAGCCAGACAACCAGCCATGGGAGCCTCTGTTAAGACAGAGGCAGAATGCATAGAAAGACAGGAAGACAGTGATGAAGCATTGTAGATATGAAAGATCCTTCAGTGAGCCGAGATCACACCACTGCACTCCAGCCTGGGTGACAGAGCACAGAGCAAGACTACATCTCAAAAAAAAAAAAAAAAAAAAGAAAGAAAGAAAAAAAAAGAAAGATCCATAACAGATAGATTCCACAGACATTCAACAAATACTCGTGAGGGTTAAGTGGACGGGAAGATCCTAGAATGAAACCAGTGTTTCTAGTTTTGATGTTGTGTGAGTGGAGCACCTTTCATGAAGGAGTCTGACATTCAGGAGCAAAATACAAACTGCATTCTGGATATTTTGAGACTGAGCCTCTGTGGGCTATAGGAGGATCTAATCAAGTGGACACATCTAGAGGATGCTGAATGGACAAGTCCAGAACCCAACAGAGAGGTCTCAGAAACTCAGTTTGGGAGTCATCATCACTTAGAGGATCAGGAAATAAGCATTCAGTACCCTCAGCATGGATGAGATTGCTCAAAACAAATGTGTAGAGAGAGGAAGCAAGATGTACAAGAAAGACAACCAGCTCACACCTGTCATCCCAGTACTTTGGGAGTAGCAGTAGCTCACACCTGTCATCCCAGTACTTTGGGAGTAGCAGTAGCTCACACCTGTCATCCCAGCACTTTGGGAGGCTGAAGGGGGAGTATCAATTAAGCCCAAAAGTTTAAGACCAGCCTGGGCAACATGGTGAAACCCTATCTCTACAAAACTAAAAATAAAACATTAGCCAGGCATGGTTGGCTGCACCTGTAGTCCCTTAGCCTCCTGCCCAGAGGCTGAGGCAGGAGAATCCCTTGAGCCCAAGAATTTGAGGCAGCAGTGAGCTATGATCACACAGCTGTACCCCGTAGCCTGAGTGACAGGGCGAGACCTCGAGGAAGGGAGAGAAGGAAGGGAGAGAAGGAAGGGAGACAAGGAAGGGAGAGAAGGAAGGAAGGAAAGAAGGAAGGAAGGAAAAAGAAAGAGAAAGAGAGAAACAGAGAAAGAAAGAAAAGAAAAAGGAAGAAAGAAAAGAAAACCACATTCAAGGAATAGAAGGAAGAAAACTAGTTTGTAGAAAACTAACAGAGAAGTAGGAAGACAGTGGTACCCAGAAACCAAATGAAAAAGACATTTCAAAAAGGAAAAAAAGAGTGTTAGATATTGCTGAGAGGTCACTAAAACAAGGACATAAAGTGACCATCAGATTTAACATGTAGAGGTCACTGTCAAAAAGTCAGGTATCACTAGGGTGAGTGGAAGTGGATTTGGAGATCAAGAGAGGGTGGTTTTGTTCATTCTAGTTTGAGGATGGTAGAGACTTGAGCATTCATATAGTTGAAGGAGAAAACTATGGTAGAGAAGGGGGATTGGTAATACAGGAGATAAAGGGACTGGCTGAAGGAGCAAGGTCCCCATGGCTGTGGGCATGAGGTAGACCCAGCATCGCAGCACCTCACAGGGGTGAGAGGAAGAGGTGGAAGTAAAGAGAACAGCGTAAACCGCCCACTAGGAAGTGCCTTTCCAAATCAGAATTTGTTGTTGTTGTTGTTGTGTGTGGATGTTTGTTTGTTAGTATTTTTGAGATGGCCAAGAGATATTGCTCAAAAAAAATTTATGGAGCAGATATCAGAAAACCCAGACTCTAAACTTTTCTTCATCACTAACAACCATGGATCTGTCCATGTATTTTTTCAGTTACCCCTAAGGGATTAGCTTGACTGTTCTAGATCCTTTTTCTGACTGAGAGGGCCATCATAACCAGGGTCCCAACCTCGGGCCACCACCTCCTGAGCACCTGCCCTACTGCTGGTGCTGGGAGGCGCTGGGGACCCTGAGGTGGAAACAGGAGAACCCAGCACCCACCTCCCAGTGAAGGAGACAAACACGTTAGCGACAGTGTGGATACATAATTTCACTGAGAGCTTTCCAAGTGCCAGGCCCTGTTCTAAAGCTTTTGTGGGTTATTAACTTTTTTAGGTTACACAGCAAGTTTTATACACATTTTACAGCTAAGGAAATGAGAGCATAGAGTTGACACTGCCGAATCCAGATATGGTGCTTTTCATCATTAAAATAAGTAAATTACAATGATAGGCACAAAGTATTGTGAACATTCGGTGGAGAGGTATGTGACCTATCCTGGGAATGAAGGGGAAGATGAGGGAATGCTTCAGTTGGGTCATAAAAATCAGGCAAAAAAGTTAAAGGAATGGGGAAAAGAACTCTAGGAGGAAGAGGCAATGCGAACAAAAACACAGGAATGGGGAGTGTGATGGGCGTTTGGGAAACTACAAGCATTTTGTATTGTTAGAGTGTGAAGTATGACACAGGCAGTGAAGATTTGGGGTCAAGTCTCAGATCTGTTTCTAAATATATGGTCATCTAAATATTTATCTAGTATTTATTGAGTACCTGCTATGTGTGTACCTAAAATGAACGTAAGAAGAAGACATGGCCCCATCCCAGAGGCACACACCATCTAGTGGGAAAGACTAGTAATCTTAATCTCTCTCTGTCTCTTCCTCTCTTTCTCTCTCTCTCCCTCTCTCTCTGTCTCTCTTTTAGGTTCAGGGGTACATGTGCAGGTTTGTTATATTGGTAAATTGCATGTCACGGGGATTTGATGTACAGATTATTTTGTCACCCAAGTAATAAGCATAATACCTGATAGGTAGTTTTTCCATCCTCTCCCTCCTCCCACCCTCCACCCTTAGTACACGTATCCATGCGTACTCAGTGTTTAGCTTCCAGTTATAGGTGAGAATATGCAATATTTGGTTTTCTGTTCCTGTGTTAGTTTGCTTAGGATAATGGCCCCAGCTTCATCTACGTTGCTGCAAAGGACATTATCTCATTCTTATTTATGGCTGTGTAGTATTCCATGATGTATATGTACAACATTTTCTTTATTTGAGACTAGTAATCTCTGTTATTATAAAACTGTGTGTGTGTGTGTGTGTGTGTGTGTGTGTGTATATATATATATATATAGTTTTTTTTTTTTTTTGGACAGATTCTCACTCATTCTTCCAGCTGGGCTAGAGTGCAGTGGCACAATCTTGGCTCACTGCAACCTCTGCCTCCCGGGTTCAAGTGATTCTCCTGCCTCAGCCTCCCAAGTATCTGGGATCACAGACATGTGCCACTACGCCTGGCTAATTTTTTATATTTTTAGTAGAGACAGGGTTTCATCATGTTGGCCAGGCTGGTCTCGAACTCCTGACCTCAAGTGATCTGCCTGCCTCCACCTCCCAAAGAACTGGGATTATAGGTATAAGCTACCACCTACAGCCAGCCTATAAAATAATATTTTGGATAGGATAATATTAGAGGTACGAGCAATATGCTGTGGTTACTTAGATGAGGCAACATTTACTTCTGACTGGAGAAGGAGAAAAGTTTCCTTGAAGATGCTAACATTTTAAAAGAGCCACAAAGTAAATGGAAAAGGAAGTTTCAGGTTTAGAATGCCAAAGGAAAAAAGCACAGCATCATAGATGGCATGAACCCATCAAAAAGGTGTGGCTCCGTCATACACCCATGCTGCGAGGGTTACAGAACATTAGTTACCGTTATATCTCCAGGGTCACCACAATGCCTGGCATGTGGTAGGAACTAAATAAGCATTTGTTGAATGAATGAAATGAATGAATGAGGTGCTAGTCTGAATGGAGAGCCCCAGAAAATCTAGGTGGAGAAGCAGATCACCACGACTGAGGTGCTGGCGATCCAAATATAGACAAGGAATAATATGTGGAAAGGTGGAAGGACAGGTCACGGTTAGTGAAATTTTGGAACTCACGATTTCACAGGAAAGCAGTTTGGGCGGTAAGAAGAATGAAAATTGAAATGGAATTTTGTAGGTTGTATCAAAAGGCTGCAGAGAAAGTCAGGGCACTGGGAGGCCAGAGTGGTGTTGGTTGGTCACCTATGTCACTGTTGAGGTCATCAATGGTGAAGACAAGAGGTGAAATGGACAGGGAATCCATGACCCAAACTTTACTGTCCTGTGGTTCAAACAATGACCACAATATGAACGGGGAGAGGATGAGTCATAGGTGGACGCGAAGCCGTTTGAAGACTCTGGAGCCATAGAGTGGAAGAAGTACGGAGAAGGGAAGAATAGGCCAACTGTTCGCCTGGCCCCAAGATATGGGCCACTCAGAAAAGGGGTTACAATTCTAAGGGTTGTAAGTTAGGGTCCCCTTAGGGTGGACTGCAATCAGAGGAAGGAAGTGTTTGAAAGTGTTTAATAATACAACAAATAGTGACCATAGAGTCTATTTTTGTTTAACAATTTAAAAGAGATTTTAGGCTGGGCACGGTGGCTCATGCCTATAATCCCAGCACTTCGGGAGGCAGAGGTGGGCAGATTGCTTGAACTCAGGAGTTCGAGACCAGCATGGCCAACATGGCGAAACCCCATTTCTACTAAAAATACAGAAGTTAGCCGGGCGTGGTGGCACACCCCTGTGATCCCAGCTACTCGGGAGGCTGAGGAACAAGGATCACTTGAATCCAGGAGGCCGAGATTGTACCACTGCACTCCAGCCCAGGCGACAGAGCAAGACCCTATCTCAAAATAAATAAATAAATAAGATTTTAGAGGACATTTGTGAAGGGGATTTTTGGAGGGAAATTTTGAAGGAAAAGCTCACTGAGTAGGTAACATTCAGGAAAAGCAACCAGAAACTGTTGTAATACTTTAACATAAGCTTCCATGTTGCCCAAGTTTGAGATTTTTAAGGTATCAGGATAACTTGGAGGGAATATTTGCATTTAGCAGACATATCTCCACAAAAATGTGGAGGCAGCGGCCTAATGTCCTACTAATATTAGGAAATAATATGAGGAAAAACTTTCATGTTCAAGATGCAGCCTTCTGCAATATACATGCTCGAGAAAGTCAGAAGAAAATATTCTGCAATATACAGAAACTGATGAGTCAGAAGAAGTAAACTAATGGCAATTTATCTTCCAGTATTTCAAAATTGGGACAACTTTTTATTTTTAAACAGTTTCACTCTTGTAGATGTGAAGAGTGTCTAATTCCACTTAACTGGGCTGTTGTTCTGTTGGGGTGTTATTTAGGATGTTTTAAAAAATATTGTGTTTTTTATTAGTACAAATCAGGTGTTAGCACCTGGATTTTTCATACATATATTATATTTATTTATTTATTTAGAGGCAGGGTCTCGCTGTCGCCCAGGCTGGAGTGCAGTGGTGCAATCTTGGCTCGCCGTAACCTCCACCTTCTAGACTTAAGTGATCCTCTCACCTCAGCCTCCCGAGTAGCTGGTACCACAGGTGCACGCCACCACACTCGGTTAATTTTTGTATTTTTTGTGGAGACGGGGTTTCGCCATATTGCCCAGGCTGGTCTTGAAATCTGGACTCAAGCGATCCACCCGCCTCAGCCTCCCAAAATGCTGGGATTACAATCGTCAGCCACCATGCCGGGCCTCTGGATTTTTCTTTTTAATTATCCAAGCCAACTTGGGTTATCAACATGGATTTAGGAAGAATTTCAGTGTTTCTACTACTTTGCAAGTCTAATTATGGTTTCAATTTATATTCAACATTTGGAATCTGAAAAATGATTCTGACTTGGTCATTACTATACATAAGAAAAAAAACTATTCTCTCCCCAAAAATAAAATTTGAAGACCTGAATATTTAATAACAACACTTGTGATTAAAAAGAAATTCTCTAACTTCTCGATTTAAACCTTTGATTTGAATTACAGACCAAAAAGAAGTTTGGAAGTGTAAACTAAAATGAAATTTGTGCTACATTAAAGCTTTTCATATAATAGATTTTTGTTCTTAATAAATATTAAAAGATATATAAATAGTTGGTAAATCAATTTAGATTAAATTTATCCAGATTTATTTGCCAATTACACTGAAGGGACAGTTATTTGAATGTACAGTAGAGGTATCCTAGAGTTATGAAGATGGATTTTAGAATAGAATGTCTTCTGGATATAAAAATATTTCAAGTTACTTTAGAGTTTACTGGTCCACTCATGTCCTGATCTGGAAATTTCCAGAGAAGATTGGGAATTCCTCCTAAGCTGGCCAGACAGAGTGACATCTCTCTACAGATTCTAGAGTTCTGCCTCTCTCCCGCTACACTTCAGAGGTGGCTTTGAAAGACCACCCAGGCCTCCTGACCAGCCCTCTCACATGGCAGCTCCTATGGGTGCCACATAACCGCAGTCTCTCCACATCGCCTTTCCTCCCCATCGTGGAGGGTACCTTCCTGGTACCAGGAAGGATTCTTCCATTTGAAGATACAACTGCCTTCTTGGTAATAATTCCTTTGCCTTGGGCCCAGATCCTGGATTCCAAGTAACCAAGGGCAGGCTACTTCCAGTCACACCCAAAGAGATAGCTTGTCCCTCAGCTGAGGCTCAACTTCTGCTTTGGAAACCAGCTGAAGTCCAGGACATAGGCTCCCCAAGACCTCACTAGAGATCTGGTGTCCTTAGACTCTCCCTATTAAACTCCAGCTTATTTACATAGTCAAGGGCATTTTAGGACAATAAAAAGAAAGTAAACATCAGAGGCAGGATTTCCTCAAAGACATTACATTGTACATACATGACGGTATGTCCTGATTTCTTTCATGCGATGCTCGAAAATAAACCTAAGTAATCCACATAGATTACTGCAGAGAAGCCAGAAGAGTAACTATTCCTGGGGATAGCTGATGTCAACTAGGAGGGGGTGCAAAGGAACTTTCTGGGTGTTAGAAATAGTCTTTATCTTAATGCAAGGAATGATTGCATATGTAAAAATGTATCCAGCTGTGCATTAAGATATGCACATTTTACCGTGTATAAATTACAGCTGAATGGAAAAGTAGAAAAAGAGAAAAACTCTGCTCTGAGAAAATCTTGAATGACAAAAAAGTTAATAAATCACTCAATTTTTCAACTACACTGAGAGAGACCAGGATTCTAAGCTGACTGACCATAGACCAGTCCTTGAACCTCTCCAGACTTTATCATATCCACTTGTAAAACAAGAAGGTTGAACAAGATGGTATTTAAGGTCTCGTCTACCATGAACAATTTGGCAAAACTGCCGGAGACCATCAGCATCCAGTGTGGCTTACCACCTCCCAACCTAAGTGAACTCATAGCCAAGCAGCACCTTAACTTTTCATGCCAGGGTTCTCAGTTCTCCTAAGGATGATGGGGGGAGGGATGTGCCACAATAAAACACATCTGCTTCCAGTAATTCCAGTCAGCATATATGCTTTCACCAAATGTAGTCAGGAGATCTCCTAACATTATTGCCACCTAATTGTAAATGCTAACTAAGGAGCCATCAGAATGGCCCACGATACCTCAAGCTCAACATATCGAAACTGAAATCCATCATTTTCACCCAAAAGCCCCCTTCTGTGCTCCCACTTAGTTAATGTCATGGCCATCTTCTTCATTATTCAAATTAGAAAACTCAATGTCCTATTTAAAGTTTTACTAACCTCCCCATAGGGGATAGACTGTTTTATCTTGATAGAACACTGCATTTTTAATATAAAGAAATGCTATTCTTCCTGTAAGCCATCATACCAGAACAATGCCACAGAAAGCATCAATTCCTACTAGTCATAAAAAGCAGCTGGAACATAGATGTGAAGATAATGAAATCATACCAAATGTCTCTACCTCCCAGGATGGCTTGCTAGTTGAAATCCCTGGATTCTGGATTCAGACAGGCTCATAATTTGACTCCCTCACTCCAGTCCCTCTATCCTGATAACCACCCTCCCTAGTGAGGCCAAATTTCTACAGATCTGGTCCAGTTACTCCTTTCCTTACAGACCACCATGATTCCCCCGTGCCTTATAAGACAAAGTACAATCCCAAGCTTGGTAAGTGATTTACGGCTTAACTTAATTTTCAAGTTTTTTTCTCCCACTCCATACAAGATTTGCCCCTCACCCACCAGCACCATGTGCCACAGCTTCAGCTATGTCCAGCTACTGATATTCCCTGGACACCACTACAGTTTCCTAAGACTGACTATGTGTCTGCCTGTTCCGGAATTGCTTCCCCTTCGTTGAAATCCTGCCCACACAAAATTTTTTTTATCATTTTTGCATCTTGATTTATAATATAAAAAATAAGACAGAAGTCTTCATTTCCCCAAAAATACCAAAATTTTTACAAGACAATTCATTAGGTGCATTGCCTGGAAAGTAGCAGGCATCCTCATTAGTCAGCATCTTCACATAGCATTTGTCTGAATGGAGTAGTTTATCATTACTCCAAAGACATACTGAAGTTTCATTAAAATTTTTTGATGTCATTTTTCTTCTATCTCACTCTCTTGGATTCTAACGTTTTCTTTTTTCTTTTCTTCTTCTTTTTTTTTTTTGAGACAGAGTCTCTCTCTGTTGCCCAGGCCAGAGTGCAGTGGTGCAATCTCAGCAGCTCACCACAACCTCCGCCTCCCGGGTTCAAGGAATTCTCCTGCCTTAGCCTCCCGAGTAGCTGGGACTACAGGCTCATGCCACCACGCCTGGCTAATTTTTGTATTTTTAGTAGAGACAGGTTTTCACTGTGTTGGCCAGGATGGTCTCAAACTCCTGACCTTGTGATCTGCCTGCCTTGACCTACCAAAGTGCTGGGATTACAGGCATAAGCCACCACGCCCTGCCAACACTTTCCATATTATTTACTCTATGTGGTAGTTCATGAAACCTTTCCCTTCTAAAAGATGGCCTATTAAAGTGTCAAAAAGACCAACAGCTAGAATTGGCCTGCCTATGACCATCTGTAAGACAACAGACCCTCTAAGAGAAGAAATCAAAGATGCTTGAATTCACACATTCTGAGACAGACAGAAGAAAGATATGCTATTATTGCTGGATAATGAACACATGGATTTATGAGAAAAGCAGAAATATATATGAAAAATTTAAATTATAATAAGGTTAGAGACTTTCCATCTGCCATTCTAGGAGCTAACAGTATCTCCATAGGCTTGATATTTTTATAAAAACAAATGCTTCAAGAAAAGAGTTAACAGTCAGTCAGTGTGTGTTGCTAATGCTGGAGAATTGATTCAACTAAGGATGACACTTGGGACCAATTAATTCAAAGCTGGCTTTAAAAAAAAGTAGATACAATAAATCAGGGAGTAGAGCTTCATTTAAATATAGTGAGGGACTGGGATAGATTACTTGAAAAAGCTCAGAACCAAAGATTGTCTCAAAAGGCCGAAGACAACTATAAGTGAAACAAGTGCTAGGTTTCTATAAGCTACCAAACACTGAAATCAAAACCATGTAAGAAAACACTGGCCAATTGGATGTCCACTGGAAAATTTATACAAAGTTTGTTAATTTGTACTTGTATCCCCTCAATCTATAAAAATTTTAAAACATGTTTTAAAGCAACAAGAAATAAAAACAGTTTGTTATAAATGAAAATTTTCAGGGAGTTATCTTTCGCAAGATGCATTTTACTGAAATTACAAGACAATTTTTAATAGCAATCAAGTAGGAACCTTGAGGAGAAATGGGGAAACGTAAAGACTTACACGAAATCTTATACAGGAGTGTGGTCACAGTAAAAATATATCTTCTAAAAAAGACATTTCTGTTTCTTTTGTATTGCTGTTTTACCTTTAATTTTTTAATTTTTTTTTTTTTAGTTCAGGTACTTCTCAATTTATAAGGGGATTGTGCTCTAGAAGTTTCTGATCTAGTTGTTCAGAACCTGAAATGTATTTTAATGTAGACACCGCATTGTAGATAGCACTCACATTCCATAGCTAACCGTAAAGAGCTCTGCTGTTGCTGTAGTTGAGTGTTGATTCAAGCTACACAGGACAGGCTGAGATCTGGGTCCTGGCTTCTGGAGGCCATGAGATGTAGAATAGAAACGTTGAAGAACAAAAAGAATTGTTTCTTGTATTTCTGAAGTTCAAGCTTGAGCATGACAAACTTCTCCACAGGGAAAGTTTTTATTTGCCTTTTTGATAGTCAAATCATGGTTCTGCCTCTCCTTTTGTTGGGAGCCTCATTTTGGTGGGTTAGTAAAGGGAACATCTCCAACATTCATAGGAGCATTTGTTTAAAGGGCTCCCACATGGCTTCCAGCCACTTCTCTCCACTCTGAAACTTCTATGAATTAGAGAATCTCCCTAATTCATTCAAATATAATATTATGGCCTATTTTTTTTAATATTACAATGTTCTGACACAGTTGGGTATTGAAAATAGAGTAAAACCATTACACCACAATTATCCCTTCATCCCTGATGAACATCCTCTTGTCCATTTTTTTAATCATACGAATAAATGAAAAAAAAGTGATAAGGTCATAAGAGAGATAGGAACATTATGTAATCTTCTTTAAAAATAAGATAAGCTGCTCTACCCAGTAAAACCCTAGGTTTCTGCAGCCATATGACAGTCTGATATGCATGCTATGGTCGGTCACGGTGGCTCATGCCTGTAGTCCAGTACTTTGGAAGGCCGAGGCAGGCAGATAGCCTGAGGCCACGAGATCGAGACCAGCCTGGACAACATGGTGAAACCCTGCCTCTACTAAAAATACAAAAATTAGCTGGGCATGGTGGCGTGCGCCTGTAATCCCAACTACTCAGGAGGCTGAGGCAGGAGAATTGCTTGAACCTGGGAGGTGGAGGTTGCAGTAAGCTGAGATCGCGCCACTGCACTCCAGCCTGGGCGACAGAATGAGAATCTGTCTCAAATAAAGTAATAATAATAATAATATGCATGCTATGCTCTGGTCCATGAAGACCTTCCACACAGTGATTTAGAGGTTCAGACTCCTTTTCTCTGTGGTTCCACCATCGTCTAGAGCCCGGGAAGTCTAGTTGGCAAAGAGAGAAAGGGAGGATAGAGAAGCATTCTCTCTTCTTGACCACACTGAACCAGCGTGAACACATTCCTTGCCCTCCTCCCTTTGGTAAGAGCTAGTCACATGTCTCCACCTGGATGCACAGGGACCAGGAAGGCAGTTACTGGCTGGGTAGCAGCTTTGCGGGGTGATGATGAAAAGGGGAAAGAAACCTTCCGTGAATGGTTAGTGGTCTCTTTTACAGGTACTATGACACCAAAAAGGAGTAAACTTTAAAGACACCAAGGTAAGTTTCCAGGAGATGCAGCATTTGATTTGCATTGAAGGATGACAGGCAAAAATGAGATAAGGGCATTTTTCTGGAGAGAAAACAGCATAGGCAAATGCAGGTGGGGGATGAAGACCGTGCAAAATAGAAGCAATTGAAAGGAATAAAGCCGAAGCCCAAGGACCACTTCAAAGATACCTCTCTCTAGAGAAATGACCCAGCGCCTATCTGTTAAGAGTTTGACAAATGAAAGCTGGCTGAACCTCAGGCCTTGTCGGAAATTAGTCATCTTGCTTGCCTTTGCGGATGGTGTTAAAATGATCAAATTTAGTTTTCTGCATCTCTGAGTTTGATTCCTGTGATGAGAACTGATGCGAATGCCAAATGACTTTTTATGAAGAGTGGTTGATATTTAGTATTCTACAGAGTCTTTCTGGGTAAGTGTAACCAGAGCTAGTGAATAATAGAAGCAGTGTATATCTGTCAAGTGTAATTATAACACTGAATTATGCTCATCCTGCATTCTGGTTCCTGTATACATTAGTTTAAACATCAGAACATGCTGGCATTTCAGACCTGTGAGGATTTTACTTTGAAAAATAGCATGCCCTTGTTTTTAGCCATTTTTAACAGGAAAGAAGAACTTATATCTTGTTCAAAATTATTTTATGGTAAAGTTTGACCACTCTCTTTTTTAAAAAAATCTTCTCAAGTTTCTAAAAATAGGGAAGAAATGAGGAGTATTTCAGTCTAGTTTTAAATGCCCTCTAATTTTCTGTATTTAAATAAAATCGTATAAAATAAAATAATATCTTATTTTGATAAACTGATCTTTCTGATTAAATGTTGTTAAAGTTACAGAATAGAGTTGCTTATAAAGTCACCAATCTTTGCCAGAGAAAGTGGAAATTATCAGATTGTAACTTTAAAATTATGCAAGTATTGTTTATCGTTGAATGATTTAAAAATTCAGAGCAGCAAAAAGGACAAAACAAAAATTCAGCTATAATCCCATATTCCAATATATTTAAATTGTAATTTTGGCGTCTATATTTCTAAACATTTTTCTATGCATTTATATATACTTTTTTTACAAAAATGAGATCATAGGGTACATACTGTTTTGTAACCTACTTTTTTATGTAATAATATTTTAAGAACACATTTTCATGTCATTTTTCTTAAGACTCCATAACAATATTTTTTTCAACTGAGAACAAGGACCATATCAGAATCTCCAAGAGGGCATGTGTAGTTTGAAAAATTATAATTTTATATTTAGAAAGAAAACCCCAAAATAGCTATTGTTTTGGTACTATAACCTACAGAATATAAAGCATAGAAATTTCCAATTGGCTGGTCGGATGTTTATCTGGGATCTTCTGAGGTTTGTTATATTATCATTAGCCTCCTACATGGGGCATGATTAGATTACTATGTCAACAAATGGGAGCACAGATTTTGAAAGATTGTGAAATACCGCGCCTCAACTGCCAAGCATTCCATTTAACCCACAGTCCCTTGCTGTTGGGCTTAACTTTTAAAAGATAAATTTCCACACATTCTGATCCACTGGCTTCTGGTTGCTCATTCCCAATCATAACATATCATAGCATACTGTCTATTTTAAGTACATGGTATGCGATTGCTTTTTATCACATACTCACGTATCACAGCCTCAAGCTGCAGGGCAGCTCAAATGATGAAAGTGGAAGACAGGCCGGGTGCGGTGGCTCATGCCTGTAATCCCAGCACTTTGAGAGGCCGAGGCAGGTGGATCACCTGAGGTCAGGAGCTCCAGAAAAACCTGGTCAACATGGCAAAACCCTGTCTCTACTAAAAATTCAAAAAATAGCTGGGTGTGGTGGTAGGTGCCTGTAATCCCAGCTACTCGGGAGGCTGAGGCAGGAGAATAGTTTGAACCCGGGAGGCAGAGGTTGCAGTGAGCCGAGATAGTGCCACTGCACTCCAGCCTGGGTGGCAGAGTGAGAAGAAGAGAAGAGAGCAGAGGGGAGGGGAGGGGGGAGGGGAGGGATGGGAAAGGAAGGAGGGAGGGAGGGAGGAAACAAGGAAACCACATTGGAAAGAGGAAGGAAGGAAACAAACCACATTGGGAAGAGAGGAAGGAAGCAAGGAAGGAAGGAAGGAAGGAAGGGAGGGAGGGAAGGAAGGAGGGAGGGGAAGGGAAGGGAGGGGAGAGGAGAGGGAGGGGGAGGGGGAGGGAATGGAGGGAATGGAGGGAGGAAGGAAGGAAGGGAGGGAGGGAGGGAGGGGAAGGGAAGGGAGGGGAGGGAAGAGGGAGGGGGAGGGAATGGAGGGAATGGAGGGAGGAAGGGAGGGAGGGAAGGGACGGAGGGAGGAAGGAAGGAAGGAAAGAAGGAAGGAAGGAAATAAACAAACAAGGAAACCACATTGGGAAGTCCAAGCAAGGATGTGCTCAGCAGGTCATATGGTTTGGATATTTGTCCCTCCAAATTTCATGTTGAAATGTGACTCCCGATGTTGGAGGTGGGACCTAGTGGACAGTATTTGGGTCATGGGGGTGGATCCTTCATGAATGGCTTGGTGCTCTTCCCATGGTAATGAGTTCATGTGAGATCTGGTTGTTTTAAAGAGCTTGGCACTTCCTCCTCCTCTCTCTCTCTTCCTCTCTTGCCGTGTGATGTGCTGCTGTTCCTTCACCTTCTGTCATGAGCATAAGCTTCTGAGGCCCTCTCTAGAAGTCGATGCCAGCACTATGCTCATATAGCCTGCAGAGCCAAGAGTCAAATAAACCTCTTTTCTTTATAAATTACCCAGCCTTAAGTATTTCTTTATAGCAATGCAAAATGGACTAGAACAGCTGGACAGTACTGCTAACCGATGACCCTATCCCCAAAGCTGTTTCCATTCATTCACTTTGTTGAGAGTATGTCAAACCATCCCAGGGTGGAGGCTGGAGACGAGTTTAACCCCACCTGCAACTGTTCTCTCGATGGAGCTACTCTACAGAAAAATCATGTTCCATTAGTTCACTAAATCATGACAAAAGTAAATGTACTTGTTTGAACATTGTACAAACTAGTCCTAAAAGGGTTCTCACGTATTTTATATGTGCAGTATTTAGGGAGGCAAAACTTTTTTATGCAATCTATACAAGAAAGTTGTATTTTCAGCTGTTATCCAAAACAAAGGAAGCGTACTCTGTGAAAAATTGTTATTATTGTTTAACAATATCCATTTCCAGAGGAATGCTTTTCTTAAGTATAAGTTGGCTGACACAACCATAAGGGATGCTGTGAAGTGATTTCTGTCATTTTTCATACATGGAAACATGAACTCAAGCGTCTACTAACTCTTCTACAACTTTAAAGGAGCACTTATCCTGGGATACTTTCAAACCTGAGATTCTGAGATTCTATACTTTTAATATTCAACCCTTAGTTTCCTCATTTCTAATATTCATTACTAAGTAGATGATAAAGAACAAATTAAGCATAGCTTCAGAAAAACTAATAAAATAATTTAAATTGGTTATGCATCTCTTGTGATGATTCTAAGGCAAAAGGCACTTTTATAGAAGTCTTTCACACTTTAAGAAAGCTTGCTATATAGAAAGTGATTCAGTTGGGCACAGTGGCTCACGCCTGTAATTCCAGCACTTTGGGAGGCTGAGGCGGGTGGATCACCTGAGTTCAGGAGTTCGAGACCAGCCTGGCCAACATGGCAAAACCCCATCTCTACTAAAAATACAAAAGAATTAGCCAGATATGGTGTCACGTGCCTGTGGTCCCAGCTACTCAGGAGGTTGAGGCAGGAGAATCGTTTAAACCTGAAATGTGGAGGTTGCAGTGAGCTGAGATCACACCATTGCACTCCAGCCTGAGCAACAGAGCAAAAGTCTGTCTCAGAAAAGAAAGGAAGGAAGGAAGAAAGGAAGGAAGGAAGGAAGGAAGAAAGGAAGGAAGGAAGGAAGGTGGGTTCTCCTTTCCTCTCTAATGTCTCTCCATTCCCATTTAAAGTCTCTGTTGATCTGCAGCATAATTTTACTTTTTTCTCCACTATTTGTCCAATACCGCAAATGCACTGTAGTTGAAGAGAATCTGGTGTTGTAATGGAAAACAGAATCAATCTCTTTTTATACTCTGAGCCTATAGCATGTAGTATATATGTCCTCATTTGGCACTTTTTAATTTTCATTACAGAGATCTTCTCTGAAGTCATGTCAAGGTGACATTGAAAGGATTTGATAGAAAGGAAACAATTTGTGGCAAAACAGAGAGAGAAAAATAGTACCTGTGATACAACCTACAGGCAGAGTCACAAGTCAGTCCACAGAAACCAGAAAACAGACGTCCCCTTGGCTGCTTTCCTTCTGATAGACTTATCTAAAGCTCTTACTAGTAAGCATGCTTCTTCCAAAGCCATAGCCTTTCATCCTCAGAGTTCATCTTTGGCTTTTCCTCATTATCAGTGTCCCTATCAAGATAGCCATGCATAGCACAGTTATTTAGAAGGCACAATTAATAGACTTGTATGCTGTCTCTTTGTAAGCTTCAGCTTGGTCTGTGTTGAAACTTGTCAGCTTTTCCCCCACTTCATGTTGTTTCAACCTGCAGTTTTATTACCTCCTTTGGATGCCAAATTCTCCTTTCTCCTTGAACTCTCCAAAGCCACGTATTTTGATGAACTGGCTGTCTCTGACATCACCTCAAACCAACTTAATAAATCACCCCTAGTCTTCTACCAAAGCACATTTCCTTAAATGAGTTTTCTCATTTTGCCACACAACCTGAATATGGTCAGAAGAAACACTTCTTTGAAGTCCATCCCCTCCTCAATCTGCTCTCCTCTTCATCTCTAGGGGATCCTTAGGTATGAGTTTCAGAGTTTCTCTAAAGCAGCTTCTGGGTTTCCCTTTATTACAACACTCTATCCCCAGAGTAACCATCTGGGACCTTCATCTATTCTTCCAAACTGGGCACTGTCTGCCCAATGCACAGCTGTGCTCTTTCCAAACAAGAGGGTATTTAAAACCCAACTGCAAGTCCTACATGGGGTACAGGGGATTGTTGCCAGCCACATATCATTTTGGAACTATTTTTGCCTTCTTTCTTTTTAAATCATATAGGCCTGTTAATATTCAAGGACTTATTCTCAAAAGGTGGTTAAATGCATAGAAAAACTAAAATTAGAAGAGCTTTGCATTTTAAAGACAGCTTTCTGTTTTTGTATGGCCAATGGTATCTCCCTTTTGCTTCCCTTTCCCTGTGGATGTCTTTGTTTGTGAAGTTATTTTTTAACCATAATAAAAAGCTTAAAGGCCAAAATACATAAAGAGAAATACTTCTTATACTCAAGAGGTTATCGAGATACCAGAGATTTTAAAATAAGTTCGTAACATTGATTCCTAAGCTCCAGGCGTTTCCTTGAAGAATTTCCAGAAGACTTCAAATAAATTTTTCTTGCCAATGTTCATTTTCAGATGTGTTTAACACCAAGTTTTCTGGTGTGAATATGCATATATGACTCTAAAAATCTCTACATTCAGAAACTAAAACTATACTAAAAGAAAAATAGGTCATTTTTTATTTCCTTCATAATATGACAGGCAATACAGTAGTTAGGAAAACTAAAGCTCTATATCTAGTCATTACTGGATTTTAGTGTCTCTCAGCCTCAATTTCCTGACTAATCAGTGAGGGTGGGCTCAGGAGTCGAAGTCCATTCACTGAAGCTTTTAGGTCTTAACATTATTGGATTCAATCACCTACTTCTTTTTTTTGAGACAGAGTCTCACACTGTTGCCTGGTCTGGAGTGCAATGGCACGATCTCGGCTCACTGCAACCTCCGGCTGGCTGCAACCTCCGCCTCCCAGGTCAAACGATTCTCCTGCCTCAGCCTCCCGAGTAGCTGGGATTACAGGCACCCTCTATCAGGCCCAGCTAATTTTTTGTATTTCTAGTACAGATGGGGTTTCACTATGTTGGCCAGGCTGGTCTCAAACTCCTGACCTCGTGATCCACCCGCCTCGGCCTCCCAAAGTGCTGGGATTACAGGCATGAGCCATCATGCTCAGCCTCAATCACATACTTCTAAGCTGATGTGATTGTTTCTGTTTTTGTGGAGTTAGAACCAGTTGCAAATTTAGAGAGACCACATTCCCCATAAGACTGCATATGCTTCTGACACCAATTGCAAGTTCAGAAGTTCCCCAAACCACCCCCAGGTTTGATAGTTCTGTAGAAGGACTCACAGAATTCACTGAATTCTGCTGCTGAAGGCTGCTATACTGATGCTGCATTATGGGTGAAGAATGCAGATGAAAATCAGACAGGGGTAGAAGCACAGATGGCAGAGTCCAGGAACAGTACCAGATGCTGAGTTTACAGTCAACCTCTCTATATAGATTCAGGAGCACATTTCTTTCCTGGAACGGGTGTGTAACAATTTGCATGGGGTATTGCCAATGAGGGAAGCTTCCTGAGCCTCCATGTTCAGAGTCTTTACTGAGACTCCGTTATATAGGAATGATTTATTGCCCACATGGCTGACCTCAGTTTCCAGCCCCTCAGAAGGCTGGAGAATATAAGCCAAAGCCCCACACCCTTCATCACATTGTTGGTCAATGTGGCACGGTCAGGCCCCATCTTTTTTCTTTTTCTTTTTTTTTTTTTTTTTTGAGACAGAGTTTCACTCTTTTTGCCCAGGCTGGAGTGCGCAATGGCACCATCTCGGCTCACCACAACCTCCACCTCCCAGGTTCATGGGATTCTCTTGCCTCAGCCTCCCAAGTAGCCAGATTACAGGCACCTGCCACCACGCCCAGCTAATTTTGTATTTTTAGTAGGGATGGCATTTCTCCATGTTGGTCAGGCTGGTCTCGAACTCCTGACCTCAGGTGATCCACCCGCCTCAGCATCCCAAAGTGCTGGGATTACAGGCATGAGCCACCACACCCAGCCCAGGCCCCATCTTAAATGCCATCTGGTGTGGCCCTACCCCTAAAACACAATGTTAGACTATCTGGAATAACCCAAGGCTCCCAGGCAAATGAAGACATGCTTACCAGGCAGGACATCCCAAGGGCTTAGATATTACCTTCCCAAAGCCAAAGGCAAGGGCCAGACCTCTTGAGGGTGAGGCTAAATTCTCTATTACACAGTTTTGAAAATCTCTGTTGAGGACAAGAAAGCAAAGATTCCTAGGACTTACTACTAGAAGGAAACCTCAAACTCCTAATGTTTCTTAAAGTAAGATTCCAGGACCACTTGCATCAGAATCACCTGGCATTAACAAAATGCAGACTCCAAAGCCCCACCCCAAACCTACTGAATCAGATTCTCTGTAACAGAAGCATTGGAATATGCATTTTAAGCATTTTCCTTTAGCAGTTTTTTATGTAGGCCAAAACTTGAGAAATGTAATTAAGATCCAAGGTCCTCGTCCCTACAAGTAGAGTGAAACTAGCATGCAATAAAGCAAAGGGAGAAAATTCTGCTTCTTATTCCACTGCTGAGTTTATCTTGGGCAAGCCATTAGTCCTCAAACATCATATGTTTGAAAATAACGTTTAGCTACATTTGTTTTAAACAGACATAACTAATGTAGCATGCTCTGAGACTGAGAAAATATTCATTGAGTTACTTTGTGCTCTTGGGAAAGATGCTTGTGGAATACAAGATGGAACCCCATCTAGTTCAGCTGGCCTTGGGAAAATGAGTGGATTTCTCTTTTCAGAGCATCCATGTGATCACTGTTGCCCTCCTAGGCAGGAGTAGTTTCTATTCATCCTTTCATTCATTCACAAATTGGTATCTACTGTGTGGCAGGCAATGTTCTCGGTGCTGAGGAGAGAACAATGAACAAAACAGAAAATGCCTCTGCCTTCCTGAGGCCAGGACCACATATATATTATTCCAGATAGTGATACATGCTATGCAGACTTTTTAAAAATCAGGATTAAAGGGGAAAGCACAGCTGAGAGCGAAGTTTGTTATTTAACATAGAATGTTTAGGGATGGAGTTTCTAATATGATGACTTGTGAGCAGAGAAGTAAACGCTCAGCCACAGAGTTATTTGGGTAAAGTGAACAGCAAGTTCTAAGGCCCTGGGGCAGGAGCAGTTTCAAATGTTGTGAAGGAGAAAGTCCTATGTGGTGGAATTAGAGGAAGACTAAGAGGAGTGGAAATAG
The DNA here is from genome assembly GCF_029281585.2 of Gorilla gorilla gorilla. Taxonomy (NCBI): domain Eukaryota; kingdom Metazoa; phylum Chordata; class Mammalia; order Primates; family Hominidae; genus Gorilla; species Gorilla gorilla. The sequence goes on from NC_073230.2 coordinate 157,098,312, forward strand.
ATATGGGGAGTACAGACATCTCTTTCAAGGAATTTGGAAACAAAAGGGTGCATAGAAATGAAATGGTAACTTTTGGGATAGATAAGGTCAAAAGAAAGGTTTTATAGTGCCAGTGGTTGTTAAGAGTAGAGATATGTCTCTGTGTGTGTGTGTGTGTGTGTGTGTGTGTGTGTGTGTGTGTGTGTGTAACAACCCAGTTGTAGAGGGAGGGGAGAATTGTCAGAGTGGTGTCCTTGAGCTGGTAGGAAGGATGGCATCCCGTGTATAGGTGCAGCAGTTGGCCTTGAATTAGGAACATAGATGAACTCTTTACTTCTTTCTCCTTATCTCTCCGATTCCCATGGTGACCTTATTTTCAGCCTTCCTGCCTCTCCTCATGACCCCTTCATGTTAAATAAATCCTTTTATCTTCTGATGTACAGTTAGTACTTCATTCAGAAAAAAAAATACAGGAAACAAAAAAAGATATTGATAACACTGTTCACCATAGAGTGAGGCTGAAATATCTGTTCTACCAATTACCAGTTTTGCTGTATGAGTCAAATGAGATTTATCGTACAGAAGATCCCCCAGGAAGCTGCCACCCCTCAAACCTTATTTTAGAATGGAAAAAACGTATCATTACCAAAACTAAACAGTGTTAGCTGGTCTGCCCATCATGCTCATGCTATATAACTTTCCTTCTCTTTTCTCTTATCCTGTTCTGTATTGAATGGCCAATTCTTTTCTGCTACTTCAACTGAAACTGTGGTCTAATATCTAAATGCTCCCTCACCTGCTGAGAAAACTTAGAGCCAAAAACACCTGGTATTGGTCAGTTGTTAAATTTATCGCTCAGTATACTAAGCCTGGAGTGATTCGTTGAGTTAGAATGAGAGCAAATAGTGCCACCTGCTGGAATTACACTTGGAAGGGGAAGCGTGAACATGCCAAGAGCTCTCCATGGTTTTGTCCCAATTATTACTTTAAGCCTTTCAGATGAAGTCATGAGCCTGCTTTATTAGATAGTAATTTCTTCCACCTATATTCTTTTCTGATGGCAATATGCCACCTTATGTATTTCTCTTTTAGTATTTCTCTTTTCTCCCTGTAATGATTCAGTATCTAAAATTACCATTAAGACCAGCTGTATTTCATTTTATTTCTCTTAGAATCTCTTGAAAAATTATAGAATGTTGCAATTTGAAAGAACCTTAGAGGTTCTCCGTAGTTTCAAACACATTTTGGACACAGGAACTTTTGGGAAACTATGGATATAATCCTCACTTTGGACCTCAAACTGAGGCCTGAAGCGTGAAAAGTGAAAAGACCAAACAGCTAAGGCTCTATATCAGTTAAGATGCTTTCAGTTACAATAAAAATGGCTTGAGCAATAACATAACAGCATATCTCACATAAGAAATCCTAAGGTAGATGGCTCTGGGATTAATTTAAAAGTTGAATCGACCAGGTGTGGTGGCTCATGCCTGTAATCCTAGCACATTGGGAGTCTGAGGTGGGTGGATAGCTTGAGCCCACGATTTCGAGATGAGCCTGGGCAACATGGCAAAACCCCACCTCTACAAAAAATACAAAAATTAGCTAGGCGTGGTGGTGTACTCCTGTAGTCTCAGCTACTTGGGAGGCTGAGGTGGGAGAATCATCTGAGCCCAGGAGGTCAAGGCTGCAGTCAGCTATGATCACACTGCCACACTGCAGCCTGGGTGACAGAACAAGACCCTGTCTCAAAAAATACAAATAAAGAATTTTTAAAAGTTGAACAATGTCAGCCATGACCCAGGCTCATCCTCTGTCCTCTCTGTCCTCTGTATCTCTGACATTTGTGAGGCAGCTCCAGCAACATTAAGAACCACAGCTTCCCACCCAATATTAAGGGGCAGAAAAGGGACTGTCTTTTCCTTGTATCTCACCAAAAGATTCCACTTATGTTTCATTGGCTAGAAGGGAATTTTGTGTCTCATCCAAAGTGGGTAGCTGGCAAGGAGCCTGGAATTGCCATCTTTGCCTTCGTTAAATCCAGATCCATCCTGTGGGCCTTCGGTAGGGCTGTCCTTATGCAAAGTGCAAGACTCTGGAAACACAGAGATTCCAGGGCAAAATCAGGTTAGCTCACAAAGAAAAAAGGGAGAGTGACTAACTATTGGGAGAAAAATCTCCATGGGTCTCTTCCACTTTTGCCTGCCTTCTGAGCAAGAAGCATTGACAGCTTTGTTTATACCTTTTTAAAGGATGTGTGTATATCTAACAGCCTTGGAAGATACAGATAGTGTCTTCCTCTGGGACACAGGGTAGATTTATTTCATGGCCAGAGTAAGAAATATAATGTCACTCTCCGGGGCAGAAATTGAGCAAGTTTGCTAGTAGCTACTGTAAAAGATTGGGGTTTCCTAAGTCCAGGGTCCCTCAGCTGTGAAGCAAACTTATTGCATGTGCAGCATCCACCTGGGATGCCCTGCATTCCCCTGCAAGGGAAAGCAATGTGAACAGGAAGCTCAGGCTGCCTGCTGTGTTGTGAGTAAAGAAGTCCTTTGTCTCTGACCCAGGAGTTTCATGTCTTCTGCCAGCATCATCAAACTATGGCCATGTTAAACTACGTTTCTGCCAGCATCATCAAACCATGGCTAACTTGTTAGCCTGCAAGTGGGGTAAAGTCTCAGACCCTTCCCAGTTCTTGATACTCATGGAAAGGCAAGCATTCATGTTTGGCACAGTGTTCTTTCCAATGAGCCAGGCTATATGCATCCAATTCTCAAATACTTATTTCTGGAAATGAGAATTTGTTCGGTATATAAGAAATTCCTTTTCCACAGGCAGAAACAGGGCAACACTTCAGTCTCCAGCTGGAGACACACATTAAGCGAGGACAGTGTCATTGGCTCAAGTGTCTTTTATGCTGTCTCCCTTTTATTCGCTCGCTCTCTCTATAATTATCTCTTTTAAAATGTCAGTTGCTCTCACCCAGAAGACCAAGAGCAATCAGCCACAAACTGAACTTAGAAGCTTTTAAAACACACTGGCTGTCTGACTGGGGGATGGGATTTCTCAAAGGCTTCCCGCAGCAATGTCAGGGAAGCTGACATTGAGTGGCTGAGAAAAAGGAGCCCTTTCCTTGGCTCTCACAGTGGGTCTTTCAGATCCTTCCTGAGGAAGCAACGGAAGGGGTGTGGAATGTGCTGACTTCATAAATATTTCTCCAGCAGAGCCTGAATGGAGGCTCTTTGGGAAGAAAGTTGCTCGTGGGGTCCTTTGGCCTTGAGTCCCTCTTACTGTATCCCATTAGGGTGAGAGGCTCTGAGCTACTGCATCGTCCTGGCAACTTTCTTCCCTTCTCCAGAATAAAGTATTGATGTTAAGGTGACGGTGAAGAAATAGGGGATCTATTGGGACAAGCAAAAGGTATAGATATTTTCTAGCGACTTCTGGCACTCAGAGTTTTTCCAAGTAGTGACAGTTTGAAGACCTGGACACGAATTCATCATAGCAGTAGGAGAATCACAGAGGAAATTAGAACAGCATTTATCCCTACGAGTCAAACCTTAGGGTTAAACTCAATTTATCCCTAAATTCTATTTCCTTGATGGCAGTTGATGCCTTTAAAATGAAACAATCTTTCCTACTTAGCCCAGGAACCCTCGTTCTCTTGCTGTTCTGACAACTTACATTTAAAAAATGCTCCTGCTGAAATACAGTGTTATGAGAACAGAACAGATTTAATCTGAAACCAAGGCTACTTTTTCCTCATCTGCTGTATCAGAACTACAGAGAAAGATCACACAGCCTGTGGGTCATATTATCATCTTCCTGCATTCTGATCATACTTCCATGGAAACCTTGATGGAGGTCACTGGCCTGCAAGTTCAATCCAGTCCCAATGACCCATGGAGGCAGGGGCTTCTAATTTAGATGAGATATTTTTCTGAAGTGTGTGTCCAATCACCACAGGTGTTGAAATGAAAGTTATCTCGCTAACGACATGAAGGATCAAAATTCCTTGGTACAGTTAGGTTGATTAAATTGAGCTCTGTGTCTAATATCCCTGTAGCTCAATAAAGTTAATGCAGCTTTCCAAGGGGCCCAACACAGAGGCAGGGAACAGTCTAGGTCCTGAGAGAATCTGGCCTACCATGGTTTCTAAATTAGAAGTTTGATTGCTTGTGACATCGTCTTAAAATGGTACCAGCCAAAAGAAGCTGTATTTTCCATTAGCCCAGGAAAAAAAAATGACAGATATTTAATTAAACTGCTTAGAGATTAGGTGGAAGGCTTATTGATGGATAGAGGGGCTGAATATCTTTATAAGCAAAGTTAGGCACTGGTGTGCCACATCTTTAATGTTGAAAAGAATTCACCCAGCCTAAAGGAGCTGAAGGTGTGTGTGCTGCTTCAGCCTGAAGCTGCCTCTCCTGTCAATCACAAGAAAAAATATACATTTAAAAAGCTTGTTTATAAAGCACTAGGTGGTCACTGAGGAACTTAACATAAAATATAAAATGTGAAATTAGAAAGCTACTTATAGCTAAAGTTAATAAAGCAACCACCCAATCCATTTGCCAATTGTTGAGAGGTGACTAATTGCAGAGGAAGGTTGATTTGGAGGTGATCTCTAAAAAAAAGAATAATTTGTGGTCAGTGCTAGAGGGTAGGTTATGAGAAGGAGCCTACATCCCAGATGGGGAATAATCAAGGTTTGCAACAGATGATGTACGATAGGGATTATTCTCCAGAAATATTGTGCTACCTTTTGGGTAGGCACAGGTGGTTGTGAAATGTAGGTCACCCTCATTACACCAACAATAGGTCACCGTCATTACACCAACAATTCAAGGGTCCCCAACTTTCAACAGAGTATAAAGATCAATGAAATCAAGTTTCATAAATTCCCCCCAAAGCAGTAGCTCTCAACTCTAGCTATGTGTTAACATTTCCTGGGGAGTTTTTTTAAAATACCAGTGCCAACTCTTGACCAACTGAGTCCAAATCTCGGGACACAGGTATTTCAAGAGACTCCAGGTGACTATGAATCACTTCCCAAGGAGCTACTTACTGAAAAGGTAAATCGTATGTGGAATTAGAAGATATCAAGCTCTGAAATCTGACAAACCTTGGTTCAGTTCGTGACTCCACTAACTTACTGAATCTAAGACACTCAACATGCGCTGACTTCTCCAGACTTCAGTCTCCTTATCTGGAGAGGGTCAATGATGGTCACATCTTGGAAGGCTTCTAAAATTAAATAAGGAAATAAATATATACCTGGCACATAGACCCCCCAAAACACCCTTGGTTATTAATGGTTAGTGATTGACATTTTATCCTTCTTCCATTGATTTTGCCATCCACCTTTGTAGGACGTGACAGGCTTAGATGATTTTTCCTCTCCCTGCTTTGTTTGTCGTCTAGAATTTACTGCTATTTGGTATCTGGGAGAAAAATACTCATGTCTTTCATGCTTTCTGCTCCTCCAGCTGCCACAGAAGTGTCCTTTTCATTTGATGTGGGAAATGGGCCAGTAGAGATTGTAGTGAGGTCACCAACCCCTCTCAACGATGACCAGTGGCACCGGGTCACTGCAGAGAGGAATGTCAAGCAGGCCAGCCTACAGGTGGACCGGCTACCCCAGCAGATCCGCAAGGCCCCAACAGAAGGCCACACCCGCCTGGAGCTCTACAGCCAGTTATTTGTGGGTAAGTAATGGAAAGGTAACCATGGCTTCCCTCTGTTGATTTTTAAGAGCCTGCACAATACAAAAAAAAAAAAATCAGCCTATGCAAGGTTTGATATAGAGATCCTTCCAAAAGTAAAGGTGTTGGCCTCTTGTAGTCTCCTTCAAGACAGAATGGAATAAGGAAGAAGTTTCAGGAGACCTAGATCTTGTTCCACTTCCACTCTTGGGAGCTCACTGTCCTCAGCTATAAAATCAGAGTGCAGGCTGAGACATCTCTCAGGTCTCTCTAATATCTGCAATTTTAGGTTTATGGTTTTAGAAGTGTATAAAGTTATTTGATCATTTGGGGCACTTGTAACTGTGTGGAAGGAAAGGAAGGAAGGAAGGAAGAAAGGAAGGAAGGGAGGGAGGGAGGGAAGGAGGGAGGGAGGGAGGAAATGGGCTAAGTTCAGATTTTTTTGAAATGATAAATATAAAGCCATTCCTTTCTTGCCTATTCTCAAGGTTCTAGGCAGAGAAAGATTTAGACTTTTCCTGACATAGGAAAAAAGATCAGTACAAAAAAGAAATTTAAACAGATCAAAAAGTTAAACTACCTGTGCAAGAAGTGGATCCAGCCACCCAGTCTAACCTTTTTCACCTGTCTTTCTGCTACTGACATATTTCAGATGAACCTAAAATTACTTCAGATTCATACCTGCTTCCCATGGCTAGTTGAATTTTAAATTTTGTTTTTGAGAATATTCATATGTTAGGAAATTAGCAACTTTTCCTCTGTTGAATGAAAAAAAGAAGTGAGTTTGAAGGACTTTGTGGATGCATCATCTTAGACCCCTCTCTAGGGCGTCAATTGATCAGTGCAGTCAACTGTGGAAGTCTCAGACAAAGCAAGATAAGAATGTGACCTGGTTGCTGTTCATATTCATAACACCTGCCACTTGGGCTCCACCCTACGTTAGAGCCTCACTGAGAGCCAGTTAATTTTAACAAGGGGCAGAGTCCCCACAGTGTCTTTCATAGTTGTGTTGGGAAGCTTGAAGAGCAGTAGAATGTCATTAAAGGAAAGGTAAAATTAGATCTCCATTCGTTTTGTGTGATGTCGGCCAACTACAAAACAAAGGTGTGAGTCAATGAGCTTTGAAAGTGAGACTGACTTTTAACAACCACATCAGCTGGGGCTATAAAAGAGTTATAGATTTAGAAATAAAGTATTTCCTAATTACAACTGGAAATCAGCCCTTTCCAAATCCTTCCCTCAAGTTATAGATCACAAAATTACACGTTATTTTTTAATTAGCTAAATATCAGGTCCATTGATCCCTGCTGAGCACAGTGAAGAAATTTCACTTCATCAACATGTGTGGCTCAGATTAGCTAGGACAAGTTTCTTCCTAATACTGTTAATTCTGAACATGCTGGGTAGATTCTATCTGGTTTTCATCATAACAGGTGACCCTACTTGACTCAACTTCTCGTTTTTTTGACCCTGCCCCTGGATATAGAAGTCCAACTTTAGTTTTGTTCCTTTCTGTTGGCTAACTGTGGCTGTGTGTAAGAATTTTGAAGACCTAGTAAGGTTGTAAAATGAAGAGATGGAAGAGTATTTATTATGGTCTTGGAAGGAACGTCAATTCACTTAAAGAAGGTGATCCAATAATAACTTAAGAAAAGAGCAAGGGCCTGAGATCAGAATTCTACAGAACCATGGAATATAAGGGATAACCAGAAAAAGAATATCTCAGGAAGAATGAAGAGGAATAGAAATAAGGAAAATTAGGAGAGAGTAATGTCACAAGAGGAGGAGGATTTGATTAAAAAGGTAATGGCAAATAATATCAAGCACCATGAGTAAAATAAGGCTAGAAATGTGCGTGTGTGTGTGTTTTGAGATGGAGTCTCATCCTGTGGCCAGGCTGGAGTGCAATGGTGTGTTCTCAACTCACAACTCACTGCAACCTCCGCCTCCTGGGTTCAGGTGATTCTCCTGCCTCAGCCTCCTGAGTAGCTGGGACTACAAGTGCATGCCAGTATGCCCAGCAAATTTTTGTATTTTTAGTAGAGAAGGGGTTTCACCATGTTGGCCAGGCTGGTCTCAAACTCCTGACCTCAGGTGATCCACCCACCTCAGCCTCCCAAAATGCTGGGATTACAGGCATGAGCCATCACTCCTGGCCTGTGTTGTTTTAATTTAGCAATTGTAAAACCATTGATGACCGCAGAAACAGAAATTTCAGAACAGGAGGCTGATATGATGAGTCAGCAATTTCTTTTGACTAGAAAATAGTCTCTAGTCCCAGTTTCTAATTCCTGTCACCTTAAAGGGAGGCACAAGGCACATCTCTCAGATATGAGCTACTTTAGCCAATTTGTGAAATATTGTTCGGCAATAGAAGTCTACCTCAGGTGAAGTGAGAGGGGTTGTTACAAAAGAAAAAAGGGATGGCCACGGTGGCTCACGCCTGTAATCCCAGCAATTTGGGAGGCCGAGGCAGGCGGATCATAAGTTCGGGAGTTCGAGACCATCCTGGCCAATATAGTGAAACCCTGTCTCTATTTAAAAATACAAAAAATTAGGGCTGGGCGCAGTGGCTCACGCCCGTAATCCCAGCACTTTGGGAGGCTGAGGCAGGTGGATCACGAGGTCAGGAGATCCTGACCATCCTGGCTAACACGGTGAAACCCCATCTCTACTAAAAATACAAAAAATTAGCCAGGCATGGTGGCGGGTGCCTGTAGTCCCAGCTACTCAGGAGGCTGAGGCAGGAGAATGGTGTGAACCCGGGAGGCAGAGCTTGCAGTGAGCCGAGATCGCGCCACTGTACTCCAGCCTGGGAGATAGAGTGAGACTCCGTCTCAGAAAAAAAAAACAAGACTCTAAAACTAACACCTAGTTCAACAGCTATGAATTTCTGGAGCCACTCATCTCCAAACTATTCAGTTAGAATTTAGGGACTTGGGTGTTAGTCTCAGTTCACCTCTAATATAAAAGCATTTTCTTGACCAAGTATGACCATCTTCCCTCTCTGAGTATCTTCTATTTCTATGTTTTGTTTGTTTGTTTGTTTGTTTTACATGGAGTCTTGTTCTGTTGCCCAGGCTGGAGTACAGTGGCATGATCGTGGCTTACTGCAGCCTCAACCTCCCAGGCTCAAGGGATCCTCCCACCTCAGTCCCCAAGTCGCTGGGACTATAGGCTCATGCCACCATGCCTGGCATGAGGTCTCCCTGTGTTGCCCAGGCTGATCTCAAACTCCTGGGCTCAAGTGATCCTTCTACCTCAGCCTCCCAAAGGGCCGGAATTACAGGCATGAGCCACCATGCCTGGCCTCTTCCAATATTAGACATTTTTTATTACATGCTTGGTAATGATTGAACAATACCAGGGTTGCCAAGTGGTCAGTCTTCTCACAATGGTGTGTGGTTAACAATATGGTCTTTGACTACCACCTCTGCCTCTTGCCAATTGAGAAACCACTGACAAATTGCTTAATATTTCTGTGTTAATTAGGAATACAGCTCCTACACCACAGTATTAAATGAGATATTCCATGCTAAGCACTCAGGAGAGTGCCTCGCCTAGGGCCCATAATTATTATCATTATTATTAATAATAGTAGTAGTAGTAGTATTTGAGACAGGGTCTTTCTCTGTCATCCAGGCTGGAGTAAAGTGGCGTGATCTCAGCTCACTGCAACCTCTGCCTCCCAGGTTCAAGTGATTCTCCTCTCTCAGCCTCCTGCGTAGCTGGGATTACAGGCATGTGCCACCATGACTGGCTAATTTTGTACAGAAAGGGTTTCACCATGTTGGCCAGGCTGGTCTCAGACCCCTGACCTCAAGTGATCTGCCCGCCTCAGCCTCTCAAAGTGCTGGGATTACAGGCATGAGCCACTAAGCCCAGCAGGTCCATTCTCATTAAATGTGAGTTTCTTTTTCCTTTACTATCCTTTACCTTTTACTCCCTTTATTTTCTTCTTCCTCCATGTAATAGTTACCCTTCTCTTAAAGAAGCCTCTTTCAATGGGCTTATTACTTCTTTCTTGAAATATTGACTTGAAATGTGATCACTTCCACTCACCAACCCTACAGGAAAGCTCACATGCAGAGATGTCCCTCAATATTCAGAATTATTCTGCTAGTCCTCAGCTTACCTGCAGAGGCCACAGAGCAGCAAACTAAGGCCCAAGGATTTTTTCACAGTCAGCCAAGAAATCAGGAGTTCATCTGAAAACATCACACCAGCATCCCTGCAACAGCTAAGATATGTGACAGAATGGCCCAAGAGCTCCACCTAGGTTCTGGAAGGAAGGGCTTTCATACAACTTAAAGCTGAAACAGATTGAAAATAGTTCTTGGCTTTGCACACAGAGCTCTACAGAAGGCCACCTTCCACCCGCTTACCTGTGTTAATGTAATTGCCTGAAGGGTTTTTCTTGCCCGCTACACAGGTAAACCAAATTCACTGAGACAATGTTATTGCAGTAAATAAAGCGTTTAATTAGCACAAGGACAGCCAAGCAGAAGGACTGAAGTTATTACTCAAATCAGCCTCTGTGAGGACTCAGAGGCTAGGGTTTTTAAGGACAATTTGGTGGGCAGGGGGCTAGAGAATGGGTGTTGCTGATTGGTTGGAGATGAAATCATAGGGGTGTGGAAAATTGTCCTCATGTGCTGAGTCTGCCTCAGGGTGACAGCCACAGAACTGGTTGAGTTCTGCATCCCAAGTCTGGATGGAGGCAGGTGGTTTCCAGAATGCAAAAATCTGAAAAAAAAATCTCAAAAGACCAATCTTAAGTTCTACAATAGTGATGTTATCTAAAAAAGCAACTGAGGAAGCCACAAATCTTGTGACCTCTGGCCACATGACTCCTGAGCATTAACGGATTCTAGAAACTACACCTACATTTTAACAGAGTTCAGGCCTCTCCCATAATTCTAATCTCATGGCCTTTCATTGGTTTTACAAAGGCGGTTTCAATCTTCCAGCCAGGAGGGAACCAGTTTTAAGGAGGGACAATTATCATCCTTGCTTTAAAGCTAAACTCTAGCCGGGCACGGCGGCTCACGTCTGTAATCCCAGCACTTTGGGAGGCCGAGATGGGGGGATCACGAAGTCAGGAGATCGAGACCATCCTGGCTAACACGGTGAAACCCCGTCTCTACTAAAAATACAAAAAAATTAGCCAGGTGTAGTGGCAGGCGCCTGTAGTCCCAGCTACTCGGGAGGCTGAGGCAGAAGAATGGCATGAACCCGGGAGGCGGAGCTTGCAGTGAACCGAGATCGCGCCACTGCACTCCAGCTTGGGCGACTGAGCAAGACTCCGTCTCAAAAAAAAAAAAAAAAAAAAAAAAAAAAAAAGCTAAACTCTAAACCAAATACCTCCCATGGTTAGTTTAGCCTGACCTATGCCCAGGAAGGAGCAAGGACAGCCAGGCTGTGAGGCTAGAAGCAGGACAGAGTCAGCCATGCTAGACTTTTCTTGCTGTGTGATCTTTGCAAAGGTGGTGTCATTAGCGAGGCCAGGCTCACACGTCCTTTTGCAAAGTAACCGAAAAAAAAAAAAAACAGAGAAGACACAGTTCACCTCACTGCACATCTAAAATATAATTAGAAGCTGTCATCCCAAAAGGGTTAACACAGGTCTTTTGGAAGTTGTAAGAATCCAGAGATTATTCTGGTTTAATCGAAAAGTAACAAATACATTTAAAAACTAAGAGACACAGAAAGAAAAAAAGCACTTGCTGGTATTTGTCTGAAAAGTGCAGGAAACTTTTCCCATTTTTTGATCCAAAATGAGTGACCAGCATATGACGAGCTCCCTGGATGGCCCAGCAGAAGCACTTAAGCCACATGTTGATCTGAAGCCTCAGCCAGCCCAGGTGTTCGGACCTGAGCTGTCCGTGGGCCAGATTTTTCTTAGGAGGTGGAGAAAGCAAACAAGCTCATGGTCATTGTCTAAGCATGAACAATGCCAGGCTGGATTGAGCAAAGCCCTCTTTGGCAGAGACATACAAGGAGTTTGGAGTCCTGACAGCTGATAGCAGCAGCAGGAGTGGGAGAAGGCAAGATATCTGCTGGGCCCCCAGCCTGGGAGGCTGGCTGCCAGCCCAGGGCATGGCCAGGAGCTGGCAAGCAAACACCACTGCGGGGAGCCAAGCAGGCTGTTCAGGTCAGGGAGCTAGGACAGGGTTAGCATGCAGCAAGCTAGACACTAGCCAGAGCATGCAACTGCTCTTGGCAGTCACTAAGGGAGGAGGTCAGAGTTACAAGATCTGGAGGCCACTTCAGACAGCTTCAGGAAGAAGTCAAGCTCCTAAGTGGCTCTTTGACAGAGGCTAGGTCATCTTAACTCATGACAAATGTCCATGCTCAATTTACTTGGCTCTGGCCTCTTCTGATATCTCTCTAGAGGTTAAAGGGAACCATCTCTTTTGTGCAGTCCAAAAAGGAGTTGAAAAATCACCCTCAGTGCTTCAAGCTCTTTTGCGTTGGGCAGAAAGCCTGACTGAGACTCAGTGGAAGGCACGCTGTCTTCAGGAGGACTCAGAGACTACCTGAGAGTGGGGAAGCCCGCAGCCTCTTCTTCCTCTGACAGTTTGTCTATCAGGAGACTTTTTTCTCCTGGGTGGCAACCTGAGTTTGTGGAAGAGTTGAGGTTTATTAAATGGACGTATAAGCAACTACAGACTGAAATGTTATAACCATTCTCTGAGTCCAACCTCCCCAAATTCTAAAATACAGCTTGTTTGGTCAGCTGCTCCTCATACTCTCTGTATTCCAAAATCGCAAGTGGATCATTCCGGTGCCATCTGAAATGCAGTATCATTGAGAGACCAAAGAGAAAATCGCATTTGTGTGTAAAGGAGAAAAATAGAATTCTAATAATGAAATTCACCCAAATCTATGTATGAATAAAATGGTTATTTCTCATATCTAAGAAATTGGTAATAAAAAATATACAACTCAGGCCGGGCACGGTGGCTCACACCTGTAATTTCAGCACTTTGGAATGCTAAGGCAGGCAGATCACCTGAAGTCAGGAGTTTGAGACCAGTCTGACCAACATGGTGAAATTCCATCTTTACTAAAGATACAAAAATTACTCAGGCATGCTGGCGGGTGCCTGTAATCCCAGCTACTTGGGAAGCTGAGGCAGGAGAATAGCTTGAACCCAGTGGGCAGAGGTCACAGTGAGCCAAGATCGTGCCACTACACTCCAGCCTGGGTGACAGAGTGAGACCGCATCTCAAAAAAAAAAAAAATGTACAACTCAAATTGCAGGAATTATAACCTAGAGAATGTGTGCCTGCCCCTGTTTCCTGCAAACCTGCCTCAAAAGCAACCACGAGAATGCTGACTGAGACACCCCGGTGAACCCCAGAGCCACGTGCTTCCCATGCTTCCCCTCAATGAGTCCACACGAGTCTATAACATAGATAACATTGCTAATTCTTGTTTTATTCTCACATTAAAGATTAGTTGACTTACCGAAGGTCGTGCATTTAGGAAGAGACAGAGATGGGATTTGGTACCAGACAGTCTGACTCCAAAGACTCAGCGCTTTAATCATTCCTCTTGTCAAAGCAAAAATTGCACTGGGCAAAGTTGAACAGGCAAGGAAGATCTTCATCCAGGGCTGTTGCGACAGGGTAGAGAAGCCAGAATGCAGTCGAGCTCGCCTCCACTTCAGCTAAAGGCAGGAGAATTTTGTTTCTTTATTTTGATTTTTTTGTTTTTTTTTTTTATTTCACTAAAATACAATGGGAAAGTTTTTAAGAGCTGGGATAGAAGGGATCATAGGGTGTCTGTGTTTGCTAATTGGCTCTACCCAAAGGAAAAGTAAACTTTCACAACTTGGAGCCAGGTATCCTCTGAAGTTAGGCTCCCACCCTCCCGTGGAGGGGAGACAGGGTGCTATTTTCCTTGACAATTACCATTTCAAAGAGATGACTCCCAAGTTTTTGAAAAAGCCATTCCTGGGTTGTAAAACTGGCAAACAGCTTTTTAAAAAATTTACATCTCAAAAGGGCAGAGAAAGAATTAACAATAACAAGTTTTCTAAAGTAAGTGCTCTTGAAAAGCGAGGTCAGGGGTCCAGGGTGGAACGGACGGGTCCTATGTAAAGTTTAGTCAAGCTGAAGGCAAAGTTCAGGCCCTCTTGGTCAGTCTATACCAGCGTCCCCTGGCTGAGATGACCCTGTGGCCCAGAGGGCATGTGGAAAAGTGCGGTGACACTGGGTGCTCCCAAAGCTTCCCACAACGTGCAGGAGAATCCATCCCAAGGAAGATTTGCAGGCCCCACATGCAATACCGGCCCCCTGTGGAGCACTCTCCCAGTTATGGAGTCTATGGGAGAGACTGAAGTTGACAGGCAGTGGTGAGGCTGGGCATCAGGCAGCCCTGGCTGGTATTATGCAGATGATAAAGTCGCCATGGCAAAGATCTAGGCCTGCAGAGAGCCACTGTCAGACGCAAAGGGTTTGGTTTAACGAGAATTTCATGCAAAAGCACTCTTCTCAGGGAATGAGACTTCTTAGTTGACAGTCTCTATGACATGGAAATAATGTTTTGTTTTTTTTGTTTTGTTTTGTTTTGTTTTTAGTTCCTTTGGTAAAGCTTTTATAAAGTCGTCAAAGTCAGCATGGATCTCTAAGTCTCGGACACATTCTTCGGGGCTTTGCAGACTCAGCAGCATGTTTCCTGCTCTCCTTCCTGAAATACTTTCTTCCCACGGATTCCACAGTCGTGTGCTGTCCTGCTTATTTTTCCTACCAAGCTGGCCATCACTTAGTCTCTCCTGCATTCTCTCCTTCCTCCGCTTGACCACTAAGCGTTGCAGTGTCACAGAGCCTTCCTGTCTTCTCATCCGAATATTGTCTTGGATGATCTCATTCAGCCCACCATCCAATGGCTTCTGATAATAATCTGTGCCAATGTCTCTCAAATTTAAATCTCCAGGTCTCTCTTCTCTCAGGAACTCTAGATCCACTTATCCTACTTTCTACTTTGTGTTTCAACTTAGATATTAAATGGGCATCTTAGAATAAACATGATGGGAAAGAACTCTTGATGCCTCCTGGAAATTTGTTCCTCCAAAAGCCCTCCCCATCTCAGTAGGTGGCATCACCATCTAATCCACCCATCCACCCTAAATTTGGAGTTACCCTTGATTTCCTTCTTCCCTTTCTTTCTTCTCTTTCCCTCATCGCTTCCTGTCCAATAGTAAGCCATGTGAGTCTACCTCCAGACTGTCCCTCAAATGCAGCTGAGGCAGGAGAATAGGGTCTGGAAGCAGGGAAGATAGGCAGATTCATGCTGACTTCTTGGAACTAAATCAAATGGGAACGCTTCAGCAATGACAGGAAGGTGAATGGCTGTGTAGCTTCACTTCATCCTCTCCATTTACTTACGCCACACACTGAGTAACATCCTTGCCATTTACATAGGGTGCATACTGAGTAAATGACTTTGTCACTTGACTTCATCTTCTTCATTTACATAGGGCATATACCAAGTAACCAATGGGAAACCTCTAGAGGGTGTTGAAACCCCAGAAAATTATTATTATTCAGAAATAAATGAATATGTTTATTTATGTGTCCTCCCCCTAGAAGGTAAGCTACATACAGCATAGACTGAGGATAAGGTCCAATAACAACTGGCCAATGGTTACCCAATAAATATTTGCTGAACAAACATTTGGATGAATAAATAAGTGATTGTGATTTTTCTGGGTTAATATCCGTATTCAAAATTAGATCATCTCCTTTCCAAAGCAAGAAGGGTTTTTCCTTATAAACTTTCTCCAGAATTCTTTTCTCAAAATGTGATGATATTTACCATCTTGGGAAATATCTTTTTACTGGGAACCACAGACTGAAATCAAGCATGACAGAAGCAGAAGCAGAAAAAAAAAAAAAAAAGTCACAGAGAAAGTCAGCATATTATGAAAGACAGCATTTCAAATCAGTCTAGAGCCTGAGCATAGTTTTCAGTCTTCCTGATATCAAATTGAGGTCTTGCCTGTTTGGCGGTAGCTGTATTGCTGGCTGGAATCCTAATGCAGAGTTTCTACCCCAACCCTTGTAACTAGTTCTTGGTTCTCTCTGGGATAGAAATAGGGAGTGATGTCATAATTAGAAACCATTGCCATACATTAAAGAGTAAATTAATTTGCTGGACAAAATCTAGCAAAAAAAAATTACTACATTGAAATCAATCGACTATATGCAAAGCAAAAATGCAAATAAAATATAGAAGCTCCTCCAAGAAATGCCTTCTCCTTCACAGCTGTTCACTACAAGGGTTACCAGCCCTCTATTCTTTTCTGAACCTGCTGGGCCACCACGCTCAGTCAGCTGCTATCTTCTCAATAGAACCATCTCCACCTACGACCCCCACAAAGGGCAAAGGATAGCCCCTTCCCACTTAACAGTTGCCATGTATGTTTTCTGCCCTTTGCCCTTTAGGGATCAAAACTAATTGACTTTTGCAATTCCAGCTACCTTTCAGTCAGAGCATTACCATAGGAAGTGAGTGACGATAGGTACAATGTTTGCGCTTTTTTTTTTTTTTTTTTGAGACAGAGTCTCCCTCTGTTACCAGGCTGAAGTGCAGTGGCACACTCTCGGCTCACTGCAACCTCCGCCTCCCGGGTTCAAGCAATTCTCCTACCTCGGCCTCCCAGGTAGCTGGGACTACAGGCACACGTCACCACACTCATCTAATTTTTGTATTTTTAGTAGAGATAGGATTTCACCATGTTGGCCAGGATGGCCTCGATCTCTCGATCTCATGATCCGCTGGCCTCAGCTTCCCAAAGTGCTAGGATTAGAGGCATGAGCCACCACGCCTGGACAATTTTTGCTTTTTTTAAAATGTGCTCCCAAATAATCAAATCAACAGTGTACTTTTAATGTCTTTTGAGCTCCCAACTAACTAAAAGATAATCTGTTAACTATATTATATGGGTAGAAACTTTACGATGAACATTCTGAACCTAAGAAGGTAAAGGTTCACCTTCTCATGTGTCACAAGGCCAAATGCTTCAGGAACTCCGGTCTTTCTTCCAACATTCTCATGGCAATTGGAATGGTCTGATGCAGAGAAGACATTTTAATGTAACGGTACCACTTTTGCAATCAATATGGAAAAATATTTTTCAACAAATAAATAATTTCTTATACAGATTTTTTATCTTTCCAATAGGGACTGAACTAAACTTCATGATAATAAATGGCAACTGTCCCACAGAAAAAGATTGTAATAAAATAAATTAGTATCAATGACACAAATATTGAAGAAGGGATAGGTCCTCACAGCCCCATAGTTCCTCCCACAGTACACTATGAGCGTGAGAAAAAAGAGGCCCACTTTTAGTATTCTGCATTCAGATAAACAGGGTCGTTTCCCATCAGACGCTTCCCTCTCATGTTTTTATCTCACAGTTTGGTTTCTGCTCCTTCGTGTTTTCAAGGCCCCCTGATGTGCAGGATATCGCGTGGGTCTCTCTTCCTTTCACGGTCCTATTGTCACATCCTGACAATGTTCCTCTTTCATTTTAATTTCATTTTATTACGTTTTATCTTCACCATTGCCAGCTTCACCCTCTCGCCATCGCCGGCACCCACTGAAACGTATTTTATGGATGCTCTTCTAGTCCCACCCTCTATATATTTGTTCCAAGTATACATATCATTGTGGAAATTCAGTGTTGTCTCTTGTGTGCCATGCTTTATATAGGTGGCATTGTACTACAGATCTCATTCTGTTTCTTACTCTCTTCCCTCTGCCTTACATTGTTAAGATCTATTTGAGTAGTTCTCTGAATACTGTGTGCATAGTGCTCCATTATGTGTATTTACCACGCATCATTTATTCTATCCCCTAATGATGAATACCTAGGTTTCCTGCAACTCTGCCACCACGAATAACCCTCCAGGGAATATATTTATGTGCATTCTCTGCCACCTGTGTGAGGACGTCCTGTGTGTGTGTGTGCCTGTGTGTGTCCCCAGAATTACTGAGTCATAGAGTATGTGTGTACCTAATTTCACTAAGCACTGCTTGACCTATCAGTTTCTGAGTATAAATTTTCAACTTTATTTACTGAATTTCTATCAATAGTTCTATCAGTGGTAGCTTCGGGTAATTGAAGTCTATTTTGCTAGTTAGATGTGTTCATGATCTTCTTGATATATTGTTCCTTGTAGCAGTATATAATTTCCATCTTTGTTCCTTATGACATTTTTTTTTTAAATCTCACAGTTTTGTTTCTGCTCTTAAAACTACTACACTGCTGGGCGCGGTGGGTCGCACCTGTAATCCCAGCACTTTGGAAGGCTGAGGTAGGCAAATCTCTTGTGCCCAGGAGTTCAGGACCAGCCCGGGCAACATGGTGAAACCCCATCTCTACCAAAAAGTACAAAAATTGGCTGGATGTGGTGGCACACACCTGTAATATCAGCTACTTGGGAAGCTGAGGTGAGAGGATCGCCTGAGCCCAGGAGGTCTAGGCTGCAGTGAGCCATAATTGTGTCACTGCATTCCAGCCTGGGTAACAGAGTAAGACCCTGTCTCAAAAGAAAGAGAAAATGACTACACTAGCCAGGCATAATAATGTGCGCCTATAGTCTCAGCTACCCTGGAGCTGAGGCAGGAGGATGGCTTGAACCCAGGAGGTCATAGCTGCAGTGAGCTGTGATCACACTACTGCACTAGAGCCTGGGGACAGAGCGAGACCCTAACTCTAAAAAAAAAAGGAAAAAAGATAATAAACGAACAAACTACTATGCTAGCCTTCTTGTTGTTGCTAATATTCCTGTTATAACCTGGTATTTTTTGTACAGGTGTTTGTATCCTTTTGTTTAAATGTTCCTCTTAGATTTCATATTGCTGAACCTTTTAAAAATCCATTTGGACCAATTACTCCTATAATTTTGACTTGGCAGTGAAAATAAAGATGCAATATTTTTTCCATCTGTGTTCTCAAGACTTGTGACTCCTGTACATGGATCGGAAGGATC
The DNA here is from genome assembly GCF_029281585.2 of Gorilla gorilla gorilla. NCBI lineage: Eukaryota > Metazoa > Chordata > Mammalia > Primates > Hominidae > Gorilla > Gorilla gorilla. The sequence goes on from NC_073230.2 coordinate 157,117,003, forward strand.
CCTGGGGCTGGGGGTCTCTGGTTCAGATCCACAGCTATTGATGAAGGTGTTGTTTTTTGGTTTTGTTGGTGGTGGTTGTTGTTTTTCTTACCTACCCTGTTTAAGCACTTCATGAGTGCCTTCCATTTGAACTCTAATATTGTTTATTCTGGAAATACCAGATATTTCTTCAGATAGTTTCTTGCCTGTGTTTATTCTTTTCTTATGAAGCTACTATTGTGCAGATGTTGACACTTCTACCCTCCGTAATTCTTGACTTTTGTTTTATTCTTCTAATCTCTTTATTCATTCCTATTGTCTTCATGGAAGGTTTCTTGACCCAATATCCCAACCCACGAAAATGTTCATCAGCTTTATCTGTTCTGCCATTCAGCCCCTCCAAGGATATCTTTATTTTGACAGTTATAGATTTTTCACTTCAATATCTCCAACTAATTCTTATTCATATAGTTTGTCATTGTCCCGTGTCTCCAATATCAGGGAGGTGGGATTCTGCTAAGTTTGCTGCCGCTTCATGTCGGCACCATAACGAAGGTGTCTTTTATGCAAATCCTACAGTTTTCTCCTGTCATTGGTTCTGTGTCTTCAGCGCTGCTTCTTGCCCTTATTTCACAGTGCTTGCTGTCCTCAGAGGTCCTGTCATTTCGCCTTCTGAGTTCAAGCATATTCCCTTGAGATTTCCAAACGCCGCCTTTATTATTGTCTTCCTACAACGAAAAACAAAAGTTCAGGGCCTGCATTGAGCTCCTCCTGGAAAGTTGAGGGGGCAAAGAAAAACTCCTGCCTCAGGACAAACCTCTGGCATTGTCATCCCTCTCAACCCTTTCTTGTTTCCAGTCCATGTCGCTCACCCACCTCCCATACACACACACAACTTCAAAGTACCTCACTCCCACCTAGACAGGGGACAGCCATCTTCCACTGTCATTGATTCTTAAACCAGTGGTGTATCTATACCACTAAATCTAGCCTCTCACTACCCGTTCCTCCACTAATAAGAATCTTATTGCTACATTGAAGTGTCTGTCTCAAAAATAACCAAATCCAATAGCCTGTTACTGTTGTCTGATTTTCCTTGACCTCTTGCTCTTATTTAACAATTGTCACTGTGCCCTCCTTGAAATCTTGACATCAAAACACTCCAGTCTTCTGTTTTCTCAGCCTCTCTGCCAACTCCCCTCCCTTTTCCCTTTTCCTCAATCCCCAAGCTTCTCTTCTTTTTCCTCCACCCCTTTGCATTGGATGGCTGACATACCCATGAGGCTTGGTCATCAGAGCTACACTAATCCCTCACGGATCCATCCCAGGCTTGACCTGGGACTAGCATCCGCAAAGGCTTGTATGTGAAGTCTGAGAGTGAAGAGAACAAGGTGCCAGCTTGGATAATAACACCAGGGATTCTTGACTCCGGATTTAAAAAAAGACTAGATACAAACGTTTAAATAGAGACTTTAAAAGACAGATGGAAGCAGGAGAGGGGGAGGGGGAGATACATGAAGATCAGCAGAAAGAAGCTGCTTATTTTACTTCAAAGATGACAAAACTCACCAGCAGGACACGTAATATGAACAATAACCTAAAGATATTTGCAAAAATGTATTTAGACAAGAGTTCTAGGCTGATATATTTGATGTCTGGGTTTATTAAAGTTTACTAAAATAGCTGTTAATAATTTGAAATTTGGATCCAACTAGAAAGTAGTGGTTTAGCACTCTATTCTCTCATATCCCCACTTTCAGATGCAACTTGGAACTGTAGGTCCCACTGTAAAGCAATGGCTTCTGAAATCAGTGCTGTCAGACTGAGCTTAGGGAAAGTATCCATCATCCACCATTTTAGCAGTGGCCAAAGCCCGTAACTGCCTTGGTTTCAAAACTGTAGTATTGAGCTTTTGCACTAAGAAATAAATATGATCTTAATGACAGCATCAAAAAAGTGTCTTCTCTTTGTTGGCTTAGAGATTAATTTGGACATTGACATTCCTGGCTCTGTGAGTATTGCATTTCCCCTTTCAGCTTCAGCCATCCTTGTAGCTTTAGAGACAGTGGTCTGCCCAGGTGCAGGGGCTCACGCCTGTGATCCTAACACTTTTGGAGGAGGAGCCCTTCCATCCAGTAGTTCAAGATCAGCCTGAGCAACATAGCAAGACCTTGTCTCTACAAAAAAAAAAAATTTTTAATTAACCAGGCATGGTGACATGTGCCTGTAACCCCAGCTACTCAGGAGGCCGAGACAGGAGGATTGCTTGAGCTCAGGAGGTCAAGGCTGCAGTGAACCATGATTGCATCACTGCACTCGGCCTGAGCCAAAGAGCAAAACTGTGCCAAAAAAAATAAATAAATATAAGACAATGTTCTGGCAGGTGGTAAATGTCTTGCCTCAGGTATTAATCACTCTATCAGCATTTTGTATACCTAAGTACAACAATGTCTAGAAGCATATCAGACGTAGGAGAAGAAAGTGCCTTATATGATGTAAGCCCAAAAATCAAACGGTGGCCAGAGCATAGTAAGAGTGCAGGCTCAAAAGCTAGCCAGCCTGGGTGTGAGTTCTGGCTACTTACTGGTTATAAGACAGCAAATGAATTAACTCTCTTATTCTCAGTTCACTCGTCTGTAAAATGGATATAATAATATCTAGCTCTGAGAGTAAAGTTCTGGAATAGTGCCTGATACTTCTAGTATTTAATTAATATTAGCTTTTGAAATAACCAATAGTTTACCATGCTTATCCTGCCACCATAGCCTCTACAATGAATCAGACCACTTAGCTCCACCCCCATTGCATAACATTTCACATTTGGACACATAGGAGTGCTTTATACTATGGAAACCCAGTGTCCCTTCAGTCTCTGTTTTGAAGCTTCCTTCTAGTTTAATAGTTTGGATTCACATGTTCTGCATGTCCTTTACTCTGAGGACACGAAAATCCATGCAATAATAATGAACTGAAAAAAATCCATCCTATTGATGGAGTTATGAATGAGCACTCATGAGCGTCATCTGAAAAAGCAATTTTCCAAACCCCAGTTCTCTCAGTATGTGAAAGCTTTTTTCATACTTGCCCTCCAATATCTAGCTGACAGAGAAACCACTGATCAATACTTGTCAATCATGCAGCTCTGCACTAAAGAATGATGAGCAATTTCCTTTAACTCTCTACACCACTGAAGCCTCTTGGCCATTCTGCTGTTCTCAGTTCAACCAGATAACTGGGTTTATATTTTACACACCTGCACTGACACCACAGGTATTTTATTTTGTTTTGTTTTGTTTTTCTGAGACACAGTCTTGTTCTGTTGCCCAGGCTGGAGTGCCGTGGCACAATCTCAGCTCACTGCAGCCTCTGCCTCCCAGGTTCAAGTGATTCTCCTGCCACAGCCTCCCAAGAAGCTGGGATTACATGTGGGCACCACCACGCCTGGCTAATTTTTGTATTTTTGATAGAAATGGAGTTTCACCATGTTGGCCAGGCTGGTCTCGAACTCCTGACCTCAGTGATCTGCCTGCCTCCACCTCCCAAAGTGCTGGGATTATAGGCATGAGCCACCACACCCAGCCCACCACAGGTCTTTTTTTTAATGAGTTCAAGTTGATGCCTCAGACCTAAGAAACAATGGTAGCATATAGAACAGGAGAAATAGCAGGTACAGAATTGCAACTTGGGAAGGCCCAGCCTGCCCAAACACAAAGCTGCTTTTGCCCCCTGACCTAGCCAGGGCAGCTGTGGCTGCCATGCCAGAGAGCCAAGGTCAGGGTGGGTCACCTAGACACAGAGGAGTCCTAGCTCTTTTTCCCACCAGTCACTCACACCATTCCAGTGGCGGGCTCAAGACCTCTATGCTAATTCACAGCTCTCCAGTCCAGACACAGCCCTCCATGAATGATAAGATACCAACAACACCCATCCTAACTCTGTGCTTTCTTTTCTCTCTCTCTCTCTTTTTTTTTTTTTTTTTTTTTTGAGATGGAGTTTCGCTCTGTCACCCAGGCTGGAGTACAGGGGCACAATCTTGGCTCATTGCAAGCTCCACCTCCTGGGTTCAAGCCATTCTCTTGCCTCAGCCTCCTGAGTAGCTGGGACTACAGGCAGGTGCCACCATGTCTGGCTAATTTTTGTATTTTTTTTTTTTAGTACAGACAGGTTTTCACCATGTTGGCCAGGCTGGTCTCAAACTCCTGACCTCAGGTGATCCACCTGCCTCGGTCTCCCAAACTGGTGGGATTACAGGCGTGAGCCACCATACCTGGCTCTAACTCTGTACTTTCCATGGAAACAGTGCAGTGAGAAGAGGGACCCCAAGGTCACTTTCTCAGAGAGGTCTGGATCAGCCCAAGCTTGATAACACTTCCTCATTGTCTTGGTCTGCTTGGGCTGCCCTAACAGAACACCATAGCCTGGTGGCTTAAACAATAAACATTCTCATAGTTCTGAAAGCTGGAAGTCCAAAATCAATGTGTCAGTAGGGTTGCTTTCTTCTGAGGCTTCTCTTCTTGGTTTTCAGACTGCTGTCTTCTTGCCATGTCTTCACTTGATCTTTTCTCTGTGCAAGAGCATCCCCAGTGTCTGTTCCTCTTCTTAGAAGAACACCAATTCTATTGGATTAGGTCTCACCTTTATGGCCTCATTTAATGTTAAGTACTTCTTTAAAGGTCCCATCTTCAAATGCAGTCACATTGGAGGTTAGGGACTCAACAGACAAATTTTGAGGGGAAACAGTTCAGTCCATAGCACTCCTGATACCTCTAGTATCAGATTTATATACACATCATCTCAGCCATATTTAATTTATTCCAACTCTGTGCTTCTATAGAATGTGCCTATACTCAATAATAGCAATAATCATAACAGCTACCAGTAACTAGAATTAGTGCAAAGAAGTGCATTATCTGTTATTAACACACTCCTATGCGGTGCATATTGTTATGCCAATGCCACACATAAGGAGACTGAGGCCCAAATAGGACCTGGGAAGCTCACACGCCATGAGCGGCGAAGCCAACACATAGAAGTAGATCTTTGTGACCACAGTTCATGCTTTCCTCATCCCTGCTTGCTGCCTCCCATACATCAAATTGTGCCTGGCATCATCGTGCGGCTATTTGTGATCACATTGGGATGAACCTGCAGGCAAGAAGCATGTCCTCATCATCATTTTAGAAATGGCTTTCCTGATGCCTTTCACTCATGAACTGATCATGCAATGGCTTTGCTCTTCTGAGCATCCTGCAACCGCTCTCATCTCATGCCTCCTTCCCTTCCAACGAGCCTCCCCTACTTGCAGGATGGCACCCCCTTACCTCTTTTCCTGGAGCCCTCTCTCCATGGACAAGCTCATGATCCCCTTTCTGTCACTTCCTCAGTGGGGCCTATCCTAACCACCCTACTTAAAATTGCAGCCTCCCCCACCCCCCTCCAACTCTGGATCCCAGGTAACCCTGCTGACTTTTTTCTCCATAGTGGTTACCACCTTCTAACGCACAGTATATTTTATTTTCTTATTGAGTTTGTTGTTAAATTTCTCTTTCTGCCTGCAAGAATATAAGCTCTGCAAGAACAGAGACTTTTGTGTGTTTTGCTTCAATACTATGAAGCAGACAAACAAAACATCTAAAGCAAGGCCTGGCTCATAGTAGGCGTGAAATAAATATTTTTTGAATGAATAAATTAGATTTTATGTGTGTGGGCTTTAGTGTGATTCCTTCTATGGTGAATTAGTGGCCAGTCTCTTTGGGCAAAAGTGCTCAGGGACCCAACTTAGCTCTTTAGAAAACTATTAAGTTCTGAATTTGAGGACAGTGTATTTTTTTTATAATTCCTCTTGATCATTGTTTTTGCCCTTTTTGTTTAATTTAATAGCCGATTATTTTGTCCCAATCTTCTGTGCATTTTACAGTTGTATTATTCATTATGGGTAGTTCCAGCATTTTCATAATTAATCTTTAATTGCAATACTTGCAAAGCATTTCACAAGAAAAAATGATTTACAAATTAAACCCACATCTCACCTTGGATAATTATCACAGGTCTGACTAATGTGCATGAAGCCCTTGCATGGCAGGGGGCTCTCTACAGTGACAATGTGTTGATTTTCTAATTAACAAAGGTTAAGTGGCATTTTTGCTTGAAGACCTATAATTTAAACTTACGACGTTTGTCACCAAGAAAGATTTCTACAGAGCGCATAAGTGGAACTCAAATAATTTTCACTGATTCTAGTTCATTAATGTCTTTTACATAATATATAATGACCGTTTTCAGGACAGAAGATTTTTCTTCATATTGACTAGATCAGGAAAAGCACCTTCTAGCTCACTGTCCCATTTAAATAAATCAGAGACTACCTAAGCAAGAAAAGAGCCTAATTTATTTAGTTTTCCTTTACAGAGCGAGAAATGGCATTTCACTCACCTGCTTTATAAATTATGAAGACGGAGGACAAAACTTTATTTATTTATTTATTTATTTATTTAGAGACAGAATTTCTTTCTTTTTTGCCCAGGCTGGAGTGCAATGGCATGATCTCGGCTCACTGCAACCTCTGCCTCCCAGGTTCATGCAATTCTTCTGCCTCAGCCTCCCAAGTAGCTGGGATTACAGGTGCATGCCACCACGCCTGGCTAATTTTGTGTTTTCAGTAGAGATGGGATTTCACCATGCTGGCCAGGCTGGTCTCAAACTCCTGACCTCAGATGATCTGCCCGCCTTGGCCTCCCAAAGTGCTGGGATTACAGGCGTGAGCAAAACTTTACTTAATGAACACAACAAATACAAACTAGACTACAGTCATATGTTACACCCAGTTAAAAGAGGGAGAAAAAAAAAGTCAGACATCGGTGCAAAGAAAGAAAAAGCAAGCAAGGAAGAGATTTAATAGAATTTGAGAGTGTGTACTGAAATTCAGAAAAAAAGACACAGGCCCAGAGGGAGAGCTTGTGAACCATGAGTCAGAGTAATTCAGAGCTGGAAGGAGTCGCAGACACCATCTAGTTCAGCCTCCTTTTTCTGTGGATGGGGAAACCGATGCTGAGAGAGACTACGTAATTTGATGAAAGCCACACAACTGAGTAGAAACAGTTGACGATCCTGAGAAGGAAAGATCCACAAACACAAGTGCAGGAAGAGAGATGGATCCATGTAGAACCCAAGAAGTCCAAAGACCCAAGAATCAAGACAGAAGCAGAGTGAGAAAACTCTGCCCTACTAAATCCTTTCTGAAATGAACCCTGTATATATAAATAATTAAGTATCCATGAATAGATCTAAATATCTGCCTTAATGATATAATAAAAATATGATTTACTCTAGATTTATTTACTCTGCCAATTGACCCTTTGAAAAATATCTCCATTCTCGATCATTAAAAAGTCAGGAAACAAGAGGTGCTGGAGAGGATGTGGAGAAATAGGAACACTTTTACACTGTTGGTGGGACTGTAAACTAGTTCAACCATTGTGGAAGTCAGTGTGGCGATTCCTCAGGGATCTAGAACTAGAAATACTATTTGACCCAGCCATCCCATTACTGGGTATATACCCAAAGGACTATAAATCATGCTGCTATAAAGACACATGCACACGTCTGTTTATTGCAGCACTATTCACAATAGCAAAGACTTGGAACCAAGCCAAATGTCCAACAATGATAGACTGGATTAAGAAAATGTGGCACATATACACCATGGAATACTATGCAGCCATAAAAATGATGAGTTCATGTCCTTTGTAGGGACATGGATGAAGCTGGAAACCATCATTCTCAGCAAACTGTTGCAAGGACGAAAAACCAAACACCGCATGTTCTCACTCATAGGTGGGAATTGAACAATGAGAACACATGGACACAGGAAGGGGAACATCACACACTGGGGCCTGTTGTGGGGTGGGGGGAGGAGGGAGGAATAGCATTAGGAGATATACCTAATGTTAAATGACAAGCTAATGGGTGCAGCACACCAACATGGCACATGTATACATATGTAACTAACGTGCACATTGTGCACATGTACCCTAAAACTTAAAGTATAATAAAAAAAGAAAAATATCTCCATTCTTCATCGTGTTAACGTTCAGAGTCTTTTCAAACTCTCAATCATTGCTGAAGATCCATGAAATACCAATTGTTTCCAAATTAAAATACATCCCAGATAGACAAAAGGTTAACATGTGGAGAGAAGCAAAATCACAAAAATGTTAGAAGAAAATATGGTTGAATAATCATATTGTTTTGTATTATAGAAGGTCTTTATAAGCCTCTGACCAAAGGCAGGAATCACACAAATAAGACAGGTGGGTGTGACTACAAAAACATGCAAAACTTTCATCGGGAAAAAGAAACACCATACAGAAGTCAAAAGACACAATCTGTAAAGATACAGCTGCAATAAAGAGTTATTTATAACAAAGAGTTAAAGCTCATATTGTTATTAATCAATAAGAAATATATTCTCTTGTATTCCCAGCAAAAAGCGAAGAACCCAAAGAAACAAAAAATAAGAAAAGGGAAAACATTAAAATTACTCAGCTCACAGTATTTGAGGCGATGCAGATTTAAACAGTGAATCCTTTTGCCCCCGTCAAGCAGACTGGCATGGATACAAAAAGGCACTGACCAATATTAGAATTGTGTGGAGAAGATGATAATCTCATACCCTACTGGTGAATTAGAAGTTGGTAAATTCTTCTTAGAAGAAAATATATTTCAAGTGCCTTTAAAATGTATATGCCCTTCATCCTAGCAATTAGACTTAAAAGTATGATTAACTAATTTTAAAGAATGAATTCTAAGGAAAAACTGGATGACAAGTGTGCAAAGGTTTTCATAAAGATTATATTATTATAGTATCATATAAAATGGAAAATTTTAAAAACTTAAAAGTCCACTAGTGGTACAAGAGCGAAATAAGTGATAGTGCATTCACAGAATAGGATGCTATGCAGATACTAAGCAAGATGTTCTCGTTGTACATTTATTGCTTGGAAAATGTTGCAAAGGCTGGGCACGGTGGCTCACACCTGTAATCCCAGCACTTTGGGAGGCCAAGGCGGGCAGATCACGAGGTCAGGAGTTCGAGACCAGCCTGGTTAACATGGTGAAACCCCATCTCTACTAAAAATACAAAAATTAGCTGGGTGTGGTGGCGTGTGCCTGTAGTCCCAGCTACTGGAGAGGCTGAGGCAAGAGAATTGCTTGAACCTGGGAGGCGGAGGTTGCAGTGAGCTGAGATCATGCCACTGCACTCCAGCCTAAACAACAGAGTGAAAATCTGCCTCAAAAAAAAATAGTTTCATGATATGTTAAGTGCAAAAAGCAAGTTTCAAAACAATGTGTATATTATGATTCCATTTCTTCCTTTTTATTTACACATAGTATGTTCATAGAAAAATAAAAAAGGCTGTTCCCTAAAAATGAAAGTAGTTAAATCTGAGTAGCGTAACAGAATCTGTTTTGTATTCTGCTTCTCAGTACGTTTATAGTGACCACAATGACTATTACATTGATCACCAGGCAGAAAGAGATGGGGAGATCTAAAAATGATTTCTACATTTTAGCATATTTTGATAGAATATAATTGTCTTAATTGACTAGTGATAAAAAATTTTTAAGGCCAGACATTTATTTAATAAAATGTCTTTTGGAAAGCCCTTATTGCAAGGACGAAAGCCATAATGGCTAAAATAATAGAAGCCAAATTGAAATTCTAACACACAAGGTGTAACTAGAGGGTTGAAATTCTTCCAAATCAGGCAAAGGCCCTCATTCTCTTCAGCGTAGAGGTGTGAAGCCCAGTTGACAAACAGATGGCAGAATGGGAAATCCTTCAAAGTAGTTGTTTTTAATAACTTCTTTTGCCATCTACTGTCTCATAGCTTTGATCAAAAAAGGCACTGGACTCTCTTCACTTCTCTATTCCAATATTTTAGAAGAAATCAAATACTCCCAAGGGAGTCATGATTAAAACCAATGTGTCACCCAGTGAGAGAACTGCAAGGCTTGGGTTTGCACAGATGGTACAGCAACTCATTTGCCACTTCACTGATGGGGTTTTGCAGGCATAAGCAGATGCTAATTCATCTCTGCCACTAAAGCCTTTGATATTCCAGTCCTGTCTGATGAATCTACTGGAGTTTATGACTTTTCTTAAGATAATAGAGTAAGTGATCAGAATCAATCCCCAGCCTACTGATCTTACCTGAATTCCAGTAACCCTACTGACTGCTCCATGTTTAAAGACCTCCAAATCTGCATCTCAGAAACATGTACATCTATGAGGCCCCTGACTGGAAAGTTCTTCTCGGTATTAGGTGGTCTACACAGAACAGGGCTTAAGACAATAAACCCTGTTTTGTTGCCTTAGGAATAAGACAGATGTGATACAGTTGCCACTCAGGAACTATGAGTCCTTGAGTAAACTTCTTAACTTCTCCAAGCCTCAGTTTCTCCATCTATACAATGGGAATAATGCAAATAATATCTACTTTGATAAGTTGTTGTGAGGACCAGGTGAATAGCATATATAAGGTACTGTATACAGAGTGCCTAGTATGTAGCCCTCAATGAAGGAGAAACTTGGGTTTTATTTTTATTAACAGTATTTTCTTCTCTAAATGCTCATCACCTATTTCTTTCAACAGTTTTACCTACTATTCATTTTAGATTAGTTTCCATAAAAGTTGTACTCTAAGATGCAAGCATGTATATAAATTTGAGTTCCTCCTTTTATACCAGCTGCTTTAAAAAGATTATAGCTAAGAATACTATAGACACAATTAAATCCATTTGTGATAGAATGTTTCAATGAATCTTTCTATGAAATTTCTTGGGAATATTTTAATATTTTCATGCTCATGAACCTCAGTCCAACTCTATAACTTACTCCAAAAATCACAGTGAACGTGCTCATTGTGCTATGTCGTGTAATGACATTTAGACAAAAGCAATGAAATCTGATCTAACCTAGCAATAAATGTGGTATAGCTGATTTCTGTGTAAAGTTATCAGTTCCAACTTCCAGCTGCCCCAGACAAGGAGCCCTGGGTAGTCTTGACATGAGCTTAAAAGCAAAGCATCTCTTGAGACAAGAACCAAGACCTACAATCACATTTCAAACGGATTTATGTCTTCCAACTAATTGACTTGTTAACTATGCTAATACATTCATGTCTCTGCCTTTGTATTTTTTCAATAAGTAATGCTACAGAACTCGATGTTGTGAGATTAAAGAGCAAAGAATCTAGAGATTTCTGTAAACGCTTTTTCTATAGGAAACCAGATTAGACTTCCAAAACAGCTGATATAATTTTTGTGCCTCTCCAAATATTTTATTTCTGTAGGAAACGTGTTGCTTCTCAGAAGATGGCTCTTTTAATTAGGCTTATAGCCTGCAGGGAGAAAAGCTTCAACTTTCTCTATTTAGATAGGACCAACTTGATAGTGACAATACTAGATGTGCTATGCAGTGTCATCTCCTACCACAGTTGTTCAAAATATGAAGAATTAAGCAATAGCAGAGGTTATTCCCTCTGAACTCTGTGCCTTCTGTCATTCCCAGGTGGTGCTGGGGGCCAGCAGGGCTTCCTGGGCTGCATCCGCTCCTTGAGGATGAATGGGGTGACACTTGACCTGGAGGAAAGAGCAAAGGTCACATCCGGGTTCATATCCGGATGCTCGGGCCATTGTACCAGCTATGGAACAAACTGTGAAAACGGAGGCAAATGCCTAGAGAGATACCACGGTTACTCCTGCGATTGCTCTAATACTGCATATGATGGAACATTTTGCAACAAAGGTAAGGTGGAACCCATTTCCAGAGCCACTTTTGCACGTCTTTTTAAGCCCAAATCATCTATTTAATGATTTTTCATATGTAAACAAGTGTACCTTATTCTGAGGTTAAGATGATCAGAATTTTTCTCTCAACTTAGGTGGGAATTTTCCAACCAAAATCATTTCCTAATCATTTTTGTTTGATAAAATGAGAGAAGCTCTGTGTATGGTGCAGAATTTCTTCCAGATTCCAGCAAATTATTCACTGCCTGAAACACTACAAAGGCAGTCTCATTACATCTTAATGGTGAGTGACAAAATAGGTGGCCTCCAAAAGGGGACTCAGGCCTGACCCTCCTATGTTAGGATCTCCAATAGATCAATTGATCAGTCAATTTCTATAGTGAATCAGCCAGTGCACCCCAGTGGTCTTGATGCCCCCACCCCCTGCAGTTGCTAAGAGACTGGATTCAAGCTACACTCACCAGAAAGCTCCTCTGGTCAGTCATCAACATCACTATTATTACTCTTACTCAGGATGCCTTTGAGTGGCTCTCAGCCTAAGCTAAACTGCAGAAATGCTGAAAAACCACGTTTAATTGGTCAGCTTAGAGCATCTGTTATTACTTGGTTATTTTAGTCTTGAATAATTCCTTTAATCGCCAGTAGATTCCGCAGAGCCAATGAGCAGAGTACAAGAGCCCAATGCATATGCATGTTATCATTTGAACTATACCCTGTGATCCTGCATGACCAGAAGAAGAAATTGACTCAACTGGTCTGTGGCTTAATTTCCCATATATAAATGAGGGATGAAGAGAGGAGGAGCTGGTGCTTTTCCTAAGCTACAATTGAAATGCATGTAAATCACTCTTCTCTTTCTAAATGAATGTATAGCATATGGGTAAAGTTTTCTGTGAACGGTTGGTGCATCTTTTAATAAGAAGCTTTACATAAGTAGCCTGTTCAGACTCTGATGAATACATGGGAGGGTTGTTTACACTGGCATTATTCACACAAGATGCCACACACAGAAGGAGGAATTGTTCCATAACATTCTCTGTACATCCAGGCTACTGTCTGGCAGCGCTATAATATGAGCATACAAATTAGGCCAGACAGGGTATGAAAAATGAGCATGAGACAACAACAAAGGTGGAAAGGAACACCATTGCAGAATAATACCATAGCACATTAACAGTGCTATTACAGTGCATTTTTCTGTTCAGAACAACATGGTTCCATGATTTTCCTGTGGCACACAATGGAATGGGCCTGCAGAACACATTAACTTTGCGCTTGTAGAAATGACAGTCTTGCAATTACCATTCATTGTGCTTGATGCTAATTTAATGCAGTCATTTCCTTGCCAAAGTAATGTCTGAATGCAATCAAGTAAGCACTAATGCCTGTGAGATTCCACTACATAAGTACCAATTTAAAGAAAATCACCATCCCTTTATTTTTGGAGAGTTAGGTTAAACACAGTAGCTCATGCAAAACCTCTGGAGGTTAATAGGCAATAGTCATGAATAGAAAGGCAGGGGCGTATCCTCTCCAGTTTAGCCCACATTGCAGATAAAGTGAAATGAAGCCTGTGTGTTGCCTTTGACATTATTTCAACATGTTTACACAAAAGATATCTAAATATTTCCTTATTATCTGTTTAGCAGAATGAGTTTTCATTTGATTCAATTAGTGACTTTAACCAAAAAATTTAAATAGAAGACTGCAAAACATATTTGGAAATCATTTATGAGCATCCTTCTGAGTCAAGTACCTCCTGGATTTGGTAGAATGACAGTGGAACTGTTTCAGAGGAATCCCACAGCTGTCCAGGAAAGCTTTGTCTGCACTGAGGCAAGCTCCATCAGGGACTGGAAGGATCTCCCAGCCTGATGCTGCCTCTGCTCTGGACCTCACTCTCCAGGTAGCCTGGTGCCTGCACAGCAGTTCCTGTGACCCCCTCCACCTCAGGCTGGTGCTTCAGCCAAACAGCTCAGCCTCTACAAAGAGCTTTGGCATTGGCCGAAGAGTGAGCTCCATGCAAGGCCTTCTCTGGCCTTCATTTGGTAGTATAGGTCTATGCTTGCAGATGTGGAAAACGTCGCTAATATTTTGCCAAGTGAATGAAGCAAGGCCCAACCTACCACACACAGCCGGATTACATGTTTATACAAAATAAAACATGCACACACGCAGAGATGAGGCAAACAAACTGTGAGAATACACGCCAAAATATTAATTGTGGTTATTTTTTGCAGGAGGATAAAAATACTGGTATTTTTTCTTATTTTATTTTGCTTTAAGTTCTGCGATACATGTGCAGAACATGCAGGTTTGTTACATAAGCATACATGTGCCATGGGGTTTGCTGCACCCATCAACCCATCATCTAGGTTTTAAGCCCCATATACATTAGGTGTTTCTCCTAATGCTCTCTCTCCCCTTGCCGCCAACCCCCTAACAGACCCCTGTGTGTGATGTTCCCCTCCCTGTGTCCATGTGTTCTCACTGTTCAGCTACCACTTATGAGTGAGAACATGTGGTGTTTGGTTTTCTGTTCCTGTGTTAGTTTGCTGAGAATGATGGCTTCCAGCTTCATCCATGTCCCTGCAAAGGACATGAACTCATTCTTTTTACAGCTGCATAGTATTCCATGTTGTGTAAGCGCCACATTTTCTTTATCCAGTCTATCATTGATGGGCATTTGGGATGGTTCTAAGTCTTTGCTGTGTAAATAGTGCTGCAATAAACATACATGTGCATGTTTCTTATTTTGTTTTTGCTTAGCTACATTTTCCAGTCTTTGCACAATGATGTATTTCCTCTAACATCACTATTTTTTCTTCTTTGGAAAAATAATAGTAGGAAGCCAAGTTCTTGCCCCAGACATTTGAGGGATAACTATCTCTGGTCATAAAATATCTAGCTATTTATTAGATATTATTGGACCGTCTAGTTGTACTTTCTGGAATGGAGAAGCAAGGTCAGGTGAAAATTTTATGTCATTATATTGTCCTTGAAAATCTCAATACATTTAACAATACATTTGTTAAATCTCAATACATTTAGCAGAACTCATTTTCCACAAGCAGCTGAAGAGATCACCCTTCAGATGGGCACCGGAGGAAGGGCTGCCTTGTTGGGGTCAGGTTGCATGAAAATAAAAACCTCGAGACACTAGTATCACACTCAGCTATGTGAGAGGCTCACACTAGGACAGGCTTGGGACCCAAAATAGCCCAGGTCATAAAATAGCCCAGGGGGACAGATAAGCTAAGTCTCACCCCTGTATATTATTAGCCCATCCAGGAGAATGGTGGGCAGACAGCCCATACTGTTTGAATTCTGTTTTTCTCTCCTCTCCTTCTCCCCCTCCTCCCCATCCTCCTTATCATCCTCCTCTTCTTCCCTTCTCCTCCTCCTTCCTTCCCTGTTCACCATAAGCACACTCTTTATTTCTACATCAATCCCTGTCTCTGTCTCTGTCTCTCCATATTCCATACCTACTTTCCCTCTCTCCCTTTCTTTTGCTGGAGTGTACAGTTGAATATGTAAATAAAATTACCGTGTCTTGTCACTTTGTTGAACTAGGAAGACAGGGCTGGATTTGAGTAGGTTCCTCATGATCACCTCTTCTGCTTTGTAGATGATGCACTGATACTCACTATTCCGCACTAGTCAAAACCACACAAGAAGGGGACTTCCTCTAACCTCTTATCCAAAACCCTTTTTTCTTTTCTTTCTTTCTCTTTTTTTTTTTTTTTTTTTTTTGAGATGGAGTTTCTCTCTTGTCGCCCAGACTGGAGTGCGGTGGCACAATCTCGGCTCACTGCAACCTCTGCCTCCCAGGTTCAAGTGATTCTTCTGCCTCAGCCTCCCGAGTAGCTGGGATTACAGGCACCCATCACCACGTCCGGCTAATTTTTTATTTTTAGTACAGATGGTTTCAACATATTGGCCAGGCTAGTCTCGAACTCCTGACCTCAGGTGATCTGCCTGCCTCAGCCTCCCAAAGTGCTGGGATTACAGGCATGAGCCACCACACCCAGCCCAGAGCCCTTTTTCAAAGAGATGCATAAAGATTTGACCACCAGTTAAAGTGTTAGCTCTCCCAGGGCTACTTGAATCTTTAGTAGGAGTGCTGACTGGGGAATATTTCACGGTTTGGAGATAGCACAAGGGCGTTGTGGAAACCCTACAGCTAGACCATGCAGGCAGTCTCTTCATCTGTCGGCAGATAACTGAGCAGCATCCCATCTTCTCAGCACGTTCATCAATGAGCAGCAGTTTAACTCAGTGGAGGTAGGTCCCTTCCAATGCAGAATTCCCTGGCACCCCATTGGCTGAGTCTGAGGGGAGAATCATCCCAGACTACATGGAAGGTTTAATTGTGCGTCTGTCATCCCCAGGATTATTGGAGACCGAATGGATAGTTGCTTGGTCATGCCAAAGATAGTTTTCTAACATTAAAACTGCTCCTTCTTGGAGAGTCAGATCCCAAAACACTCAAGAATTCTATAATTATCAATGTCACTTTTATTACTAACCAGAAATTAGAGACATAATTTGCAGTACACTCTCTGTGTGTCTTCTCTGTGTGTTTAAGCAAGAGAGAAAATAACATACCTATAGTAGAGGCAGCAATTTCTGTGTTTACTTTTCGTGGTTGAATGCCATAGTAGATTGAATAGTGTCCCCCAAAATTCATGTCCACCTAGGACTTCAGAATACAACGTTGTTTGGAAGTAGGGTCCTTGCAGATGTGATTATGTTAAGTTGAGGTCATACTAGGATAGGGTGGGCCCTAAATCCAATGAGTGTGTCTTCCTAGGAAGAGAAGGGGTCACAGAGATACTCACAGACATAGAAGGAAAGCCATGTGAAGACGGAGGCAGAGATCAGAGTTACACTGCCCCACGCCAAGGAATTCCTGAGGCTACCAGAGGCTAGAAGAGTGAAGGAAAGATTCTTCCCTAGAGTTTTGGAAGAAGCGTAGCCCTGAGAACACCTTGCTTTCAGACTTCTGGCTTCCTAGGAAAATAATACAAGTACTAAGAAAAACCTACCATCTTCTTAATTCTTGCTCTTAACAAGGATAGCAGCTGGTATTTATTAAGAACTTGTCTGCTAGGCAGTGTGCTAAGCTTTCTAATTAATCATTTAATCCTCACCACAACCTGGTGAAATGGTTGCTATTACTAGTGCTCCCATTGTACCAAGAAGGAGATGGTTATAGTAGCCTGCCCCAAGGTTCACATATTAGTAAGAGGCAAGACTCCCTTTCCTTTCATTTTGTAGCAACTGAAAGCATAGCCTCTAGTCTTAAAGCTTCTTGATTATTGTGATTGAGTAAAAAGAAATTAGAATATTACTGGATGCAGAATTTATCATAAAAAATAGGATACAAGAATTGAACAGACACTCTTTTTTTTTTTTTTTTGCCACATCTAGGTGTAAGGTTTATTCATTTATTGACTCTTATTGAGCAAACATTCATTGAACACCTAATGTGCCCAGAAGTCTTGAATGTATAGTTGAATCTGACTACACTGAAATTTCCAAAGCATTTTAATGGTTTACAGATACAAAATCAGGCAAGTCTAGAATATATGATAGGAATACATGTGAATTGGATATCACCCAGGCTGCTGAAAACAGTTCTTCGTTATGATCCTTTCACCGAGCCAAGTTAAGCAAGAACTTATCATCAAGAGACACAAAGATATCTCCAAATTCACTCATCTGCACTTTTTTTAACTATAAAAATGTTCATGTTCATATGCCAAACCAGGACTGCAGTTGAAAAATACATTTCTTTAATCACTCTGAAACCATTTTCTGAGTTAGGGAGTTCTGTTTTCTTCTCAAACATTCATTTGTTTATTGCTTAGATAAAACTTGAAGAATAAAAGTCACAGAATTACTGAGTGACCAAGATTTGAATAGTCATTCAATCATTGCAGTGTTTCCATCATTTACAGTCACACAAATCATGTGCCACCCTCCCTGTGTTCCAGCTAAGTCTCCTATTCTCCCTATGAGTATTGTGAAGTTAGCTAATATTTTATAATCTGTATTATTAAGATGGTAGAAGAAATTGTTTATAGCAAATTCAAGTCTCAACCTATAAAATGATGATGGAATTAGATGTCAGTTTGAATCCATCTTTCTCACATACCTGTTATGTAACGTTACGAAAATTGTTTGTCACTGAGCCTTATCTTCAGGAATACATAGTAACTACCTCTTAAGGATACCTTGAAAATCACACAGAATAATGTGAATGAATTTCCACGTGAAGGACCTGGCACACAGCAGTCCAACAGCAAATGTCCTTTTCATTCTTAGCAGCTCTTTGCTTTTTGGTTTGTGTTTTTGTTTTTACTTAATTCATGTTGTCCTTTAATCCTTCCCTAATAGCTTTAAATGTCAAATGCCTAACTGGCATTATTTCGGTGATCCTTGAGTACTGGATTGTCATTTCGGTACCTCAGGAGCAGTGGCAGTGTCCTAAAATGTCATTTCTACTTAATTTTGGTCACAGTAAAAGTATTCTGAAGCCCTGAAGGGCTGAGAAGTATGCAGAGATTCTGGAAGATGCAACTGGAAACCACACCCACCATATCGGACTGGTTTTGTCAATAGCACAAGTCTTGGAGCAATGTATCCAGTCCTTTCAAGAACCAAGTTGGGTCACCTTAGTAACTCCTGCATCCCTTCCTGACTCAAGGCCCATCAGGAGACAAGAAAGCGCTGATTAGCTGGGCACACTGGCTCACACCTGAATCCCAGCACTCTGAGAGGCCAAGGTGGGAAGATCATGTGAGCCCAGGAGTTCAAGACCAGCCTGGGCAACATAGTGAGACCTTGTCTCTACAGAAAAACAAAATTAGCCAGGTGTGGTGGCACATGCCTGCAGTCCCGGCTACTTGGGAGGCTGAGATGGGAGGATTGCTTGAGCTCAGGAGGTCAAGGCTTCAATCAGCCGAGATTGTGCCACTGCACTTTAGCCTGGGCAACAGAGCAAGACTGAGGAAAGAAAGACAGAGGGAGAGAGGGAGAGAGAGGGAGGGAGAGAGGGAAAGAGGGAGAGAGAGGGAGAGAGGCGGGGTGCGGGGGAGAGAGAGGGAGGGAGGGAAGGAAGGAAGGAAGGAGAGAAAGAGTGAGAAAGAGAGCAAGAGAGAGAAGAGAAAGAAAGGGAAAGAAAGAAAAGGGAGGAGAAAGAGGGAGAGAAAGAAGGAGGAGGAGAGAAGGAAGGAAGGAGAGAGAGAGAAGGAGAGAAAGAGAAGAAAAGAAAAGAAAGGTCACAGACTCCTTTTTGCTCCAAGAGACCTCAGGCTCAAGTCCACGTTATACCTCTAAGGAAGAGAGGATTTTCCACTTGCCTCCTAGAGAAACATTTCTTGTTGGATGTGAGGTAGTGGGTTTGCCAAAAGTGGTTGGAAGACTGAACAGATTCTGTTCCACAGCTCTCAGTATGAAACAGGGACCAGAGTAAATGCATGGTCTACCCTTTTAGAGCAGGTTGGAGAGATAATTAATTAATACAAAATATATAAACAAATAGGGAGAAAAGGAAGAGAAATGTTGGAAGTATGCATCTTAGAATTTCACCCCTATGTGAAATCAGCTAAGCTGTTAGTGACAATGGCCATTTTTCCTCAGGTCTACCTATCCAGTCTTAATAATCCCAGCTTGGAAGACACTTCCACATCAGTAGGGAGAGAAACTTTTCACAGCCTTCTTTTTCATTTTCAGTTGGAACCGGAGGTTTGACAGATTTGGAAGAAGGCCCAAAGGAACAAGAATAGAACCCTTTTTTTTCTTTTCTTCTTAGAGAATTATTCAAGAAGAGAAAATATCCCTTCTCTCTTAATGTATTTCTTAAATCTTCAGACCTTAGGATGCAATTTAAAAGTATCATGGTAACTGTGATGGTTAATTTTAAGTGTCAACTTGACTGGATTCAGATTACCTAGTGTTCCATAGGGAGCAGGTCTATGCAAGCCTACCTCCAAAGGCCAAGGGAGCTGAGAGGCCAAAGAAAGAGTCTGACAAAGCCAGTTTCTCGGAAGAAAAAAAAAAAAAAAAAAAATTGAATAGGGACTTACCAACAGAAGTCGAGTCTCTGGTATCTACAAGATGAGATGGTGGATTCCTTTACCTCCTCAGACCCAGGGCCTATATACCATAGAGAAAGGGTCTACATGCTTCAGAAGGAAGTTACCCTAGAGCAGGATTTGCAGTAAACAGTAGATAAGGTGGAAAACTTAGTGGCATTCTGCAACTGGGTTATTCAGAAGCCAACATGGTGAATTAGCATCCAAGAAGGAGCTGCTTTAGCCCCTACACCTAGAAATCTGTAAAGCATTACTTCGAGGTGTGTCTGTGAGGCTGTTTCAGAGAACATTAGCATGTGGGTCTGAGTGGATGAGGTGGGGAAGAGCTACCCTCAATGTGGGAAGGCATTATCCTGTCTGCTAGGGGCTGCAGAGAACAAAAACAGAGAAAAGGTGGTAGTGTCTATCTATCTACTAGAGATGAGATATACTGGTTTTGGGCAACTCCAGGCTCCCTAGCCTTTGGGCTCCAGAACTTATACCAGATTCTCATGCTTTTGAGCTTGGGCTAAGAGTTACACCATTGGCTTCTTTTGTTCTGAGGCCTTTGGACTTGGACTGAGCCACACCACTGGCACCCCAGGGTCTCCACCATGTAGAGGACGTATCATGGGACTTCTCAGCCTCCACAATTGCATGAGCCAATTCCCCTAAGAAATCCCCTCCCGTATGTCTATATCTATATAGTCTGTTGATTGTGTCCCTCTAGAGAACCCTAATACCATAACGCATGAAAATAATCTGCTTAAAAGCTTAAAAAATAAAGAGAGAAGGAAGAGCCAAAAAGTCAGAAAATATTTATGGATGAAAATCCATAAGTGGACAGAAGTCCACAAATATGTATGGAAAAAGAAAATAATTTTGACTTAATTCAGAAAATTCAAAGCTGCAGAGATAGCTGCTAAGTTTAAGTGGCTTTGTTATAGAATTTTGTGGTGGTAAAATAACATTCCCCCTAGCCTGAGGTTCTCTTTGGGGTCCCAGATATTTGAGAAAACCTGGCCAATTAACTTTCTTAGAGAAAGAGATTTAAAAATTCAGTGGGGAAAAAGCAAGTCCTCCGTAAACTGTTCTAAATCTAATACAAGACAAAGTGTTCGGAATTGGCTTTGGTTGTAGGATAAATAACTTTTGTTTCAAGTGTGTGCCCTTTTTTTTTTTTCTGAGACTGAGTCTCGCACTGTCACCCAGGCTGGAGTGCAGTGGCACAAACTCAGCTCACTGCAAACTCCGACTCCCAGGTTCACGCCGTTCTCCTGCCTCAGCCTCCCAAGTAGCTGGGACTACAGGCGCCTGCCACCACGCCAGGCTAAATTTTTGTATTTTTAGTAGAGACGGGGTTTCACCATGTTGGTCAGGATGGTCTCGATCTCCTGACCTCGTGATCCACCCACCTCGGCCTCCCAAAGTGCTGGGATTACAGGCGTGAGCCACCGCACCTGGCCAAGTGTGTGCCCTTTTCTAATCCCCACCAGTGTGGGGACACAGCTGAATTTTTTTTCCTGAGTGTTTTATTTGTGTATGTTGTTGAGTGTTTTTATTTCCTGTTCTTCAGCAATGATCAGAACTCTAAATAATGTGAAGTTCACAGAAATAACACTCTTTATCTTTTCCCACATATTAGCTCCATGACTTGAGCTGAAACTCTATACATTTCTTTTCTTTTGTGAGCCAAAAAGGAACTGGTCTGATAAATTATCCTGAGGGTTTTGCTTTTAGATTGCTCACATGTTTGGCTGCCCTGCAAGCAGGTCCATTCACCAACGTCCACGCTGCCCTTGAGTACTCCATCACGTCTATGGGCCATGAAGACCTGCCTCTGACATGCAATTTCTTCACTCCACAACCGTTTGCGCGCTTATCATTTCCAACAGGCAGCTCTGGCCTTAGCAGCTGGGCTCATTCCAGGCATTCCTTGGCTACAGGAAATTTACTTTCTTAAATAATCAAGCCTGAGACTATAATGCTATAGCCTACCCATTTTATAGATCAACCTGGCTTTGAACTCACTCACATATTTTTACCTCTATTAATTCCAACTGGTTATAACAGTGTTTGATTTAGATAAATAGGCATTTTATTTTTTTCTAGTTAAAACCAAATCCTGAGAAAACAAATTATGAAGAGCCAGCTGCTCTCTCTGAGCCATCCTTTTCTTGGCATTTTAAATGTATTATCTTCATTTTCTCAAGAGGAGTGGGCACAGGATATAGTGAAATGTTCAACTTGACTAACAATATTTTCTAGCTACTCTTCCAAGGGAAATGTTTACTAAATATAAGGTGCCTTTTACAGTATTCAAGTTCTATAAGGCAAAGACTCTCAATTAAATTAAATTATTGGCAGTACAATTTAACATTCTACATTCTGTGTGAACGAAGTAATTTCAAGCAGTTTGATCGTTAATAATAATTTTATTCCTTCCTATACACTGAGCACAAGTTTAGTGAAATATGGGAACATGTACAGAGAGCCTGCTGTGGGGGAATCAGTGGATTGCCAGCAAGGAAGGACAGGATGAATAAGACTAGGCTGGGAATGCAATGGAGGGGATAGAACCAACTGCAGCATACAGGGAAACAAGCCAGAAGGCCGAGTGAGAGACCCCCATGGACACCCACGCTGAAGGTTCTACTGGGAGGGCTGCCTTCAAAGTCTTGTCCAAGGACAGCACGGCAGATAGTGGTGGGTTGCACCTAATTCTGAGGGCGTAATTTGGGTTAAGGGAGAAGACTCTTTGGAAAACATATATCATTAAAGCCTAAAGCCTAAAGACAAAAGTTTTAAAGCATCTCAATTTTTTTTAAATTGTCTTTGAAATAATACAATTGATATTTACAAGAAATACTTATTTGCTTTTTTTTTTTTTTTTTTTTGAGACAGGCTTTGAGCTTTTTTGCCCTGGCTGGAGTGCAGTGGTGCAATGATGGCTCACTGCAGCCTCGACCTCCTGGGCTCAAGTGATCCTCCCACCTTGGCCCCCAGAGTAGCTGGGACTACAGGCATGTGCTACCATACCCTGCTAAGTTTTTAATTTTTTGTAGAAACAGGGTCTCACTGTGTTGCCCAGGCTGGTCTCAAACTCCTGGCATCAGGGTATGCTCCCACCTCAGCCTCCCAAAGAGCTGAGATTACAGGCATGAGCCACCATGCCCAGCCTACTTATTTGCTTTTAATATTACAAAATTGAATTGCTTTAGACATTAATAGTGGACAAAATATTTTAGGAGTTAGATTAGTTTAACTATTTTTCAAATTATATTCCACCAGCCAAAAATATTTCATGAGGCTTTGCCTTCTTTAATTTCTAATATGAAAACAGTAGGGAATTTTTTCCATTTTTCAAAAATTGATTCTAATAATTAATATGATTTTCTCAAAATACACGTCTCCTTGCAGTTTTTCCCCTCACTCCCACCTCCAGATAATTTTATATGAACCTAATGGACACCTTCCCCTTGAGTATTTCTGCCTTAAAGATAACTTTAAAGATACAACTTCAAAGATAGATCAACAAATTGATATGTAAACCGGGCACGGTGGCTCATGCCTGTTAATTCCAGCATTTTGAAGCAGGATTGTTTGAGCCCAAGAGTTTGAGACCAGCTTGGGTAACACAGTGAGACCCCATCTATATAAAAAAAAATAAATATCTAAATATAAATTGACATGTAAATAAGTTTATCTTTGCTTTTTGTTAAAAGAAGTCTTCTAAAAACTTGCTTTTATCAACTTTAACATTACTAAATTTTATTTTAGTATTCTGAAGTTTAGACCTTAACTAATGCAAATTTGCTTACTTTAGACTAGTACAAATGACTTATGATTTACCTATGCCAGTAGCCAATCTCACTTTCTGTGCTTCTCCCTAGGGAGTTGGGTCAACTATAGCTTACAGAGAAATACCAAATTCTAGCCCTTATGTGAATCATTTCTCAGCAATCCTCAAAGGCACCAAAATGTTCTTTCACATCTTCTATTTCTTTCCATCCTGGATTTATGACCAGAAACACAGACAACACTATTCTAAACTAATTGTGTTTAAAGAAAGGGGAAATTTGTACTTTTTGAGTTTATCCCAATTAAAGAAGGAAGCTTATATTATATAGAACAGTGGAACAAGAGTAACTTGAATTCCAATTTCAACATTATTAAAAACCAAAGTGAACAATCCTAACTAGGCATTCTGTTTCTTTATAAATTGCACTAATTATATAAAATTCATTATTCACAAGGCTGTGAGGATCAAATGAGCTGATGGATGTGAAAGTGCTTTGAAAAGCATTAATGTTATAAAATGCAAATTATTATTAAGTTTATTAATCACTGAGTCAGTGAAAGCCTCTTTAGTGAGAATCCTGCAAAATATAAACCACTATCTTCCAAGAGCTGCTAGGAAATCCTAGACAGAACTTTTCTATCTGTGTTGTTAGTGTTGCCATAACCAACAGCAAAACTTTTCCCTTTCAATTGTTGACATTAGTGCTCACCCGTCTCTCTGTACAGCACTGAAATGCGTTATCCAGAAGCTCCGTGCTCACAACAATCCAGCAAGACTTTAGACCTCAGAGTTATACTAGTTCATGACAGGCAGTACTGTATTCATAGTCAGCCAACCCTTGAATGCATGGCCCTGATTAAATTCCTGTCTCTGTCATGGAATTGGCATGAGTCATTTGGCCTGGAACATCATTAAAGCAGCAAACACACTTGAGATTAAATAAGAATGGATTCTAAAACATCCTCTTGAGGTTGTTATTGAGATCGTTAGCAAATCATGTTGGTTCCTTGAGTATCTTATAGAGTTTCAAGAAATAAAAAGCAACTGCTACATTGTAGAAAGTACATCTAAAATTTTCCTCTTATCCCAAGTGATTGACAGTCTCTCTGCATCCTCTGCCCCGTTACTAAGGATGACAACTCCTGTTCAGATGAATGAGTCCAGATTTTTCTCATGTCTAAGCCAAATGTAACCCAAATATTTGAACAAGTCCATTGCTAGTCACTTTTTAGTTTTCAGAGATGAATAAAGCTATAAGTAAAATGCTTTCTAAAGCTTTACTATTGAAGTAATTTGATTTAAATCCCTTTTAAATAGGTCTATTTTAGCCTGTTGACTTTTATATTTCCTTAATAAATGTCTCTTATAAAGGAATCTTATAAATTCAGTTAAAAATATAAATTAAGTCATGTAAGTCAAATTAAAGAGTAGATCAAGTTATAAATTGAAACAAGTTTATAATCCCTCTCCTCTATTAACTAAGTTAAAATGTTATCTTCTGTGGCCTCATACAACAACCTCCTGAATCATAAACCACCTGTGGTTATGACAAACACTTAATAACTTCTTTTAAAATATCAAGGACTATTCCAAAAGACTTTTATTTCTGTTAGTACAATGAATTTATGATTACTCAGACTTTCAGCTTTTGCGCTAACATTCAAATGTCATTGGGTTACTTATTCCAACACTTCTTCTATTACTATAGATGGTTAAAAGTTCAGGAAGCCCCTTTTGTCACAAAATCAAAGTATGTCATGGTTGAAAGGACTATTTCAATCATTCATATTCAACTGACATTTTATTAAACATTTCCTGTTATGCCGGGCACTGAACTAAGTGTGTTCACATAGTTTACCTTATTTAATCATCACAACAACATTCAGGCATTGATATGATCACTTTTATTTACAAAA
The DNA here is from genome assembly GCF_029281585.2 of Gorilla gorilla gorilla. Classification (NCBI taxonomy): domain Eukaryota; kingdom Metazoa; phylum Chordata; class Mammalia; order Primates; family Hominidae; genus Gorilla; species Gorilla gorilla. The sequence goes on from NC_073230.2 coordinate 157,142,592, forward strand.
TGAAGAAACAGAGACTTCTAGAGGTTAAGTTTATCATCCAAAATCACATTGCTAGTAAATGGCAGATTGAGATTGGAATCCTAGGTCCCTGACTCCAAGCCTAGTGTTTTTTCCACCATATACACTAGCATGATGTCCTCTTTATAACACACTCACTGGATCAGATCCAAGTTGTGTTCATGGAGAGCTCGGGACCACATGAGGCAGCCCTCTTCCTATCTGAGCATTTCGGACAACTGGAAAGATTTCCCTCATCCTGAACCATCATCTCTATTAAAGATGGAGAATGTCTCCATGAAGAAACAGTGGGTGTCTGGCTCTGGGTTCAAATTCCTGTGCCTGTAAGAACTCAGAAACACCTATGCACCTTCAAAATCCCCAACTCTGCGGAGACAAGGAAGAGCACCTGGCCTAAGTTTGACACAAAAGGGGTATTTAATAGCTGATTCATTCCTTACTCTTTTGTTTCCTTTACCAAAGTTTCAATGGACCTTAAAACTGATACGCTGACACATGGTCCGTGGTCCAATTTGCCATGGCTATTCTCCCAATGCCCCAGGAGGCCTTGAAAGATATTGGCCTTGCTTGTTGTCCAATGTAGAATGGCAAATTGATGAGTTCCTTGGATACCAGATAATACAGCTTGCCCGGTGTGTCTTCTTTCTATCTTATCACCCTGATGACTCAGGGCAGGCCTAAGTCCTAAAAGTTCTGAAGAAGTTTCCCTTCTTTCTTTGCCTTTCTTTCTGAGGCCCTCCCTGTGTGGTTGAGCAAGGAAACATACACACACACACATACACACATACACAGAAAAACAGAGCCAGGTGTGAGCTGGACCTGTCGGTTTCTAACGATAAGTCTTAGATAACAAGATAATTCTTTGTGTTTTTTAGGGCGCCACCCACACACCGTATCCATGCTTTTGTGTTAATAGCGGGGACTTCTCTTTCTGAATACATGAGGAGAGGAATAAAACAAGGGACGTGACCAAATAAATTCTTCTGACATGAGAGACCACTTTAGATTGCCTTATTACAAAGAAGGTGATTTGCAGGGTAAACACAGGCCATGCCCTGTAAGTTTTCTTATTGATGAAATTCATGCTTTGAATTACTGATTGATGGCTGCTGAAGGATGGCAATTTCTCTGTTCCAGTCTGGAGACTGCACTACGTAAAATGAGCTTCTGATGATGGAAATTCTAAAATCCAAACAAAACATGGAAACAATTTTTTAAAACTCAACATCTATTTCTATGAGGAGCTAGGAGGGTGGATGCAATTGGTCAGCTCCAGCTGTTTCCTTGCTTTTATTGCACAGTTGTTACAAAGAGGAATTCAGTGTATAGCTATGAGCTTCAGGCCACTCAAACTACTGCATTACACTACATGGCCATGCTCTGATCCCAGCATGAGCTTTTTTTCCTCTAGCCAAAGGATAATGTAAAAATTATGACACAAATAAAATATTTATCCTCTAGGCATGAGTAAAGGAATTCACAAATCAGGACATAGCTTGCAAGCATACAAGAGTATGCTTGAGCAGGCCCCTCTTTTTAATAAAAACCAACCATATGCATAAAAAGCTGCCCTGCCCCAACTTCACCCCCTACCCATCACAGACCACACCACCACCCCACCATCCCCGCATACATGCGTGCACACACGTGCACACACACACACACACAAAGCCACCCACTACCATTGCAGCAGGGAATCACTGATTTTTTTAAATTAAACTTTCAGAGAACCCATGAGTTTAGATGGAAAAAATCGTGGGAGAGTAGGAATAGTTTAAGGAACGTGCTTGGAGACCAGCTACTCTTCACCCAAAATGATTTCCTTTGAAATTCCTGACTTGTTCCCTTTCTGTCCTGTGGCCTATTGTTCTATTAGGCCATTCTATTCTATTAGAGCATTATTTGAATCAGTAGGAGTGGGTCTGGGAGGATGGTAATACCATCTCTTTGATACCTCAATGTGGACGGAACTGAAATGGCCAAGTCCTTACCCAGAAGAGCTGTCCTGAAGAAGGAGCATTGAGTTTGAAGGGAGGATCCAGGTGTAATTTAGGAGTGGGGAAGACATTGGACAAGCTTTGAGGAGATAGTTAAGATGACTTCCATGAAAACAGAGAGCTGAAGCCTGTTAATAACAGACTGGAAGGAAGAAAGATACTCTTTTCTTTGCTGATCTTGCCTAAAGCCAGCAGGTCTGCACTGGCAAAAAGAGAGGAAACTGTCTTCCTCTCCCCTCTGGCAGTTTCTCTTGCTACTAAGATCCAGAATCCAAGCTAATGGCATTAGTGCTATAATTTGGTTTCACTATTAAATAATCTTTAGTTATTGATCCATGTTAGAATTTTGTACTGTTGGAAAATGTATTCTGAGTTCCTAAAATCAATTTATATTATTATAATGTATGTACCGTACTATCATTATGTACATATTATTAGCATATATAGCATTTCATTCCCTTGAAACCACTTGGTCTTCGTACCCATCACTTAAAAATACTGCTTCATATTATTCCACCCAGTGGGTTTAACAAAATTTATTTAACCTAAATATTTCACAATAGGGAAATGGCAATTTCAATTTCTGTTCTTAAAATTGTTTCCAATTTTTTATTGTAAATAATACTGCAGTAAATGATTTTTGCAAGTGGCATTTCAATATTTTACATTATTTATTGAGGATGGATTGCCAGATATGGAGAGGTAGAGTTAGAGGATATAAAATGCTTAGGCTTTTCATGTACAAAGCTAGTAAGATTTTCTAAACACAGTGCCAAAGGACATGCAGTATACACTGAGAATGCCTTGTTCTCTGAACACTACCAGCAATGTTTTTCTTTTTTTATTTTTATGAAGATAATAAGCTAAAATGGTAACCTATTTGCCTTTGCTTCCTCCAAAATCCCTAGAAAAGGATTTCAAAATTTTTTTGAAGGTAAGAGTCAATCTAAACAAAGAGGACAGGAGAGGACAGCAACATTTAGAAAGACGGCAAGCAAATGGAGGAATAACACACTTAGTAGACAAAGGGAGGCCAACTCCTAAGCTGGTTGAGGGAGAAGCTCAAGAGCAGGCAATTATAAAAGAGCAGTTCCTTTTATAAGGAACCGACTCCTGCAATTACTGCATTAACTCATTCATGAAAGTGGAACCCTCTGGGTCAGGCTCTGGTGAGGGCCCTCTTCTGGGTTGCAGAAGCTCAAGAGCATGGCTCCTCTTCTCTTTGCCCTTCTGCCATGGGATGATACAACAAGAGGGCTCTCACAAGACACCATCCCCTCAATCTTGAACTTCCCAGTCTCCAGAACCACAGCCAAGACATTTCTGTTCATTGTAAATTATGTGCGGTATTCTATTATAGCAGCACAAAATGGACTGAGACAGGCTGCTATAGCGGACTGCCATAGCAGTCTCTGTTGCACTAGAAGGCTCAGAAATGGGTAGCCCCTGGCACCTCAGAAAGATAGACTTAAAGACAGAAGGATCAGCTAAAAATGTCTATATGAAGACGATCTTCTCCTCACTCTTGCAGCTGGGTAACTGAACCAGAGCCAAATAAGGCAGAAGACCCAAGATTTAGTGTCTGGAGGGGCTTCTTTTATCTCTTGAAGATTTGGAAGATTGTGTTTTCCAAGGACGGCTGCCACAAAAGCACTCCTGACACCTGTGCTTCCAGAGCCAAGTGACTGCTCCATCAAGACGTGATATCTAGTTTTCCTCTCCAAGAATCTGGACAGCCTTGGGACTTGCTTAAGCCAACAGAATGTGGCAGAAATTATGCTGCCTGACTTCCAAAGCTACGTTATAGAGCCAAGGTGACACGTGCCTTGGGGACTGGGCCATGCACATTGGAGCACTGATTGCCCAGGAAAGCAGTTGACTGCCCTGAGGCCACCATGCTCAAGGAACTGCACTAGGTTACGTGGACCAAACACATGGAAAAGCTTTGAGATGACCTAAGGAGGTAGAGAGAGGCCAAATTTCTGATTCACAGAAACCATTAGAGATAATGAAATAATTGTTGTCGTTTTAAACCAGCAAGTTTGGGGAGCAATCTGTTAGGTAGCAATAAGGACTGGAACAGAGAAGATGAATAATAGTTTTTTTGGTTTTCCAAAAGAACTTACTCTCCAAGTATTATCTTTGTTTTTGCTAAATCCTTTGTATTAGTCAAGGCTCTTTAGAGAAACAGAATCAAGAGGAGATATATGTCTATATCTATATCTCTATATATGAAAGGAGATTTATTTGGGGAATTGGCACATGCAGTTATGGCAGAAGTCCCACAATCGGCCGTCTGCAACCTGGAGAACCAGGGAAGCCAGCAGCATGGCTCAGTCCAGGTCTTAAGGCCACAGAACCAGGGAAGCCGATGGTGTAGCTCTCAGTGGGAGGCTGGAGCCCTCAGACACTGGGGGGCCACTGGTACAAGTTCTGCAGCACAAATACTGGAGAACCCAGAGTTCTGATGCCAAGGGCAGGAGATGTCCCAGTCCTAGAGGAGAGAGAGAGAGAGAGAAAGAGAGAGAGAGCAAAAAAAGAAAAATAGAAGAAAAAACATGCATTTAAATCATTTTGTAACTCCTAATTATTAGGGCTGATAATAAAAGAAGATTCCAGATTCCAGACCTAGAGAGCAACCAGTACAGACTGAACAAGGAAGATGAAGAGCTCCATGGGGACTATCTTTGTCTTTAGTCTCTTTGGGCTGTGCTAAGGATTGAATGTGTCCCTCAAAAAGCATGCACTAGAAATGTAATCTTCAATGCAGAAGTGTTGGGAGGTGAGGCCTAATGGGAGATGTTTAAGTCGTGAGGACTCCACCCTCCTGAATGGATTAATGCTGTAATTGCAGGAGTCAATTCCTTATAAAAGAACAAGTCTGGTCCCCTTTTGTGCACTCTTGCTCTCTCTCTCTCCCTCTCCTCTTTCCTCTGTCTTCTCCCTCTCTCTGTGTCCTCTTCTCTTTGTCCTTCTGCCATGGGATGTTCAACAAGAAGGCTCTCACAAGATGCCATCCCCTTGATCTTGAGCTTCCCAGCTTCCAGAACCATAGTCATATATCTCTGTTCATTATACATTATCTGCAGTATTTTGTGATAGCAGCGCCAAATAGACTGGGACAGGTTGCTATAGCATACTGCCATAGACTGGGTGGCTTCCAAAACAAACATTAATTTCTCACATTTCTAGAAGCTGGCAGTCTGAGATCAGTGTTCCAGCATGGTCAGGTGCTGGTGAGCGCCCTCTTCTGGATTGCAGGCTGCTGACTTATTGTTGTTTCTTCATATGGCAGAAGGAGAGTTCAGAGAGCTCTCTGGGTCTCTTTTATAAGGGGACTAAACCCATTCACAAGGGCTCCACCCTCATGTCTTAATCACTTTCCAAGGCCTCACCTCCTCATACCATCAAGTTAGGGGTTAGGATTTCAACATGTGAGTTTTGAGGGAGGACAAAAACATTTGGTCCATAACAGTCAAGAAAAATATAAAACAGTTTACTTCTGTTTCCTTCCAGTGGTGAGATAAGGGATGAATTAGTGACGGGTATGCAGAAAACAAGGCAAATGAAGAAACAAAAGATTGCACTGGAATATAAATGCAAGTGTTTTACGACATATATGATCAAGAACAATGCAAGCTTGTTACTTAGAAATATGAAGTTGATGCCAGAAATAAGATGGCTTCTGAGGAGTGGGAAGTGGGGAGGTGGAGTGGAGACTTCCGTTAATGTGTTTCAGGGCTTACAGAAGCACTTGAGTCCTTTTTTAAAAATGTGTAAATTTATGGCGTACAAGGGTAATTTTGTTGCATGCATGGATTACATGGTGGTGAAGTCAGAGCTTTTAAGGTCTCCATCACTCAAACAAAATACATTAAATAAACTCTCGTCATCCACCCCCACACGCTTCTGAGTCTCCACACTCTGTGTCCATGGGGACCCATTGTTTAGCTCCCACTTACAAATGAGAATATGCAGTATTTGTCTGTCTCGGTCTGACTTGTTTAACTTAAAGTCCTTAGACTATGTATGTCACAACATTCATAAAAACTGATCAACTTAAATACCACATTAAAATGATTACAGAAAAACGCAAGCAAAAATATAATAAAGTAATTTTTCCCCTCCCTCAAAGCCAACTGATAACGAAAAGAAAGAAATGGATGACCAAAAAAAAAAAACAAAAAACATAAAACAAAAAACTCTCCATGCAGTGAGCCGAGATCACGCCATTGCACTCCAGCCTGGGCTACAAGAGCAAAACTCCGTCTCAAAAAAAGAAAAAAAACCTCCAATAAAATATGGCAATGCTCATTGCCACAAACCACAAATTAGGAAGGATACGTGACGCGTGCCAACTACTTTGAAATTTGCATCAGAATGAGAGAGGAGGCAGTTAATTCATGTTTTCTTAACTTCACTCAAAGTTCAGCAATTCCTTTAGCTCTATTTCAGTTTCTTCATCCCATTGCTTTCTTATGAAATATGACTTTATTTTTTTCCTATAAAAGTAGCAGAAATGATTGAAAGTTCTTTGCATTTTTTGACGGTGTTTGAATTTTTAATAAGGGCCACATGTGTCTTTCTAAAAATTAACCTATTCTCTTTTTAAAAATTAACAAATAAAAACTTGTTCTCTTTTTTAAAATTAACTTATTTGTTCTCTTTTTAAAAAATGAAGATTTTTTTCCTCAAAATGAATATACTTTTGAGGTAAGAGGATTTTCACCTAGTATTCTAAAATCACAAAAATAAGTTTATTATTTTTATTTTATTGCAAATATTTTTCCTACATGGTTATTTTCAGATCAAATAATACGATGTTGGAAATACCAGCCTGACCATACTGCACAGATTGAGAGGTTAGGTACTAAATTATAGGCTTTTAGAGGGAGGTAAAGATATTAGAGTCCATCTCCACTCCACTCCCCACAGATAAGGGATAGGGCCAACCTAGCCATTAGGTGGGGTGGACACAACCCACATGTTGTGAGGGGCCCACACATATATGTTAAAATTTCTTTAGAAATCAGAAGAATAAAAATGAACTTCGGGGTCAAAGAAAATATTTTAATATTTAACATTAATACATTTTCTCTTGATGCCAACATTGTCATGAAATATACATTTTCATAATTTTTTTTTTTATGGAAAAAGGGACCACAAGGGCAAGTGTGCCTGGGGCCCATGAAAGTCATAATGTGGCCCTGATGAGGATTCTGGGACCTAAAAAGATTCCTGTAATTGGTGGTGGCAGAGTCTGGACCAAAGCTCAGGGCCTCTAACTCCTCCTCTATGGTGCTTTCTGCCATGCTGTTCTCTGGCTTGGGTATTCCACACACTCCATGGTCCAGCCCACACTCCTTATCTGACCTTACCTCTGGCCATCAGTCACAGTTCATCTTCTGCTCCAGTTAGGTAGGCCCAGCCTCATTTCCTGTGATTCATCACAAACACTCTCCATCCCAGCTCCATGGAGCCTCCCATTGTTCCTAGTCCACTGCTGTTCATTCCCAGCACTGGCTCTCACTCCTCCCACTCTCCCCATGTGGAGAATCCTTCCCGTTTCCTTCTGCTTGTTCAAGAGGATCCTCATCTCTGGAGGCTTTGTCTTAACACTGCCTTTTTTTTTTTTTTTGACTGAAACAGGGTCTTGCTCTGACGCCCAGGCTGCAGTGCAGTGGCGCAATCAGGGCCAACTGCAGCCTTGACTTCCTGGGCTCAGATGATCCTCCTGCCTCAGCCTCTCAAGTAGCTGGGATTACAGGTGCATGCCACCATGCCTGGCTAGTGTGTGTGTGTGTGTGTGTGTGTGTGTGTACATATTTTTTTTTGTAGAGACGGGGTTTCACCATATGGCCCAGGCTGGTCTCAAAGTTCTGGGTGCAAGCAATCCACCTGCTTTGGTCCCCAAAGTGTTGAGATTACAGGCATGGCCCAACACTCCTGGCCTCTTTCAAGTACATTTAAAGACTCCTCCAGCCTTGAGTGATCTACCCTATGTATAAAAGCATTTGCCATTAAGTAACAAATTATCTTTTCTTATTCATATTTGTCTTATATGTCTTAGTTTTCTTTCCCCAATTATCTTGTCAGGTCCTTAAGCTCAGAAGCTATATTAGTCAAGGTTCCCCAGAGAAAAAGAACCAGTAGGATAAGTATAATATAGATAAGAGGGAATGTATTATTGGAAGTGACTTATGCAATTATGGAGGCCAAGACAGTCTATGATATGCCATCTGTGAGCTGGAGGCCCAGGAAAGCCCATGGTGTAATTCAGTCTGAGTCTGAAGGCCTGGGAACAGGGAGCCAGTGTGTAACCCCCAGTCCAAGACGAGAGGCCTAAGAACTGAAGGAAGTGGGGTGGGCGGAGTCCCAGGGCATGAGAAGAAGGATGTCCCAGCTCAAGAAAAAAAAGAGACAATTTACCCTTCCTTCACCTTTTTGTTCCATCTGGCCCCTCAATGGATTGGATGGTGCCCACCCTTATTGGTGAGGGCAGATCTACTATACTCAGCCTACTGGATTGAATACTAGTTTATGGCAACACCCTCACAGACACACCCCAAAATTATGTTTTACCAGTTATCTGGGCACCCTTAGCCCAGTCAAGATGACACATGATATTAACCATCACAGAAGCCATGTCTCATATACTCACTGAGCATATATATGATCAGCACTCAGTCAACACCCAAATGATTGTCAGAAATCTCTCACGACTCCCCCTACAATAATAGGGTCAAGTGCTACCTCTTCTGGGTGTCAGAAATAGGCTTGGTTTTCCTTTCTCCTTCTTGTATTTGTACCCTCTGTGATGAAAGTCACGCTGTCTGATTGCACATTCCTTCTGGGCAAGGGCTGATGTCTTCTCATTGTGTATTGTCAGTCTCCAGCACAGTCTGTGCTACAAAGTAGGTGTTTGGTAAGTATTTGATGAATGAGCATTTTCTAGAACCAACTTTTAAATTGAATTTCTTGGTCCTGGAGATGTTTATTTTTCATGTGAGTTTTCCATCTCTGAAAAAAATAGGAAAAGAAAAGACAAGGAAATGAGAAAGCAACTTGAAAACAGGAAAATATTGGTGAAAGTTATTTTCATAGAAGTCTTAGTTGACCTTTCTCTGTAGCATTAAATTCCTTCCCTGTAGTATTAAATTCACAACCTAAGCTATAGCTAGCTTTCCAAACTAGACAAGCATCCCACTTAAGCACAATTGATCTCATTTCAGTTTGTGTCTTTGGGCAATGAAATACCGCAAAGACTTTTTCTACCTTTGCTTTGATGCTTTTTAAAAAGTATTTTCTAAATATTTTTAAAATGTTTGAAATACACAATGATAGGATAACTCCAAAGCTGTCATATTTGTCAAATAATTCAAGTCAGAATTTACTATATCCTATAACTGAGACTCTTTTATAAAATTGAGACAGGCACCTGAAGACCATTTTTATTTCTGTATTTTCTTGGTGTCCCAAGCAACCCCCTTTTGAGAAATCACTAATATTTCCTGAGCAATTGAACCACAATAAAGACCGTGGAAAGAAAAAAAAAGGGTCTGCTCAGACATTCAGAGCACGCATCCTTACAAATGCATTCTACTGACCTGCAAAATGTTAGTGGGAATTTATAAATGCCTACAAAAAGAATATCCAAGTCAACATTTGACCTGTCAAATCTAATCAGTTTGGTTTTGATCATTGTACCGGGTTGCTATTCGCAAACACTAATTGAAAGCAAAAACACAAACAGCATTTTTAAAGAGTTTCTAGGAGAATATCTCATTTGCACACACGTCAGATTAATTTTCCCCAGAGTTGAGTAATTTCAGGATCAATTGACTACTGATCCCAAGGAACAATCAAAAAAGAAATTCCCTGAAAAATTTTTTTGAATGTCAAGACTCAGCATGGGAAACTATACCATGAAAATGCAGTTTGAATAGCTTGTCTTTTAATCCCAAGTGAAATAAATCAATCATCTATTAGACTTTTCTAGTTCCTTCTGTAGTCAGGGATAGGAGAGTTCACTTCAGCAGGATTCGGAGGAGCTGGGGGGATCTGGGTCCAGGAACTTGCCTGATCACTACAATGGGGCAGGGAGTGAGCAGAGGAGTTGGCAGCACACAGTAGAGGAAGCTGGTAGGCACAGAATAGTAACTGGCAGGCTTACAGCTGGGACCAGAGAGGTCCAGCAATGATAACAGCTCCTGGCACTTTCTAAGTGTATTAATTAACTCATTTATTCACACAAGAATCCAATAAGGGAGATAGTTTTAATAGACCCATTTTACTAACATGAAAACTGAGGCATTGATAAATTAAGTAGCTTGCTCAAAGTGACCCATCTCTTTGGCAGAGCAAGGATTTGAACATAGACAATTTTGCTCTAACACCTGTGCCCTTAACCACTGACTTGTAACTGTTCCAGGGAGAAGATGAGACTCTTTCAGGCAGCAGGGCAGTGGACAGCCACTGAAAATGTGAGAGCTGGCAATATTCAAAGAGGCACATTGAGATCCTTCCAGGAAAGTCTAACTGCTTGCACCAGGGTCCAGGCTCAAGGGAGGGATTCAGGGAGCAGCCCCTAGAAGTAAGTGCTTTCACTTGCTAGGCAGTGCTTCCCTGACTCTTAGGCTGCAAATTTCTAAAAGGAAAAAAAACAATGTTAAACACGAGTGCCAGTTTATATACCTTTATATATTCAGTTATACATTTTGTAAATATATTACAGAATTAATGTACATCATAAAATACACACAAAGGGAAAAAATCATTCCTTTACATCAACAACCTACTATAAATTTACTTCAAATAGCATTCATCAGTACTAGCACTAGAAATGTGTGTCCCTGACGAAAAATATGTTTTTACATAATTTAGATCTTTTATTTTGAAATTTATCAGAAATTTCTTGATTAGAACCCAGTTTTCCTAGAATTATTCCCTACTTGTTAGATTATTTATCCACATATAGATGATTCCGTGAAAAAATGCAAAGCAAGACCCTTGATATATTGTGTAATCCTGAAACTATATATTAAAAACAAAATAGTCTTTTAGAAAGCCTGCAGCAGTACCCCAAAATAAAGGTCACCCAAGAAGAAAAATTCTCCCTAGAATAATTCCTTTAAATCCCGGAAACGAAAGCTCAAGTGTTTACCCGTTCTTTTTAACATTTTCAGAGCAACACAACAGAGTCAATGTATGAAATAAGGCATTGGAGTTCAGTGTAAGCTACCACCAATGACAGAACATGTCCATTCAGGGCAAAGATTTATTTTTCTGATTATACCAATAACCCACACGTACACAAAGAAAAATTAAATTGAATTAAAAGAAAGCATTTCAGCAATCTTGACAGGCTTGAGCCCTCTGACAGCTCCTAGAATTCTATCAGCCGATCATCATCGTGTTGCTAAAGCCAGCTGCCTCTTGAAACCAAATTTAATGGAAAGAGGAGGAGCTCAACAAAGCAGCTTAAACATCTCACCTTCAAAGCTCGTTGAAAACTAGGCTTCCTATCAGTCATGTGTCAAAGGTTCCCCTCATCCTACACCATACAGATTAGTTCTTCAAGTTCCATTTGTGTGGTCATCCTTTGAGTTTCCTTGAAGCTCTAAAAAGGCTAAAAGGTTATTTCCATCTGGAGCCACTGGAGCCTTGATCCATGTATCTTTTCCCTGCACGAATCTCAACATGGCGGAACTGGAAAGTGAGACTCCCAACTTCCATGTGAAGGGAACGATGTCAGGCAGGCTGAGAAGCCTGAGGGTGGCTGGTTCCAAAGGGACTGACCCAAGCCTGTAGCGAGCAAGGAGGCTGCCTGCTACCCAGAGCCACCACCCCCCATGGCAGCAGATCACTGCCCCTGTTCTGTCTCTTTTGAAGCTTCAGGTTAGGGATGGGCAATTCATAGCAATTTGTCTTTGAGGTGATAGGTTTGGCAAAGGGGAATGATCCAAGAAGTAAGAAATCTGTGAGAAGTTTCATAAAGGTTGATGGCGATTGTGACCATGTGACCTGTGCAATCTTTAACTCATCGAGTATCTAATGTAGATTCTTAACTGCCTTGAGTGCTTTTAAGGGACTCCTTCTGTAGGTGCTTCATGGGGATTTTTCCTAATGGCTAAGCTATGTAAATGTCTTCCACAGCTCCTGTAAAATCTCTCATGCTGAAATAACTACATCCCTGCTCTACAGCTATGAGGACTATGACCGTATGTGTCCCAGCAAGCGGTAGCCACCATCATAAGCTTTGGAGGACACTGTGTTCTTCTAGATACTCCCTGGGCCATCTTTTCAGATGTGCCCTTTTAGAAGTGGTCGCCCTTTCAGATATGTCCTTGTCTTAGCGGATGGTTAAAGCTTCATAGGATATTTGCATTCAAGGTGCTAGTTCAAAAACATGACCTTGAATTCACGGCTGCGAAGCTCAACTGAGAGAAAACATACTTAGGAGGATGGAATCCACGCATTGCCATAGAAAACTCCTTCTCACCCTGGTGGACACAACTTTTGAAAAATATTGATACCTGGGCCCCATCTAGAAATTAGTCTCATGTGGGTGCTCAGAGAACATAGGGAGGTCATTGGGGATGGAGTAGAATGAGCAGGAAAGGAAAGAAGAGAAGAAAATAGGGTGAGAGAAACAATGGGGTGTGGAATGGGGAGAAGAGGCCCAGATTAGGGAGGGCATGGCAGGCCATGGTAAGGGCTTGGCTTTTGCCCAGAGGGAGGTGGAGTTCATAGAGGGTTTTGAGCAAAGGAGTAACATGATGTGACATATATTATAAAATGATCACTCTGGCTAAATTAATTCCCTTTGCCATTGCATCCTTAAAATAAACCTAAAAATGCAGAAAACTGAAAACAGGAAATGATTTTCCAAGCTGCTACTCAAATATCTAATAACAAGAAGTGGCTGGAATCCTAAATCCCAGAATGGTCCACGTATTATCTCCCCAGATTCCTGATAGAGATATGTAGAAGGCACATTTCAAGCAGGCTTATGTTGTTTTATTCTAAGAGGACTGAACTGGGAATGTGAGGTTTCAAGTCCTTCTTTGCTTAGGTGTATCCAGAGGTCATCCCCAGAAACTCAAATTTAGTGGTTTGAGATAGACTGTAGACATCTTGTTGTTAAAACGATTCCAATGTCCATGTCGAAAACACGTCTCCAAAGGCTGGAAAAATCAACTGACACTGACAAATGCTTTTAGTTTTCCTTTCTTGGACTCTATATAGCTGTACTGTCTATATAGTAACCACAAGCTACATGTGGAGGTTGGGCACTTGAAACGGGGCTAGTTCAAATTGAGATTGTGCTATAAGCATAAAACACTCAGTAGATTTTAAAGACTTAGCATGAAACAATAGGTTTATGTGTTAGTCAAGGTTCTCCAAAGAAATTGAACCAGTAGGATAGAGAGAGATACATAAGAGGGGGTTTCTTAATGGAAATTGGCTCATGTTATTATAGGGGCCAAGAAGTCCCATCATATCCCATCTGCAAGCTGGAGAACCAGGAAAGCCACTGGTATAATTCGGTCTGAGCCCAAAGGCTTCAGAACCAGGGGGACAACTGGTGTGAGACCTGGAGTCCAAAGGCTGGAGAGCTAGAAGCACCAATGTCTGAGGGCAGAAGAAGACGGATGTCCCAGCACAAGAAAGGGTGAATTCCCCTTCTTCTGCCTTTTTATTCTTTCCAGGTGCTCAATGGATTCGGTGATGCCCACTCACAATTATGATCCTCTTTATTCAGTCGACTGACTCAGATGCTAATCTCCTCCAGGAATGCCCTCATAGACACACTCAGAAATCATGTTTTATCAGCCACGTGGGCATCTCTCAGGCCAGCCACATTGACACACAAAATTAACCATCACAATGTAAAATGTCTCAATAATTTTTACATAGATTACATGTTGATAATATATTAGATATACTGAATTAAATACAGCATATTATTAAAATTCATTTCACTTTTTTACTTTTTAAATGTGGCTACAAAAGAATTAAAATTACAAATGTGGGTCCCATTACACTTCTTTTCTTTCTTTCTCTCTCTTTTTTTTTTTTTTAAAGACCTCTGTCTCCCAGGCTAGAGTGCAGTGGCACAATCATGGCTCACTGGAGCTTCGAACTCCTGGGCTCAAGCAATCCTCCCTTCCTAGCCTCCTGAGTAGCAGGGATTACAGGCATGCACCACCAGGCCTGGCTTTCACATTATATTTCTACTGGACAGGACTGATGTAGAGCTTTTCAAAGACTCCTCTTACATAGGAATCATAGCCCTCTATCATAAACTTCAAAATACACCTACGATGCTACCATTCTCCACAGTATTTTTTTTTAAAGAAAAATGCTAAATTGCTTTTTTAGATCTTTCTTGTAGGCAAGATATAAATAGAAGGCTTTGAAAGGCAATACAACATAGTAGTTAATAGTAAGAACTTGGTAGATGTGTGACTGCAGGCAGGTTGTTTACCTTCTCTGAGTCTCCATTCCCTTGCCTGTAGAATTTGAATAATATGTACGCCATGGTGTTGTAAGACTAAATAACATAGTCCTTAATGCTCCATAAATGGTAGAGCCTTTGTAATTGGTGCTGAAATTTAAAGACAATGTGGAGTCATCTTGGATTCAGGTGATGAGATTCAACATAAGAAGAAATGCCTCAAGTCCTTGCACCAACAGAGGTGCAGAAATTCATCATCTCCCTAATGAATCCTGAGTTTTCTTTATACTTCTGTCATTTGATTAGAAATAAACTCTCAGCATGTCAGATTTATATTCAAATCTCAGAATAAAAATAATTACAGAAGCAAAATGTCATTTGGAAAGGGTGTGTTTGGTGGTCAGAATTGTAGTTGCCACGTGCCTTCGCTAAATATCATGACTAAAAGGGAAAGACATGCAGATCTTTGCTAGGAAGGCAAGAGAAAGAAGAGGTGAATAAAAGGCTTGAAGCTCTTGCTACTCTAATCAAATTGTTTTATTTGTGAGAGTTCGCTTTAGCTTGCTCTTTATGTTTGAACTTAAGTCTTTTCACCTGTGACCTCATCACCATTTTCTAATATTGCTCAGCTCATTAGCCTTGAAATTTATAATTTAGTTTTTACACCATTTTATCCTATTTCTTCCCATTGCCAAGCACAAACATTTACTTTGTAAAAAAACGTGACTGAATTTATTAAACCAGTTTGTCTTCGAAAGTTTCCCTTTTTTATAGACATGGGAAGACTCACATGGTTGGTTTCCCTAATTCTCAGGAGACAAACCAGTGAAGCTGAAGCCAGTTTTGTATGCAACTAGACTTCTGTGCCCCGTCCTTTGGGTCTCCAATTAGAATAAAATCAGGGATGGGCAGGCAGCGTGCATTTAAAATCACCATCCATGGTCACTATTATTTCCAAACTCAAAGGCATCATTAGAACAGGGAAACATTTGCAGGCATTTCATTACACCTTGAACTATTAAAAAAAAATAAGACATTAGAAAGAAGTGATTACTTTAAAACTTTCACACACTATGGAACAAAAGAAATGGCAATACACAGGGAGATATTATAGTAAACAAACTGACGCACACGGTTGTTGTTAGTGAAGGACAGTATTACAAGCAGATGAGGCAAATGAATGAGTTGGGAAGAGAGTCGATCTCACTTCCTGAAGCAGGGGCCCTTGAGAAGCCTGTGCCTTTTAGACTGTTTCTTTGTATGATTGGCCTGGGTGCTGAAAATAGCATAGAGCCTTTTGCAGAATCCTTTATTTCAAGGAGTTGCGGTATTTCACATGTGGCACGGCCCCTCCCTTCAATGGCCTCTCTTCTGCCACTGGAAGGTGTTTTTACAGTTCCCCTTGTGACAAAGGACAGGTCAGAGAGCAAACCTGTGAGCAAACTAGGCTTGGCACGCACATCACTAAGCAACAGATGCTTTCTGGAAAACCATTTGGGAGTGTTTCAGATAGTAGTATGTGTGTGTATATACAAACATATACCTAATTTCTGGGGAAAAAATACATACATACATGTGTACATCCATACTTTCTGAAAATCACACACACGCATTTTCCAGAAACTCATTTGAGGTTGATTTTATGTGTATGGAGACAGAGAAAGCCATCCATCCATACAGAAAGCCTTTTGCAAGTATTTTTAATTTATTTCATAGAAGCCTGAATTTATTTCACACAACAATGAATAAATCCATTCTTTTGCCACAGACGTGGTGCAAAAAGAGGGGCGTGCTTGAAGCATCTACAAAGGGGAAAAAGCTGCTGATACAGGGAAAAAATATTAAAGTAAAATTTTAGTTGTCAGTTTTGTAATTGAAGCTGTCTCCTCACTTGAAAATATTGTTTCCACTGAAGTAGAAGACAAAGGGGGATCTGGCAAATGTCCCCACGATGTTCATTTCCCCAGATAAATTACACACATCGTGTGTGCATGAAGATGACCAGAGGCTCTCACTGTGCTGGGGATACAGTCCAATCATTCCTTCAAGGCTCTGTGTAGTCACACGACAAAGGCGTGGTCTGAATCCATTCTTTTTCTTCTTTTTCCTTTCTCTTCTTCTCATTTTTTCTTTTTTCCTCCTTCTTCTGCCAAAAGACAGATAAAGTATAATAACTTTGATGACAACCTCATTTTCAGGATCTTTCGATAAATCATAATCCTTCAGTTGTATTTTCCAAAACCTGCAGTTGGCCAATTACTTCTTGGTTTCCTTGAGGTGAATCTTTGCTTTTTAATTATATTTTATCTTCTTCGAAGAAACCACTATTGAAAAATTATAGCTAATGATAGAAATACATCGCTAAGATGTCTTGGATTTTCTTTTGGAGAGGAGAGGTGGGGGAATAAAATGAAAACAAAAATATGTATATGGCCAAATTGGTCTGTGATACCATTAATTCATGTTCATTAATTCAGACAGTGTACATTGCATACCTACTATGTGCTAGGAGTTGGGTTGTACTCCAGAAATAAAAAGTCAAATAAAACGTGTTTCCCTCAAGGAAACTATGGTCTCCAGCATCTGCACATGTAAACTACCAATTCCAGTTTAGTATGACAAACTCTTTGGAAGTATTATATTTTGAATGTATTTCATGGAGAAATGAATGTGGGCCAGGCAAGGTGGCTCACATCTGTAATCCCAGCACTTAGGGAGGCCGAGGTGGGTGGATCACCTGAGGTCAGGAGTTCCGGACCAGCCTGGCCAACAAGGTGAAATTCTATCTCTACTAAAAATACAAAAATTAGCTGGAGGTGTTGGCCTGAGCCTGTAATCCCAGCTACTCAGGAGGCTGAAGCACAAGAATCGCTTGAACCCGGGAGGCAGAGGTTGCAGTGAGCCAAGGTCGTGTACTCCAGCCTGGGTGGCCCAGCAAGAGTACATCTCAAAAAAAAAAAAAAACAAAGAAAAGAAAAGAAAAAGGAAAAAAGAATGTCTAAGTCTGGTTTTCATAGAAACAAGTGCAAAACAAGCCAGAGGGGTCATTGCCAAACTAGAAAGAAGCCCAGGGCCAGAATACGCAGGATTAGTGGAGAAGCCCAGTGCTCTTGGGCCTGACCACTTCTTGGACTCGGTATAGCATCATAAACAGCATTCAGTAAACATCTTTTTTCAGGAGGCATAGTAAAGAGCTACCTGCTAAGAGTCCAGAAACCCTGTGAGGCCTCAGATAACTTTAGTAGGAAATAACCAAGCTCTTGAGTTGCTTGAAGTAGAATCCCATTAGCTTCTAATGCTTCCTGTATTTGCGCCCCATTCGAGGAAGCAACTCTAGAGAATTTCTTTGAATCCTGTTACCATTAACACTGCCCACAAAAGTTCATTTCCCATTTGATGAGTGAGACTCAGCTGTGATAGTCTATCTGCCTTAAGACTGCCGATACGATGTGGCATGTTCTCTAAAGAAGGCAGAAGGCTTGAGGACGGTTTGTGTTGATTGAAGAACATTTCAGTGCTGAGTTGGAATATTTAGACAAATTTCAAGGCTTAATTAATATATGAAATAAAGTAGTTGCAGAGATAACGAGGAAAACCAAAGTTATAATCTATAGTCCATTTACCTTCCTTGGTCAGGGCAAATATTACAAAAGATACGTACTGCTTTTACAATAATCAGCAAATGGGAATGACTTTGAATTTCAGAACACATATGGGAATGTCTCAAATCTTTCCATCAACTTTGACTTTGAAATGTGGCTTTTTAAAATTAAAATATAAATCATTCTATTGTTAACAAAAGTTTATCAAAAGTAATAGGGCATTTGTAGATTTTTGGTTTTTCTTTTAAGATCTTTGCTGGTAGAGAAAAATAAAATTTTATTAATTAATAAATTATTAATTAATAATTAATTTTATTAATTAATTAATAATTAATTTTATTAATTCAAAGATTCCATTGTGTTTTTATGTTTGTGAGTAATAATCAGTTGTTCCTAGTATCTCATTTCGTTTTTAATTCCCAAAGCAGGAGCTAATAAGCAAATTGCTTTGTGGGTTTCTGTGAAAACAGCTAGAGCTTGCACAATCGTCGCCTAGACAGAGGGAGGAGTGTGGGCTCTGAAGTTCAGCAGATTTGCATTTGACTCTTGACTCTGTGATTAGCTGTGTGTCCTTGAGCAAACTACTCCTGTAAGCCTCAGTTACCTCATCTGTAAAATAGGGATGATGACATCTGCTCAAAGTGTTGCTGTTGAGTAATTAGGTTAAATAAGATAAAAAGTGCCCATTGGCACCTATTGGAACTCAGTAGGAGCTCATGTCTTCATGGTGTGTAAATATGTACCTGGCTCCCATTCACAAGAGTCCTCGCTGAATCAACAAACTCACGAGTGCCTCTTTTCACTAGACTGAGACTAAAACTGCGAATTAAAATGGCGTTTGTCCTCAAGAACCACTAGGGTCAAGAATTCTACATGGCTCAGGCAGATCAGCTGAGCACGTGAGAAAATAAGGAATATGCAGTCTAAGTACAGAGCTCAGATGAAGCAACTTGCTGCCTATCAACAGAAAGGGTGGAAACACCCTGGTGTGTGCAACAGGCACAAATCATGTAATTCAGTAAGTCTACAAATATGTAGTTAAAGAAACAATATAATTTCTAAAAGCAGTCTCCTTGCAGCAAACTGTGAAGTTAGCAGCACAGAAGCAAACTGAGGCAGAGTCACTGGATTGGAGACAAGATGATTTGTGAAAGCTGCTTGAGTAATTGACCAACCTCTGCACAACTATGTTGCAGTTTACTAAGCCAGTATAAAGGAGAAAAAAAGCAGTAGAAATTAAGAGCATTCATTAAGCTGTAAGTCCTTTCATTCTTTTGGATATATTATTCTAAATGCATCTTATAACATTTTCATTAATAAACTGCCGTTTTAATTAATGATGAGGTCTCAGTCAACTGAATGACATTTCTTTCAAGAAGCCCACTTCATACACACACAAAAGAACCCTGAAATTTTTCACTAAAGGAAAGGCCAATGTGATCCAACTAGTTGAAGAATATACTATTGCAATTAAAAAATCATTTAATTCCATTCGGCTCAACTCAATGAACATTTATTGAATATCTGCTGGAGGCCAGGGGCTAGCTGGGATTAGACACAGTTCTTCCTTTCAGAAACTCACAGTCTAGAGAGAAGCCGGGTGCATGAATAAGGCATTCACCTTTAACCTCCTTATCCCTGTTCTGTTCCTTCCCTTCTCTTCCTGGTAAGGCACGCTTATTTGCAAAAGACTTTCTACATGAAAAAAATATATATATGCATATAGGCATATACACACACACGTATAAATATTCATATATACCCTCAAAGTAGTTTCCCAAAATTATTTATGTGTATACAAATATTCATGTTCATATATATTTTTTTTTCCTGAAATGGGACTATGGTGTTGTATTAATGTTGGTTTCCTGACTCCAACTTGCTCTCACATGGTTCAGGAATTACATATAATATATATTATAATATATTTAATATACTAGATATGTAACATTAAAAATTATTTTAATTATATATAATATAATTAATGTTAAATATAAATATATTAAAATTTTTAATTTTTAATATTTATATTTAAATTTTGACTACCATTTATATTATATCTAAATATAACATATTTAATATGAGAGAGAAAACAAATATAGTGAAATGTTAAAAGTTAGGGAATCCAGATATGGATGATATAGGAGTTATTCATACTATTTTTACAACTTTTCAAAATTATTTCAAGGTATATTGGTCTGGTAAAAAATTTTAAAATAAGGGATTCAAGACCTTCCTGGCCTCAATCCTGCCTTTCTTCAGCAGCACCTGCAGCCGTACCTCACCCCACATTTAATACCAAGTTATGTGCAACAACCTCCCGCTGTCGTTCCTGACGCTGACTGCACATTAGACTAATCTGAGAAAATGCTGAAATATGCCAATAGGCAGGCCTCTCCCCAGACAATCAGATCAGGACTCCTGGGAGTTTGCTCTAGCCATGGTTTTTTCCAAAAGCATAGCCTAGGTTGGGAAGCTTGGAGGCCTGTTTCCCAAACACCATGCTGCTGCATTCCTCATGCCTTGGTGCCTGCTGTTTCCAGTACTTGGAGGGTCCTTGTCCACCTCTTCAGTACTGTAGATTCCTATTATTTTGTCAGGACCCAACTCAGATGTCGCCTTCCTTAATGAAACCATCCAGGCATCCCACGCCCCACCCACAGGTAGACCCCATCCTTCCCGCCTCCTGCTATTTATTTCTACACACTCTCCTTCTACAGGTCTCCCACACTGTTGTAATGCTGTGTTTGCTCTGTCTCCCAACCCACCGCAAACTCCTTTTGGGAAAAGTTTATATCATGTTTGCTTTTGTCATCAGCATGAGCCTCACATATAGTAAGATTCTAAGAAATGTTTACTAAATTAAATGCAAGCAAGGTTATACTTGTTGGAATAAAGTTATAACAAGGAGCTATGGGACACTTGAGGATGTGCACTCTTACAGTGCAGGCGGCACTTGGGGAAGGAGATGGAGCTCACGCAGAATCGAAGAGTGAATAAATAGCTAAGTAGTCGAGCAGGAGAGGGAAATGGGAACAGCCCGCCTCTTAGGCTGGCTGGAGCCACGTGGAGTACACGAAGGAGAATGGCCGCTGAGGCCAAGAAGGGAGCCAGTCCAGACGATGAAGGGAACCAAGGGCGTTAGTCACTCTGGAAGCAGACTGAGCACCTCGCACTGCGCTGGCACACAGATGCCTCTCAGTCAAGCATTTTAGAGGAATAATGAGTGAATTCTTTTTTGCTCTTTTTCTTTACATTTGGCAGGGGAGTCATGGGACCGGATTGAAACTAACTTTCTTCCCAGAAGAATGTATTTGCACATACTTTCCCCGAAAATGTCAGAAGATTTACAGGTTTTCTGAAATCTATTCAGTGACACTTCCCCTGAAATGATATGCCACATTCTAAGAAGAGGGATATATTTTAGGTTTAAGAAGGACATGGTTAGACTAGGATGTAAGGCGGGTCACTGAAAGTCTGTGAAGGACAGATTATAGGAGGTAAGATGCCCATTGGAGGACACTCTTTAAGAAGTCGTCACAGCGCGGTGGCTCACGCTTGTAATCCCAGCACTTTGGGAGGCCGAGGCGGGCGGATCACGAGGTCAGGAGATCGAGACCACGGTGAAACCCCGTCTCTACTAAAAATACAAAAAAAAATTAGCCGGGTGTGGTGGCGGGGGCCTGTAGTCCCAGCTACTCAGAGAGGCTGAGGCAGGAGAATGGCGTGAACCAGGGAGGCGGAGCTTGCAGTGAGCCGAGATTACGCCACTGCAGTCCAGCCTGGGCGACAGAGTGAGATTCTGTGTCAAAAAAAAAAAAAAAAAAGTCATCACAGGTGCCAAAGTGAAACCCAAGTGCCTGAACCAGAGGCATGACAGAGCTGTGCTCAAGAGAGAACAGATGCAAAAGGTTACGAGGCAATGCAAACAGAGAGCTTAGGTGTCTCTAGGCTTTCTGCCTTTGAGTGACCACGCAGATGCAGTGTCATTGGTCAAACTAGAAAATTCAGGGAGAGGATCAGATTTGTGGGAAAGGATGAATTCCATTGTGTGAAGCTTGAGTTTGAGTTTCCCCTGAAAGAAGAAGGTGGAGTTCCCCTACAGAAAGTTGCAGGTTGGGAGTGATGCAGATGAGGCTCTCCTAATGAGTGAGTATAGAGTGAGATGGAAGAGGAGCACTGGAGGGAAAACCTCAGTGCCCCAACATTTTCAGGATACACCGAGGAAAAAGAGCCAATGACTTACAGAAAAGCTGAAAGAGGGGAAAGGAAAACCAAAGAGAGTTTCCAAAGGCTCCAAGAGTTGAGTAAATCAAATAAGGGCAGAAGTGGTCCATTCACTTTGGTAACTACGAAGTTCATGAACACCTCAGTGACAGCAACTTCACTTCAGTGAATGGAGTTCAGGCCAAAATCAATGATTAGGAAGTGAAAATGAGCAGATGAGAAGGTTTCTAGAATTTCCCCAGTTAGATTGGGAAAATCTAACTGGACCTCTGAACAGCATTCTAACCTATTGGTCAGGTCCTCTTTCTTGAAAAACCCTTTTTCCTTGGCCTCATTCAGACCTCGTGTTCAAGGGGTCCCCGGGGTGCCCTAATTACTTCCTCTCTGTTCTTCCTTTGCAAGCTCATTTCCCTGTCCCACTTTGAAAAGGGTGACTTCTCAGGGCCCTCCTGTCTTCTCTCTTCACAGACTTCTCCCAGGGAATTCTATCCATGCTTGCATTGTAAATACCACCATAAAAATGATTTTAAAATGAATATTTCAGCCCAGACTTTTTTGGCTCTTTGACTTCTATGCTTCCCTGACATAAAGGCACCTCAAACTTGACCTGTTCAAAGCTGAACTTTGTTGTTGTTGTTGTTGTTGTTGAAACAGCATCTCACTCTGTTGCCCCAGCTGGAGTGCAACGGTGCCATGATGGGTCCTTGCAGCCCCGACCTCCTGCACTCAAATGATCCTCCTGCCTCAGTAGCTGGGACTACAGGCTTGTGCCACCACACCGGCTATTTTTTTCTTTTCTTCCTTTTTTTTTTTTTTTTTTTTTTTTTTGTAGCGACAGGGTCTCCCTATGTTGTCCAGGCCAGTCTTAAACTCCAAGGCTCAAGTGACCCTCCTGCCTTGGCCTTCCAAAGTGCTGGGATTACCGTGCGAGCCACAGCACCCAGCCAAAGCTGAACTCTTGATACCTGCCATATCCCCAACCCCACCAAGATTGCCTGCTTCTGTGTTCCCATAATCGGAAACTGTCACCACCATCTATCCAAAAATCCAAGTCTGTCTTAACACTCTTTCCTTCACCTTTCTAATTCCTAAACATCATCAGATTCTGTCCACTCTACTACTCCAAACCATCATTATATTTATTCTGCCCCATTGCATAGCCTATTCAATGGTCTACCTATATCCCCTCTTTTCTCCTTCCAATGCATTCACCAAAATGCAGCCAGAATGAGCTTTCAAAACTGAAATCAGATTATGACACCTTTGCTTAAAACCTTTCAGGAGTTACCCATTGCTTTCTGTATAAAAACCAAAATCCTCAGAATACCACGACCTTTCTATCTAGCCTCACTTCCTACTACGGTCTCCCCTGAGGGTTTGTCATCTTGGCCTCCACTGCGTTCATCCTCGACATTCTCTTCTTCCTCAGAGCCTTTGCACATGCTCTTTTCTCTTCCTAGAATACTTTCCCTACCCCTGTTACCAGCAAAATCTCACTGGCCTTCAATTATTAACTTAAATGTAATTTACGACCTGCTAAATCTCTGTCAGCTCATAGTTCACAGATGGCAGTTATTACATATTTGAAAGAATGGATTAAAAAGACTGAGTGCTAGCCAGAGGAAAATAGAGGTTCAGGGTAGGGGGGCCTTTAAGATGAGAATGATTTAAAGCCCACAGCAATGAAATGATTTGCCTGGCCAAGGTCAAAAAGCGAGTTGGTGGCAAAGCCAGGGCTGCAATCCACAACTTTTGATTCCTGGCCTCCCCATGTCCCACACTAATCCTTTATTATATGTCTTAGATGAAGTTAGCTGTAGTGAAGCCCTCATCTCATTTGCTGTCCCCAAAACATTCTAACCTGTTGGCCACCATACACACCAGGAATACGTATTAACACAGTTTCAGGAGCATGACCCAGGAAATTCTATAATAGATGCAAACTATCTTCCTGTTTAAGACCCTAGTAGAGTTGTTCAGTGGTGCTGCTCTTAAACTCTGATCCAAGAAGGCCACCCGGCTCCCACACAGTCAAGCCATAGCTGATTGATGTGTTTACAGTAATATACTTCACACTTGTGTCTTGTGGGCCACACGTGCCACTCAGGATAAACTTAGAGATTTTTCTTTGGCATTTTTTCTCCATTGTACAGATTCAGACGCTTAAAGCTTATTACATAGAAACTGACCTAGAAGTGACCGGGCCTTTGGAGAGAATGGCAGGAAATTGGTTACAATAGATATGGACCCACCTGGGGAAACAGAACTAGCAGAGGTGAACGTTAACCCATCCCAGGTCCAATGTTGTTAGTCCAAAAAGATTACAGTAAGTTGAAGAAAACATCAAACAAACCGAATAAAAAATTCAGCAAGGAAATTCAGAGTCGTACACTTGGGGAGAAAAAGCAGATTTTGCCATTTGCCAATGTAAGACCAGGAGAAAAACTGGTTGTGTTTCAGCATAGCAGTATCTTGGGAGAATAACAAAACAAGATTAAGCAGAGTTGTGCCATGCAGATTGCCTGGAAGGAACCAGGCCTGCCTGATGCAGAATCATGATGCATGCAGAGGATGATGTCCAAGGTCCCCGGGAGCAGAACTCCATAAAATTTACTTAACTCTTTTACTAGGTGACTAATTAAAAAGCAGTTAATGAGAGTGATCATTCTGGGCAATGGAATTCAGCCATGAAAGTGGTTAATGACCTGAGGCTGCAGCTCAGTTCTGTGCCTCCTCTAGCATGGTTCTGGCTCCCAGGAGATCCTCCTAGACTTTAGCAGAAGCTGCACAGAGCTTCAAGAATCCGGGATATCTGGGAAGAGGTAGGAGAGCGCATTGGGCGACAGAAAGGAGTAAGCAAATATTAAGGGGTTTGTTTACAGCAGAAGGTAAAAAGAAGGAAGCTCACCACAATGGGAGCTCAATAAATGTGGTTTGCTTGAGCGACTACCTTGCTGACTGAAGGAGTGGATAGAGCACGTGCGTGAGGCAGCTTGCACAGTCTGGGAGACCTCGCTTCTCAGCTCCTTATTTAATGACATCATGTTGGTAGCCTGAAGTCGGACAAGGTGGCAGTATTGACATCACGGGAAATAGGCAAAAACTATAAATCAGAATTTTTCCCTCCCCCTCAAGCCAGTTGCTTAACATCTACCAACTTACCATTGGGTCTCTTCGTTGAAATCCCTGTGGGAGCAGAGTTCCCTGGGGTTCTTACCTTAAGAATAAACCTGAAGATGTTTTGGTTTTGCTTTCCTATTTTAATTACTAATATACAGTGGCACTCTTCAATTATCTTTTATTACACAACCAGAGTGGCTCAGCATTTGTGAAGTCTTCTGGCAAACTCACCATCATTTAAAACATTGTTTCTGTGGGGAAGTTTTCCAAGTTGCAAGTTACTGAGTCTAAAATAAATTTTTGGAAAAGAGCCCATTTGCAAGTTTGGAGCTTTCAATTCTGAGTCCTGATAGGAAAGTTAGAAAACAAAAAGAATCATGCCAATTTTAAAAATATAGGTTGCAAAATCCTAAGTGAAAAGGCAAAAGGAATAGAATTATTTAACTTGGAGAAGAGAAAGATGAAGAGCAATTGAATAATAGGAGTGAGTGCCAGCTGTTGTTTGCTTTTGGTTTCTGTTTTTTGTGGGTTTTTTTTTTTCTCCCACTGTAAGCCTCGGGGATTTGGTTAAACAAGGAGATAAATATCTTTATGTTATTACTCTGGAATGAATAATTGGTGGATTTTATGTCAAACCTCTGCAAACTTCTTTTCCTCAATCAGGGATAATTTACATATAACCTGTGTTGAGGACCAAGAAATAGTTAAGACAAGGTTATTTGTCTACTTGAAGGTTAACTGTCAACTTTGTGATCCTGAGTCCACAGATGGCATAATGTATTTCAAAACTTTGAGAAACATGATATAATTAAGCAAATCCTTTTTATATCATAGAATATCTAAATACAGAATTTATTATTTTTCTATCAAAAATGATTATAAAACTTAGACTATTAGCATTATCTATAGTAGTATTATGTTGTCTATATCTATTAGTATTGTCTATTACTAGTATCTATATTACTAGTACAAAACCTTAAACCAAGCATTCTAAATCAATACTTTTTGATAATTTTACGAGGGAAGTGATGCTATTTTGGGCTTGTTAAATTAGAGTTATTTTCAGTTATTCATTCAGAAGAGATGAGAGAATTGCTTTCTTTTAGAATATCTTTTAGATATTACAGTACCCTGATTTGGCATCTTCTTAAAGAGATATCAAAAAATGAAATGGCAGCTGTAAATCTGCCACTTGGAGCCTTAGAGGACTTACATCACTCCCAGGCTTTGGTTTAACAGTTGGTTTATGATGTGGATTCAGAATAACACTTTTAAACATGGTATATCCCTTCCTGCAAAACTGACATAAATCCATAAAGCTTTTAATGATGTCTCTAAAATACAGCCAAAGTAGTCTCTGAGGCATATTTTTGGATTGTTTATCTGAAATCTCTAGATTGCTGAATCCCCCTTCATGATCTGCCTTGGAATGGCTGTCTCCAGGGCAGCTGATAAACACATCATGTCTCACCCAGGCGGGAACCACTCAGCTTCGTGCCCCATCAAGTACATTATCCTGCCTCAGCTTCCACCCCAAGCATCTCACACCCTTGTGCGCATAAGTATCACCTGGGAACCTGCGAAAAATGCCGCTTCTCCAGAACCTCTGAGCTAAATTCTGGGACTAGGCCTGGGGACCAGCATTTTAATAGGCTCCCAGGAAAGTGGTCACAGAAATGATGTGAGAGTCTCAGCTCTACATGCTCTCTGACTCCAGTTCTGGCTTCGGGATGGAGTAACTGGAGAGAGGCTGGCACGTGGAAGCTGAGGTTCTTGCCGGTGACACACTGCACCTGTCACTCAGGTGCTGGGGTCTCTGCTGCCCAGACCCTTCCCTCCCTAGGCCAGGTTCTGTGCTCCTCAGTCTTGAATTTCAAGTGCCTGGTATGCGTGTCTTCTCTTGCACATCATCCTGCCTGCCCCACTCTGATTCGTTTGAATGTCCCAGCCTCCATCTCTAGCCTGCCTCCCACCCTCCCTCCAAGTCCCAGGTCCACCTCTTCTCACCCCCGCCAGAGCCTGTTCTCAGGTAATGACCCCCACATTCTCTGGCAGAACCTCTCTCTGTGGCAAACTGAACTGCTCAGTGTGTTTTCTCCAGGCGGCCCGCCCTGCCTGCCCTTCCTGACTCCTCCTCCCTCCCCTGTCCTCTGTTAGGCACGTTTACAGAAGCCTGTCCTAGGAGTGTCCATCTGCCCCATCAGACTCTGAACTACTGAGGGCAGGGGTCACCTGTGCCTTGCTCACGGGATCCCCAACACCCAGCTGAAATGTGGTGGGAGCCTCGGGGGTCTCAAATGAATGACTGATTCTTAAAAAGAAGCACGTGAATTTTGTCCAGGCGGCATGATGTCTCAGACTTCAGACCCTCTCACTGCCAATACACTGTGCCTTCAGCTAGAAAGCTGGTCTTCATCCCTGCCACCTACCTGTACTTGGCTACCCACATCTGGCCCTCCAGGTCCCAGCTTAGATGTCTTTTCCCACAGCAAGTCTTCCACCACCCCTGTGTTCCAGGGGACCCTGTGTCTACCTGATCCTGCACTTACCCCTCTGCATTCTAATAATCTGTTTATCTGAATCCTCCTCCAGGTCCGGAGCTCCTTCAGAGCAAGAGTTGTCAGCACCCAGCATCGTGCCCAGGGTGCAGTCAGTGCTCAATAGATGTTTGCTGAAAGCTAACTCAGCACATTTAGGTAGTGAGATGGGGTTCTCATCACATAGCTGCTAAATAAACCGCCATAACATTCACTGTATTGTACTCACACTGTTGATGCGTCTCCTCCCACAACCACTGCTAGATGGAAATCTTCTCACGGGAAGTCACTGTATTTTGTTCATCTTCACACTTCAGTAAGTCAGGCAGCAATGAGCATGGATTAAGTAGCTGTTCAATCCTATGTTTTCCAAGAAGGATAGTTTTGGCATGTGGAGCAGGAGAATTCTTTTTTTATTTTTATGTATTTATTTATTTTTGAGATGGAGTCTCTCTCTGTGGCCAGGCTGGAATGCAGTGGCGGATCTCGGCTCATTACAACCTCCACCTCCCAGGTTCAAGCGATTCTCCTGCCTCAGCCTCCCAAGTAGCTAGGACTACAGGCACCTACCACCACGCCTGGCTAATTTTTGTATTTTTAGTAGAGACGGGGTTTCACCATGTTGGCCAGAGTGGGCTCAGTCTCCTGGCCTCGTGATCCGACAGCCTCGACCTACCAAAGTGCTGGGATTACAGGCGTGAGCCACCGCGCCCCACCCAGGAGAATTCTTAATTGCATAAGACAGCCCCACACATTGCAGGACATGCTGCTGTCCTTGCCCGTGCCCACTAAATTTCATTGGTATCCCAATCATTTTGACAACTACCCCACCTACACACACAGTTACAAAAGTTTTGGGGGTAAGAGGACCAGGAGGAAAATTTCACTGCACATAGTTGAAAAGCTATAGTTAAGTCTTTTCCTTACAACTTGGTGAGAAGCAATGGACTCTGTAACAGTGCCATGGTGGATTGTATGTGTCAACATAATTAACAGAAAGAGGATCTCTGAAATATAAGATATTTATTTGGAAATAAAGCATTAAAATGGGAATATGCATGCCATAGTTAACTACATGCATATTCAGGGAGGTGAAGACAAAGGTTTTTAAAGGAAAAAAGGAGGAGGATTGCATAATTGTTTTAAAATAATTATCCTTGGCTACAAAGATCAATAACAAGGGTGACACCAGTCCAAGTTTGGACAGGCAAATTCAGGGCAGTTGTTCTTGTAGAACCGTTTTTTTGTGTAAGGTTGCAATGGTGTTTGTGCAATGTTGTGCTTTTTGCAGAGTCTCTGTGATAGTTCTTTTGATCAGGCATTTATTCATGGTCTTCCCCAGCTCCATTTCTCAGGGCTTTCTTTTTTTTTTTTAACATTAGTGACTTCATTTTGATTCTGACAACTTTCACACATGTGTGTAGTGATGTGAGGTGGGGGCCAGGATGTGTCACCCTCAATATACAATGGTAACCTGTCTTTGTAATAATAGTTCACTAATCTTTCCTGAGCACTTATATATTCCAGGCACTAAGCTATGTATTATATAGTTTACTTAATCCTCACAACCACCTATGAGGTCCCATTTTTTAGAGATGAAACTGAGGCTGAGAAAGTTTCAAGACATTGACCCAAGTTAACACGGCTGCTACAGACAAGGGCAAGATACACCCCCAGGCGTTGGACTTCACTGCTCTGTGCCGACCTCTTTAACAAGAACAAACATCACAATTCCCAGATGGAAGACTCCTATCAAAAACTGTCCTCTCCCATTAATTATAACATAGAGCAGTTTTGCAAAATATATTCTGCATAGTGTTAATTTAGTGGGATGTCAAGAGTTGTGAGATTAACAGTTGCATGGGCGATGGAGTGTGAGAAATGCTTTCAGCAAAGCCCTTGTAGAAGGCCATGAAACAGAAACCGTGAAGACCACAGGATCCCTAAGGTGGCACAGCCCTTCACAGTGAGTCGGGGTGATTTAGAACACTGCTGAACAAACAGCAGGGAGACCGGCAACAGGAGCTTGCTGGCCATGAAGTGCCTAATATCCAGTAAGCACTGCTCAGGCTCTAGGAAAAGGCTGATGCAGGAAGGGTTTCTTTCTTCTAATTTCTCAATAATAATAAAAATAGATACTATTTATGGAGTACTAATTACTCCCCACTTCATAGATGAAATACCAAGGCCTAGAAAAATGTGTTAAGTAACTTCTCCTAAGGTCACACAGCTATTTAGTGGCAGAGCCAAATTTGAACCCAGTTCTCTCTAACTTCAAGACATGTGATTATAAACCCTATACACAAAGTCTCTAAGGACGTAGGGCTTATAAAGGCTTTCCTGTGTGAATATCCAAGCAAATTCAGTCTCAAAGAGGATGCCCCTATGGGTTCCTTGTACCAGGGATTTATTTTTGGCATATCTCTTCAACCTGACAATTCGTTCCTTGGTCTGAGTACATGAAATTTTTTTCAGGGTATGTGAATTTTTTTCTTGGTATGTGAAATTTTTTTCTGGTATAATGTAAGTTTCTTAAATTTTACTATTTTTTTAATTTTATGGATTTCTATATGATATGGTTTGGCTCTGTCCCCACCCAAATTTCGAATTTTAGTTCCCATAATCCCCACATGTTGTGGAAGGGACCTGGTTGGAGGTGATTTAATCACGGGAGGAGGTCTTTCTTGTGCTGTTCTTATGATAATGAATAAGTCTCACAAGATCTGATGGTTTTATAAATGGGAGTTCCCCTGCACATGTGCTCTCTCTTGCCTGCCGCCATGTAAGACATGACTTTGCTCCTCTTTTGCCTTCCACCATTATTGTGATGCCTCCCCAGCCATATGGAGCTGTGAGTCCATTAAACTTCTTTCTCTTTATAAATCACCCAGTCTCTGGTATGTCTTTATTAGCAGCGTGGGAACAGACTAATACATCATACTCTGTTATGTGCTTTTTTTTTTTGATAAGAGTATTTGTGTTGATGCAATAACATCTTTCTCCATAGAACTTACTCAGATGCCCTTCCTGGAGCCAGTGCCTGCACTCCATGAACTGCTGGAGAGGTCATTGTAGGGTATCGGCATCAGACCTCTCCTCATTTTTCAATTCTCTCTCTCCTTTATAACAGATGTTGGCGCATTTTTTGAAGAAGGGATGTGGCTACGATATAACTTCCAGGCACCAGCAACCAATGCCAGAGACTCCAGCAGCAGAGCAGACAACGCTCCCGACCAGCAGAACTCCCACCCGGACCTGGCGCAGGAGGAGATCCGTTTCAGCTTCAGCACCACCAAGGCGCCCTGCATTCTCCTCTACATCAGCTCCTTCACCACAGACTTCTTGGCAGTCCTCGTCAAACCCACCGGTAAGGACGAGGATACCCAGCCTCTGCCATTTAACATTTGGGCAGACAGAATGTTCTAGCAAGAGTCTATAGATTGTTCTTGGTTTGTTATTTATTCCCCATGGGCTTTTTTAAGCAAGTCACATAACTTCTTTGAACCCCATTTCTCTCCATGAATATCAGGAAGACAACTTGCCAGCTGGGTGTGTTAGAGCAAGATGTTAGAGTAATAATGTTGGTGAGGCATGTTGCGTTCTTTACGAGAATACTGTTGCATGAATAAGAGATAGGTTTGCATGTGTAGTGATTATTTTTTCTCCCTACTAAATAAACACATTCGGCTGGACACTGTGGCTCACGCCTGTAATCCCAGCACTTTGAGAGGCCAAGGTGGGTGGATCACTTGAGCTCAAGAATTTGAGACCAGCCTGGCCAATATGGCGAAACCCCATCTCTACAAAAAATACAAAAATTAGCTGGGTGTGATGGCACATGCCTGTAGTCCCAGCTACTCAGGAGGCCAAGATGGGAGGATCACTTGAGCCCAAGATGTCAAGGCTTATAATGAGCCATGATCGTGCCACTGCACTCCAGGCTGGGCAACAGAGTAAGACCCTGTCTCAAAAGAAAAAAAAGGCTAATAAGAAAGTAATAAAACATAAATACATTCACTAAATGTGCTAAACAGAGATGGGCTTTGAATGAGTAAAATTACTTTTACATAAATTAATTTTATCCTGATTTATAATAGTATACCAGTAGGTTGTTACAGAACATCTGAACTTTCAATAGGAGTAGAAAATCAGAAATGTCTTCATTCCCAATCCTCTCAGAACTTTAAATTCACAAAGTGTATCCCTGTCATAAAGGTTGCTTAAAGCAGGAGTTTATTTTAATATTTTTTGAAACAGGGTCTTGCTTTGTTGCCCAAGCTTGAGTACAGTAGCAGAGTCACAGCTCACTTCAGCCCTAACCTCTCAGGCTCAAGCGATCCTCCCACCTCAGCCTCCCAAGTAGCCGGGACCACAGGCACATACCACCACTCCCAGCTAATTTTTTAAATTATTTGTAGAGTTGGGGGTCTCACGATGTTGCCAGGCCTGGTCTTGAACTCCTGGACTCAAGCGATCCTCCTGCCTTGGCCAAAGTGCTGGGATGACAGGCATGAGCCACCATGCCCGGCCCAGGGGTGTATTTTTACTTGTAATATCCTGGGCCATCTTGGTCGTCAAACATACATTAAGCCAGAGAGGATCTGAGTGCATCTAAAATCGGCATCCTGAGGAGAATATGCAAATGGGCTTGTGACCCTTCAGCAGTGACCTCTGAGAGACATCTAAGAAGCCCTGGAGTGTACAAACTTGCTGAACTTCAGAAGTCCACTTCATCTCTGAAAATGAACTCACACACCTTAGAATTCTAAGATCACTCTTTTTTTTTTTTTTTTTGGAGATGGAGTCTCGCTCCATCACCAGGCTGGAGTGCAGTGGCGCAATCTCGGCTCACTGCAACCTCTGCCCCTCGAGTTCAAGCAATTCTCCTGCCTTAACCTCCTGAGTAGCTGTAATTACAGGCATGCACCACCACGCCTGGCTAATTTTTGTATTTTTAGTAGAGACAGGGTTTCACCATGTTGGCCAAGACAATCTCGATCTCTTGACCTCGTGATCCGCCTGCCTTGGCCTCCCAAAGTGCTGGGATTACAGGTGTGAACCACTGCATCAGCCCTAAGATCACTTTTTTAATGAATAAAAATATTTTAAGAGCATGCAGGAACAAATCTCTCTAACTCACTTCCCATTGGAGCCGAAAATATGGAGGCTCTCTCTCCCATTGCCCATCGTTTCCTGCCCTTCAGTGATTATTCCACTGTTACGGCATCTTAAAGAGCAAGAATTTTGCCTGGGCACTGTGGCTCATGCCTGTAATCCCAGCGCTATGGAAGGCTGAGGCAGGAGGATTGCTTGAGACCAGTAGTTCAAGATTAGCCTGGGCAACATAGCAAGACACCATTTCTACCAAAAATAATTTAAAAATTAACTGGGCATGGAGGTGCACACTTGTGGTCTCAGCTGCTCAAAAGGCTGAGGCAGGAGGATTGCTTGAGGCCAGTAGTTCAAGACTAGCCTGGGCAACATAGCAAGACTCCATGTCTACCAAAAATAATTTTAAAATTAACTGGGCGTGGTGAGGCACACCTGTGGTCCTAGCTACTCAGAAGGCTTAGCGGGGAGGATCGCTGGAGCCCAGAAGTCGCTGGAGCCCAGAAGTACAAGGCTGCAGTGAGCTATGATCACACCACTGTACTCCAGCCTGGATAACAGAGCAAGACCCTGTCTCTAAAATAAAATAATTTAAAAAAAAAGAAAAAAGGAGATCAAGATTTTTCCCATGGGAGCCAGAACTGTTATTACTAACTTAATTCAGCTTGAGTTTTAAAAAACAGTAAATTAAACTCCCTCTCTAGGAAATGCACTGTTGCTTAAAAAGATGGAGGAAAAAGTATGTTCCCTAGGATTTTCCCCTTCTGAAATTATTCATAAAGAAATAAGCCAAAAGTCAAAGATTCATCATGAAGATGTTCATCATAATGTTTCGTTTTGTTTTTTGAGACGGAGTCTCGCTCTGTCGCCCAGGCCGGAGTGCAGTGGCCTGATCTCAGCTCACTGCAAGCTCTGCTTCCCGGGTTCCCACCATTCTCCTGCCTCAGCCTCCCGAGTAGCTGGGACTACAGGTGCCTGCCACAACGCCTGGCTAATTTTTTGTATTTTTAGTAGAGATGGGGTTTCACCATGTTAGCCAGGATGATCTCGATCTCCTGACCTCGTGATCCACCCGCCTCGGCCTCCCAAAGTGCTGGGATTACAGGTGTGAGCCATCGTGCCTGGCCGACATCATAATGTTAACTATGAAAATAAAAATTGAAAAGAACCTGAAAGTTCAACTTTTAGTAAAATAGTAAAAGACGGAGTCACCATTTTATGGAATATTATGTATCTATTAAAATATTTATGAATCGTGATTAATGATATGGGGAAATTTTATGTATGTTAAACCAAAAAAACATAAACAAGATCCAGCCTTGAATGTGAAATATTAGCTCCATAAAAAATATAGGGATAGAAAAAAAAAAGCAATAATGTGAACACAAAAGTGTTTGGTTGGATTGTGGATGATTTTTTTTTCTCCTGAGCAGTACTTTTGTATGCATGTCAAATGCTTTAATCAGAAAGATGAAAATAGTAAGTAAAGTCAGAAAGTGAGGATGAAAGAGAGAGAAGTATGGAGCCCCTGCTCTTCAGGAGTTCATCAGTTTATTTCTCCTGGATCAGGGTCAATAGGTTTTTTTTACCCACTGATGTTCACTACCCACATGGACCGGCCTCCCGCTGGGCAGATAAGAACCTTGGGCTTCTTCTCAGGTCCCTCCCCACGAGGAGGGCTCTCACCTGGAGGCTGTCAAGAAGTTGGTGAACACATTCCCACACATGCTTGTATTGTCTGCTCCTCAAGTCACTGCCACACTAAGATTTGGTCCTCAACTGTATTCGCTACCTCACATGCCCACTGCTACACACCCACCGCTGCTGTGCCTTCATCACCCACCGCTGCTGTACCCTCATGCCTGTGTGAGGACTTTCATTGTCTGCAAGGGTGTTGATCAATGGATTCTGTATTAATGGCCACCGTTTAATGAAACTCACTTTGTGCCCAAAGCCATCCTGAATGGTGCCATGCATTAATTCCCATGAGCTGCACAACTCTATGAAGTAGATACTATTATTATTTCCTTTCTACTGATGGCAACACATGAGTGCATGGAGGTTGAGTGACTTGCACACTCAGAGGATGTTGGGCCAGGCTGGGGTTTCTCAGCCTGGGTGTCTGATTCCAGACCCAAAGCTCCCCACCGGCCGTACTCTCTAGGGCAGGCGTCTCTGGAACTCTCAGCATTCTTGGAAGGCAAAGCTGGGTGGGTTCTGTCTCACTGTTACAAGCCTATCAAACTGCTGGTGAAAATTCAGCTTTTTCAGGCTTCAAATACAACATGTTTTTATTATTTGAAGTTTAAAGTTAGAAAAAAAGGAAATCATTAGGAAAAAACATCAGTAAGTTCTACGCCAAAGTATCAGGAAAAAGCTACTAGAAAGTCTCCACTAAACACCCTGGCATCACTCACATTTCACATATCGAAAGCTCTGCTCACTGTCCTCCAGAGCCAGCTGCCCCCAGCACCACGACTGCCCCTCAGACACTTGTGTTCCCAAGGTCAGTGTCACTCACCAGTGCTCCGTTCTTCCCTGCTTTTGTGGGTCACCCAGGCAAACAAGTCCTGTGAATTGAACTCATGGTGTCCTTTTCCTCCCCACCACTACTCTCTGAGGCAAATATCTTTTAATTCCCAGTGTTGTTCACATCATGGTGTCCATAGAAAATTATTATATTTGAATGGTACCTGGGTAAATGGATGAGGTCATGTTTTGGAGGCCACCTGCCCAGTGACTCCAGCTGCCATCCCCTTCTTCAGGTCTGCCACGGTCTGAGGGGAGCCTTGCTCCTGGTACCCCATCACCCATCTGTGGGACAGCAGTGGGCTTCAGCTTGTTGGCTGGGAAATTCTCTCCCAATCCATCTCTCTGCTTCCAGATTCTCCCCCTCACCCCTTTTCACCACAGCCAGCACCGCCTGCCTTTATAGGGTGTCTTATTTTCTGTTGCTTGTAACAGAATACGTGAAACTGGGTACTTTATAAAGAAAAGGAATTTATTTCTTATAGTTATGGAGGCTAAGAAGTCCGAGGCCAAATAGCCAAACCTGGTGAGGGCCTTATTGCTGGTGGGAACTCTCTGCAGTTCTGAGACAGTGCAGGGCATGACATGGCGAGGCTAAGCTGCCAGCTCAGGCCTCTCTTCCTCTTCTTATAGACAGTCCCACTCCCATGAGAACCTATTAATCCATTAACCCATTAATCCATGAATCTATGAATGGATCATTCCATTCATGAGGACAGAGTCCTCATGATCCAATCACCTCTTAAAGGGCTCACCTCTCAATATACCCATATTAGGGATTAAGTTTCAACCTGAGTTTTGGAGGGGATATTCACACCATAGCATAGGGATATTGCTTAAAAGGGATCTTGTATAATGTCTTTATTAAACACTCAGTGGTGCCCCACTCCAGCAAAACCAGGAGAGACTCCCCAGTCCCACAAACTTTTAAGTTCGAGACCCAACAAGCTCATGGGTGAGATCGTGGCCTGTAGAGCTGGACCATCTGGGTTTGAGGTCAGCTTTGCCTTTTGTCAGTTGTCTTGGGCAATCAGTTGGCAGCTCCATGCCTCTGTTTGTTCATCCATAAAATAGTGTCTCCCTCACAGGAGTGTTGTGAAACTCAAATGACAATATGCATGTGTCAACAATTATTATTTCCCAGGTCCATGGATTCAATCTACATTCTAACACATATTCAGCACCCCCTACTCTTTGTTTTGAGAAACTCATTACCCCTCAAGCACTCTGTGGTCATATGTGCCCCTGACTTTATGCCTGCAATACTCCCTTACCTAGAAATGCCCCAACTTCCTCTCTAGCCGGACAGCTGCCTTTCATTCTAGGCTGAGATCAAGTCCCACCTCCTTTTGATGACTTCTCCTTGCTTTAAACTCCTATTCCACTTACTTTCAATGTCATTTGTTTGGCATTTAATGTACTGTATTGTTATCTGTCTCTGTTATAAATATGCCCTGTCTTCCCAGAGAGATGAAAAGCTCCCAGCACTACATCTCCTGCCTACGATCAGTACCCTGTAAGTGTGTGCTGATGATAATGATGATGACCAGGAGAGAATAAATCTGTTAAGCATGTTATTTGCTGCGGCCAATAAAAGAGCAGTCCCTTATAACTGCTTTAATTCACTTGGGAGATGAACATGAGACACAGAAGTGAAGCACCTCAGCATTTGAATAATATTTTATTTTAATGGATAAATACTAGCATTCTTCCTACCATCATTTAGTGGTCCTCTTCTGCTGTTATCTGAAAGGAATAAATACATCATTTAAATTTGATTATTCAAGAATATCACCATTACTGTTTATAGATAGTCACTATATATAAATTTAAAGTTCCAACTCATCTTTCTTTCTCAAAGCAAATAATTTCTGCTGCCATTAAGTGAAGCAGTTATAGGAATTTAAAATCATATTTACAAAGTCCAAGAAGGACAGAAAAGAAAAAAAGAGAAAACAATGCTGATTTTAATAGAGCTGAGGAACGTAAAGGGGCCAGTGACAAAGTGACAGCAGAGAGGAAAATGTCCAGCGTTTTGCATAATTGCTGGTTCCTCCGACCTCTAGGCCTCTGTGTGTTTGTATCCTCAGAGCCACACACATATTGCCTGACCCATGCCAGGAGATGGGCATGGCTGTATGTGTTATAAGTGGACTCTACACTTGTAACCAGGCAGAAAGCCTATTTTCAGACCTTTAAAAAAAAAAAAAAGCTGCGCTTTGCACAGGAACTAAATATATGTGTTCTGAAGAAATGAATAAGAGATGAATCAAGACAGCTGTATGTTTAAGAAAACTGGCTGGGATGATATGATGTCAGAGCACCAGAAATAAGGCAGAGAGTAAAAACCTAAGACAATCAACGTGTTTTTTCTGCGTGTTGCCAAACAACTGCCTGATCATCTCCGTCATTCCCAAACAATGGATTGTTTTAATGCTATTGGGTAAAGGAAAAACAGAGTAAACACTGAGGGGTGGAGAGAGAAGCAGCTCAAGAAGTAGAAGTAGGAGCAGCGTATTCAAAGGCCCTGAGGTAGGAGGAGATCGTATTTTCTAGGGAATAAGAGAAGTTCGTGGTAGTTTGAAAGTAAAAAGTGAGAGTGAGTGGCATGATTTGAAAATAAAGTAGCAGGAGGAATGCACATCAGACAGGGCATTGCAACCTCTATTTGGAAAGTATATCTTTATTCTGTAAAGAATTGGAAGGCTTTGAAGGATTTTAAATGACCCAATAAAATAATCAGTTACGCATTTTGAAAACATGGGGAAGAAGACAGTACAGAAGCAGGGAGACTGTATTCATCTGTTCTCACGCTGCTATGAAGAAATACCTGAGACTGGGTAATTTATAAAGGAAAGATTTTCATTGACTCACAGTTCCACATGGCTGGGGAGGCCTCAGGAAACTTAACAGTAATGGTGGAAGGGGAAGCAAGCAAGTCCTTCTTCACATGGCGGCAGGAGGGAGAAGTGCAGAGCAAAGGAGGGAAAGGCCCCTTATAAAACCATCCGATCTCATCACAACTCAGTCACTATCATGAGAACAGCACAGAGGTAACCACCCTCATGATTCAGTTACCTCCCACTGGGTCCCTCCCACGACACATGGGGATTATGGAAACTACAATTTAAGATGACATTTGGATAGGGACACAGCCAAACCATATCAGAGACCATTCACTCATTTATTCAACAAATATTTATTCCACACCTACTGTACATCAGGCACTATTCTGGACATTGGGAATAGTCATAAAGAATAGAAACAAAAATTCTTGCTCTCATGGAGCTTACCTTTGAATAGGAGAAGACAGACAATAAACAAATTGGTACAATCTATAGCATGTTGTGTGCTAAGAACTGTTATGGGGAAAATATGAGGCAGAAAAGGGAGGGCCTGGCCAAGGGGAAGGAGAGGGTAAATTCCACTTTTAATGAGGAAGTCACAGAAATGATCACTGAGAAGAGGACATGAGAGCAAAGACCTGAAGGAATGAGGGCATAGCCATGCGGAGACCTGGGGAATGAGCATCCTGAACAGAAGAACCGGTGACTGCAAAGGCCCTTGGGTAGGAACAGGAAGCCAATGTGGATGGTGAGGAGTGAGCAAGGAGGAGAGTAACAGGAGGTTAGGTCAGCAATAATGAGGAGATCACATAGGTCCTGGTGAGCCATTGCAAGAACTTTGATTTTTACTCTGAGACGGGGAGCCACTGGGATTTTGAGCAGAGGATCACTCTGACCACCGTGTGGTGAGGACCCTGTGTATCTCAGGGTCAGAGGCCCAGTTGGGATCAGGGAAGGTTGGAGAAAGGACAAAAGCTAGTATAATCCCAGCAAAAGACGCTGGTGGCTTGGCCCAGGGGGTAGAGATGGAGATGGTGACAAGTGGTAAGATTCAGGGCGTATTTTGAAGATCAAGCCAAGAAGACTTGCTGTCAGATGACACATGTCATATAGGAGAAAGAGGACAGTCAAGGCTTTTGGCAAGAATAACTGGAAGGATGAATTGGCAATTCACCGAAATGTGGAAAACTGCAATGGAATACTTTTGGGGAAAGAAGATGGATGTTCTGTTGCATATGTTATGTTTGGGGTTGCCAATAAGATATCTGAAGGAAAATATCAAGTAGACAGTTTGTGAAAGAGTCTCCTCTATGCCACTGTGTCTCCTCAAATGAATGTGCTGAAAAGGTATTTAACTCACTCTTAGTAATAAACTACTCCTAGAATTTATTCATTAATTTTCAAATGATAATTTCACACTTCTTGACTGGAATATCATTTTGAAGATTGCTGATAAGTACAGGTGTTTCTGTAGGTTATTAATAAAAATATGCTACTATTAAAAAAAAGAGTCTGGAGTTCAAGAGAGAAGTCTGACTAGGATATGAATGTGGTGTCTGATGGGCATACACCTTATTCAAAGGTCCTACATAGGATAGGATTGTTGGAGTAGGTAGGTAGACACACGAGCAGGGCAGAAGAGGGTGCCCCCTCCCACCAACCACCAAGAATGTCAGACAACCATCAGGTGATGGTCAGGCAGTTGCTAAACTGTCTCTCTCTAAAATGATAATTGGCTGCAGCTGGCACCAAGGAACGACAGTCTCCCAATAGACAGAAAACATCTGGAGCTGGTGATCAGCAGCTTCCCAATCAGATCTCAGGAGTTCGGCAAGCGGGCCCAAGCAAGCACACTAAGAGGCAAAATGGTGGAGTTTAACGGGTATATGACCTTCCTCTAGGAACACGCAACTGGAAAGGGGAAAAATGCCTCAAATGAGCATGCGCACTACTTCAGTAAACACCTGTGCATGCAGCCCCTCCCACGTGCTCGCAGGCCACTGCGCATGCAGACAGCCCGCCCCAAGGGAAGAATCAGGGGAGAAGAAACCAAACCCCAGAACTATGCCAATGTATAAAACCCCAAATCAAGGGCCAAACAGGGCACTTGGATCTCTCAAGTCGCCCGCTTGGCCCTCTTCCAAGTGTACTTCCTTTCTAAAACTTTTTAATAAACTTTCACTCCTGCTCTACTAAAACTTGCCGCAGTCTCTCCCTCTGCCTTAAACCTACTTCTGCCCCTCAAGCCGCATTCTTTCATCTGAGGAGGCAAGGATCAAGTTTGCTGCAGACCCTTTGGGATTTTCCTTCAGTAACAGGATCACCATGGAAACAGGCCTGAATACAAAAGAGAATATGCTTCAGGGCTGGTCTTTGGGGACTGCAAGAGTAAGGTGCCCCAAAACGAGGGGAAAAACAGGTAGAGAAGGAAAACCGAAAGAGTGTGTGCTGGAAGCCAAGTGTTCCCGGGAGGTGAACGAATTCTGTGCCGAGTGAAGATGAGGCCTGAGAGGGACAATTGCCTCTACTTCCCCAAGGGTCACGGGCCCAGCAAGAGACCGTGGAGCAGGGAAGACAGAAGTGAGACAGAGGGCTCATGCTAAAATAGGGACGGCTTTGGAGGCAGCGAGTGTACCCATCTCTTTTCATGGGGTTCGGAGCAAAGAAAAGCAAAGGATAAGAGGCCTCACTTGAGAGTGAAATGAGGTCAAGAGCAGTAATTTTTAAAGAGGAGGCTGACTAAGACCCACCATCTTCTGCAATCCAGGCAGAAGATGGTGCAGGTAAAGCACAGGTGAGGATGAACCAGGAGCTCTGTGTGGAGCTGCCTCAGCAAGGGGGCAGGCTCCCTCTGGAATTCACATAAGGACACCGCGGGTGCCAACAGAAAGCCTGTGGTTACCGAAGTGGAAAAGAGTGAGGGAATTTAGATAGATTTAGGAGACGAAAATCCAGTCCACGGTGCTTAGTTTAAATGCCAGGGGCAAAGGAGTCTAGGATGACATTCTAAGGTAAAACTCAGAAATAGTGAAGATTTGTTGAATTTCGTTTAGAAAACAAAAATAGGAAATGTAATTAGCTCTTGATTATTCTAACAAATGTTCCTTTGAAATCCAGGAACATGGCAAGTGTAATGTTAGGATGCCTAAATAAGGAAGAGCACAGCGTGTGTGTGTGTGTGTGTGTGTGTGTGTGTGTGTGTGTGTGTGTGTGTGTGTGTGTGTAAGTCTGGAAGGAGCTACTCCCAAAATGTTTAGAAAAATTATCTTTGGGTGGTGGGATTTCAGGTGACTTTCTTTTATTTTTTTTTCTGTTTACTTTGTATGTTTTAATTAGCATGTTTTATTTTGTAACTTAAAATCAGAATATCAGTTTTGTTCCCCTAAAAAGGAAGTGAACGGTGACAAATAATCCATTAGGTGATTTGCAGTTGGTCAAATTCTTGCTAGATTGCTGGCTCCGTTTTTAAGCTCTGAGATATCAACATGAAAATTCCAATTTGAGTAACAAATGAGATAAAATATTGATGTCTTTAAAA
The DNA here is from genome assembly GCF_029281585.2 of Gorilla gorilla gorilla. Taxonomy (NCBI): domain Eukaryota; kingdom Metazoa; phylum Chordata; class Mammalia; order Primates; family Hominidae; genus Gorilla; species Gorilla gorilla. Next base: position 157,184,575 of record NC_073230.2, read on the forward strand.
CTCATAACTAAGATATAATATTTATGCTTGCAGATTAACTAAAAGCAGGATCTACATTGTCATATTAGTTATTTTCAATATTGTTTTTTATTGTTGGGACGAAGCAAGGAGGAAAAAAAGAATATACTGTTGAGGCAAAGTGAACTATCATGGAGGGCAAAAAGGGACTCAGGGGGCCAGGGAAAGCCATCTTTCCTGTTGATTTGCGTTTGATTAGTCTGTAAGCTAAAATAAAATTTATTACTTGGTCTCAATGAGGCCACCCAAATTCTCATCTTTAAGAACTATGTTTGGCCAGGAGCGTCGGCTCACGCCTGTAATCCCAGCACTTTGGGAGGCTGAGGCTGGCAGATGACGAGGTCAGGAGATCGAGATCATCCTGGCTAATATGGTGAAACCCCGTCTCTACTAAAAATACGGAAAAAAATTAGCCAGGTGTGGTGGCGGGCGCCTGTAGTCCCAGCTACTGGAGATGCTGAGACAGGAGAATGGCGTGAACCCGGGAGGCGGAGCTTACAGTGAGCCGAGATCGCGCCATTGCACTCCAGCCTGGGCGACAGAGCGAGGCTCTGTCTCAAAAAAAAAAAAAAAAAAAAAAAAACTATGTTTATTTTTAATATTGTATGCTCATGATTCTTTTATATGCCCAATGTCACACTTTGCTGACGGGGTGAGAACATCCCTGCACTCTGCATTTATTTTTTTATTTCACATAGTGTTTCATGGGACCTGCAGATGTCTCCTCCCTGCAGTCCTATATTGTATATGCTCTCATTCTTTGTGTCCAGGCATAATCCCAACTTGGATCATTTAAACTATTTGCATCTTCAACTTTGAGACGACAGTCACTGAAGTTCACTGTGGGCAGATTGTAAATATGTGCGAGCCTGGTGCTGTCAGCCAGTATGGGTCAGTAGGCCTCTGAGCTCGTGAATCCAAATTCAAATCTTGAATGTTATCTGTGGACATCAAGGGAGGGGACATCAAGTTTATCAGAAATTGGCGGGGCGCGGTGGCTCACGCCTGTAATCCCAGCACTTTGGGAGGCCGAGGCGGGCAGAGAGCCTGAGGTCAGGAGTTCGAGACCAGCCTGGCCAGCATGGTGAAACCCCCATCTCTACTGAAAATACAAAAATTAGCCAGGCGTGGTAGCAGGTGCCTGTAATCCCAGCTACTCAGGAAGCTGAGGCAGGAGAATCGCTTGAACCTGGGAGGCAGAGGTTGCAGTGAGCCAAGATCGCACCATTGCACTCCAGCCTGGGCAAGAGCAAGGCTCCGTCAAAAAAAAGAAAGAAAAGAAAGGAAGAAAGAAAGAATCTAAGAGCAGGAATCGAGGGGATGTGACATTAAAATGAAATTTAGGGCAAACAAATTACTGAGCTTTCTTTTTTCTTCTATAGGAAGCTTACAGATTCGATACAACCTGGGTGGCACCCGAGAGCCATACAATATTGACATAGACCAAAGGAACATGGCCAATGGACAGCCCCACAGTGTCAACATCACCCGCCACGAGAAGACCATCTTTCTCAAGGTATACATACGTGTACATATAAATTACATATAATATCGCATTATAGTCCCTGTCCCTATAATGCTTGCCCATTGGTTTTGTTTTGAGGGGATAGAAGTAGAAGAGATGCTTTTTACACTTTCTCCTACAAGTGCATAACTAGTGAAGTAGAAATATATATCATTCTGACAAGGAAAGACAATGATGAAGTTGATGACATCTTTTAGGGGGAAATAGAATAAATGTTTATTCCGTATAGTCTTTCTGGTTTTCCCAGTTCTAGATCCACATATCTATCAATTTACTGCTTTTATCCATTGCACCATCTTTCTTCGCCAAGCTCTCCGACATCTGAAACTTACCGTGTTTCCCAGCAAAGGTTATTTTGGTTTCTCCGACCTACTTCTTCCACTGCTCCAACACAATACGAAGAGCTGTATTTTTTCTCTCTCTCTCTGCAGAGCCTTTGTCTTAAAAATCCTCAAAACAGTCTTTCCCCAGAATCTCAGACTCTGACTGTGGGCTTTCGGCACACAAAGGGATGGTTTTATTATGACACTCAAATTTTATTTCAGGTTCATTGATGACCCCGGCCCCCACCACTGATTTTTACAGTGAAGAAACCAGCTTGGGAAACACCATGAATAAAACATAATGTGAGGAGGTCTCCCTGGGAGCTAGGCCAAGAGATCTAGGATGGGAACTGTCACTGCATTCTCTAGAAGGAGTTCAAAATAGATGCCTGTCAGGAGAAAGAACAGCAGGAGGACGCTGTTTTGTCAATAAAGTGGAGTGTCATTTGGCAGGGGTTCAGCAGCCTCTCAGACCTCATTCTGATTCAGCTGGATGCTGTGGGAAGTTCAGGTTGCAAAGAAAAGGCACAAGCCCTATCTCTTTTGAGCACTGGTGGATGTCAGATTCATAACTTGATATGGAGTTTGCGCGTGGCCTTTAGCAGTAAATGCTAGACGGCATTTTAAGGAGAGGCCTTTCCTAGGAAACTGACATGCACTGTTTCAGCTTACTGCACCATCAATCAAAGGTGGCATAATAAGGTTCTCTCATCATGATCGACAGAGTCCCAGAGCCCAGCACAGCACCTGGCACACATTAGGGGCGACACATTCTTTATGGAGTAAACCAAGCGCATCTTTAACCAAGTTTTAGTCAGAAAAGCCAGCAAGTCCAGGAGACAGATCGTTTTATATCATTTCATCAACATTGTCTCCCTCGGCTTTTGATCAGAGACTTTTTCCATTTTAAGCCACCCAACTTGTCACCTCTTTTAAAGAAAGTGACTTATCTTGCCATTTTACCATTGCAAAATAATATTGAAACTTAAAAAGACCTAAACAATGGCTTTTCAGACAGTATAACAGCAGAGACCCACCACAGCCATAGAATCGTATACAGTTAACCCTCACTCTCTGCCACAGTGAATTAGAGAAAGACTTGAGGAAGGGGAGAGGAGTGGATGATTTTTAAGACTTGGGGCTTTGGAGGCACAGAAAGCCAGAGATATAGACAGTGGAGCAGCCAGAGACCTGCAGAGAATCCAGGGGATGAATGGGTTTGGGGGAGGGTCTGGTTCTATTGCTCAAGACTATTTTGGTTGCAAATGATAGAAAAGCAATTCAGAAATAATTTGTTGGGGAAAATTCCTAGGGTAGGTCATAGAATTATAGAATTTGAAAAAGATAAAACCAAACTTTGGGAAGAGAATCTAAGGAGCCTGGAGAATTAAAACTGTGGACTAGAATACCACTGGGTTTCTCTCTCCCTTCCTTCCTTCCCTCCCTCTTTTTCCTTCTCATCTCTGCCTCTCTCTGAAGACTGGATTAATTACCTCTTACTGCATGCTCCATCTTTCACATATCCTAGGACATAGTCACAGGAGTACTGGGCTCATGTCTTCCCAATTTTGTTACCAGAAGAAGGGGTCCTAGTTTCTTGACACTCGTTTTAAAATCTCAGGGAATCTCTGATAGGCCTGGTTTGAGTCACGTGCTCACCTTGTTGAGTGGAAGGGGGAACAAAGACCCATAGTCCCTAATCACATCTCTTGATTAGAGTGGGGAACTTGGGAAACTCCCTCAAAAGAACAGAATGCAGTTCCAGAAAGAGGAAGGAGATAGGACGACAGGAATGAAAACTTTGGATGCACAATTCCGAGGTAGGAGAGGAGAAAAACCTGGGAAGTGCTTCCTCGATTCCGCCCTAGGTTCTGCACCTGGAGGTGTTGGGAGATCCAGCTCTCCCTCCTTCTCTGTCATGTAATGTAACTGACTGCAGTAAGATTTCTGAATGTCCCAACCCACGTAAGGGCAACTAGGAAAGATGTCACGGCCCGGGGAGCTTCAATCTCTCAGCCCAGCCTGTCCCATCTACCCTGGGCCCTGCCCACCCCTGAGGGCAAAAAGAAAGTAAAGATAGAGGTGGTAGAGGAAGACAAGATGTAGTTCCTCCTTATGGAAAAGCAGATCCCAGGGCTTCTCACTCCCATGCCCCACTTTCTTTCATGCAGGGAGGCCTTGCAGACGTGGAAGTAATTCGGAAAGTGCTTTGCAACACCAAAAAACACTGCAATTTTTTTCTTAAAACAATCTACAAATCCATCTTGAGAACTTCTACAGCCTCAACTGTGTGTGGAAAGAGATGTAATAAAATGTTCACAGTGATCATCTATGTGTGAAGGGATTATAAATGGTTTGATTTCCTCTAGAGTTTTCTATTTCCCCATTTTCTATTATAAGCACATGCTGCATTTTTATAATCAAACAGATATATGAAACAGCCATATATTCTCAACCTATTCTGGTAGCCCCCAGTTATAATAACATATGATAACAAAGGCATTTCAATAATTTCAAATTAATATTTATTTATTTATAGTCAAAGAACAAAAATAAGGCTAATGCAAAGATGAATGGTAGATCACAGTGCTACGGAATGATGTCTTTGGAATTAAGGTGAATGTTGATGCATTTATACATGCTCAAACATATAATTTAGATGATCCTCATCAGTGTTTATGGTGTCTTTAAAAGCAGGTTTACTTTCGTAGCTGGGTTTGGCTAAAGCTAACATTAAATTAATCTGCATTCCCTCAGCACACACCCTGTGAAACAGCACTGAGCACTTGAGGGAAACTGACCTTGGATGAAACATTTGCTGCCAAAAGACAAAGTACCCAGTCTCCACATAGATAACAGGGAACTGACTGTAGTAGTTATCAGACACCAGCATGAACCAGAACCCATGGCATACCTCCAGTGGCATCATTTGTGAAAACTCACAGTTGCATCAGGGAGAATAGCTTAAGGCTTAATGCCAGTCAAAATATAAACAAACAAGGTGCAGCCAGAGAGCACCTGAAAAAGTCTGGCATGCAGTGAAAAATTATGTCAATTAGCATGAATCCAAAAGCTAAACATTCTAATCAACAATTCCAAAGTCTTGTGCAACTAACCCTTTCTTCTTCCTTTCCTTCCTTCCGTCTTGCCATCCATGTTTCTTTTCCTTCCTATTTTTTCCTTTCTTTCTTCCCAACCACATTGCACAAGGGATCTAAGGGGGTTTACAGGGAGAATATTAAATGAAATAGAGAGTTAATGGAAGTCACAAAAAGTAAGTCCCCAAGATCAGAGAAAATAGAACATGATTATCAGGTCACAAGGTCTTACCACTTCGATAAATTTGACTGTGAACTTCTCGGCAGCCAGAAGTATGCAACCCATAAGGATGAACTAAGCCAGTTCCTCTTGAGAATTGAACCTTTTGTTATTATATCATTTTTATTTTATTTAATTCCATGGATTATATTTACTGACATAGAAAATGCCCATAGCATATTCCACTTATACAACATCACATACACGATAACAGCTCACATGTATTGGTGCTTACTGTGTCCAAGGCAATGTGCTAAGCACTTTATACACATTTTCTCAGTCATCACAAAAACTTTATGAAGTATGTGCCATCATTATTCCCATCTGATGTGTTTTGGAATGTGTCCCTGTCCAAATCTCATGTCAAATTATAATCCCCAATGTTGAAGGAGGAGCTTGGTGGGAGGTGAGTGGATCATGGGGGTGGATTTCCCCCAGATGTTCCTGTGATAGTGAGTGAGTTCTCATGAGGTCTGGTTGTTTAAAAGTGTGTAGCACCTCCTGCTTTGCCCTCTTCCTCCTTCTCAGGCCATGCAAGACACGCCTGCTACCCCTTTGTCTTCTACTATGATTGTAAGTTTCCTGAGGTCTCCCCAGCCATGCTTCCTGTACAGCCTGTAGAACTGTGAGTCAATTAAACCTCTTTTCTTTATAAATTACCCAGTCTCAGGTAGTTCTTTATAGCAGTGCAAGAATGGACTAATATACCATCTTAGAGATGTGGAAATTAAAGTTCATAAAGTAAGATGCAACCTGCCCAAAGTTAGAAAGCGGTAAATGGCCACAGCATAGTCGAACCCAGGTCTGTCATACTTCAAAGTGTACACAGGCTCTTAACCTTGCTTAATAGACAGATGTCTGGAAGGATGTTCACAAAATTTTAGAAGCAGATACCTCTGGCTGGTAAGAAATTAAGTGATGTTATTGTTATTACCATAAGATAGTTCAAAATATGCAAAAACACAGAGAATAATAAACCATATGCTATGTACCCACCATTGAAACATTACAAATTTTGACATTTTGCCCTATTTCTTCAGATTTTTTTAAACACAGCAACAATTGAGAGGCCATTGTCCTCCTGGTTACATAGTGGGCCCCAATAAAAGTCAGAGTCAATGCCCTCAACAGCATTTCTGCAAATGTATTTGTTACAAGGCTGTTAGATGCTGAAGCTCCTTGGGAAAGTAAAGCTTCCCATTTTGAATTCAGCCCAAACAAGTCTGTAGAGAGTGAGGTAGAGCAGGATGATGGACAGATGAAGAGGCCAAAGGCTGAGATGATGCAGCTTTCTGAAATTTTGACCTGATCCTAGGATAAAACTAGCTGGAAAATGATAATGAATAAACTACATGTTCTTTGAATAATTATCCATGACAATCACACATTTTTGGGTTTAGATGTGAGTTAGACAATAGAGAGTTCAGGGATATATTCTCTGGCACAGATACTCAGAATCCATATTCTCTACAAATCAAATGAACAGATGGTAAGGATGTATCATTTTGGCTTTCATCTAACTAGAGGGCCATCTTATCTTTGCCAAGAAGAAGCTAACAGATTTTCTGCAAGCAAAATAAGGCCTTTCTTAGAAAATAATTCTAGGTCCTCAGGAACAAATGATGATTAGATCCCCAAGTTCTTACACCAAAAAGAGGATGACTTTGATTATTTTCACTGGGAATTTTCAAAACAAATGTTCAAAAATATCACTGAATTCTGTTCTTTAAAATAATATAAGCACGGTAATTTCTTACCTGCTACTAATCTGAATTTCAACCAAATTGTATAAAAACAATTGCATCAATTGTTAATTGAACTAGGTCCTGTATATAAATCTTAAGAACTGTCAGAGAAGTGTCAAAAACATCAGCAACATGTAGTGTGCTAAGTGCTAGAAGTAGAAGAAAGGATACAAATATTAGGATGATGCCAGTTGCTATACAAATTAGCCCTCAAATGTCCATGTTTTAACCCAATAAAAGTCTGTCTTACATCAGATATATTTTCAGAAAAAGAAAGTTCTCTGGTCTCCAGCAGTGATGAAATTGTGCTGGGCAGGCACTCTGAGGACCTGCCACTGCCACCAACTTCCCTGCTTCCCCAACCCTGGATTAGGCCAAATTATTGTCCATTATTCTTGAAGCCCTCCCGGGCTTCATCCTCTGGGAGGCTCTTCCTTGTGTGTGTTCAGCCATGGCCTCCCCTGAATTACGTGCCGGATAATGTGCTCCTTACAGCTGTGCAGCAATTTTTTTTTTTTTTTTTTTTTTTTTTTTTGAGACAGAGTCTTGCTCTGTCACCAGGCTGGAGTGCAGCAGCACGATCTTGGCTTATTGCAACTTCCACCTCCCGGGTTCAAGTGATTCTCCTGTGTCAGTCTCCCAAGTAGCTGGGAGTACAGGCGTGTGCCACCACGCCCAGCTAATTTTTTGTAATTTTAGTAGAGACAGGGTTTCACTGTGTTAGCCAGGATGGTCTCGATCTCCTGACCTCATGATCCACCCTCCTTGGCCTCCCAAAGTGCTGGAATTACAGGTGTGAGCCACCGCGCCTGGCTACAGCTGTGCAGCTTTAAGGCCCATTTCCTGCAGGTTCAAATTACACTAAGGGTTTTTTACACATAAGCCTTTTGTGGACTAGATCTGTGCTTTCTTTTCCAATACAATTCCCTCAAAACCCAAGGTGGCTTCGATCAATTTGCTTCTGGTAAGTTTCATGTGCTGGTAAATGCACCCTAAGCTTTTCCCTAGACATCAATCTTAGACTTACTCAATCATTTGCCTCCAGGCGCCCATGCCTCTCTCTCTCAAAGTAATGGCAGCTACTTTGGGGCCAGTAGACACAAAAGGCTTGGGTGGGAAGTAAAGACCCTTAATTTAAATGTTACCCATGAGGCTAAGTCAGTTTGCTAAACAGAAATCTTACTGCCCCATTGTTGGTCAAAGCTGTTTGCAGTGTTATTTCTTACTCTCTAGTGTAAGGCTCTAAATATCTACACTTTTCTCTATTCCTTTCATTGATTATTGGGAACTGGTCAATTCTTTCCTGAACTCATCTGCTCCATGACATGAGGAGCAAAAAGCAACTGACACACATGACCATTCTGTCTCTTTCGAAGCACTTTCCTTAAAGCTACTTAGGCACTTAGTCTGCCTTCCAGGTTATGTGAGGTGACAGTTTTACAAAACATTTTATTGCATACTATATTAGTCTGTCTTGCACTGCTATAAAGAAATACCTGAGACTGAGTAATTCATAAAGAAAAAAAGGTTTAGTTGGCTCACAGTTCTGCAGGCTGTACAAGACGCATAGCAGCTTCTGCTTCTGGGGAGACCTCAGGAAGCTTAAGATGGTGGACAGCAAAGGGAAAGTAGGCTTGTCTTACATGGCAGGAGCAGGACCGAGAGAGAGTGAAGGTGCTACGCACTTTCAAACAACCAGATCTCATGAGAATTCACATATCATCAGGAGAACAGCACCAAGAGGGTGGTGCTAAACCGTTCGTAGATCTCTGCTTCCATGATCCCATCAACTCCCACCATGACCTCATTTTGGACACTGGGAATTACAACTCAACATGAGATTTGAGCAGGGACACATATCCAAACCATATCACATACCATTCTTCCTCTGTCTTTCAAGTCCCTAATATCCATTCCTGCACCACCTGCCACCTTACCACAAAGCCAATGCTACATGTTTTAAGTTTCTGTTATAGCAGCACCCTGCCTTAAGATACCAATGTATGTATTCGTTAGGGTTGTATTCACTGTTATAACAAAAAATCAGAGGCTTAATACAAATAACTTTCTTTCCCACATAATAGTAAAATGATTTCTAGTTGGAAATCGTAAGCAATATATAAATAGGCTGATAAAAAAGGTGTTTGTACTAATGTCCAAAAATAATAGAGTAAAAGACATTGTGGTTCTATGCTATAACTTTAAGGCTTTGAAGGAAGGATAAGATGTTAACAGGTGAATGGGGGGCAAGAGAGGACATGGAAGAATATTTATTATGGAAGAGGGAGAAGGAGAGGGAAGACGTGTGTTCCAAAAGAGAACATGATGTTAAACAAAGATGCTAGCAGAGTGACTATTTCATAGGTTTCATCCTCTCTCTATCTCATGAATAGAAAAGACCACTGGAGAAGACTCAGTAAAAAGTCTTACCTGGAGAAATTCTCACTCTGAAATATGTAACATCAAATGGTCTGAAGTCATTTATGAATATTGAATGCTGTGAAGTCAGTAGTCTGAGGCACATGCAGAGTGGTGTCAAAAATTGTTGGAAGAATTTTATTAGCAGCAAAATGAGAGTAATTCAATTATGGACTCCTAGGGCAGCACCAAATGTTAATTGACGTGAAACATTGGTGGCCGGGGGAGCCCTAGTTCACCAATTTCTATATGTGGAAAAGTGTACAATTGTAAGGACTTTCACATAACCTCCTCAAGCCCAGAGAAAAATCTCTCTAGACTTGAGAGGGCCTTAATGATCATGTTAGGTAGTGCTCAAAGCCCTTTCTTACATATTGAAATGCTTGCCCACATTGCCATTCTCAGCCTTATGAACTGGAAATAGCTGGTGCTATTAGTCCCATTATATACATGAGAAAACAGAGATTAAGAAGTCCCAGGCCAGGCGCGGTGGCTCACGCCTGTAATCCCAGCACTTCGGGAGGCCGAGGCGGGTGGATCATGATGTCAAGAGATCGAGACCATCCTGACCAACATGGTGAAACCCCATCTCTACTAAAAATACAAAAATTAGCTGGACATGGGGGTGCACGCCTGTAGTCCCAGCTACTCAGGGGGCTGAGACAGGAGAATCGCTTGAACTCGGGAGGCAGAGGTTGCAGTGAGCTGAGATCGTGCCACTGCACTCCAGCCTGGTGACAGAGCGAAACTCCGTCTCAAAAAAAAAGAAGTCCCGTTGATGAATAAGGTCCCAGTGCTCACAAGAGACATGATCTTCTCTAGAACCCAGCTAACCAGACCCCATTTCCCCACTTAGTTTGCTCTTTGTTGTCTTTGCAAATGGGCAAGAGAAGCAAGCTCACTCCTGTTCATTTGCCTTATAAACTTTTGAAATTTTTTAAAAATGTTTACGCAAAATTAAGTCTTTTGAGGATTTGTGTTTTCTTTGGAGTCACTAAAAGCAATGACTTTATAGCATTTCGTAGGGGGTCATAAAACCCTAATTTTTATAATCAAAGAGAACTACAGCACACAGTATCATACACCCATAAAAATTCCATCTCATTCTTTAAGTAAATATGAACATAACCTCCTGTCTGTCCATTTTAGGATCCTTCTTTTCTGTAGAAACATGGAGCCCAGACTGAAATTAGATACTGAAGCTCAAATAAATTATTTAAAAATGTGTGCCTTTATTACCCTTGAACTTTCTGCCAATAAAGAACAATATTAACAAGCATATGGATGTAAACACTCCTAAAAATTTTACTATCAGAAGTTGTTCAAGCCTTTATTAAGGAAAATAACACAGTTTGGAAGCATTAAATTTTTTAGGGATGTCAGAACAAATAAAGAAAGTTGACCTAGCTAGCCTAGGGCACTGCTCTTGAAATTACATTTACTGTAACTCCTTCCCTTTGGCTAATTTAGTTTTTATCTACTCTGGATGATAAACTCACAGCCTGGGTTGTGCAATACAAGCATGCTTGACAGAAGGCAGGCAATTGCAAGAATAATGATGAGCCATTTGAACACTCTGGCTTCTTCCCTTCCAGAAGAACTTTTACCTGTTATAGCACTGGCTCTCTATTGGGATTCTCAGCAAGTGTATTAGCACTTAACTTTCCACTTTAATGAACGACTGACATGTATAATTCCATGGAGAGCATAGGCCAATATTTTATTAGTTTCTGATAGTATTACAATGGTTTGAGTCTATTGAACTGATATAGAAGATCTATGGGAAGAGAAGAGAGAGGGCTACATATATTGGGAAGTTGCCCATTAATTTGGTCTGTATATGAGTCAGAGTTCATTTTTTCTTCTATATTTCTATGTATCCAGAGAAGCCTGTTCGTGATTGAGAGACACATCAAAAACCTCATGACCTCATTAGCTTTTGTAATGTCGCCTCTGGTTTTGGGTTGAGCTATGGCTCCTCGGCCCCTGAGAAAGTATTTGAGCAGGTTTTCATTATTTGGTTCAGAACGTAGCAGTATTTGACAAAATGTTTCTGAAAAGAGGAAACAAGATGCCCAACTACCAGAGCCTCAGATTCCTCTCCCTCCCAGTACCTTCAAACAAGCTTGAAGTTTTAAACTCAGGCCACCTCCACACTGAGAGGTCTGGCCAGCCCGTATGCAAGGACATGGTTCCTAGGAGTGTGGTGGAGGTGTGTGGTGAAGATCCTGCTGAAGAAGACAGAAGGTTCTCAAGATGTCCAGGACTCTTCTGTTATCAATGTACTTTTCTTCTACTTAAAGCCACATGGGATCCCTAAGAATTTAACATGATGATATCTAATTGACATTCTCTCTTACCCCTGCCTACCACTAAACCCACCACATGGTGAGAAAGTTCCAAACAGCAATCGTTTCTGAAGCCTGATTTCGATAAAACCAGATGGTCACCAAAACCATTCCATTAGGCCATTTACTGATGTGGAATGCAATTAAAATTCATTCAACTTTAATCAAAGTAACTTTGAGGAGAAAAATATGTGCTGAGTATCTACAATATAAAAGAAATTTGGATAGATGATGATGAGTTGGTGGAAGAGTAGGTGACTCATACAGGGATGAATAAAATGTATCTTTTACAACTCAAGGAGTTTATATTCTGGGAGGGGAGAAAAGATGTGTCCAGTCACTAGGCATTTCGTCAGATAATAGAAACCTGTTCCACCTACTTCTCCTCTAGAAGACAGTTTGACAAGTCTCCTTATCAACATGTAAATAATAAAAATGGTATCCAGAAAAAGAGAATATTAGCAGTTTGGGGTGGTGATAAGGACACAGCACGTAACAAGATTTCCCCTTGAGGACAATTTCAGTGTAAACAGAGACCCCACAGATTACAAACTGTTGAATTCAGAGGTTGTTATTAAGACATAAATTTAAAAGGGTCTTTATTGATAGGCTACCTTACTATATTAGGGCTCTCTAGCAGGACAGAACTAATAGGATAGATGTATATATAAAGGGGAGTGTATTAAGGAATATTGACTCACACGATCACAAGCTGAGGTCCCACAGTAGACCGTCTGCAAGCTGAGGACCAAGGAAGCCAGTCAGATTCCTAAAACCTCAAAAGTAGGGAAGCCAACAGTACAGCCTTCAGTCTGTGGTCGAAGGTCCAAGAGTACCAAAGCTGATGAATTTGGAGTCCAATGTTTGAGGGCAGGAAGCATCCAGCATGGGAGAAAGATGAAGGCCAGAAGACGCAGCCAGTCCAGTCCTTCCATGTTCCCCTACCTGCTTTTATCCTATCTGCATTGGCAGCTGATTAGATGGTGCCCACCCAGATTGAGGGTGGGTCTGCCTTTCCCAGTCTACTGACTCAAATGGTAATCTCCTCTGGCAACACCCTCACAGACACACCCAGGAACAATACTTTGCATCCTTCAATTCAACCAAGTTGACAGTCAGTATTAACCATCACACTTACTTAATAGCTCTGTGTTCTCTAGCAAGTTAATGAAATCTCTGTTGACTTAATTTCTAAAATTGGAGTAAGTCCATCTTTTCTAATGCAGTTTGTGTATGTTTTAAATGAAAATACAAAAAAAAATCTAGCATAGTCTATGACCCAATAAAACGGTAGTTTTCTTCCTTCATTCCCAATTCCCTTCTCTTTCTTAAAAGCAAAAAATAAAATAGCAGATGTCAGGATCAGTACCAACAGGCTCTTTGGGACTATGGTTTCTTTCCATTGATTTGTAGTTCAACCCATTAAGCATATTCTCAGCACCTAGTATATTCCCAGCATGCAGCATGGCTGTTGCCTCCATGAGCCCAGTCCAGTAGAAGAAAGACCATCAGTCATACAGATATGAACCAAGTGCCCATTGAAATATAAGCTTGTGCTGTGGGAGCACAGAAAAGTAGGGGAATGAATAATCCTGAGGAGGAAAGAGTGGATCAGAGCAGTCTCACAAAGGCATTTGAGATGTTCCTTCAAGGTTTCCATGGTGGAGGGGGGAGGATCACATTAGCTTATTTATTTTTTACTACAGAGATTCAACATTTGCCCTTCATAAAAATTATACAGAAAATATATTAAGAAAATAAGTTCTAAGCCATCAAGCCCATCTGATCTGAAACAGAAAAAGACTCATAATGAATATGTCAACACTTCCACATTTTTCATTTCTTTTCTAAAGCAATGTCATCTGCAAATGAATTATGCACTCCAGGGCTAGACAGGACCTCCATTCCTACACTCCAGAAAAATGTGTTTACTTCGCTTTACATTTCATGCAGCTCAGTGGGAAGGCAGTTGCAATGCAATTTCTGATCCAGTTTAGGGTTTGAGATGTCAGTGCTCTCTTTCTTTCTCCAGAATACGGCTAAAGCTTGTAAGACTAAGGTTGGGAGTTCACTTTTTTTTTCCTCCAAGTGCATTAAGTACATAAATCATCTCTCAAGAAAGAAGATAAGGTTCCTGGATTTCTGTTTTGTCTGGCATGAAAACTAAAGTCCAATCTGCAAAGCATCATACTGTTATATCCATCTGCAGTGCACTAAAATCACTCTCAAAGATTGTAACTCTTGGAGCAAATTTTTAGCATAATAGGCAGAGCGGGTTGTTTCTTGCCCAGGTAACTGAAGCAGGTTCTTATCTCACCTAAATTCATCTTCTCTCTGAAAAGTAAGTGTATCTCAACATGCGGTTTGAGGTTCTGAAGTGTTCCACGCTGCCCTTCCACTCAGGCAGGGAGAAGTCAGTCCTGGGATTGAGTCTGAAGATTTTGATGGACAGGGTCCTGGAGCGAGTTCGGAGCTAGTGTTAAAATGCCCTCTAGTGGCCATTAGCTGTAACCAGTGAGAGTAGGGAAGGGAAAATCTTGTGAAACTAGCTTGGGTGTGGTTTTCTACAAACACCGACCAAAACCAGAGTCCTAGGTTATAGCGCGGGTTACTTGCATCTATCGCGGATACCGCGATGGCGGTAGGACTTGGTATTACTTATATAAATGGAAGCTTGCCGTTGCATTCAAAGGGTACAATCCAGGGATTTTTCTTACGCTTGCACATCTCACTGCTCTGTCCCTGAGCCCTGGGCACACACGAGAGGTTCAAGAAGTGTTGACTGAGTGACTGAATACGTGAAGGAATCCAGTTTATGAATCATGGATTCTGTGCACATTCAATGAGCTTGGCTATTTGAAAGTGCACAAATTCTTCCTGCTTTCTGAAGTATTAAATATATTTGATTTGCATCCTTTCCCCAGTGGTCGCTTGGTGAGCTAATAATTGCCTTTACTCTTATATCTTTGAGCTGAGGAAATATAATCAAAATGTTAAGGAGAGGGCCAGCAAACCCCCCTTTGTGGGTAGAAGAGAAGGTCTGGGCTGGCAACTCAAAAGAAAAGATGAAGAAAGGACATCCAAAAAGAAGTGGAAGTCAGAGAATGAATAAAACACATGAGCGAATGGCTGCCATCCTATCCGAGCATCCTTCCTGATATTGTCACCCAGGGCCACCAGCAGAGGTTACATGGTGAGAACAGACAGTAGAAATTAGCCCACTCCACCGATCTGACTCCTGGTCTCCTGGGGAAATGGCATTAGCATCTAGGTTACCAACATCATAGCTTCTGCCAGGGCTTGTGTGCTTAACCCCAACAGTGGAACACCACAAATGCACAGGGGCAGTAGCCTCCAACATCCTGACCATCTCTGAGAACCTGTCCTGCTAGCAGAGGGGACAGAGGCTGTACAAATCAGAAAGTTGATGTATTAGTCCATTTTCACGCTGCTGATAAAGACATACCTGAGACTGCGCAATTTACAAAAGGAAAGGGTTTAATGGAAAAGTCACGATTCCACATGGCTGGGGAAGTCTCGCAATCATGGTGGAAGGCAAGGAGGAGAAAGTCACATCTTACGTGGATGGAGGCAGGCAAGAGAGAGAGCGCTTGTGGAGGGGAATGCCTGTTTTTAAACCCATCAGATCTCGTGAGACTTATTCACTATCACAAGAACAGCATGAGAAAGACTGGCCCCCATGATTCGATTACTTCCCACCGGGTCTCTCCCACAACACTTGGGAATTCAAAATGAGATTTGGGTAGAGACACAGCCAAACCATATCAATGGATAAAAGGAAATGTAATGTCAACTAAAGACAAAAAAAAAGAAAAAAGAAAAAAAAACTTTTAAAGAATTAAAGTTGGTTTTATTTAGAAGTCTTATTGGGGACTGTAGACTAAGGCCTACAACCCACAAGCAGCCTTTTACAGAGGTTTTATGAGGCTGCACCAGCACAGTATTTTAGCCCACTGCGTATATATAGGTGGTAGGGGTTTAGTATGTGCAAAGTTATATGAAACTTGTTTAGACATTATATTAAAGTAGAACTACGTTAAGGTTTGGGTGTAAGGGTATATCTGGTTCTAGATTATAGAAGTGTCATCACTAATCTCCCCAGATGTTATTTTATGCGTAGGAGAAGGTAAGGACCAGGTTCATTTGTCTTTTAAGGAATGTAGTGACTTAGGTAGGAGAGAAGGGGGCCAGGTGTTCTGTTTTATTTTGTCGTTTTGGAGAGCTGTATGTCATCACAGAGTTGGGGCTTTGTGAAATTATGTTGGCACACAGAGACAAGCAAACTTAGCTGCTTATGTATGTGATTTTGTCTCACAAGTTCTCTCTTTAGGTCACAAATTAACTCTGGCCATATTTATAAAAACAATATTGATTGTGTTATGTAGCTAAGAAGGCTGTTTTTTAGGAAGGTTGGTAATCTTTAGTTGTAGTTGTAAGGAATGAGTATTGAGCCCAGTGTGTATATTTATTTATTCATTGGAAAATATGTTTTGGATTATATTTATGTTTTAATTACTATGATTTGTTAGGGTTTTTGATGTTGCCTTTTTGGGGGTTTTGTGTGTGTGTGTTTTGGGTTTTTTTTTTTCAATACAGGGTTTCACTCTGTCCCCCAGGCTGGAGTGTAGTGGCATGATCTCAGCTCACTGCAGCCTCCGCCTCCTGGGCTCAAGCGATCCTCCTGCCTCAGCCTCCCGAGTAGCTGGGACCACAGGCATGAGCCACCACACCCGGCTAATTTTTGTATTTTTTGTAGACGTGGGGTTTCACCATGTTGCCTAGGCTGGTCTCAAACTCCTGAGCTCAGGCAATCCGCCCACCTCAGCTTCCCAAAGTGCGGGGGTTACAGGCATGAGCCACCATGCCAGGCTGTTGCCTTTTTTTTTAAATCTAATATAACATTTTAATAGGACATTATAAGGATATTATAGATTACATATAGTAGTCTATAATAGTAATATGATTTATAGATTTTGAAAAAATAAAAGCAATAAAATCAGAATATGCATTTGTATTTTTTTACTAATTGTATTTTTTGTATTTATATTTACTAGTATTTTTTATGAAAAGCAATTTTGGACTTGAGTTGATTGAGAATACTTTTAGAGAAGAATTTGGAATAACAACTGGGTTGTCTCGTGCATTTCCTGTGGGCATGATGCCAGCCTTGCTCTTCTATGGCAAAGGATACAGGTTGGCACATGGAGGAGCTTGGCCTCTGCAAGCCCACAGACCTCTAGGCTAGCTACTCAGCAACTATGTGTCCTCTAGACACAGTAACTTAATCTCTGTGCCTCAGTTTCCTCCACTGTAACATGGGGCAAATAAGAGTATGTGCCGACAGAGTTGTGTGCAATTAAACAAAATAATATGTGTAAAGTACTTATGGTGGGATCCCACCTGCAGTTCGCCTCCAGGAAATGTTAGATGCTGATGTGGAGGAGGATGAAGGGGAGGACCAGATGTTTTTCCTGCTGCTGGCATATTCTGCACACTGCTCTTCCTTCTCCCAAATCCTTTCAGCAGCATTTTCTTTCTTCCCGAGATTGCCAAGGGAACCCAGGCAGAATGCCAGGAACTAAACCTCTCTGGAAGATTGACGGAAGAAGAGCTGGGATTTGAGCAAGATAGAGCGGGCTCAGGGTCACCATGAGGTTCAAGGTCTGCAGACTCCCCCGAGCTTTCTCTCGAGTAGATTTGAACACACAATCCAAGTCCAAATCCAAATTTAATAGGCTTCTGTACTGAGAATTCAGCTCAGCCAATTGTGTTAGAGCCTTAATGCACATGGGTACACACACACACTCAGTGCACACAATGAGCACTCGTACAGGGCTGGGTCACAAAAGAAGCGAATGTCCATCATCTCCATTCACTTCCCCTGGTCTTTTCTAGTCTCCATTCCTCACCATTTCTACTGAATTCTCCCATCCCTCTCCACCTTCTACTTCTGGAACGAGCTCCAAACATAGCATTAAAAAGCTTCAGTGTTTCCAGGGAACAGAGCATTGCTGCTTTCCATAAACTGGCAGAACTGGTCGTTAAATGGAACTTTCAGGCATTCCCCCACATTCTGAAGTCACTCTCTATATAATGATCTTCCTGATACACCTTTCTGCTCTTTCACCTGGAAAAGAATTTGAAGGATGTGGTTATCAGTCCTCTGATGATGCCAATGTTTCGACTCCATCCTGAATATTGTTATTGCTGCCAAAACCTACTGGTAAAGTAATATCAATAGAGCCACTGTACTAAAAAGGATGTGTCTGCTACGTTGTTTTCTTTAATATCAAGGACTTTAACTATATTACAGTTAAAATCAATAGAAATGTAACCTTTTCAACCACATAAAATGAGTTCATTTTTATTATTATTCTTTTTCTGCCATTACAGTGCTGTGATTGCAAAAGCAACCGGGTCAACTTAAGCTTTATTGAAAGACCATTAAAGAAACAAACTCAAACTCATTTAAATACTGAAGCTGGTGCATTAAAAAGATCAATAAAGTAAAAGCAACTGGGGTTGCTTTACTTAAACACCCCACATACGAGAATCATTCCACAATCACAATTTGAGCAAACCTATAAAACTAGGAGACCAGCCAATAAAGAAGAAAACGCTGTTTCATTAATAGGTTTAGAACCATAAAGCCCTTAACTTTAGTCTGATTAGACATACTGCATTTAAATTTTCTCTCAGTATTTTGAAACATCATCCGGCAAAGACTTATTGATCAATGAATGCCATTTACTTAGGAAAGCCATTAGCTCCCTGAGTTAGGGGAATAACTCAGTGGTAGAAAGTGCAGTTTCATTTATTTAAAAATAAACACAAGATTAGGCTACAGTGAAGGGAAGTTCTTGACTCACAGGGAGTCACGAAATTTTCTTTCTAACCTTGCTGAGCATGGTATCTTGAACATAGTTATTTGTATTAAATTGAATGTTTACTACCAATTCTGTGGCCATGGATTAGACACAAACCTCTTTGTGTGTGCCTCAGTTTCCCCAGAGGTAGAACGTGTTAATATCCTTTTCTCCCTCTTTCTCTGGATAAGAAAACAAAAATGATTGACACAAACCTCTTCAGGTTCTTCCTTAAAAACTATAATACAAACTATAAACCTTAGTGGTAATATGTACTTAGAATAATTTTAGAATCAGATTGGTCCTTACTGGCCATGAGTCCAACCCTTGACCAGTCTCTGCTTATATTACTAGATATGGAAAACATGCTATTTTTCTTCTTAAAATACCATTTATTGTGTTTTTCTAATTGTACATTTAAATATATTTATTATAGAAAGTACAGAAGAGAACACAGAGGAAAATCAGGTTTGCTTGTGAGTCCCATTTAAAATCAGCCCCCGACCCTTCTCCACCAAACCCATCTTGCTTACTCCAGGGCATTGCTGAGCAGTTCTCTGTCTTCATTCTCTACTGACTCATTCCCATCAGCAAATAAGCATGCAGATATTTCTCTTACTTTAAAACAAAAATTTCTCCTGAGACCACTTTCCCCACATCTTTGTTTTTCTTTGCAATAAAACGCCCAGCAATAGTTATCTATGCTTGCTGTTTCGGGTCAGCTTCTCCCATTCTCTCTCTCTCTCTCTCTCTCTTTTTATTTATTTATTTATTTTTTTTGGAGACAGAGTCCCACTCTGTCGCCCAGGCTAGAGTGTAGTTGCGCAATCTCAGCTCACTGCTACCTCCACCTCCCAGGTTCAAGCGATTCTCCTGCCTCAGCCTCCCCAGTAGCTGGAATTACAGGTGTGTGCCACCACGCCTGGCTAATTTTTGTATTTTTAGTAGAGATGAAGTTTCATCGTGCTGGCCAGGCTGGTCTCAGACCCCTGACCTCAAGCAATCTGCCCACCTCAGCCTCCCAAAGTGCTGGGATTACAGGTGTGAACCACCACGCTCAGCCTCTTTCTTCAGTCAACTTTACTGAAATGTAAATTGCATGCAATGAAATTTACACACTTTAAATGTACAGACTGATGAGTTTTGACAGACATGCACACCCATGTAGCCACCACCACACTCAAAATTTAGAATATTTCTAATATCCCAGAAGGTTCCCCTGGGCCCCTTTCCCACCCACCATTGCCCCCAAGCATTTACTGATCAAATTTCTATTTCTATAAAGTCACAGATTAGTTTTACCTGTTCTATAATTTTTTTTTTTTTTTTGAGACAGAGTCCCGCCCTGTCATCCAGGCTGGAATGCAATGGTACAGTCTCAGTTCACTGCAACCTCCACCTCCCAGATTCAAATGATTCTCCTGCCTCAGCCTCCCAAGTAGCTGGGACTACAGGCACATGGCACTACACCCGGCTAATTTTTGTATTTTTAGTAGAGATGAGGTTTCACTATGTTGACCAGGCTGGTCTTGAACTCCTGAACTCATGATCTGCCTGCCTCGGCCTTCCAAAGTGCTGGGATTACAGGCATGAGCTACCACGCCCAGCCTACTTGTTCTGTAATTTTAAACAAATGTCCAGCTCCTTTCATTCTGCGTAATGATTCTGAGGTTCCTTCTTGTCGTGTGTATCTGTGGTTGTTTTTTTAATTGCTGGGTAGTAATACACTTATGAATATACCCCCATGCATTTATTCATTCACCTCTTGATGGATATGTGGATCATTTTGGGGATATTTTGACTGCATCTGTTATGAACATTTGCATACACATGTATAGAGCAGACTTTTTTTTTATTTCTTTCAAGTAAATATCTAGGAATGAAATCAATGAGTTTATGGTAAGTGTATCTTTAACTGTTTTTGATGTTATATTCCCTCTAGGAAGACAGCAGAATTCCAGTGACTCCACATAGTCACTAGCACTTGATATTGTCAGTCTTTTTAATTATAGCCATTCAACTGGCGTGTGGTAGTGTCTCATATTGGGTTTAATTTTCATTTCCCTGATGACTGATGATGTTTAGCGACTTTTCAAGTGCTTATTGACCACTGGTAAATCTTCTTTTGTGAAGTGTCTCTTCAAGCCTTTGGCCCCTTTTTAAAATTGGATTGTTTGCCTTATTATTATGTTATAAGGATTCTTTACGTATTCTGGATACAATTCCTTTGCCAGATGCATGTACTGTGAATATTTTATCCTCATTTTTTCTTATTCCCCATCCCAGCTTGGCTCCTGTCCACCACTGCTTAAAGCTACTCTCATGGATACTATCAATGACCTTCTCACCACCAAACCCACTGGCTACTTCACAATTCTCCTGCTCCTCCACTTAAAGGCAGCATCTGAAACCAGGGAGCCCTTGGCTTTTAGGGCACACTGCTCCTGTCCTCCTTCTCCCTCATGGGCCCCTTTTGCTCTGTCTCCTTCACTGTTTCTCTCCTTCCTGACCTCCTTCAGTGGGCGTGCTTCCAGTGCTTTACCATTTGTATTCACTCCTGTGATGATCTCATCCAATGTCGTGCTCTTAAATTTTATCTCTGTGCCTCAAACTCCAAATTATTATCTCAACCCACACCTCGCCATGAACTGCCAACTCACACACCAAACTGAGTCCCAGATATCTGACTTTGATGTCTGATAAACACTCCGAGCACAATATCTCCAAATCTGACCTCCTGATCTGCCCCTTCCCACAACCTGCCCTGCCTATAGCCTTTCCAATTTCAGCTGATGGCAACTCCATCCTTCCAGCTGGTCAGGATTAAAACCTTGGAATATCACTGGAACATCACTCACTGGTTCTCACAGCTCACATCTGGTTTTTCAGAACCTCATGCTGGTTCTACCCTGAAAACATCCAAATTCTGACCAGCCTCCAACCTTGCACATCTGCTGCTCGGGCTCCAGACTCCATCCTGTTCTGCAGAGGCCTCCTGACGGGTCTCCAAGCTTCCTCCCTTGCCCTTGCAGGCACGTCTCTAACATCACTACCCCATCTGTTTAAAATACAAGTTCTCTGCTCAACACCCACTGACAGTCCTCATTTCTCTGAGGACAAGCCAAAGTCTTTCCAGTGACCTGCAGGACCCCACAGGAACTAGCCCCGTGACCCTCCCCTTTTCATGCTACTTGAGCCTCACTGGCTTCATGCCGGGAATTCTCCCGCCTTGGCTGCTCTCTCTGCCTGAGTGTTCTTTCCCTGGGTATCTGCAGGGCTAACCCCTCGAATCCCTCAAGTCTTCATTGAATCTCCTTTTCTCAGTGAGGCTACCCTGACCGCCTTATTTAGGGTTGCAGTCTGACTTTTACACCAGGCCTCTTATTGGGCTCTAATTTGAGGGAAAAGACTTCGAATTTATCCCCTCCTACCATATTACATCATTTACTTTTTCTCTGTGTCTCTCTATACTAGGAAGGAAGCGATATGAGGGTTAGGATTTGGGGCTTTTTGTTCACTGATGTATCCTAAGTACCTAGAACAGTCAGTTCAAGGCACCTTATGGGCACTTGACAAATGTTTCTTGAATGAATAAATGGACCTGTGATGTGACTACAGATTCCTTCCCACATGATGCACTCGGAGGCCCCTTTCCTCCCACCCAGCCAGTGCCAGGCATTCTGCAGCAACACTGCTCCATCATCCTCTTTTCTCTGCCCCTGCAGATTGACATCTTCAGCTCCCCGGCCACCAGATTCTGGTTGGGTTCAGCTAGCAGGACGCTTCAGGAAAACACAGGGGGAAGCACAAGAGATCGGGGTCTGTACTGTCCTCACCTCTATCCTGCTTCTTCCCAAAGTGCTGGGATTACAGGAGTGAACCACCGTACCCAGCCTCATTTTACTTATTATAGCCACAGGTTCAAATCTATTCATATTTTTGTTTTGCTTTGTTTTTTCTGCTCTGTTTAGAGTCAGAGTCTCACTCTGTCATGCAGACTGGAGTGCAGTCACACAATCACAGCTCACTGCAATCTTGAACTCCTAGGCTCAAGCAATCCTCCTGCCTCAGCCTCCCAAAGTGCTGAGATGACAGGTGTGCACCACCATGCTCAGCCCATATTTATTTTTTAACCCTTGTTCTATTATTACCTCACTCTCTGCAAAGACTTCTAGAACCAACTACTTGGAGTTAGGCCAAACTTTACAGCTCCTAGGGCACAGTCCTCCACAAGACTGGTCTCACGTCAAACCCCAGCTGCAAGCCCAGGGGTCTCCAGGTGACCCTCATTTACAAGCAGCTGGCTACAAATTCAGAGGTTCCCACTACTCCCTCAGGTCAATAATTTGCTAGAATGATTTGTAGAACTCGGGAAAGCACTATACTTATGATCAAGTTTTACTATAAAGGATACAATCCAGACCGGCCAAAGGGAGAGATGCAGGTGGCAAGATTTGTCCCAAATGCAAAGCTTCTTTGTCCTAAGGACACACTACCCTCCCTGCACATCAGTGTGTGACAATGCCCAGAGTATTACAAACCAGGGACATTTACTGAGCTTCGGTGTCCAAAGTTTTTTTAGAGGTTTCATTACATGGGCTTGGTTGATTGAATCATTGGCCACAAAGATGAACTCAATCTCCAGTCCCTCTGCCTTATCTGGGGTTTGGGCTCAATGCTCCCAACTCTAATTGCATGTTTGATGAAAAGAAGGGAGAAGGAAAACATAAAAACCCTCCTCCTTACATGAATGCCCTTCTCTCCTCAGTTCTCATTACTGCTCTTCTAGCTAGCTTTCTCTTGGCCCAAAGTACACAAATGGTGGCTCCAGCAGGTTCCCTATTCCTGGACATTTTCAATTCTAAGCAGCAGCCTCAGGCATTGGTGATCCTATTGGATGATCCAGTCACATGTTCTGCCTAAATGCCGAGGGTATGATTATGCTACATTGCTTGGAGGAGTGTGCAGCCTTGCCTCATTCTGCAGAAGTCCCCAGCCATGCCGTAGCCCCAATTCTATATACGTACCACAGCCACCAACACAGGAGCCTGTAGGGCAAAGTCAGAATCCATCTTCTTTACCTCTTGGGTTCAGATAACCAAGCAAAGTTCTCCTCCAGGCCATTTTCATGTTCTCTCTGTCTTCAATACACATTCTCCTATACATGCCTCATACTCCTGATTAGGTTAGCGGGCCCTGTGGTTGAGCAGACTTCCAATTTGGGAATTGAATGTCAGTTTCTTCCTACATTTAGGCCCAGAATCACCCTACTCTTGCCCAATGTCTTTGAACTGTTTCTTCATCCAGATCTTTTCATCCCTTAATACATTCTTTCTCTCAAGAAGAATATCATTTTCTCAAGGAGAGAGATCCTGGGGTCTCTCCAGACACACCGACATGTGCTTGAGTCCCAACGTAGCTACACATGAACTAATTCGTCAGCCCCTTAGGGTCTTGATCAGGTCACCCTGAGCCACAATTTTCACCAACCTTTCCTCTCTGATGGAAATCTGAAGTCCTCCCTGGGATTTCCAAGGGTCCTTTCTGCTTCCAGGTGCTTTCTTCTGTGGGTGATCTCTCTGATCCAGAGAATATCCACCCAGAATGAAGCTCAGCACTTTCTTTGGTTCACAAACACACAACCGCCCAAAGCATTCACTGAGCAGTAGCCTCTATTGACTATTTCAGGGTCGGGGAGAGGGGTACACAGCACATTAACAAATCACTGCAAGTCATAGAGTAGATATTCATGCCCTCAATAGTACCTTTACCCATCCTTCTATAGAGGCTTCTCATAGCCATTCACGCCAGGCAGTGCCAGGCTTTCTGCTTTCACCCCAGGCAGTGCCAGGATTTTGATTTCTCCTGATTCATGCTCGCTGGCTCCCCACCTGCTTCCTCACCCATCTCCAGGTCTCCCCCACTATTATATACAATAACAAGCTGACTCTTCCCAAAACGGGGTCCAGGCTTGCTGGCCCAGAGTAGTCAGGTGCTCGACAGATGCAAAAACTTGGATTTGACCCCCTTTAAAGGAGTTGTGGTTACAAATAACAACAACAATGAGAATTTGGGGGTGATCCTATGCCAGAATAACAGAGATCGATAGATACATAGATAGATAGATAGATAGATAGATAGATAGATAGATAGATAGATAGATGATAGATAGATAATAGATAGATAGATAGATACATAGATACATAGATAGATAGATAGATAGATAGATGATAGATGATAGATAGATAGATAATAGATAGATAGATAGATACATAGATAGATAGATGATAGATAGATAGATAGATAGATAGATAGATAGATAGATGATAGATAGATAGATTATAGATAGATAGATAGATAGATTATAGATAGATAGATAGATAGATAGATAGATAGATAGATAGATTATAGATAGATAGATGATAGATAGATAGATAGATAGATAGATAGATGATAGATAGATAGATAGATTATAGATAGATAGATAGATTATAGATAGATAGATGATAGATAGATAGATGATAGATAGATAGATAGATAGATAGATAGATAGATAGATAGATAGATAGATATTGATTGATAGATAAAAAACTGTAACCCCAGTTTTGTATAGATCAATCCAAACTTTGCATCCTAGCATTCAAAGCCCTTCACAACGTATCTTCCATTTACCTTCTATTGTCTTCTACCATTCTTTTCCAAAACACATCCTAAGGACCAGCGAGGCTGGTGTCGTCTACCATTTTTTTTCCAAAACACATCCTAAAGATCAATGAGGCTAGTGACCTCAACACCCTTAGAGAAAATTGGTTTATTATTCCTCCTTCAAAACGCCTCCACTCTGCCAATCTACTGTACCATGATGACAGTTATTCTCCATATTACATATTTTAGAATTGGGGGTAACATTTTACATTTAATTTTAGTAGATTGTCTTAGAATATTATTCTTTCATTGTTTCATGTCATGTTTTCCAAACAAGAATCTAAAGCGCCTTGAGCCCAGCTGGGAACATCTGCACGTCATCAGCTGGACTCCAGTCCCAGTGCTCAAGGTGGCTGGACCACAAAACCACATGGAAGCCCTTGCGTAATGTTAGGAGGTGTCAGCAAGATGATTTGAGTCTTACGCCGAGGTCTCTCTCTTCCCACAGGGGGTCTGCACCACCCCCAGCAGCCAAGTTACCCTGTGACAGTCATTCATCTATGCTCTGGGTAGCCCATGGGATGAGTGTACTACTGGACAGGTGTAACTTCAGGGGCACTCACAGCAGACATCCCCAGCTGACATGACAACCTACTCGCTTCTCAAGATTTGACTAATCATATATAGTCATCCCACAATATCCTCGGGGTATCGGTTTCGGGACCCCCAAGTACACCAAACCTCATGCATACTCAAATCTTGTGGTCAGCTCTGAGGAACCTGCATCTAGCAAGGGCCGACTTTGCATATACGCAGGTCCTGCATCCCAAGAATACTGTATTTTTGATCCGCATTTGGTTGAAAAAAAAATCCACTTGTAAGCAGTGCAGTTCAAGCCCATGTTGTTTAAGGGTGAACTACATTTCCGTGAGGGGATCATCTTCAAATAAAGTCCTTGTTTCTGTACCAGTTACAGCAAAGGCCCTGCTTTGAGAATTTAACAGTCAGAGTAGCCACCCACTTCAAAACTGACCAGTCCCACCCTTGGCAAGCAGACGATGTGACATCAACGGCACTTACCGCACCAGGCTAATACAGTTATCCTGGTCGTAGTTTCATTTTACTGAAGGCCTTATTAAAGCGCCCCCCACACAACTCAGCCAAGAATTCACCAGGAACCAAATTTAAACAAATCAAACCCTGAAAACGTGCTCAACAAATCAAGATTACAGAAGGGAATAAAGACTAAAATAAGAAAGGCCTCAATCATATTTGTCATGTCTCCATCGTTTCTCATAATTATTCTCATTCAAAGTTCTTTATTCCTTTCATTTAATTAAAAACTTAGGCCGTGCACGTTGGCTCATACCTATAATCCCAGCACTTTGGGAGGCTGAGGTGGGCAAATCACGAGGTCAGGAGATCGAGACCATCCTGGCTAACACGGTGAAACCCTGTTTCAACTAAAAATACAAAAAATTAGCCAGGCTTGGAGGCGGGCACCTGTAGTCCCAGCTACTCAGGAGGCTGAGGCAGGAGAATCGCTTGAACCCGGGAGGCGGAAGTTGCAGTGAGTCGAGATCGTGCCACTGCACTTCAGCCTGGGCAACAGAGCAAGACTCCATCTCAAAAAAAAAAAAACTTAACCATAACATTATACAATTTAAGCAGCATCATATTTGTTAATATCTATTTTCAAAAGTGACTCTTCCTAATTTCATTGTTTTCTTCCTCCCTTTTCCACACATTTGTTTGTTTTTCTTCCTCCTAGAAAGTCATGTTCTAAGTTATCAAAATGTGTTTCTCCTCGAGCTCTTCAGGGAAAACATGCCATATAAAATTAATTCATGATTATTTTATGTAAATTATTATCCAAAGTACTCACTATGTGTAACGGTTAAAGTTGATTGTTACTAAAGTGATTCTAAATATGAAAGTGTATAAAACCATGAACTATTCTCATACTACATCTCAAAGAAATTTGAAATTTCTAGTAAATTTCAAATTTACTAGAAAACTAGTTCAGATATTGTTTTTAATGCTTTACAATCATCTTCTGAATTTTCATTTGCAAGTCAAAGCCACAAAACTAAAAGTGCTAAATGTTTTCTGACCAGATTCTCTGAAATAATTATATAGTGCTTGAGCCATTGTGCTATAAATATCTTGGAAATCAATGCTATTAAAGAAATGCTATATCAGCTGTGAAATGAGAATTTCTCCTCCTATCCATTGACATTTACAAAAATTATACGAACTTATTGATAGAAAATCCGTTTGCTCGGTTTCTTTTTAAACATCTTATGCTTTAAATAATATTCAGTGTTTTTCCAGTAGGTGGAGTATTAGTCTAGATAAAGTAAATCACTGTGTGAAAGCTAATTTTTTTCTTCCTACTATTTTGAGAAATTTTTGATATAAAACATAAATCACCTAATAGTTTCACTAATTCTTTTAATTGCATCAATATGGTATGATTTCAATTACTCTAGACCTTAAGAGGCAGATATATTTTACTGATTATATTACCATAATAACAATGGCATAATGACAATAGCAATAAGTACTTATTATACCTCTCATTTTAAAATTGCTTATCAAGCCATTAGAGAAACCTCCTGACATCTCTGAAACAGAAATTATACAACAAAGAAAGATCTGTCTCTTAAATCCTTTCTCTCTCGAGCCTTAAGCGTTTCTGGGAAACTGCATTCCTTGTGAGCTGAATATTGGTTCAAGGCTTGATGCTACCACTTCCAGTCCAGGAATCTGAGACGATCACTACCTCTCCCTGGGATTCTGCTTCCCCTTCTACGTTTGTGAAAAGATGGTGATAAACTACATCTCTGAGGCCCCTCCCTACCTGAAAATCCCCCAGTGAACCTGAAATTGACAATCTTATGGCTGAATGTCGGGAGCCAAGTCTGCCGAGATGTTTCGGTACATACGGCAAAGATGGCACTTGTTATACGGTCTGGATCTCAAAATGGAAAGTGAGAGAATGATGCCTTTCCAGGGCAGGTGGACGCTTCCTCCCACCCTCCATCCATCACCAAAACTGGTCGAAGTTGAATAGTGCCCTGAAAAGACACCTTCAAGTGGTACCCTAGAGTTGGATCTTCACAGATGATTCTGCTCAAAGCCCAGAGACATGGGAAAATACTATTCCTTAGGGCCATGGTAGCAACATCTTCAAAGAAACCTCACAGAACTGGTTCAACCTCCTCACTTTACAAATGAGGAAACTGAAGTCCAAGAAGGCTTCCTAACTTGATGAACATCCATTTAACACGTGGCAGAGCCAGGGCCCATCTCCTGGCCCCATTCTCATCCCCCCAGGCCACCTCTCCTCTCTTACACTGGAAGTCTAGAAGCTGGTTTGCAAGGGGTCCCTGAATGACCTTCCCTAGAGGACAGTGCCTTACCGAGAAGAGGAAACACATACTGAAACCAGCCACTTTTCTCTTTCTGCATTCTCACAGCCAGGTGATTCGGGTTTGGAGAGAGCCCCAGCTCCCATGCGCAAGGAATTTTCTGTCCTAGAAAGGCTTAGGCACAGTGGATTCACCTGGATCTCTTCTAGTTTTGCAGCCAGTTTTTCTTTCTTGCTCTTG
Organism: Gorilla gorilla gorilla; assembly: GCF_029281585.2. Lineage (NCBI taxonomy): Eukaryota > Metazoa > Chordata > Mammalia > Primates > Hominidae > Gorilla > Gorilla gorilla. Next base: position 157,213,416 of record NC_073230.2, read on the forward strand.
GACCAGAGAGCCCCCAGACCCAGGCGTAGGCTTAGGAAAAGGGGGCTCAGGAGACAAATCTGTCTGCTTTGGCCCAGGCTAGGCCACCTCTGGCCTTGCCAACAATTAATTAATACATTAGTTCATTAATTAATTAAGTCAAAGTCCTCCAACGTGGTTGAGCCCAGCTGGGGACTGGTAATAAAGTGAGTGGTTTAGAGAATAATTCCCAGAAGAAGCACAAATTGATTATTGTATTTGGTGAAAGGACAGCAGAAGAGCATTCTGGGCAAAAGATTCAGCTGGTCTAAAGCCCTGAGCACACCTGGGAGTGCACAGTGCATCCCCAGGTGTGAGAGTCAGGTCACAGCATAGGGGCAAGGTCTAGGCGAGGGCACTGCGTTCTTGCCTCTCCACTCTACGAAGATGCCCCCTACCCCTCTGATCTCCCCAGGGCCATTTAATCTCTCCCAAAGAGGCAAAGGCTCCCTGACTTATCCATCTGCAGTTACCTGCAGGATTCGGTTAACTTTCCCTTCGTAAAGGCATCCGCCATGAAACACACCAGGCACCTCCAGGACCTGCATGCATCGCTAACTCAGTGACAAAAGCATGGCTGTTGCTCATTTATTCCAGAGTTCTGTTAGGGGAGAGTGTTTCTTGGCCTCTTTCTTCTTCTTGAGTATCTCTATAAGTCGGCAGGATTTATGAGTAGCTCAACCAAAAACAAATTAAGGTAGACAATGTGACCTCTAAATGGGTCAGCCTCCCAAATGGTGTCCTCTCATCTGTACCCATGGCTGTTCTTGGGATTGGAGGGATGGCCTCAGGGCTTGGCAATGTAGGTTGGGAGGGGGCTGGCCTGCTGACCCTCACCCTGATGGGCTTGTGGCTCTCAGCAATGTGGTCCCAAAAGCAAGTTGCACTGAAATCAAGACTCTCAGAGCAGGGGCAAGTGTCTCTTGCATGAAAATTCGGAGTCCCAGATTCACGATCAGCCAGTCTCCCCAACGATGTGGTCTGCGAGGATGGAGCCAAGCTCATTCACTCAAACCTGATGGCAATAAAATGCTATGAGGGCTTCAGTCCACTGAGTCATTCACAGATATTCCTCCCTCTACAAACAGAAGTTCTAATGGAAGTAAAAGCTAGGAATCCATATCTTAAACACACACACACACACACACACACACACACACGGACAGATTTACATACAGATACATATACGAACATGGCTCAGCCAGTGCTGACCCATTTAACACATGTTAAATGAGCACCTTGCATATCACAGGCCGTTTTCATGTGGATCGTAAATTAACTGGAAGGTTTATTAGATAACACTACAGAGAAAGAAGTAGCCGAAAGTCCAGAGGTGAGGTGTTAGCCACGGAGCTCTGACAAGCAGGTGTATTTCCACTGCACCTGCTGAGCCCACTGATCAGTGTTTAACAAGCGTGTGTTATGCCACGCTCCTGGGGCAGGAGTGGTAACTGAGGCAGCGTCCTTGAACCCACAGGGTTACGGTCTCACCAAGGGAGGCTCAGGAACAGAGCTGCAACCCTGGACTAGCAGGAGAGTCACACTGAACCCTACTTCTTTATCTCCCACACATCTACATTTGCTCCATGTCCTCTCCATGATCAGGAACAAAGTGATTCTAGGGTTAGGAAGAGGCAGAAAACATTTAGATGAACGCATCCTTGATACTGGAGTCAAGGCCTGCTCGTTTGTATTTTCAATTGCAAATGGCCCTAGGCTTGTGTATACCCTTCATAGAATGGAGATTACGATGGGGAGAAGGAGATGGTCTCCACCCTTCAAACCCTCTCTTCTTTGAAGTCTGTGGGAATTTCTAGTTTAGAAGGACGGGTAGACACAGATAAGGGGTGTGAGTTGAGCTGATAATTGTTTCTCCTACCTGAAGTCTATCTACATCAGCCTCTTCTTATCTTCAGCCTTGGGCTTCAACTTGGAGTAAATAAAACATTCATCAGATGATATGCTCTAGGCTGGGTGTGGTGGCCTACAATCCCAGCATGTTGGGAGGTTGAGGTGGGAGGATCACTTGAGCCCAGGAATTTGAGACAAGCCTGGACAACACAGTGAGACCCCATCTCTCCTAAAAATAATTTTAAAAATTAGCCAGGCAGCCAGGCACGGTGGCTCACGCCTGTAATCCCAGCACTTTGGGAGGCTGAGGCAGGCAGATCACGAGGTCAGGAGTTCAAGACCAGCCTGGCCAACATGGTGAAACCCCATCTCTACTAAAAATACAAAAATTAGCTAGGCATGGTGGCATGTGCCTGTAATCCCAGCTACTTGGGAGACTGCAGCAGAACTGCTTGAACCAGAACTCGGGAGGCAGAGGTTGCAGTGAGCCAAGATCACACCATTGCACTCCAGCTTGGGCAACAAAAGCAGAACTCCGTCTTAAAAAAAAAAAAAAAAAAAGCCAGGCATGGTGGTATGCACCTGTGGTCCCAGCTACTCAGTAGGCTAAGGTGGAAGGATCACTTGAGCCTGAGAAGTGGAGTCTGCAGTGAGCTGTGACTGTGCCACTGCACTCTAGCCTGGATGACAGAATGAGACCCAGCCTTAAAAAAAAAAAAAAAAAAAAGAAACTCCTTAGTCATACACCTAAAGCCAATCTCTCCATAATCACTTTATTGGGAATAAAATGATATTTTGAAGAAAAAAGATGATATATTCTAAATTCAATATCGCTGAGCTAATTCCAAGTATTCCCCAAAATTAAGGATTAGGAAAAACAGCAAGAAATCCTAGGCCTTTGTCTAGGCCATGGAAAAAGCGGGGTCTGCCTTGAAATTGTGTCCTTCATCTCAGGAGATGGGGCCCGGCCCCTCCACCGGTCCAGGAGAACCCACGCCGTTTAGGTATTTCTTCTTTAGCTTCTCCACTGCATCCCCAAAGCGTAAATGGCTGATGAAATCCCTTCAAACTCTGCCAACGCAAACTGTGGCTTAAAAATGGAAATGAATGGATATTGCAAAATAATACCTGAATAGACATTAAAGCTTTAAGCTCCACGTGTAAGACACAAGGTCCTGCCTGAATCAGTATGCTTCTAATGGCTTCATGGCAAATGTTGAACAAATTAGTGTTCCCTCAAGGTTGTCCTGGGGCACATGGAGTCACAGTCTTTAATTTTAATGAGCCTCTATTACACAATCTCTTATCGCCTCTTAACTGCCAGTGAAATGACCACCAGCTAAATGTACAGCAAAATACATTTCTACAAAAGAGCTCACTTGGACCCCAAAGAAATTACCTTGAAATTATTACACTTAACCGTGGCAAATGCACCAGGGTTCATTTGAAAAGAGGTGGCCACCTGGCAATACGAGTGAAATCGTATAATATGTCATTTCCTTAGGCTTTTCATGTTGAGCTTCTCTCGCTATATCTGATTTAATGTATTTTCTCTTTTAAATGTAAATATTTAAAATGTAGCTGATCCTCTCCCTCTCCTAATTGAGGTGACTGGGCTAGTTCAAGAGACTGTGGCCTGCAGCTCACCGTTTTGTCTCTGGAGTCAGAGCGCCAGCCTTGGTACTTACTCTGTGACTGGACACTTTATAATATCAAAGATACGAGATCATACCTATCTAATATCTATTCAATAAGACAATACATATTAAAAGATCAGCACAAAGCCTTGCACGCAGCAGTTGCTCAATACGTGCTTCCTCCTTTTTCCTACTATTGAATCCCACCAGCCAAGACCAGAACTATATCTGCAGTCGGACAAAGTTGGGTGTATCCCTTGTTGCAGTGAGGACTTAGCAGTTTGAGTCAAACGGGAGCTGGAAACCACAGTCGGTTAAAATGGGGTGATAAACAGAAGCATTAACTATGGCAAACAGCAACTCCAAGATGTAAGGAAACCCGTGCAGAGTTTCCTAGTGGCCCCCTAGGGCTGAGGGAGCCCATCCAGGGACAACCTCGGTGTGTGTCTGACCATAGTGGAGGCAAAGCTGCCCCTGTCTCCTCTGACAGTCTCCAGCTGGGCCTGAGAGTTAAGTTGACGTAGGAGAGATTAACAGAGGAAACGCAAGCCAATGTTTACAGGCGTGTGAGGGCCTTCACAGGACACCAAGATCCAAAAGCAGCCAGGCCTAAGTGCTTATGCAACAGGGTGAACAAAAAGTAGTAATTTTGAAAAAGTAACTAAATATATGGAGATACTAAAGACAAGGGTTATTTTAACAAGAGCTTTTTAACTGTCAAAACACTTTTTGTTTGTACCGATTTCTCTCGGCCTCAACTCCCCGCCTCTGGAGAGAAGAATGTTCTTTTCTTCCTGGTAGAGAGAAGCCATCTTCCATATGAGAGTTTCATCTCCTGCTTTCAGGAAGAAAAGGGGAGCTCAGAGTGTCCTTTGTGCGTCTGTTGTTTTTCTTTTTTTCTTTTTTTCTTTGAGATGGAGTCTCACTCTCACCCAGGCTGGAGTGCAGTGGCACCATCTCGGCTCACTGCAACCTCTGCCTCCCGGGTTCAAGCGAGTCTCCTGCTTCAGCCTCTCAAGTAGCTGGGACCACAGGCGTGCACCACCATGCCCGGCTAATTTTTGTATTTTAGTAGAGATGGGATTTCACCATGTTGGCCAGGCTGGTCTCGAACTCCTGACCACAGGTGATCCGCCCACTTTGCCCCCCAAAGTGCTGGGATTATAGGCGTGAGCCACCACGCCCAACGCATCTGTTGTTTTTCAAGTGCCTTTAGCTCAAAATTGTCCCCATCTCAAGCCAGTATATCTGGAGGTGGCGTGTTCTGAAGCCCTTCAGGACCTTGCTGGAGAAGGTGTGTCTGCCTGGCAGAGAGCAGAGACCCCTGCTTAGCCAAGCTGGAGCTGGTCCGGAATTGCTGGGGGAGCGACAGGCTGGCTGCCCTCTGGAGTGCAGGTGGGGGAGCAGGCAATAGCAATGGCGGTGGGGGTGAGAGTGAGGGGCTACTGGGGCTGTTCAGACACACGTCCAGAGGTCTGTGGGCAGGTTGCCATGGCTGAGACGCTAGGGTCACAGAGGGATCTCTTAAAAGGCCTGCGACTCAGACAGGCTTCACCTCATGTCCTCGCACTCTGGGCAGAGCCTCTGCTATCCCCCTCCTCTAGCCTGTGCTGGAAATTGCAGTAAGCCCCTTCCTCTTGTAGTGTCCCTCCAGAGCACGCTACTGAGAAAGCTTGACATTGTGCTCACTTTAAAAGCAAAATCTTTAAGGAATTCCATTGTTTATCATAGAGCTTATATTGAAGGGTGCATTGGGAGCCAGGAAGCAACGAGTTGATCGATAATTGACACAAAGGGACCCATATACCTTAGAGAATGACGGGGTGGCTCTAAGAGTCAGGAAGGGCTTATTTTAGGAATCAGGCTTATGGTGGGGAGGGTTCAAGGAAGCAGGTGTCTCTAATCAACTGGGTGCTCTCAGAAAAGCAGGGCTAATTCAGTTATTGGGCCTCTTAATGCATTTCATCTGGGAGGCAGGAAGAATGGAGACCACTAACGTTGTTATTGAAGAAATTGCCGGGAGAAAGAGATGTTTTGGTTTTGGGTTGTACAAGGTGTTTTTTTTTTTTAATTTCTTGTATTAGTTTCCCAGTGTTGCTGTAACAAATTGCCACAAACTTAAGGACTTAAAACAACATGCATTTACTGTCTCACAGTTCCAGAGGCCAGAAGTGCAAAGTCAGCGCAAATGGCTGAAGTCAATCAGAAAGGCTGGTGCCTTCTGCAGGCTCTGAGAGGAGAATCTGTTTCCTTGCCTTTTTCAGCTTCTAAGAGTCTCCTGCGTTCCTTGGGCCCTTCCTCACGTCACTCTAACTTCTGCTTCCGTTGTCACATCTTCTCTCCACTGCGACCCTCTTGCCTCCCTCCTATAAAGACCCTTGTGGGGACCTGAGACCCACCCAGGGAATCCAGGAGAATTCCCCTATTATCTTAATCACATCTGTAAAGCCCCTCTTGCCAAGGAAGGTGACGCGCTCTCAGGTCCTGAGAATTAGGATGTTATCTTTGGGAGGCATGATTCCGCCCACCATATCTCCATACTCAGACAAAATTGCAGAATGGTCTTGTGCCACATGGTCAGGTCCTGGAGAGCCCTGATCCGATGCTGCTGTTCTGAATTACGTTCGGCAGGGGGACAGCACCACCTGGTGGTAACACTCGGCAAAGCATCCGCCGTCAGCTGCAGAGCTGCTTTTCCTTTGGGGTCCTCTTGCTTTAACAAACCACCTTCCCCACAATCCCACTCATCCCTTCCGGCCACAGCCCGCCTTCTTAGACACAAGGCAGGCAGGAGTATGCGAGAGAGAAGACGTAAGGATGCCTCGCTCGTGGTAAGATCGGAGACTGATCGGAGAACGCTTTCCTCCTTCCCTCCTTTATTAGAGAATTTCCTCAGGCACTGCAACTTCATCTTTGTGAATGTTGAAGGCTTTCTGGATATCCTCATCACTTCTCGTATTTTCCTAACTGAGCAGGTAATTTGGATTAGAACTGTACAGCATGACCCATTTAGGTTCCTGTTCACTGTTTTGAAATTAATGACTTCATCAATGATTGAAGGCTAGGAGTGTTCATTATGTTTTTTAGAAAAGTCAAAACCAAGCAGGATCACCGATACGCAAGATGACACAATCAACAATCAAAAACCTCTGAGTAGAGGCTATTACTGTGTTTCAAAACAAAATATATAAAAGTGGTCGGGTGCAGTGGCTCACGCCTGTAATCCCAGCACTTTGGGAGGCCGAGGCGGACGGAACACAAGGTCAAGAGTTCGAGACCATCCTGGCCAACATGGTGAAACTCCGTCTCTACTAAAAATACAAAAATTAGCCGGGCGTGGTGGCGGGCGCCTGGAGTCCCAGCTACTAGGGAGGCTGAGGTAGGAGAATGGCGTGAACCCGGCAGGCGGAGCTTGCAGTGAACCGAGATGGTGCCTCTGCAGTCCAGCCCGGGCGACAGGGCGAGACTCCGTCTCAAAAAAAAAAAAAAAAAGAAAGAAAAGTTTATATAAATAAATGTAAAATTTCGCATTTTTGGTTAAAGCCATCAACCTCGCAGACATAGGAAGGGAATACACTTACAGAGATCAACTAGGAATTTTATTTTACTGTAGCTCAGCAAAAATAATATAAAATGGCTGCCAAAAAGCCAAGTCCGTCTAGTCTGGATCTGCAGAAACAATTCAGGAAAAGGAAGGTACCTCCACTGTGTGGGTCATGCCAAACCTGAGGACGGATTTCCCTTCGGTGCTCGCGACTTTAAAAGTTGCATTAACAACTGTTAATGTCAATTATCAAGATCCCACCATGTACCCAGCACTGTATTGGGCCTGAGGACACAGAAATGTAAAAACCTAAACGTGGAAATTTAATCTTTAAAACTGTGTACTATGTATCCATAGAATGAAATACTAGTCATCCATGACAAATGATTTTTGTTGTATATTTATTGAGACAGAAGACATTCATAATATATCGTCAAGTTAAAAAATATACAAAACATAATATGTGTTAGTTGGGTTCCATCCCTTTTTACTTAAGAAGTTGAAAGAATATACATTAAAAGTTAACATTGACTATCAGCTGGCAGTTTTTTTCTGCAAATCTATATTATTTTTTCTATAACGAACGTATATTACTTGTATCCATTTTTAAAGCTAAGAAAATAGAATTTTGTTGTATTTTTATCGACACAGAACGACATTCATAATATATCATCAAGTTAAAAAATATACAAAACAATGTGTTACTTGGGTTCCATCCCTTTTTTATTTAAAAAGTTGAAAGAAAATACATTAGAAATTAACATTTATTATTAGCAGGCAATTTTTTTCCTGCAAATCTGTGTTTTTCTATAATGAACATATATTATTTGTATCCATTTTTAAAGTTCTTTAAGAAAATAGAACTTTGTTACAAATTTAGTTTTTTGTTTTTTTGTTTTTTTTTTTGTTCTGTGATGGAATCTTGCTGTCACCAGGCTGGAGTGCAGTGGTGCGATCTCGGCTCACTGGAACTTCCACCTCCCAGGTTCAAGCCATTCTCATGCTACAATCTCCTGAGTAGCTGGGACTATAGGGGAGTGCCACCACACCCAGCTACTTTTTGTATTTTTAGTAGAGACAGGGTTTCATCATGTTGGCCAGGATGGTCTCGATCTCTTGATCTCGTGATCCACCCACCTCGGCCTCCCAAAGTGCTGGGATTACAGGCGTAAGCCACTGCCGTGATCACAAATTTAGTTTTTAAATTGTAAGAAGTATGAGGTGGAGATTATCACCTCCTAAGGCATTGCCAGGTAGGCTATTGGTTAACAATGGCATTTTGCATTTAACCATTTAACAAAAGAGAGTAAGTGAACAGAAGTGCAGTGCAGTTACCCATGGGTGCCATTAGATGGCAGCAAAGCAGCTAGCTAATATTTAAGAGCAGAAACTGAAGAGCTTTTGCTCCAAAGAAACATATATATGAGATTTTAAATATTTAAGATTATCTGAACGGAATAAGTGTTTTTGTTTGTTTGTTTGCTTCCAAACAGGGTCTCACTCTGTCACCTAGGCTGGAGCACAGTGGCATGACCACAGCTCACTGCAGGCTTGACCTCCTGGCCTCAAGCTATCCTCCCACCTCAGCCTCTCGAGTAGCTGTGACTACCGGTGCACACCACCACACCCGGCTACTTTTTAAAATTTTTGTAGAGGCAAGGGTCTCACTATATTGCTCAGGCTGGTCTTGTACTCCTGGACTCGAGAGATCCACAAGCTTCAGCCTCCCAAAATGCTGGGATTACAGGCATGAGCCACCACACCTGGTTTGTTTTGTTAATGATGCATTTGACGTTATAGAAAACTTTTCAAAATGATAGCCAAGCATGCAAATGTTTACTTTAATAGTTTTTGGGGGTGGGGTGCTTTTGGATTTTTGTGGCAATACTACTCATGCACAAAAACCTACTGTACCAGTTCTGTGGGTCAAAAATCTAAAATGTTCTTGAGATGTGAGGACCCTTTGACTCTTAACCGTGACTGTGCAATGATCTCTAAGTTTCTAGGAAGCAGTTTCAAGATTCTGCTGCAGACAGTCATTAATAATGAATGACTATTCGTCGTAGTATGATGTGGTGATGCCATTTGATCACTTGCCTGCCCTCTTTCTTCCCTGCCACTCTCTCCTTCCTCCCAAGAGCACAGCTAGCTTCCAGCATCTTTGCTCATCTGAAGGACAGTTTTTTGCCTAATCAGGCCCAGTTTGAGCAAGGACTCGGGATCGTATCTACTTCTGAGTCTGTGCTGCTGCCTTCAACAAGTTGCTGCTTGTTCTGTCTCCTTCCTCTACACAATTGACGTGGCCCCCATGGGAATGCCCATGTCGGAGAGCAATGCTGTGTTTTCTTATGACCCACACCTCTCGTCATGCTGACCTTAGCACATATTAAACTCACTTCAGAAAAATGAATGCTTACAAAAGAATGTTTTCCACCGGGGTGGGGAGCACAAAAAAGGCCCAGAAAGCTCTAAGAGCTCACAGTTGGAGAAACACATCTAGACTGTATGGGTGGTAAAAAGACAGCTGAGAAGATAAGGCAGGAAAAGCCACATAGGGACACAAAGGGCAAGGCCAGTGATTCTGACACCACCATTGGCACTTTGTCCACGGGCAACAGGATCAGAAACGTGCGTCGCTTCCGTGGTTACTGTCTGTGCACCGTTCCCAGCAGCTTCATTTCTCTCCCTCTGCTGCCAACTCGCCCAACCACCCCTGCCTGTGGCAGGAGAAATCATTCTTATTGGGATAACTGAGAAAACTACAACTGTTTACCCTACTTGACCCTCAGCATCTGCGTGTGTGTGTGTGTATGTGTGTGTGTGTGTGATCATATCACAAAATAAAATGTTTCAGCAAAACTTCATTGCTGTAGATGTGGCATATTCCCTATCAGAGGCTGACACTAGAGATTGGATCAAGCAGATTTTACTCCATTAAAAAGAACATGGATCTTAATCCTGTAGGCAAATCATCCACAGAAAATGTACATCACCTGGAGAGCCGTTCATAAAGGATCTTCACTTACCATGCTCAGATTTTTTCAAAGAACCCCAGCAAAGGAAGACATGGGTTTCCATTTTCTCGGGCTGGTGTTTTAGAGTCAGTGCTGATGAAATAAGATATCAGAAAACCAGGGTTCAAAGAGTGACGTCATCCCCCACAGGGAAGATTTGGTTCCACACAGGGTAGAGACGTGCTTCTAAAAGTGTCTCTTGTTTTCCTCCTGCAGCTCGATCATTATCCTTCTGTGAGTTACCATCTGCCAAGTTCATCCGACACCCTCTTCAATTCTCCCAAGTCGCTCTTTCTGGGAAAAGTTATAGGTAAGAATGTGGTTCGTTAGGTATAAATGCGTGCTACAAATACATTTGGGTAATGTGAATTTGGATTTTAAAACTATCAGGTAAATTTCTCTTACTGGGGCCAGTCACGAATATCTTCTCTGTACAGGAAAGTTACATGGTTGTTCTTGGTGTTGCACGAGCAAAGCGTCAACAAATTATCTTTGGGGGAAATTGCTCATGTAACTCATTCTAAAGCTAATTCGCCTTTGAAATACATTGTGATTAGGCTGGGCATGGTGGGTCACGCCTGTAATCCCAGCACTTTGGGAGGCTAAGGCTGGTGGATCACTTGAGGTCAGGAGTTCGAGACCAGCCTGGCCAACATGGCAAAACCCCGTCTCTACTAAAAATACAAAAATTAGCCATGCATGGTGGCAGGTGCCTGTAATCCCAGCTACTCGGGAGGCTGAGGCAGGAGAATTGCTTGAACCCCGGAGGTGGAGGTTGCAGTGAGCCAAGATCGTGCCACCGCACTCCAGCCTGGGTGGCAGAGCGAGATTCTGTCTCAAAAAGAAAAAAACAAACAAACAAACAAACAAAAAACACACTGTGATTGGTAATGGGGGCTTCTAAGTCAGCGATGGTAATGGAACCAACGTTGTTTGGTGCGTGGCATAAACTACAACCCAAGCGAAGGCAAATCTGCTCCAGGCTTCTCTATGTAGAATTTGGTCTATTACAGACCTCTACCTACTAGCAATATGTAATTTAACGTTTCCGTTGTCAAAGCATATCAACATGATTCTATCTTCCTCTCATTCGTAAGAAAGCGCCTTGATATTATATGCAGATGAGAAGGCCAATAAGGAATTTGACAGTGTGACAGAACGCCCTTCCCCACGTGCGACTGTGAATTCCAGAGTCTCCTTGTCCCTCTATTCACCAGAGGCGATTAGCACTGTGCAAAGCTAAAAAATGTACCATGAGCCACAGATATGTGAAGGTTACACCCTAAATTTTTAAAATATCTATTTGATTGGTGAAGTATTTTAAAATATTTAATGTGAAGCCAGTGAATTTTGTTCATATGAGGCTGTGTACTGTGAACCGCAATGAAAACAGTAAGATGGTGGTGATGTGCAGGTGGGAGGGAGGTCACTCAGCGGCCAGTGTGTAGAAGTGATCAGAATAGCATTAATGGTAAAAATGCTCACTTAAAAACATGCGGCAGGGGTCACAAAATGAGGAGTGAGCAGGAGACTGAACCTATAATAAAAATAATAGACTGGGCGTGGTGGCTCATGCCTGTAATCCCAGCATTTTGGAAGGCTAAGGCAGGTGGATCACAAGGTCAGGAGATCGAGACCATCCTGGCTAACATGGTGAAACCCCGTCTCTACTAAAAAATAAAAAAAAATTAGCCGGGTGTGGTGGCGGATGTCTGTAGTCCCAGCTACTTGGGAGGCTGAGGCAGGAGAATGGCGTGAACCTGGGAGGTGGAGCTTGCAGTGAGCCGAGATCACGCCACTGCACCCCAGCCTGGGCGACAGAGGGAGACTCTGTCTCAATAATAATAATAATAATAATAATAATAATAATAATAATAACAATAATGTGCACTTATGTAAGATTTACTGTAGGCCAGGCTCCAGTTTAAGCACTTGATAGATATTAGCCCATTCAATCTTCATCACAATTGTATGAGGTAGTTAAGATTATGATCTCCACTTTTTAGATGAGAAAACTGAACCATGAAGAGATTAAATAACCAGGCCACCTGGCTAATCAGTGGCAGAACCAAAATTTGAACTCAGGCAATCAGACACCAAGGGAGCTCTTTACTGTGCTGTAATCCCTGTGGCAGTTAATCTAGAATGCAAAGAGAAAGACAGAGAGGACAGATTGGGCAGGTGATAAATGCTGAGGCTGTCCAGGTGAGGGATAAAGCCTATATCTTGTGCCAGGAAGTGGTCAAGAACAAAAAGGATTCCTGGGTTTAGAACCAGGAACACACCAGTCTGGCTGGAGAGGGAGGCATCCAGAAGAGAGGGGGAAAGCAGGTGTGTGCATGAAGCCCAAGACCACACACTCGGTGAACAAGACAGTGGGGAGTGGCAAGTGATAAATCAAAGGGTGGAACTGGAAAACAAAAGAGGGCTAACATGTATTGATCACTGGGCCTTAGATATTGTACGATATGAAAGATAATTAAATAGCTTCTGCTTAATCCTTTGCATCCTGAAAACAGCACTCAGGCACAGTCTCAAATCTAGCTTTGGATTACCTCACCCTGATGTCCTTATCTGAATTTTCTCCAACACTTTCTATAGTTGATGTATTTTTACAGATCTTATCACCACTTTTATGTTCTGTGAACAAGAAGAGACTTTGTGACATCACATGTTACACGTGTAAATATAAGAAACAAACGTCACAACAATCCAATGAAATGAGATCCCTGATTATGAACCTCATTTTGCAGATGAGAAAACTGAAGCAGAAGAAGGTCAATTTCACAAAAGTTACTCAACTAATATTGGCAAAGCAGAGTTTGGAAGCGAGGTCTCTCTGAAGACAGTCCAGACTCTTAAGTAGGTCAAACAATCTTGTCATTCATGGTGAAGCTCCAGAAGAGGGATGTATTTGAAAGTTGAGCGATGCCATCAGTTAGCGACAAAAAGTGGCTGTTTAGTGGAGTAGGGCCTTGGCATTCATGAGTCATGGATCTGAGACTTTGGTGAGTACCCGCTTTCTACCAGAGGTACTCCCACGGTTCAGTCGAGAATACTTTAAAATGTTAAGTGCTCCTTCAGAACCATATGATTCCATCAAAACAAACGCTACACTGTGATATGGTGATGTTCCTAAAGATACTACACTATGACATTCGTAAAGTAACATCAACTATAAACATACCCGAAAATAATAGACTTTTTATTACTTTGTGGAACTTACAAAGTCAAATTTTGATGGGAATGTTGGATGATTTCTAGGTTCTGTCACTATGAGTAATATTCTCTGGTTCCTCTGTTTTTCAGGTCATGTAACTAGTTCACATTTCAGCACAATTCCAATATACTGTATGGCATGGACCTTCAAGGTCGTGAACAAATAACATCATAAAGGCCACATTTTCTACAACTAAGAATGTACCTTGACATCAATCTGTGCAAAGCTAAAAGTGTACCATGAGCCTCAGATACATGAAGGTTACACCCTGTGTTTTTTGTACACCCAAGAAAAATGTTGCTGCATACACAAACTAGGTAACTGTGCATGTGGCAGTGAGTTACAGAAAGTACACATAAATACCTGTAAGGAGGTCCACAATTCCAAGATGGAAATGGTGTTATGCAGGTGAGAGTAGCTAGGGCTCCAGCAATGGGTCCTTGGTGCACTGACTTCTAGTGGAGATTCTCTCTCATCCCTAGAAGCCCATGACCTCCCTGCAGACCAAGAAAGCATCTCATAGTTCTACCGTGTACTAACAAGGAGCAAGTGCTCAATAAATATTTGTTGAATTAATAAAGAGTAAAAGGGGAAGGAAACAGACAGATATTGTAGATGTATACTGCAGGGTGAAAGGGTATGGATGATCATCCTAACAGAATCAGCAAGATTCGCACAGAGGTGAGAGCTGCAATCCTCACATATCTCACAGCCTAAAAGTAGGCATCTGAGGATCATGAAGTAGAAAGAATGTGGACTTCGGAATCAGGCAGAGCTTGTTAGACTGGAATCCAGTTCTACCTCTGTTAGCATTGAAATCTTGACCATGTTGCTTTCTTAGTTGAACCTCTCAGAGCCTAGGTTCTCTCCTTTGCAAAATGGGGAACACAAATGCCTACTTGCAGGTTGTTAACTCCCTGAGGGCAGAAGGCAGAGACTTTTTTTGAAACTAATCTATTTGCAGCAGGCTGATCAGTGCCTAGTGTACAGAAAGGGCTCAAAAAATACTAGTGGAGTAAATGAACTACTCTTTTAATATTAAGCTAATAACATCTTAAGACATATACAACACAATGCCTAATACATAAATAATTACCATTTTTGATGCTAGCTACCTGCCGGTTATTATGCTATATGCTGTAAGTACAATACTGTCTGCGTTTCTCACAACACCACAGACCATTGTTACCCTCGTTGTATAGAAGAAGGAGCTAAGGCTCAAAACTATTAAGTTTTTTTCTTAAAGTGGGGTTTCCCAACAGCAGAACTATTGACATTTTGGATCAGAAAATTCTTTATTATGGGGCTGTCTTGTTCATTGCAGAATGTTTAGCATCCTCCCTGGCCTTTACCCACTAGATATAAGTAGTACCCCAAGTTGTGACAACCAAAAATGTCTTCTAACATTGCTAAATGTCCCCCAGGAGGGAAAAATTACCACCCCAGTTGAAAACCACTGGCTTCAAGCTACTCAGTGAGTCAGTGGTGACGCTGAGATTTGAAAAGTGTGATTTGTGACCCAAGACCTAAGCTTTGCTTCCTGATGACACCTGCATCTTCCAGAATGGTGAGGAAGCAAGGACGAGGTTCTTGCTACTCTGAAGCTAAAATTCTGTTAATAAAATTGAAGGAGTCTCAGTGAAGACCCCAAGAAGACATGTAAGTGCTTGAGAAGCTAATCATTGGCCACCCCTTCAAGCCAATACTCCTTTGATATTTGATCATTTCACAGGGGCAGGAATATGCTTACATGTCTCTTTGAAAACAACATATACTTCAGTGAGAGACAACCCATTTGCATTCCCCAGTTGTGTAAAAATCCATCTGTACAGACATACAGTATTGAACTTGCAACTGATATGTACTCCGGCCAGGTTTTGAAACCCCCTGGAGTTTCATGCTCCAAAGTTGTTGCTTTACTTTTATAGGATCAGTTTCTGCTACTCAGAAACTGATTCTGTAAAAGAAAGAGAAGAAGATGGCTCTAAATACCTAAAATGACTTCACACTGAGCTCTTTGATGAGCACTACTCAAAAAGGGACACAGAAAAAGGATGAAAGAAAGGCTACCTCATCAAGGACAAGTGTGATCTTTATAAAGGGGATGGAGAATATATATTCAAGAAATAGTAGTGTGATCACTGCCAACCAACAGCAAACTTTTAGAATGGATTCTTACATAATTCTGAATGCTTCTAGAAGGAATTCAGAATCACTAGCAATCAGCAAAGGTTCACAAAGGAGAAATCTCATTAGACATAGTTATGTCCATCTTTCATCCTTCATATCCATCCATCTTTTACCAGCCGAGTGATGTCATAGACTTTATCTTTCAGCAACAAATTTAATGGTCTCTCAAGAAATCTTCAAGGAAGAGAAATATAACTTGAAGCCGAAAGTGGGGTGTTCTGTTTGCTCATGTCCTTTTCAACATCTCTATTAATGCCTTGGAGAAAGACACAAATAGCATGTTTATTAAGTTTGCAAATGTCACGAAGCTGAGAGGGGTGGTTTAATATGATGGATTATAAAAAGCATTTCAAAACCATCTTGACAAGCTAGAAAGATGGGATAAAAATAATAAGATGAAATGTAATAGAAATAAACTTAATTGCTGCACTTAGATTAAAAAAAAATACACAATCACCTAAATAGAAGATGGGAGACCCCCAGCATCATGAAAAAACTTAGGAAATTGGTTTGATGGAAAGTCTGGTACAAGCAATGTTATATGGTGATGGATTCTTAAATGAACGTAATTCTGAGCCACACTAGTATGAGAATCATGTCCAGAGCGAGGGTATTAGTCATCTGAGGAGAAAACCAGATAAACACAAGACCCGTAAAGGAAATGTCAGAAGACCTGGGAATGTCTGATCAGAAAAAAATATGATTTGAGAGACGAGAGAATCAATTTTCAGTCTTTGGTAACTGCCACATGCAGGGTGGATTAGACTTAGTTGAGGCTTACTCAGCAAGACTGACATGGACCAAAAGCAGAAGATATGAAGAGGAAAATCTCAGCTCCATATAAGAAAGAACTTCCTAACAATTAGAGCTTTTCAAAAGCGAGTGGCCTCTACTTTGAGGTAATGAACTCTCTATTATTGAGAATATTCAACAAAGGCTAAACAGAAATGTGCCCTGTATATTAAGGAGTTGTCTGGATTGAGTAAAACCAGATTAGATATAGCCTAAATAACCTTTGAAACTTTAAGATTTGTGGTGGGAGTAATTTTCTTAATTAAAAAGGTGAAAATGCAATATTATAGTAGAGCAGGGTCTCCTGTTCCTTTGGCAACTAGGGGGATAACATTTAGGGTTCCTTGATATAAAACACTGTTATGATGCATGATGATAGATATGAATTTAGAAGAATATCAATGTACAGTGATCACCACATCACTGTGAATTGTGTAATTACATACACAACCTATTTCCAAGGTGGCAATATGCATTTTAATTTTATTTCTGAGCCCTCTTTAATTAATCGTTTTTCAAATTAACTATTTCTGCCATTGCTGTAAATCAGAGTAATATAAAACCGTAATGAAGTAGATCTATTCTGAAATAAAAAGACGGTAGCTTCTCTGTGTAAACTTGAGAAGCTGTGCTTAGAAAGAAGCTGAATACTAATGCAGTGTCGTTGTTGCTTGGCTGATCATTGCTGTTGTCAGTGGCGATGTCTGGGGTGGTAAAAATAAAGTGAACTTCTATCCATTTGAACTAACTAGAGTTTGTAAGTCATATTGGTCTCAGATCCTCATATTTCCCAAACTACCATTATCCAAAGCAATTCCAATAGAAGTGGCTAGTAGCCCCTATATTATGTCTATTATAATCTAAATTGTGAATATCATGATCCTACATGACTTTTTATTGATTAAAAAGTCTTACTCTAAGGCTTTCTAAAACTTTCTGGAGCTTTGGCAAAGCCTCTTCACACAGAAGGAACTGACATACTTAGATCTTCGTTTGTTGGTGAAATCATATACTGTGATAACCGTGTTGCTCACAGAATATTTCTGGCCAGAGTTGTGAATGGAAAAGATTTGTGTGATTTCCAGGCTAGAACATTTAAGTGCTCATGCAAGACCCTCTAGAGTCCTTTTATCCCTTTGGCATGGTGACTGACAAGCCTAAGACAGTGATTTTTTCCATAAGCCTGGGTCCCTCTGTGACTACAGTGAACAGAAAACTCTTGACTTGTGATGAACATACAGCATGAGATAAAAAAAAAAAAACTCCTTGCTTTGTTAAGCCACCGAGACTATAGGGCTGTTTGTTACTGTGGCAGAGCCTTGCCTGTCCTGACTGAGGCATAAGGACTGACGTAAGGGCAGACTTTGCTCTCCACCCTTGGGTTTGATCTCTGATGTAGTTCGGATATTTGTCCCCACCAAAATCTCATGTTGAAATGTAATCCCCAGTGTTGGAGGTGGGGCCTGGTGGGAGGTGTTTGGATCATGGTGGTGGAAGCCTCATGAATGGCTTGGGCCATCTCCTTGGTGATAAGTGAGCTCTCACTCTGAGTTCACACAAAACCTGGGTGTTTAAGTATGCAGCACCTCCCCCCAACACTCTTCCTCTGGATCCTGCTTTTGCCATGTACCCTGCCTGCTCCACCTTCACCTTCTGCCATAATCATAAGCTTCCTGAGGCCTCCCCAGAAGCAGATGCCAGTGCTGTGCCTCCTATAAAGCCTGCAGAACTGTGAGCCAATTAAACCTCTTTCCTTATAAATTACCCAGTCTCAGGTGTTTCTTTATAGCAGTGCAAGAACAGCCTAATACAATCTCTTACTCTACCATTTGCCGATTATATGACTTTGTCGGGTTACTTAACATTGTGTGTATCTGTTTTGTCATGTGTAAAATAGGAATAGTAATGGTCTCTGTGTCACAGGATTCAGCAAAATAATACGTGTTTAGCAGTTAGCACAGTCTCTGCTGCATAGTATGTGTGTAATACATATTAGTTTTTACTTTGCATAATCAGCAAATGTATACTCATCATATGTCACATGCCATGTATAAGTCCCTGGAACATCATTAGGGTCCAAGACAGGCACAGTTTCTGCCTTTGGAAACTTTATATATTCAAATCCAGTTCTCAGAGGTTTCTCTTGGGAGAACCCAAAGCAAGATAGGTGATCATACAATGTATCAATATGCACTGGGTCACATTTTTAGAGCTTCAGTTTCTGGAAAAGAAGGTAATGGAAAGTCAATTAGAAGTAAAAAGACAAGAGGGTGGGATAAATGGAAAGAAGTATAGAATTCTTTGGGAGCAAGTAGGGAGGGCACTTGAGCCAGTCCAGGAGTGAGGGAAGGCATACTAGAGGAAGTAACACAGAAGCTGGGACCCTAATGAAGAGTTAGAATGATCTGGGTAAAGCAATGGGCTGAAGTAGAGGCCATAAGGGCAGGGGAGGTCAGTTCTCCATTCTGCACAGCAGTCCACCCAAAACTGTGTGGCTCAAAACAGTAGTTTATTATTTCTGACAATTCTGTGGATTGGCAGGGTGGTTGTTCTGCTTCATGACTCCAGGCAGGGTGTAAGAATGACTGGATAGCCCGAAATAGCCTCATTCATGTGGCTGGCAGCAAGTGCTGGCTGCCCAGGAGCTCTTTGGGGCCACGAGCCAGGGGCTCAGTTCTCCCCCAAGGGTTCTAAATCATGGCTGCTTGGGCTACCTCATGGCATGGTGGCTGGGCTCCAAGAAGGAGCTTTCCAAACAGCAAATGTAGAAGCTGAAGGTCTCTAAGAGCCACCATTCTTGCCATACGCTATTGACCAAAATCTGGGTTCCAGCCCATGTTCCAAGAGAGAGGAAGCAGACCCTACCTCTTGGTGGCATCGTAGCCAGGTCACATTGCAAAGAAACATGCCATGGGAGTTACGGTTGTGACATCTTTGGAAACACAGTGTGCTATGAGGGAAATTTGAGGAACCACAAGTTGCATTCAGAATGGTGGAAAGTAGGATGTGAAGATGTGAGTGATAAAAATGCTGCAGCATAAGCAGGGTTCAGATCAAAGGCGGCTTTACCAGCAGAGCCACATGTCCTGCTTTGCCTGGGACAGACCCAAGCTACTCCTGCCAGGACAAGAGTACATTATTAGCAGTGCCCACTTTTACTCTAAAAATAGGACTGTGCAGTTGTATGATCACCTATCTTGTTTGGGTGCTACCAGGAGAAACCCTGCAGAATTCGATTTGAATATAAGAAGTTTACCTGGGAGACAATCCCATAAAACAAGCAGGAAAGTAGAGACATGAAACAGGGAAAGGGATGGAGCATTATCAAGCCACTCACCACTGTGGGCACCTGGAACATAATCCCACCAGGGCACTCTGGAAGACAGTGCGAGACATGCCTCCGAGTGTCCCAACCGAGGCAAGAGGAAGCCAGGGCATCTCGCCACCTCCTCCCATCCTGCAGTGATGAGGGCTGCTTCCTGCGGTACTAACTCCCCAGCACTTCCAGCTTGTCCCGTGTTTACACCCAACACACTGCTGAGGCCAGAGGAAAGTGCAGATGACAGCAAATCGCAGTCAGTGGTTCCTGGAGCAGGACTGAGGTGAATGCCAGGCACTGACAGCATCTGCCATATTACGGATCTATTTATAAGCCATGTTAAAGTTTTAATGTTATCTTAGGGGTTAAAGGAAGTCAAGGAAGGATGTTTTTTAATCCATAGAATAACGTCATCAGATTGACACTTTAGCCAGATAATACCATCTGCAGAGTGCAAAATGCATAACAGGAAGTGAGAAGCTGCAGGGAGACCAAATTGGAGGTTGCCATGGTTATCACAGAATTGCACATTGTAATGCACAAAACAGCTCAGATATGTGGAGAAAATGCAATGTCTTTATCTGTGTCTGATGATGTCGTATTCCTTCTGGGTAGCAAAGGCAAATAAGCTAAACATCCAGGCTGGTTTAAAGCTGATTCTGACTTAATCATTTCAAAATTCCTTCCTGGTTGTGCTCTGTCCTTCATGAATAAAAATGTTCAGTTTCTCGAAGAGGCTTTCCCATCCTCTGCTTCTTTCTATAAGGTGGGGACCAGGTGTACAGAATATAAAAGGAGACAGGCAGCAACATGTCTAGCTTTAGCATTCTAATGATACCGTGGGCAGGGAGAGACCTGGATGCATGCTGGTCCTTGAGTTTGCATGGCCAGGCATCTGCTGGCCTCCAGCCCAGTGTCCTGTGTCCCTGAGTGCTCTTCTGGCCTTGGAGCTTAAATCTGTGGTTGATGAACTTAGAGTCCCTTTCTTTGACTCAGGTAGTGTTCCCAGGGAGCACCTACCATCATGCCCTTTGCTTACTTGCTGTGCCCTCAATCTCCCACTTGAGAGACCCCTAAGCCCTAAGTCTCTTTCGCGTCCTCCGTCTCCCCGTGGCAGGTTGTCGTCAGCTATCAAGCAGTCAGGGCTTTCATCTAAGGCTTCATGCTGCACGAGAATGAGATGATGCACGTGAGGACCAGAGACCCTGTCTGCTTACTCTTCTTCCCTCTCTACATGAGGCTGGGCTGCCCCATGTTAGTACAGGACCCCCCTCCCCCCACCACCAACCCCCTACACAGCAACCTCTCCCAAGAGCCCCAGACTGGGAAGCAAGGCAAGAGCCCTAAACCCTTGGTCCCATCCGTCATCCTTTAGAAACCCGCTTCTGCTCTCTGGGCCAAAGCTTAGCTCTCGTCTCTCCTGCTGTATCTCCTCCTTTTCTCATAGTCTTCTGGGGCATTAAGAAAGAAAAAAAAAAGAAGAAAAAAAGCTTTGCTTTTACTTCCTACAAAAAAAAAAAAAAGCGCCATCTAACAAACAGCTCCAAAACTCAATTGCTTAAAACAACAATTCTATTTTTATCACTAATCTGCAGGTCAGCTAAGGGCCGAAGTTTCTCTTGTACACCTCTCTTCTTCCTCCTGGGACCAGGGAGTTAGCATGGGCATGTTTTTCTCTGGCAGAGACACGAGAGAACAAGCCACTCACACAAGCACTTTCCAGGCCTTTGGTCTTGTCACATCCACTAACATCTGATTAGCTAAACTAAGTCATGTGACCAAATCCATAGTCAGGAGAAGAGAAACTTGCTTTCCCTTCAGTGAAGCAAACAGCAAAGTCACATGGCAAAGACCACAGATACAGGGAAGGGTAAAGAATTAGGGGCCGCCAATGCCATCTTCCATACTTAGGAGGTGGATGCAGGAGAACTCTGTGACCTCCTCGATGTACTAAAAAGCCTGAGTAGGCCCGGCACGGTGGCTCACGCCTGTAATCGCAGCACTTTGGGAAGCCGAGGCAGGCAGATCACGAGGTCAGGAGATTGTGACCATCCTGGCTAACATGACGAAACCCCGTCGCTACTAAAAATACAAAAAAAAATTAGCCGGGCGTGGTGGTGGGCACCTGTAGTCCCAGCTACTCGGGAGGCTGAGGCAGGAGAATGACGTGAACCCAGGAGGTGGAGCTTGTAGTAAGCCGAGATCGCGCCACTGCACTCCAGCCTGGGCAACAGAGTGAGACTATGTCTCAAAAAAAAAAAAAGCCTGAGCAAAGGAATTTGGGGAAATCATTTTATTCACTCAAAAGTATGTTCAGTGCTCACATGTACCAGGTGCTAGGCACAGAACAACGGATAAAACAGAAATCTCTTATCTTTATGAACCATGTACTCTCATGAGCACAGACAGAATGAGAAAAGAGTTGTGTAATATAAATGTTAGCAATAACTGCTATGAAGAAAAGTAAAAGAGGCTTAGCAGGAAAGCATGTTACAATGGCCAGGAAAGTCCTCTTTGAGGAGGCAATGTTTAAGCAGTGGCCTTAACAAAGTGAGAAAGCTGGCTGTGTGGACATCTTCTGGAAGAGCCTTCCAGGAAGAAAGAATGGCAATCCAAAGGCTGTGAGGTAGGGACACGCCTGGCTTGTTCAAGGACAGGAAGAAAACCAACATGGCTGGAATACAGCCATCAAGGGACAGAGTGGCAGGAGACAGATGAAGTCAGAGGGTTAGCCAGCAGCCAGTTGCACAGATGGAGACCATCATGGAGAGTCTGCATTTTATTCTAAGTGAGATGAGAAACAGTAGAAGGTTTTGAGCACATAAGTAACACAATCCGATTTACATATTAGAAAGGTCATTCCAGCTGTGGGATGCTGTATTAACTACAGAAGGGGTGGGCCAATATAGGGGCAGGATGGACACTAAGAGACCATTTCAAATACAGTTGTGGAGTCCATGTGAGAGTTAGAGGCACGTGCACCAACGCAACAGCAGTGATGGTGATGGAGAAATCTTTGGACTGGGAACACACTGAAGTCAGAGCCCATAGTATTTGGTGATCAACCGGATGTGATGGGTGAGAGAAAGAGATGTCAAAGAGCGTTTCCCAAGGTATTGGCCTGAATAGCTGGCCCAGTGGTGGGGCTGCCTACTACAATGAGGAACCCTGGGAGAGAAGTAGTTTAGGAACTGTGGAATAAAAATTAAGACTTCCATTCTAGCCACATTCAAGGCTATTCCATGGATGCATAGCACTGAGGTGCATATCAGAAACCGAACACCACCTGTAACACGGCCTTTTCCTGTCTTTATCTCCCATCTCCTCCTCAGGCAGATAGATGTCTTGGCTTGTCTAGGACATTGATCGTTACTGGGAAAGGCAAAAAAGAAAAAAGTCTATTGATAAACGTCAGAATATATCTCCATTATAAAGTCATTTCAGGTGTTGCATATGAACTCAATGATAAAGAAGAACAAATTATTGATACACAGAACAGCTTGGATGAATCTCTAGAGAATCATGCCAATGGAAAAAAAGCCAGTCCCAAAAGGTTACATACCCAATGATCCCATTTATGCAACATTTTTGAAATGACAAAATTTTAGAATTGAGGACAGATTAGTGAGTGCCAAGGGTTAGTGACTAGGACAGGAGGGAAGGGGAAGGAAGAGAGGTGTGGTTAGAAAAGGAAAACAAGGGGGCCAGGCATGGTGGCTGACTCCTGCAATCTCAGCACTTTGGGAGGCCGAGGCAGGCAGATCACTTGAGGTCAGGAGTTCGAGACCAGCCTGGCCAACATGGTGAAATCTGTCTCTACTAAAAATATAAAAATTAGCCAGGCATGGTGGCCCATGCCTGTAGTCCCAGCTACTCGGGAGGCTGAGGCAGGAGAATTGCTTGAGCCCGGGAGGCAGAGAGGTTGCAGTGAGCCAAGATCATGCTACTGTACTGCATCCTGGGTGACAGAGCTAGACTCCATCTCAAAAATTTAAAAATAAAAAAGAGAGTTTCTTCTGCAGTGGGAATTATTCATTATCCTGACTATGGTGGTGGATGCACAGACCTACACAGATGATAAAATTGTGCAGAATCACATTTGCACACATACAAGAGTACAAAATCTGAATAAGATCATTGGATCATATCAATGTTAATATCCTGATGGTGACATTGTACTCCTGATTTGCAAAATGTCTCCAATGGGGAAACTGGGCAAAATACACAGGGGATCTCTGTACAATTTCTTACAACTACATGTGATTCTACAATGGACTCAATTAAAATTTCAATTAGAAAAAGCAATAAAAAGCCGGGCATGGTGTCTCATGCTTGTAATCCCAGTACTTTGGGAGGCTGAGGCAGGTGGATCACCTCAGGTCAGGAGTTTCAGACCAGCCTAGTCAACACGGCAAAACCCCATCTCTACTAAAAATACAAAAATTAGCCAGGCAAGATGGCGGGAGCCTGTAATCTCAGCTACTTGGGAGGCTGAGGCAGGAGAATCGCTTGAACCTAGGAGATGGAAGTTGCAGTGAGCAGAGGTCACACCACTGGACTCCAGCCTGGGCAACAGAGGGAGACTCCATCTCAAAAAAAAAAAGAAAAAAGAAAAGGAAAAGCAATAAAAGTAAAAGAAGACCAAGTCCACCTTCTTCTGTGGAGCCATTTATTCATGGGATATTTAGTCAGTGTCTCCTAGGGGCTAGTGCCCTCCACCCTGGGGGAGCATGAGGGACAGGAGAGGGACCTGCAGTGATTAAGCCACCGGTTCTACCCATTCCCTCCTTACTTTCCTGCGCTAGCAGGTAGAGATTAGGAAATATGTGGGAATTATTATTTATTTACAGCTTAGAATTTTATAGTTCTTTTAGAGTCGTTATTGAAGAGAATGATTAATATAATACATTTCTTTAAAAAGGAGCTAGAGAAAATGGGGTAGATTAAACTGCCTGCAACTTCTCTCAAGGGGAGTCCCCGATGGCAGCTTATCGCCTTGTGATTTATCTCTACCTCCTAAGAGTAGAATGCAGCAAAATTGATAAATGAACAAATGGCAAATAGTTAATTGAAATTTCTGGTCAGTTGCCTTTGTGTTTTACTATAAGGACAGAAGCAGCAGGAAAGCACTGATGAGAAAGCTTATTGAAGTGATAGGTGAGAAATAATATTTAAACTGAAGAGAAGAAATTATGTCCTGTTTTTCATATCCTAAAGAACATATAGCATAGTCTTAATGTCCAAAATCTTCTCAAGGCTGAAGGAAATCTATTTTAAAAGAATTCACTCAGGGAGTTCTAGTTCAAGGTTGGCTTCTCATTCTTTTTTAATTGCATTGACTTTCATTCTTAGACATTTATTGGGCTTTATTATTATTATTGCCTTATAGAATCATAGGAGGCCCTAAGAAATAATTTGTTGAAACTTTGTCACATTACAGCTGAGGAAAATGAGGCCCAGAAAGGTTAAATGAAGCCAAGGTCACATAGCTGGTACTTCAACAACGTTTCCTTTTTTTTTTTTTTTTTGAGACGGAGTCTCACTCTGTCACCAGGTTGGAGTGCAATGGTGTGATCTCGGCTCACTGCAACCTCCACCTCCCGGGTTCAAGCAATTCTCCTGCCTCAGCCTCCTGAGTAGCTGAGACTACAGGCTCACACCACCACACCCGGCTAATTTTTGTATTTTTAGTAGAGACAGGGTTTTACCACATGAGCCAGGATGGTCTCGATCTCCTGACCTCATGATCCACCCACCTCGGCCTCCCAAAGTGCTGGGATTACAGTCATAAGCCACCACACCCAGCCTTCAACGATATTTTCAATATAATATACTGTCAATATCAGAATAATCTTTGCTTACCACCCAAATGTGTCTTTAACAAGGACAATAAATAATTAATACATCATAACCTGCAAACATACTCTCAATATCTAGATAAAACAGCTGCAAAGGCAAATCTTGTCATAAGTGTAGGCTGGAAGAGGATATTTTGAACATTGAGGATCAGGCTCAGTACAGGCTCTGTGTCAGAACACCTGCAATTCCAGTTGCCTCACCTGCTCGAGGAGCTTTAACAGGTTTCTTACAAATCTCAGCTTCAGTTTTCTTAACCGTGAAATGAGAATGATAGTAGTGCCAATATCATAAGCGTTGTTAGGAAGATGAAAGATGCTATCATGAATGTAAAGGGCTTATCACACAGCCTGGCACACAGTGAGTGTCCAGTACGTCTTAGGCAGTATCATTACATCTAATCTTTGACTTTTAGCTAATACAAATAAAGAATGGCTGACTCCAATACTGGGTCACTCATAAAAAGAACACTCAAACAATGAAAAACTGAAAAAAACTTCTGATTGAAAACCAATTGGTATCATCATCTTTCCATGGTTTCCAAAATTAAATTATTTTTAATTAACAAAAGGAACCCCCACCAAAAAAAAATCATTTATTGTTAAAATGTGATGAGAGATCAGAAGTTCTGTTTTAATCACATTTTTAGTATTTGGTTAAAGAAGATTGTCAAAAACACTTATTTCTGTCCCAAATCTTCAGCTCACCTGTCTTTGACACACAACATACTTTTGCATACCCAATTGTTTTGAAATAAACAAACATTTGAAAGTCAAAATTCCAGGCTGGGCTCGGTAGCTCACACCTGTAATCCCAGCACTTTGGGAGGCCAAGGCAGGTGGATCACCTGAGGTCAGGAATTCGAGACCAGCCTGGCCAACATGGTGAAATCCCATCTCTACTTAAAAAAACTACAAAAATTAGCCAGGTATAGTGGCAGACATCTGTAAGCTCAGCTACTTGGGAGGCTGAGGCAGGAGAATTGCTTAAACCCAGAGGAGGCGTAGTTGCAGTGAGCCACCAAGATCGTGCCATTGCACTCCAGCCTGGGCAACAAAAGCAACTCTGTCTCAAAAAAAAAAAAAAGAAAGAAAGAAAGAAAGAAAGTAAAAATTCTTCTTATTATGACGTTCCAAAATATTCCAGAAGGCATGGAAAATTTTTGAATTTCTTATTTATATACAGTTGATCATTATTATTATACATTTCATATTTACAAATTCACCTACTCTCTAAAATTTATTTAGAACCTCAAAAGTAGTATTCTTGGTGCTTTTGTGGTTATTTGCAGACATGTGCTGTGCCGCAAAAAACTTGTCATCAATGTGTACAGTCTCATTTGAAGTCAAACAAGGTGATGCCCTTGCCTTCTAGTTTCAGCTCTTATACCATAAACAAGTATCATTTTTGTAGTCTATTCAGTGCCCTTTTTTTTTGCATTCTTGTGTTTTTATTGGTGATTTTACTGTATAAAATGGCCCCTAAGTGGAGTGCTGAAATACTGTCTGTTGCTCCTAAGCACAAGATGCTGTGATCTGTCCTGTGGAGAAAATACATCTGTTAGATGAGCTGTCTTTAGGCATGACTGATTGTGCTGGCAGCCATGAGCTCAACGTTAATGAATGAACAACGTTTATTTCAAAACTGAATATTAAATAAGATACACACATAAAGCAAGGTAATGTATTGGTTGGTTGATAAAATATTATGACCAGAGGCTTGCAGGAACCTAACCCTGTATTTACTTTAGGAACAATGTTTTAGTATTCACTAATTGAGTGTTAGCAGCAACTGTATGAAACATAGCTACTGCAAATAGTGACAATTGACTGAATTATTTTTAACCTGCATCACATGAATATGATGATACATTATGTTTATATATTATTTTGCAGTTTAAACAGCTCTTCCACAGCTATTATCACACATGATGTTCATGGAGCGTTACAGTTTGGCTGTTTCCCCACCCAAATCTCATCTTGAATTGTAGCTCCCATAATTCCCACTTGTTGTGGGAGGGACCCAATGGGAGATAATTGAATCATGGGGTGGTTTCCCCCATACTGTTCTCATGGTAGTGAAGAAATCTCATGAGATCTGATGGTTTTATAAGGGGTTTCCCTTTCAGTTGGCTCTCATTCTCTCTTGCCTGCTGCCATGTAAGATGTGCCTTTCACCTTCTGCCATGATTATGAGGCCTCCCCAGCCATGTGGAACTGTGAGTCCATTAAACCTCTTTTTGTCTGTAAATTACCCAGTCTCAGGTACGTCTTTATCAGCAAAGTGAAAACAGACTAATACATGGAGGTAAGAGGAGGGTGGTTACTGCTCAGCACACTAGATTAACAAGTCCAACTAAGGCTACCCAGGTAGAGCCTGGTCTTCTCCTTCTGGTTTGTGAAATCTCATGGTGCTTCCTATAGCATAAAGACTGGCTGTCACTCAACACCACTGCATCTTAAGGTCCAAGGAAAGGGAACATAACATGTTTCGAAGAAAAAGGTCTGGGCTACAAAGACCCTTTATGTAATCTTGCTAACGACCTGGAATTTAAACTTTGGAGAGCTTGAAGGTTAACAAATTGGAATAAAAAGAAATCAAGTCACTCCTTGTTTGAACACTCTGAAGAACAAAACAGAAAAACACAATGAAATGGTAACAGAAGAAGCAGATTTGGCCCAATAATTCTGTGCTTTGAATGTTCCTCCAGCACTAACATGGCCACATTTGGGAAGACTGGCATCCCCACAGACTTTTCTGTAGCACTTTGAAGGAAGAATAGAGCAGTTGTAGAAAAATAAATGTTTGCATGAAAGAATTATTCACCTCTTAAAAATCTATAGGGTGTGAATAATCCTGCTATAAAAAGCATTAAATGTTTATAACAGATATTTCATGGGACTGTTACGTTTTTTTGCAGCAAGCATGGCTAGATTTTGAATGTCACAGCTCTGTGCTCTGGTGATAAGACAGACTCTGTGGTCTAAGTAAGAATTATTTTCCTGCTTTTAAATGTAGCTGTTAAAAAACAATAAAGTGTATTTATCTAAGGAAGATAATCTTCTAAAAGAAATGTTTAATAATTTTTAATTCACAATTTATACTACTTATCCAAGGTAAATTCATTTTCCAACTGTTACTCCATCTTTATTGACTGGGAGGAATTAGCATTCAAAATACAAACTCAGAGGTTAAAGCAAAGCCATACACAGAAGTGAGCCTTATTCCATTGTCTTTTATCACGAGTGCCAGATTTATTTAACAGACTGTCTTTCAGTCTCACTTACAGTAACTAGACAGGTACTATGGAGGACAGTGTATGTTGAATGCCTTCCAAGTGTGAAACACCTGCCTGGCACTACATTATCACTAATTCTAACCTTGCAAGTAAGTGCCTACTTAAATCTCCACTTGACATGTGCGGAAAGAGGCTCTGAAGTTTTTAAAGTGACATGTGCCAAGTCATATAGCTAGTAAGTGGTAGAACCAGGATTCCAGGGTGGGTCTTTCTGTGCTTGTTGGTTTATGTACTGTCTGTGTTTGTTTTATGAAAGAGAAAAGACCCTGAGAGATAGGCATAGTACAGGTGACCCTTGAACAACAGGAGAATTAGGGGTGCTGACCCCCATGCAGTCAAAATTTTGCATATAACTTTTGGCTTTTCAGAAACTTACTGCCAATAGCTTACTGTTGACCAGAAGCCTTACTGATAACATAAACAGTTGATAAAGACATATTTTGTATATGTTTTGTATACTGTATTCTTATAATAAAGTAAGCTAGAGAAAAGAAAACATTATTAGGAAAATCATAGGAAAGATAAAATACATTTATTATTCCTTAAATGGAAGTTGAACATCATAAAAGTCTTCATCCTCATCTTCTTCACATTGAGTAGGCTGAGGAGGAGGAAGAGGGGTTAGTGTTACTGTCTCAGGGTTGGCAGAGGCAGGAGAAAATCTACATATAAGTAGACTCATGCAGTTTAAAGCCATATTGTTCAAGGGTCAACTGTGTATTTATGTGATGCTTCAGAAAGGGGACCATGTCAATTCCTGATAAGGTTCTCTCCTCTTTCCTTTTCCTCCATCTCTCTGTGTCAATCCTAATGCTCTCATCAGCTTTTAACCAGTAGAGGTCTCCAAACTGTCTTGTGGCAGCCTGGGCTCCCTATACACAGAAAGACCTGGCTTCAAAATTCTAGTTAATATGGGAAGTGCATTAGGAAGTAGAAAGGAAAGAAAAGTCAAACAATAAGGAAAGGATTAATATAAATCATAAATTAATTTTGTGGGCCTAATTACTATTTTTTAAAACACTGTAAGTTTTAGTAGATTTTCTTACTCTAAGTTATAGAAGTCAAACCCTAAAACATGTTAAAAAAACATCTTTTTGTTATTTCTTAACTATTACGGTTATTTTATCAAAATTAATTAATATGAAATTAATGATAATACAAAGGAAGTCACATTATTAATTAAACAAAGTGACTTAGCCTTGCAAATAAAACACTATCGTGTGGATTAATAGTTTGAAGGTTTAACTTTACAGCCTTTTCAATTGACTTTATAATTTAGAGCATTTTTAGGTTTACAGAAAAATGGAGCAAAAAGTGCAGAGAGTTTCCACATACTCCCTCACCCCTCCCCAGGTATATACATAGTTTCTCTTCTTATTAACATCTTTCTACATCATGTTTTTGGTGTTACATACTCGCCACACATAGTACCCTAATAATCTCTTGGGCCATACATTCTCTGGGTTTGGACAAATGTGTAATGACACGGATCCACCATTACAGTATCATAGAGAGTGGTTCCCCTGCCCTAAAAATCCTCTGTCTCCACCTGTTCATCCCTCCCTCCCCTCTGCTCCTTGCCCTGTCCCCAGGCAACTACTGATCTTTTTCCTGCCTCTATAGCTTTGCCTTTTCCAGAATGTCATATAATTGGAATCATACAATATGTACCCTTTTCAGATTAGCTTCTTTAACTTTGTAAAATACATCTAAGTTTCCTTCAGGTCATGGCTTGATAGATCATTTCTTGTGATTGATAAATAATATTTCAGCCTTATTTTTGTAAGGAAAAAATCAAATCAAGAAACTAAAGTTTGAACAGCCATTATAGAAAAAAAGGCAAATGTCAATAAACAAAAACAATTGTTCAGCTTCGCTCGTAATTGTATACACCTCCCAGCTCTTGGACTAGGTAACATCAGCGGCCAGCAAGATGCCACCGATTGAGTGATTGTTTTTATTTCATGCCATGTGATCTATTGGCCCTCCTTTTCCTGACACATTTATAATCATCTTAATCCCAAAGCAACTGTTTTTAACAAATATGCATATATCCTCTGATTTTCTGTTGCTATAACAGAATACCCAAGAGTGGGTTATTTATAAAGAAAATGACGTTATTTCATTCATGCTTCTGGAGGCTGGGAAGTCCAAGGTCCAGGGGCCACTTCTGGTGAGGACTTTCTTGCTGTGTCATGGCATGGTGGAGGGCATCACATAGTGAGAAGGCAAGACCATGTCAACTCAGGTCTCTCTTCCTCTTTCTTTCTTTTTTTTTTTTTTTGAATTGGAGTTTCACTCTTGTTGCCCAGGCTGGAGTGCAATGGCATGATGTTGGCTCACTGCAACCTCCACCTCCCGGGTTCAATTGATTCTCCTACTTCAGCCTCCCGAGTAGCTGGGATTACAGGCACGTGCCACCGTGCCCAGCTAATTTTTGTATTTTTAGTAGAGATGGGGTTTCACCATGTTGGCCAGGATGGTCTCAATCTCTTGACTTTGTGATTGGCCCGCCTTGGCACCCCAAAGTGCGGGGATTACAGGCGTGAGCCACCGCGCCCAACCTTTTTTTTTTCTTTTCTTTTTTTTTTTTAAAGACAGTCTCGCACTGTCGCCCGGGCTGGAGTGCAATGGCACAATCTTGGCTCACTGCAAGCTCCGCCTCCCAGCTTCAAGCGATTCTCCTGCCTCAGCCTCCCAAGTAGCTGGGATTACAGGCGCCCACCACCATGCCCAGCTAATTTTTTGTATTTTTAGTAGAGGCGGGTTTTCACTATGTTGGCCAAGGTGGTCTCAAACTCCTGACTTCGTGATCTGCCTGCCTCATCCTCCCAAAGTGCTAAGATTAAAGGCATGAGCCACCGCGCCCCACCTCTCTTCCTCTTTCTTTAAAGCCACCAGCCCCATCATAGGGACCCACCGCGATGACCTTATCTAATTCTAATTACCTCCCAAAGGCCCCACCTCCAAATACCATCAACATATGAATTTAGAGATTAAGTGTCCAACACATGAAATTTGGGGGACACATTCAAACCATAGCATATTCTTTAAGATAATGTAAAACTATTAAATTAAATAATAGAGTAGAAATCACACTATTAGACCCACTAATAATTTGTGGGTCTATTCAGATTATATATTACCTAATAATTTTTACCCATTTTTTGAAAATTGTTCCAGTCATTCCCCCTGCTTCCTTTTCAAAAGAGTCAAACATAGCCAGTTAATTTAAGGTATCTGCAAAACCTTTCCACCAAGACTTTTATGGTACAGAGAAGTGACTCATAAGCCACAATTCAATTAAATTTAGCAAATATTTCTTGGACAACAACTACATGCTTGAGGTTGGCATGGGGACCTGTTTTTAAACCTCCTGTTCATTCTACTTTGACTTTTTAATTAGAACAGATTAAAATATCTTATTCAGCAAAAAAAAAAAAAAGAGAGAAAAACCCACTTTGTATATTGAATTTGAATACACAAGAGAAGTGCAACTCAGCGTGGTGGGATTCCTCCCTAGCAGGCCTGTCTCCCTTTCATTACCCCAATATTCCAAAGGTGCAGGTCTTGTGCACCAGGCACTCTAATAGGACCCTATCAGCTCAGCGCTCTCAGAAATTTCAGTTGTCTCCCAGCCCCTAGAAAGTCACAATAGCTCCAGAGTTGTGCTTAACGGGCCATAGTGGGAGGATTTGGAAAGGAGAAGGTGAATCTTTTCTGTGAAAAGCAGGTGGAGGAAACTGAAGAGTGGGGAGAAGAGAGGTGGATGTTGACCTGAATCGTGTTTTCAGGAGCAGAAAGAGTGTGCTCTCTGCTTAAGAGATGACCTGAATGGCAAGACTACATGTCACTCGGATGGTACACAGATACTGTCTTGATGGGAGTTTTCCAAACAGATTTGTCCTCCCAGGGTGAAACAGCAGAGAGATTTGAGGCAGCCCTCAACTAGAGTATGACCAATAAATACCAGCTTACTCGGTTTTTTTCATTCCTTTTTCCCTGTGTCCAAGAAGCAAAATGATAATGTAAATGAATACACACACACTCGTACACACACACACACACACACACCCCATGTTGGGGAGGCGGGTAAAGGAACAGAATTGCTCTCAGCAAACACTGGTAGCATCAAAATAGCCAATGATGCTGATGGCTGCCACACAGCTCATGGGAAGCCTTCCACAGGCCAGCTTTCTTGCTGTTGGCTGGCTGGACTTCCCAGCTCAGTCCCTCACCTCTTTACAGGACAAGGCACACCAGAAACCAAGGCTGTTGGGGGAGGCAGCAACAGAGACCAGACGTTCCCTCTGCACACACATGATGTCATCAATAGAAACTCTGCTGATGATGAACCCACTTTCACACAAACCTTTTAAAGCCTGAGTTATTTTTTGCAATGACAAAAATAACAAACCACATTTTTTTAATAGCTTCCTTAATAATAATGGGAATTCAGGTGACATTAATGAAAATTGTAGCACATGTTCAAATCAGAATCTATGTTCAGTGTTATATGCAGAATATAAAGGGATTTCTTTTCTCAATCGATAGAAAAGGGAAGTCATATTTAAGTAGTCACGGTATCCTAGATTTTTGATATAGCAACATAATTGAATAATATTTTGATGTATCTGGTTTTAGTATTTAAGGTGATAAAATATTAAATTTAAGCTTAAAATTAAAAATAGAGGAAAAAGAAAAACAAATTGAACTGAAGTGAAAATGTTTCTTGTTTTTTAAAAAATCATTGTACATAACAGTTTTCACCTTCACTTTTAGAAATCAAAGCACAACCCTCTATCACGTGGTAAAGAGAGTCAGCCATACGGAAAACCAAGCTGATTGTTCTATTCCTGTGCAAATTCTAACCCTAAAATATTTCTCTATAATGCTTTAAGAAAGAAAGTAAATCTGTAAAACACTTTTTATCATTTTGAAAGCTGCCTTTGTTTTGATTCTCATTGTGAAGGTCAGGGATAGGAGAATTTCCAGAGATGGGAATTTATCTTCACTTTCTCTATGCTATCATTTCAGAATGAATAGTGATCAGGTTTTAAATAATGCATTCCACAGGTGTGAGCAACCACCCTATCACTTTCTATCTTCATGTGGCTGGTGCCTACAACACTAAATTTCTGCGGCAGATTCATTAAGGTAGTTGTTCATTCCCTGTTGTAATTAGACCTGCCATTTCAGCCTTTTATGTCAAATCCATCACTCACCCTGGCACTCAGGCTCACCTCTTTACAAAGCCCTTCCCTGGTGCTATTCTGGCGCTAAACACAGGTGATAAATATGTCAGCATGGGGCACTTTCCTGTCCCTGAGGACCATCAATCATTAAGTACAGAGAGCTTTTTCCAGCAGCCTTCTAAGGTTTATACCCATGAGGATATTATTTTTGTGGCTGCATGAAGGAGAATTATTACTTGAAATGGGTTTTGTGAAAGGATGGTTTTGGTGTTGCTTTGGCACCATTTTAAGCTTCTTTTCATAAAATTGACTGGCGCAAGTCAGAATTTATACTTCTATAAATGTAGATCTTCACCATCTGATGGTGCTGAGTCCTACACAGAAGAGGATTTGAGACTTTCCAGTTTTTAGAGATCTCTACGATGTGCAAGAATCTAGATATTCAGAGGCCGTACTGACTTCAATCACATGGTAAATTAGTATGTGAGAGTTCGCAGTAATAAAAGAAGTATGTAAGTGATCAGCATGTGTTTTAGTCAGGGTTCTCTAGAGGGACAGAACCAATGGAATATATATAATATGGAATTTATTATTAAGTAATAACTCACACGATCACAAAGTCCCACAATAGACCATCTGCAGGCTGAAGAGCAAGGAGAGACAGTCCGAGTTCCAAAAATGAAGAACTTGGAGTCCAATGTTCCAGGGCACGAAGCATCCAGCACAAGAGAAAGATGTAGGCTGGGAGGCTAGGCCAAGTCTCCCTCTTCACATTTTTCTGCCTGCTTGTATTCTAGCCATGCTGGCAGCTGATTAGATGGTGCCCACCCAGATTAAGGGTAGGTCTGCCTTTCCCAGCCCACTGACTCAAATGGTAATCTCCTTTGGCAACACCCTCACAGATACACCCAGGACCAATACTTTGTATCCTTCAGTCCAATCAAGTTGACACTTAGTATTAACCCTCACAGCATGGGAGGTAATGCATATGTTAAATAGTTTCATTTAGCCATTTCACAAGGTATACAGATTCCAAAACGTCATGTTGTATACCACAAATATATGAAATTTCTACTTGTCAATTTTTGAAAAAAAATGTTTAAAAGAAGTGTGTAAATAACTTCTTACTTTAGATATAAAATCTTAAGGGCCAGGAAAAGGGCACCAAAATCCAGCCTTTGACATCTCAGAAGAAGCGATGATTAATTTCATTTCATTCTGTTGGTTTCCATGGAGTGGTGCTGGGTGGTGAGGCAAACACAGCAGCAGGAATGTTAACATTTCATATTTTAGCCCTAGGAGTAAAGAAAAAAAACATGTCCCAGATCAGCACTAGCTAGAACCAGGAAACCCCAAAAGCAAACGGTTTTCTGTTGTTGTTGTTGGTTTTTTGTTGTTTTGTTTTTGTTTTTGTTTTTGTTTTTGTTTTTGTAAAAGACAGGTTTTCACAAAAGGAAGTTTTCCAAATTTTATGTATAAGAGAGTTAAGAAGGAAGATTTTTCTCTCTTCTTGCCCAGGAGGACAAAGGGAAGAGTACCACATTAAGCCATTCAGGTAAAGTGAAGCTTATTGAACGCTGTGCATTAGGATAAAACTAATAGAGTTTTCATTTTTAAGCCAATTCAGATATTCAGATTAATTATGGACGTAATGTAGAAAATACCAATTTCTGCAAGTTCTACATTTCATTTGAAACCCCAAAGAGGTTAAAGCTGATGGGTTTTAACTGATGAAAACACGTGCCTCTGATTAAAAATGTTTGCAGTGATGAAAACGAAGCAATGCTAGAGTTACAGTGTGTAGCATGCTGAAGCCACCAGCAGAGCTTAGGGGACAGAAACAACTGTTTCCTAAGAGAAAAAGAGGCTGAGTATCTTAAGCCTGGGGAAGGGAGAAGACAGTAGTTAGCAAGCTCAGTTTAGCCACTGGTATTACTCTACCTTTCATGAGACTCTTCACTCGGGATGTTGGGGAGATTCGGTCTCACCTAAAGGAGAGATGGCTCGTGAACTCAAGGATGCTGCAGGGACCCTGGCCACCACCTGCAGCCCAAACACTAGAATGAGGACCAGAGAACACAATCTAGCTGCTTCCCATCCATCCCCTCCACCCCAACATCTGGTCTCAGCAACTTCCTCTGCCCTATACTGGGATGCCCTCCTTAGTTGATCTGAACCATGCAGCAGATGAAACATGTTGGCCTGACAAGTAGCAGATGGCTATAATTGCCTGAGCCATCTACACTGGCAAATTTTTCTTCTTTATTTGCATATGAGTAAAATTTTTCCCAGTGTTAAATTATGGTGTGAGTAGAGATTTTTTGAGGGAGCAGAGCGCAGTTGTATAGACATCGTGATTGACCAAAAAAAAAAAAAAAAATTGAAAAAAAAACCAAAATCTGCTCAATGAATTTGAATTAAATTGTTCTAATGCTTTCTTTTTCTTTGTAACTCTTCACCACCACCTCAATACACGCATTCCTGGACATTCACGCATACACTCACACAAACACAAGCATGGTATTTTTTGTGTGTGAGACACTGAAGGTAGCATGAAATAGCAACCAAAAAATCTGCAGTATTAAAGTTAGATATGACTTGTTTTGACTTGCAAATCAACTGCCTCACTAGTAAGATGACTTCTGGTATATGGATATGTCTCTGAGTTTTACAGGCTTGTTTTCGGATTAATGGTAATAGATGTAAAGAATTGGGCATGGTAAGTCAATAGTCAAAGCTATTCAACAAATTGAGGACAAGCAAGGAAATGGGTTAGGCATTGGTCTGTAGCCAGTCTCAGAAATGTTGTATTAACCTTTGGGATATAATCCCCCAAAATTAAAGTATAGTGATTCATCCAAAAGTACAAAGTATTACTAGCAAGATGGATGAGGATTTCCATCTAACATTTTTCATCTTCTTATCCCTGACACATTATTAAAACACCTAGATTTTGGTAAAAGAGGAGAAGTCATGTCTTGGACAGGATTGAAGGTTGTATCAACATTCCCTATGCTTTCAAGTTTCAGCTTTAGAATCCAAACCGCCCGGGCACAGTGGCTCACATCTGTAATCCCAGCACTTTGGGAGGCCGAGGCAGGCAGATCACTTGAGGTCAGGAGTTCAAGACAAACCTAGCCAACATGGTGAAACCCTGTTTCTACTAAAAATATGGAAATTAGCCAGTCATGGTGGTGCATTACTATGATCGCAGCTACTCGGGAGGCTGAGGCAGGAGAACCGCTTGAACCCGGGAGGCAGAGGCTGCAATAAGCCGAGATTGCATTGCACCACTGCATTCCAGCCTGGGCAACAGAGCGAGGCTCCATCTCAAAAAAAAAAAAAAAAAAAAAAAAAAAAAAGAATCTAAACCCTTTGGTTCACAGATGGAAGGAAAAAGCAGGCGGTGTTT
This sequence comes from Gorilla gorilla gorilla, assembly GCF_029281585.2. Classification (NCBI taxonomy): domain Eukaryota; kingdom Metazoa; phylum Chordata; class Mammalia; order Primates; family Hominidae; genus Gorilla; species Gorilla gorilla. The sequence goes on from NC_073230.2 coordinate 157,250,762, forward strand.
CCTATTCTATGTGTATGCCATGCCTCGAGCCCTGAACAGGCTACTCATCTGTGGCCAATATTATATTATAACCTCTCCATTCTCAGAAGGCACGCTGGCACCCATCTCTGCAAGAAAGGCATCAAATTGTCTGTAAGCCACAGAAATGTTATTGTATTGTCCTTTATTCATTCATTCAGAATATACTCTCTAAGCATCTATGTAATTAAACATTACTAAGCTTACATATAATTAACCTTGAAATAATAACTAAGCATTGTTAGTTTTATGTACAGCTAACTTAAGAAATAAACTCACTTTCTAGTTATCAGTTTTGGAAAACAAAAGAGCTCTATAACAATTTTGAATTAATCAAAAATTGGAGAATTCTATGCAAACCTATAATCCTTTCCTCTTTAGGGTGAAGAAGCAAAGCTTTGTGTTACTTAAAGACACACTTTGCCATTTTGATTAACTATAATAACTTTTAAAGTAATCAAAAAATCAGTCCACTTTCTTGTCTATTTATTTATTGATCACTAAAATTATTGTACCTAGTATGATCAACTTTGTATATTACTGTATTTCATTAAAGTAGCTAACTTCTCTTGTCCAGACATAAGAGAACACTAGAAGACAAAAAACAAAAAAACTTTTATGGATCTCTTTTCCTTACGATCACTAATTTTATACCATTTTAACATACTTGAGGTGGCAAAAATAAACATATATATATTATATCATCCAAAAGTATTTGCATATTTTATTAATCTATTGCCATTCTAAGAATTCAGGGTAAGTTAAAATTGTGTTACCAACCAGCATTTATTTTGCATCTGTTTCACTCTTGAAATTGTCTAGGTATCAAAGATTATTAACTAATTAACTTCACCATTTGTCTAAGGTCTTAAAGTTAGTTAAGGATCGAGAAATCACAATTTTTGCAAACATAATGAATCCTGACACCCAGCACTTAAAAATTTTACAAAACTTAATTCTATTAAAAATCCATTACCTTTTCATTTAATTGACTATAATTATATGTATGTATGTGTATACATTTTAAACAAGCTATAAAATTTGTGATGATCCACTTATAAAAACAATGTAGGAAATTTAGGAACTTAAATGATAAGAAATTTATCATTGGTCTCATACAAACCAAAGTATTATTCTGATATTATTTTTATATGATAAATGAAATTGTAAAGACCCTAAGTCGTGCTCTAGGCTCCTCTTCTATCTTGAACTAAGGTTTTCTTCTTATCTTGTAACTATAGTAACAAGGGCTACAAAAGAAACGCAGCTTACTATTTTTCCTTTTAGACATTTTTGACTACTAATATGGTACAGATATTCCTAATGTGCACTCATAATGAAAGAATGAATATTTTAATCAATTTTTTTTTTTTTTTTTTTGAGATGGAGTCTTGCTCTGTCACCCAGGCTGGAGTGCAGTGGCGCAGTCTCGGCTCACTGCAAGCTCCGCCTCCCAGGTTCACCCCATTCTCCTGTCTCAGCCTCTCGAGTAGCTGGGACTACAGGCGCCCGCCACCACGCCTGGCTAATTTTTTGTATTTTTAGTAGAGACAGGGTTTCACCGTGTTAGCCAGGATGGTCTCCATCTCCTGACCTCGTGATCCACCCACCTCGGCCTCCCAAAGTGCTGGGATTCCAGGCATGAGCTACCGCGCCCGGCCTCAATTAATTTTTAAAGCTTCCCAAAAGAGGATAAAAGAGGAGGAAAGGAATAGAAAAAAAGCAGTGAGAGGGACCCAGCTTCAGACACTTAAGACATTATCGCTGTAAAAAGCAAGGGTCTTCCCTCTGCAAGAAGAGGCACTAAATGTTTAGATTCAGGAAAACCCACTGTAACATATATACACGCAAAAGATAACTCTTACAGCTGGTATAAACAATTATTTGGGCCTTGAAATTTTTATCAAGTAACATGTTTAAAAGCCAGACTTTATTAATCTTCAAAGAACAGAAATGTAGAAAACAGCATTTACAATGAGCCAAAAACTCTCTCTTTTTAGATTGCAAGACAGGTATCTCTTCATGAAGCTTTCTCCAATTTTTGTTCTCAGGCACCACTCAAATGAACAATCTTGTTCATGTCAAAAAGGTCCCCAAAATAGCCACTGCAGTTCAAAATTATCCTGTGAAATTGGCTAGGCATGGTAGCTCACATCTGTAATCCTAGCACTTTGGGAGACTGAGGTGGGCAGATTGCCTGAGATCAGGAGTTTGAGACCGGCCTGGGCAACATAGTGAGACCGCCCCCCCCCCCCCCCCCCCACCATCTCTACTAAAATACAAAAAATTATCCAGGCATGGTGGCACACGCCTGTAGTCCCAGCTACTCGGGAGGCTGAGGCATGAGAATTGCTTGCACCCAGGGGCGGAGTTCGCAGTGAGCCAAGATCACGCGGCTGCACTTCAGCCTGGGAAACAGAGCAAGACTCTGTCTCAAAAAAAAAAAAAAATTATCCCGTGAAATTGTGCCAGTTAGAGACATAAGCATGTCAGTTAAGGTGATGTGAGAAAGCAGGTATTTGTTTCATAGAAAATGCCCAGTTTTAGGATGGATCAGACACTGTGAGCACTGCAATAGATCCTCCCACACGATGGTGCCCGTGCAGCCTACTTTCGTCAGGACTTGGCCAAGGCCCATTCCAGGGTCAGACAATCCCTTCTGATTTCAAGAAGCCTAATCTAAACAAAGCAGCTCTCAGGAATAGAACAAGACCGACGAAAAAGTTCTTCTAAGGGTTCGAAATCATGACCCAAGTCAGTTTATTCAAAGAATGTTGATTGTAGGAGACCTTCTGAACTCCTAGGCCCCTGAGCCAACTCAAGAACTGACTTACCTGGCTTATGCTCATTGTCTCCCTAGAGACCTTTTGTTTCAGAGATAAAGAACACTCAAGACACTGTACAAGCAGACAGTCCACAGGAACATATGTCTGTAGACTGGTAAACAGTATCACCAAAGAACAATAAAAATCAGATCAGATAACCAAAAAGTCACTGGTAACCTTATTCCTAGGGGAAGAAAAAAAAGAGAGGGAGAAAAGGAAGGAAGGAAGGAAGAAAGGAAGGAAGGAAGGAAGGAAGGAAGGAAGGAAGGAAGGAAGGAAGGAAGGAGGGAAGGAAAAACACCTAAAGCGGAAGGACCTCAGCAGAATATGGAAGCTCAGTTCAGCATGAACTTCTCCTAGCACGGGCAGTGTGGTTACATCAGACAGCTAGAGACACAAAGGGTCTCAAATAAGCACACTAAAATTGGTGAGTGGAGGGTTCCCATCCAAGACTGTAGGGCTCACAGATGAATATTGATGGATCTTCAAATGCAGAGATTAATTACAGCCACTGACCACTAGGAGCCCACCTGTAGTAGAACAAATGTGGGATTCTTCACTCATTGCATCATGGGAGATTGCACATTATGGAGAACCATAGAGGCATCTCAGTAAGAGGATGCTGGAAAGAGGATGCTAGAAAGTGCTATTTGGTTTTCAGTAGGTGATTCGGAGAGAGTTAAAAAAAAGTAGGGGTTTGTTCTAGATTGGATACTGTCAGGAAGAAGGTAATTCTGTGATTGAATATCTTAATTTTTTTTTATCTTGAAGGCAGTATGGAAAAACAGCTGTAGTTGGTAAAGAAGTAGAAATGATGTATATTAGGCTAAGAAGGGGTATGTTGGATCATTTTCGTGTTCTGGCCAATTTTTTCAGTGCTGAGACATGACATGTCTCATGGAGTGACCTCATCTTTGCCTTTCCCCATGAAGGTCACGGAATGACCTTGTCTGATGTTGAGTTCTGTGAAATGGATCACCCCAAACAGAAGCACACATGGCCTGGCTGTGAGTTCCCAAACAGCTCCCCACGCTCAAGAGCTGCTTTTCTTTCTCATTCTCAATTAAGGATTGAAGGAGGACACAAAAACACGATCACCAAAGGAAAATGAAACAAATTTAAAATAAATAAAACTCAGCAAAAAGAGAAACTACAGGAAAAGAAAAGTAACTGTAGGAAACAATAATGACTTAGCTCTAAATGGCATTTATGTGGTCTTAATCGTATGTGACCTTAATCCTATAAAAACCAAATTGTGATCTAACTCCAAGTCCAACCTGCCTATTTTAGAAGGGTAGTTGGATGGTGCTAGTGGATGGTGGGGAGGAGAGTACAAGCTAACTCATCATCATCCGTATTGGTAAGTCAATAGATAATGCCTAAAAACATGTCATGAAATTGCAATGTCACCACATCATTTGGAGATACGTTTTTAAGTCAGCCTAAAGGGTTGAAAATGCTTCTAGGCTGGGGCAACGGGAGGGCAGAGCATAGAAGATGGTAATGATTCCTGACCATCCTTCAAGAACTATCTTTCTAATTTTTTCTGTCTTCTCCTCCCTGCTTTATTCTAGCTACACTGGCAGCTGATTAGATGGTGCCCACCCAGATTAAGGGTGGGTCTGCCTCTCCCAGCCCACTGACTCAAATGCTAATCTCCTTTGGCAACACCCTCACAGACACACCCAGGAACAATACTTTACATCCAATCAAGTTCCAAGGATTGGAACAATACAATCAAGTTGACACTGAATATTAACCATCACACACAGACATATATGCATATTTATATATATATATATGTATATATATATATATATATTTTTTTTTTTTGAGACAGGGTCTCACTCTGTCACCCAGGCTGGAGTCGAGTGGTGCAATCATGGCTTACTGCAGCCTCAAGCCTCAACCTCCTCATCTCAGGTGATCCTCCCACCTCAGCCTCCGAAGTAACTGGGACTACAGGCACACACCACTACACCTTGCTAATTTTTGTATTTTTTGTAAAGATGGGGTCTCGCTAACTTGTCCATGGCTGGTCTCGAACTCCTGGGCTCAAGTGATCCACCCACTGTGGTCTCCTAAAGTAAGTCATGGCACCTGGCCAACTTTTTTTTTTTTCTTTTTTTTTGAGTTGGAGTCTTGCTCTGTCACCCAGGCTGGAGTGCAGTGGCACGATCTCAGCTCACCACAATCTCTGCCTCCCAGGTTCACGCCTTTCTCCCACCTCAGCCTCCCGAGTAGCTGGGACTACAGGCACCCACGACCACGCCTGGCTAATGTTTTGTATTTTTAGTAGAGACAGGCCTTCACCGTGTTAGCCAGGATGGTCTCGATCTCCTGACCTTTTGATCCGCCCTCCTCGGCCTCCCAAAATGCTGGTATTACAGATGTGAGCCACCACACCCGGCCCCAACTTTTTAAAAATATTTTTTAAAGAATGAGTAGAAGTAGCCAGGTGAAGAAAAGAAAAGGAAACAGAGCTGGGGAAAGGTGTGTTGCATCAGAAACTAGAGGAGGGCATTTCGCCTGGACCAGAGAAAGTTCTGATGAGCCAGGAAGGCTGGGCAGAGCCAGCTCAGGCCAGGCAGGCGCGATTCTGCACAGGACAGGATGCACCTCCAGTGACCACGTGTTTCTAGGTTGTTTCCAAGGGCACACAGATAACAGTCAATGATTTTTTTCTGACTAGCCACTGTAGTGATCGCTGCTGTGTGACCCTCCACACTTTGCTTCCCTCGGGCCTCAGCTCCGCCTCATTCCACTGGCCTAATAATTAACTCAGCCTTATTTTCCCAACCTAATTGCTTCACAGACCAAAAGAAATATTGGATGTAAGGTACAATTTGAAAAGTGTAATGTGCTCTGGAAATGCATAAAATGATGATTAGTCTTTGCCCAGTAGGTTTTTTAGCTTAATAAGCTCCCGATAATACAGAAATCACTGTGAGCAACTGGCAGAGAAAGATTTTTCCATTTCTCTTAACTAAGAAAAGAGATTGAAAGTCACTTTGGAGAGCTAACACTAAATAATAATAACTGCCAAAGGAATTGATTTGATGCTGAATATAGGCTTGCGTAAGGAGGTAAAAAACTGTCCACTAAACTTAATGCTCATAGTAAGAGGCCTCTGTCCTTGAATTCACCTTGAGAGAGCTGAACAGGGATAACGGATTTTCAAGGACACACATCTACAGAGAAAGGGTGTATGGAAATGGAAAAGGGAAAGCTGCTCCTAGTGTTTTTGCTGAATTGTTCTCTTTCTCTAACCCAGCAGGAGAGATGCTAAAGGAGATTTTGTCAAAGAAAATCCTTGACATTGGATTCTTAAAAGCCTTATGGTTTCATGATAGGCCCTTTACCGAGGATTCTTAAGGGACAACCTTATGTTAGAGAGAAACAAAGTCCTGAATCATGTTTTCTCCTCTCTGGAATATATGTAGAAATACAAGTGAGAAGATAAACACATGTGTAAAAAGAAAATTCATACTTTCATACTCGTTACATTTTATGATTAAATGTTGATTGCATTTGGAGAGCATCAGCATATGAACTATATTACAGAAAGGATAGTCTTTTGTTTCATGGCTTAAATCTTCTTTTCTCAATAAGATTAAGGGGCTAGCTAAGATTATAATCATAACAATTTTTTTTTTTTTACTGAGTTTCCACAATGTGAGGAACACTAGGCTAAACAGGAAAAAAAAAAAAAGTCACTAAAAGACCCTAGGCTATTTGTACACCAATGTTCATAGCAGCATTCTTCACAATAGCCAAAAGGTGGAAAGAACCAAGTGTCCGTCGATGGACAGATAAACAAAATGTGGTCTATACGTACAGCATGGGTGAACCTTAACATTGTGTTAAGGGAAATAAGCCAGTTACAAAAGGACAAATACTGTATGATTGCATTTCTATGAGATACTTAGAGGAGTCGAAATCATAGACACGGACAGTCAGATGGTGACTGCCAGGGGCTGGGAGGAGGGACAATGGGGAGTTGTTGTTTAACGGGTATAGAGTTTCAATTTTGCAAGACAAAGAATTTCCAGAGATGGGTGGTGGTGATGGTGCACAACAATGTGAATACACTTAATGCCACTGACTTGTACATTTAAAAGTAGGTTAAAATGGGCCAGGCATGGTGGCTCACACCTGTAATCCCAGCACTTTGGGAGGCCGAGGTGGGTGGATCATGAGGTCAGGAGTTTGAGACCAGCCTGACTAACATGGTGAAACCCCGTCTGTACTAAAAATACAAAAATTAGCTGGGCATGGTGGCATGCGCCTGTAATCCCAGCTACTCAGGAGGCTGAGGCAGGAGAATCACTGGAACCTGGGATGCGGAGGTTGTAGTTAGCCAAGATCATGCCACTTCACTTCAGCCTGGGTGACAAGGCGAGACTCCATCTAAAAAAAAAAACAATATATATATATATATAGGTTAAAATGTCCATTTTATGTTAGGTACATTTTACTACATTAAAAAAAAAAAAAAGACCATGGGCAAGCCATTTCCTTCCTCTGTGCCTCAGTGACATTATCTGTGAAATAAATGTGTAGAAACAGATGGACTCCAAGGATGCATTCAACTCTGCAAGTCCGTGTGTCTAAACATCCCCTCTGTCCTCATGGGGTTTAGCAGCAAGTTGGAGAGATGAAATGCAGTAATAAAATGTAAAATACTTCTAGTTAATGTTTTAAGTACCCAATTAGTGATTTTTTAAAAAGGAATATGTATTCCCTTGAGAAGGGATAGAGCAAAAATCTGGAGGACAGCTTTGTGGAGATAGAACTGGACCATGCCCACTTCAAGAAGTATGTAGCTCGGATGTGGATCTGTGCCAGTGGGATGGCCTTAACAAAGGTGAGCAGGCTTCACCACACCAGGGGGTCCGTAGAACAGCAAGAAGATGAACCTGTTGGTGGTAGAAGGCTTCTGCATCAAAGTGAAGCATTGAGGAGGACCCATGGGTGACTTTGAGGGACTCTGAATGGAAGAGAGTGGATGGACGAGACACCTGGCCTATCCACAAACTGGCCCTATGGCCTTGAATAATCACTGGGACCTCAGTTCCTGCTGTATGACACCAAGGCTAGCTCCTTTACAAGACGGAAGCACAGCCTAGCTGATCTTGCTCTTCCTGCTGGAAAACTCCATGATTCTCTTTGCCTTCCAGGCAACAGACACATAAGATTCCTGCTGCCAGGCCAGTGCTGGATGCTGGACTCCAGCAGTGACAGGCCCCGAACCTGCGCTTGTGAAGGCCACTTTCTTAGTGGTGGTGGCTCATCTAGCAGGCTGAGGAATGTACAAAGGATGTGTAAGAAAATCTACCTAGCAGTAGGGTTTATAATGAGTTAAAGAACTGAGCTTCTACTGGCAATGAGACCAGCCAGGATAATGATGCAAAAGTTTAGATGTAGATTAAGACCCAGAAGGGCTGAACTTGGTTAGGGGAGAAGAACATGAAATGAAAAGTCTAATGCATGAACCCTAGAACCACATGAATATTAAAGCTCACTCTGAAGTACTCTGTGCCTCCTTCTCCCTTGCCCTGCCCTTTTTCAGCCTCCCAAAGCTGCACCCATTCCTCCTGTGTCCCCAATATCCCCTATGCCATGTGATGTGGTTTGACTCTGTGTCCCCACCCAAATCTCATCTCGAACTGTAATCCCCATGTGTCAAGGGGGCACCTGGTGGGAGATGGTTGGATCATGAGGGTGGTTTCCCCCACGCTGTTCTCAGGATAGTGAGTGAGTTCTCACAAGATCTGATGGTTTTATAAGGGGCTCTTCTCCCTTAGCTTTCGCTTCTCTCGCCTGCCGCCGTGTAAGATGTGCCTACTTCCCCTTCCCCATGATTGTAAGTTTCCTGAGACCTCCCCAGCCATGTGGAACTGTGAATCAATTAAACCTCTTTCCTTTATAAATTGCTCAGTCTCGATTATTCTTTTTTTTTTTTTTTTTTTTTTTTTTGAGATTGAGTCTCTCTCTGTCACCCAGGCTGGAGTGCAGTGGCAGGATCTCGGCTCACTGCAACCTCTGCCTCCCAGGTTCAAGCAATTCTCCTGCCTCAGCTTCCTGAGTAGCTTGGATTACAGGCACCTACCACTGTGTCTGGCTAATTTTTTTATTTTTAGTAGAGACAGAGTTTCACATGTTGGCCATAGTTGGTCCTGATCTCTCAGGAGATCCGCCCACCTTGGCCTCCCAAAGCGCTGGGATTACAGGCATGAGCCACCGCACCCAGCCTTGGGTATTTCTTTATAGCAGTGTGAAAATGGACTAATACACCATGGTAACTGGGTCCCATACATCCTGAAAATACTAATAGAACAAATATTCCCACTCCTGAAATTTAACTTGATCCTGAAGACGAAGGATTTCCTTGAGCTCATAAATGGAAGTGGTTCATCTTCCAGGTAGAGAATGCAAGGTAGATTGGTTTTGTTCACAGGGGTCATGCAGAGCTAAGCACATAGAAGGTGCTCAGTAAGCACCTGCTGAACATACTGAAGTGACATGGCCAGGCAGAGACAGGTAGGTGGACAGCCAACACGCCATGAGAGCTGGAAGGGCGCATCCTCTCTTAGGAGCTTGGGCCCTTGCCAGCTGACTCAGCTTCAAGCTCTGCTAGTACATGAGTCCCTCGGGGCCTATAAGCTTGGCCGTGTTGCAGCTGAAATTTCTGCTGAATAAGGTCATACATACTAACCTGAGAATGCAACAGTGAGAATGGCTCCTTCTTTTTCACATCCCAGACCCCAGAATAGAAATATTTACCATCACGTCTGGATGATAATATCAATAAATTATCAGACATTGCACATATTAAGAAAAGCTCATTTTCTGGAAATTGTCCTTATTGTTTATCTTGAAGCCGTGGATAGAAATGACCTTTCAGATTGCTGGGACAAAGCCCAAGTCTAAATTGGAAACCTGTTTAATGGCTAAGACAGCCCACTTCCAGATTAATTATGGATGCTTTTCCATTTCAAGATTACATCAGGAAGGAAAGTTGTCACTGGGTGGAATGTGAGTCTCCACTGCATCCTTTTAAGATAAATAAGTTGAAGTTTGAAGAAAATTTGAGATTACTTTTGGTTAAGTGAATAAAATCTGTTTAGCGAACTCTTTGAAGTTGTGGATTGCCTGGGAATCTACAAATCTGCAACCTCCCTCCCCCTAGATACATTCAGAGGGTAGAAGAGAAGTCATTTAAAACCTTATGCTTGACTTCTTGCTTCCTGCCTTGGTTTTTAACCAAAACTAAAAATAAAAAAGCCAAAAGTGGGGAAACTTGATTGGCTCAAAGCAGGAAATTAGATTGTAAGCAAAGAAATTGTCCAAACATCGAAAAAAAGAACACATCAAAGAAGGGAGGTGCTTTGTTTTTATACTTTGTTATCGTCCTGGAAAAAAATGTCTGCTGCCTCTGATAATACATATTAACACTTCTTTTTTACTTAGCTTTTATTTTTATCAAAGTAATAAAATCATCTTGTTTAAAGTGTCAAATAGTTCTATATGGCTTATTAGGATAAACAACCATCCAATTTTCAAGATTTTTTTTTCCTTTGGCATTTGTCTTTAATTCTCTAAATATATTCACCTGCTACTTGAGGGGTCAGCAGACTTTTCCTGTAAAGAGCAAAACAATGAGTATTTTAGGCTTTGAGAGCCATAGAGTCTCTGTTGCAGTTACTCACCTCTGCTGTTGTAGCACAAAAGCAGCTGTGGGCAATATGTAAATGAGTGGGTGTAGCTGGGTGCTAATAAAACTTTATCTACAAACACAGGTGGCTGCACAGTGGGCTGTCCTTTACGGTCTCCTCGGCTACTCCTTGAGTTTCTGTTTTTAGTCAGTCACTGTTAGGTGACTCCTGACTGTGGAAGATGAGGATTAGGGTCTTTCACAGCCAACAACTCTCCTCCATGGCCTCCTCCCCTCCATGTTTTTCCTTTACCTTCACCCTTCCAATAGGATGGTTTACTCGCTTTGGATAGATCTGTATGCAGTGTTTACATCATCATGCTTTTCATAACTGAACCATATAATAGAGCTGTGTTTCCAGCCAGGCATGGTGGCTCATTCCTATAATCCCAGTGCTTTGGGAGGCACAGGTGAGGGATTGCTTGAGGCCAGGAGTTCAAGATCAACCTGGGCAACATAGTGTGAGATCCTGTCTCTACAAAAAAAAAAAAAAAAAAAAAAGACATTAACTTGGTATTGTGGTGCACACCTGTAGTCCCAGCTACTTGGGAGGCTGAAGTGGGAGGATCACTTGAGCCCAGGAATTGGAGGCTGCAGCGAGCTATGATAGCACCACTGCACTCCAGCCTGGGTGACAGACCAAGGCCCTGTCTCAAAAAAAAAAAAAAAAGTTTCCTTTCCTACACACTATTTTGTTTTCCTTAATCATTATATTGTTTTCTTCATTTGCTTAATTTTTTGTGAACTAATTATGAATTGAAACTCAAGCTCTCTCTCAATTTTTAAAATCTTCCCTCAACATATTGCAGCCAATATAAGAGGAACTCACCATTTCATTTTCTTGGAAACTTCTACCCCAGAGCATTCTGGCTGGATAGGCCTTGGGCATCTGTATTAGTCTGTCTTCATTCTGCTATAAAGAACTACATGAGACTGGGTAATTTATGAAGAAAAGAGGTTTAATTGACTCGCAGTTCTGCAGGGTTAACAGGAAGTCTGGCTAAGAGGCCTCAGGAAACTTATAATCACAGCAGAAGGTGAAGGGGAAGTAAGCATGTCTTACCTCTGCAAAGCAGGAGAAAGCAAGTGAGCCGGGATCTGCCACACACTTTTAAACCATCAGATCTCTTGAGAACCCACTCACACTATCATGAGAACAGCAAGGGGTAAATCCGCCCCCATGATCCAATCATCTCCCACCAGGACCCTCCCTTGACACATGGGATTACAATTCAAGGTGAGATTTGCGGGGGGGACACAGAGCCAAGCCGTATCACCATCCTTGCATCTCTCTTCTCCATCATCATAGATAACCTGGGCCTCTGGATGGCGTGAGATCCCCCTCCTACCCGGCTTCCATGACTTTCTCTTTGTTGATCTAGTCCCTTTTTAAAAAATGGAGCCATCCTTCTGTAGCTTCCTGAGAAAGAATGAACGGGAATCACATTTTCTGAAACATTGCAAGTCTGAAAATGTCTTTATTCTCCCTCATGCTTAATTGAAATCAGACTGAATGCAGAATTCTCATTTAGGAATTATTTCCCTTCACAAGTTTTAAGGAATTTGTCTATTGTCAATAGTATTGCTCTCAAGAAATTAAATGCCACTTCCATTCTCAATTCTTTATTTGAACTCGGTGTTTTTCTCTCTGGGAGCTTTTAGGTTCTTATTCTTCTTTGTTTTCTGAAATCTCATGAATATTATTTGATGTGGGTCTATTTTGACTCTTTCTGTTGGAACACACATGGGGCCTTTTAATCTGGAAAGCCGTTCTTGAACTGTAGGAATAGATTTTGGGGGACAATTTCTTCTTTCATTTCCTGTTCTCTCTTCCCAGAATTTGTTATTCAGCTATCAGACCCATGGACTGATCCTGTTATTTTCTTATATTTTCTTTCATTTGTTCAATTTCTTTGGCTGTTGTTCCCCTATTCTCTGAACAATGTTCTCAAATTTACATTTCATAAACTCTCATTGAGTTTTTCACTTCTTTTTTTATGTTCTGAATTTCCAAGGGCTCTATTTTTTGTTCTTTGAATGTTCCTTTTTTTAAATCATCTGTTCTCATTTCATGAAAGCAATATGTTATCTCTCAGAAGGTATTAATGACGGTTTTCTCCCAAGTGTTTCTTTTCCTTCTCAGCCTCTTTTTCCTTCAAGTAGCTTTCTTTGGTTGGTCGGTTGGTGTGTGTGTGTGTGTGTGTGTGTGTGTGCGCGCGTCTGTGTGTGTGTGTTTATGTGTATTTTCGTTTGTTTTTCTTTTTTCTTCTCCTGTGTTTGAGACATGTCCTCAAATGCCTGGTTCCCCTTTAGCTGACACCCACATTTAAGATTGAGGCACTAAAAATATGACTGAAAGTTCTGTGCACACAAATGGGGCCTGTCACCCGTGGGCTTCAGTGGCTGAGTTGTTTCATCAGGAAACCCCTGATGTTGCATCACTGAGATTTTTGTCTTGGGTTGATTGAAAGCTCCAGAGAAGAATTTTCTGCCCTGTTGCCTGGAGGGTAGACACCTGGCTGTCATTGTTCTCACAGCTAAGAAGGAAGAGGACTGCGAGGTTCAAGATTCAGTGTGTAAATGTTGACTGAAGATCCCTGTTTTCAGTACAGAGCCCCTGCCGTCCTATGCCTAGAGTCCTCCAACTGAGAGTCTCTGTGTCCTTCCCAGAGAATACATCGTTCCTCTTCTGCCAGAGTGAGGGGAGGACAGATGCCTGGGGTAGGGATCTGGGGATATAAATGTTCTTCACGAGCTTCCAGTGAGTTCTTCTGTTTTTAGCTTCACATAAACACATATATCCAGTGGAAACTCTTGCCATCAACTGCACAAATAATGGGCAGCTTTGCAGTGCCAACCGGGCTACTTCTCAGCACTCTCCACCTCAGTGCAAGCATCTGTCCTTGGATATGCTGCCACTTAAGATGGTTCTGCTGTTTTTCAGCTCTAAAAAGGTTGTTATCATCCCCTGCCTCATGATTTGTTCTTACACCTTCGTATATCTTAACACTTCATTCCCCTTTTCACAGGCTTTATGAAGAAGCAGTGGTAAATGTAGGTGCTCAATCCACCATCTTTAATGGGAATCCTTCAGCACTTCTATTTTAGAAAAAATGTGAAGAATATACATAGAGACTGGGCATGGTGGCGCATGCCGGTAATCCCAGCAATTTGGGAGGCGGAGGTAGGCAGATCACCTGAGTTCCGGAGTTTGAGATCAGCCTGGGCAACATGGCAAAACCCACCCATCTCTACAAAAAAAACACAAAAATTGCCCAGGCATCGTGGCACACACCTGTAGTCCCAGCTAATGGGGGTGCTGAGGCAGGAGAATTGCTTGAGCCTGGGAGATGGAGGTTGCAGTGAGCTGAGATCACACCACTGCACTCTAACCTGTTTGACAGAGTGAGACCCTGTCTCCAAAAAAAGAATATACTAAACACTCATTTCACAATATTCTTGACTTATTAAAGCTGGAGTCATGGCATAATTTCCAATTTGCTTTTCAAAAGAATTAATTGGTCAGCTAAGAAATTTACAAGTAATTTTTTTCAAATAGTGAGGTCCCTTAGTATTAAAATGAATTTCATGTTTTAATACTAGGTTTTTCCTCCCTCGCAGTGAATTTTCTTCTTGCTTTAAGAAGAAATGCTCTGGAGAGAATATAAAATTATATATAGTTGTGTATGAATTATATGTCATAGGATTACATATAATTATATGTAAATATAATTATAATTATAACATTAATACATGTTCACTGCAGAAAACTTGGAAAAAAACAAAAAGTTTAAGAGAAACTTCATAATCAACTGTATTCTCAACAACTACAGAAAGCTTAACCAATGATTTGTCCGTATCCATGGCTAAGAACGAATGTACCTACACATCTGTACCATTTTTAAATTGGCATTTTTAAAAAAGTAGATCCAATTTTAGAAGTTTGAAATCTAGTTTAAAAGCCTAGATTTTATTTTTTTTCCATTTTAACCTATTTATGTATTTATGTATTTATTTATTTATTATACTTTAAGTTCTGGGGTACATGTACAGAACGTGCAGTTTTGTTACATAGGTATACATGTGCCATGGTGATTTGCTGTACCCATCAACCTGTCATCTACATTAGGTATTTCTCCTAATGCTATCCCTCTCCTAGCCCCGCCACCCCCCAATAGGCCCTGGTGTATGATGTTCCCCTCCCTATGTCCATGTGTTCTCATTGTTCAGCTCCCACCTATGAGTGAGAACATGCAGTGTTTGGTTTTCTGTTCTTGGGTTAGTTTGCTGAGAATGATGGTTTACAGCTTCATCCATGTCCCTGCAAAGGACATGAACTCATCCTTTTTTATGGCTGCATAGTATTCCATGGTGTATATGTGCCACATTCTCTTTATCCAGTCTATCATTGATGGGCATTTGGGTTGGTTCCAAGTCTTTGCTATTGTGAATAGTGCCACAATAAACATACATGTGCATGTGTCTTTATAGTAGAATGACATAATCCTTTGGGTATATAGCCAGTAATGGGATTGCTGGGTCAGATGGTATTTCTGGTTCTAGATTCTTGAGGAATCACCACAATGCCTAGATTTTCTAGAGGAATTCTTCTCTATACAGGGAAACATTGCAGTAATGAGTTTAAGTGCATTTATTCTTTAAGCATATTTGTTTGTTGAATGATAAGACTATTGTATGTAGCTCACATCCAGCCCCCTACACAACTGTCATACACAATGACCTTCACAGTGATTCATGCCTGAACAACATTGTTTCCACTGCCTTTAGGCTTGCAATTGGGAACTCATTTTATTTGAACCAAAGCCTTCAGTCGAGATGAAAATTTTCACTCGCGTCCGTGTGAAGAGACCACCAAACAGGCTTTGTGTGAGCAACAAGGCTGTTTATTTCACCTGGGTGCAGGCGGGCTGAGTCCGAAAAGAGAGTCAGCGAAGGGAGATAGGGGTGGGGCCGTTTTATAAGATTTGCGTAGGTAAAGGAAAATTACAGTCAAAGGGGGGTTGTTTGCTGGCGGCAGGAGTGGGGGGTCACAAGGTGCTCAGTAGGGGAGCTTTTGAGCCAGGATGAGCCAGAAGAAGGAATTTCACAAGATAATGTCATCAGTTAAGGCAGGAACAGGCCATTTTCACTTCTTTTGTAGTGGAATGTCGTGAGTTAAGGCAGGAACCGGCCATCTGGATGTGTAAGTGCAGGTCACAGGAGATATGATGGCTGAGCCTGGGCTCAGAGGCCTGACATTCCTGTCTTCTTATATTAATAAGAAAAATAAAATGAAATAGTGGTAAAGTGTTGGGACGGCGAAAATTTTGGGGGGTGGTATGGAGAGATAATGGGCGATGTTTCTCAGGGCTGCTTCGAGCGGGATTAGGGGCGGCATGGGAACCTAGAGTGGGAAAGATTAAGCTGAAGGAAGATTTTGTGGTAAGGGGTGATATTGTGGGGTTGTTAGAGGAAACATTTGTCACGTAGAATTATTGGTGATGGCCTGGATACGGTTTTGTATAAATTGAAAAACTATACAGAATAAGAGAAGGAGAAAAACAGGTATTAAAAGACTAAGAATTGGGAGGACCTAGGACATCTAACTAGAGAGTGTCCAAGGGGGTTCAGCATAATTACTTACTTGGTTGGCAAGTTTTTGGGCTCTATCCTTGAGTTTTTTATGTTGTCATACACCAGGCCAGATTGATTTAGGTAAAAACAACACTCTTCATTTAAGAATATACAGAGTCCTCCTTTTTCAGCAGTGAGTAAGTCAAGGCCTCAGTGGTTTTGGAGGACAACTGCAGCTAAAGAGTCAACTTGGGCCTGGAGGACTGATAAAGTTTGTGATATGTCTGTGATGCTAGCAGAGAAGTCATTAGAGAGGCTACGGAAGGTCCTGACAGAGGTTGAAATGCCTGCTATTCCAGTACCGAGAGCAATAGTAGAGGCAGAAAGTCCTAAACCGACAAGCAAGGGAATTAGTGGAATAACTCTTTTTTGTTGTGTCGGTGTCATGAGGGGAACAGGGAGCTTTTCGGTCCTATTTGCAAATTGAATTTTGGGGGTAAGAAAGACTACTAGTGTGCATGTGCCTGTCCAATTAGCAGGTAGACACATGTAGGTAGAGGATCCACAGAGGAAGAAGAGACCTTGTGCGAGGCAAAACTGGAGATGCAAAGTAAAGAGAAGCAGTGCTGAAAGGGGTGTCTTGTACCCAGACTCCTAGGGATCCAGCTAGGGCAGCAGCCATCAGAGGCTGTAATGGGGATTGATGAAGTAACTGCGTAGAGGGGGAGGTTCGATTTTCATGGTGTGTGAGAAAACGTTGAGTATCTATGAGCAACCTTTCACTGTTATTTTCAGGGCTGGGTATAAGTAAACAAGAAGAGGGCTTTGGAAATGAAGAGTAAAGGAACATCGAGAAGGTGAAAGGTTACCTAAGGGAATTCCAGTGGGTCTTTGCTGAGAGATACATAAAGGAGCGGCCACAGGAATAGTAGTTTGTGTTGTGAGAGGTCTAATATGGGGGGAGTAGAGTTGATATAAGGGGAAAGGTTTTTTAAGTAAGTGTGGAGGAGGGCGGCAGCTTGCTGATGTGAAATGTCTGGGGAGGTCTTGCTGGACCTGTCTAGAAAGTAAATGAGTTCTTCAGGATGGTAAAAGTGAGGGCTGTTAAAGGAAGTCTGGAGGTGTAGGGAGACAGGAGGTGTTGCCTAGTCTGCATGTAAGGCGGGGACAACTGTGTAGGCCCTGGAAGAAAGGGAAATGCAAAGCCAGTGGTTGTTTGCTAAGGAGGGATTAGAAACGGCTAGGAGAGAATGAGTAAGGTTGATAGCATGGTGGAGATAGCTGGGGAGAGGTAGAGGGTGGCAGAGGAATGGGAATGAGAATAAGAGTGAGTATAAAAGTAAAGAATAGAACTTCGTCAGGGTGAAAGTACTGGAGGGTCCCCTGCCAGCAAAGATCATCTATCCACTCTAAGAGGGAGTTAAGAGTTGCCAGTCCTGGGCGGGGGCAAATCCTCGAGCTTGATGTGTAGGGAAGGGAGGGGGCCTGAATAATCCCTGAGGAGTAGTAGAATAGCAGATGGAAGAAGTTACTTCCTTGAGGATAGATTTCCACGATGGAAAGAAAATGAGAGGTTCTAAGAGGCGGGCTAGTGGCTTGTACTATAGTATAGCCTGCCTTTGCTGGTGTGTGGTGATTAGGCCTGGTGGAACTGCCATCAATAAACCAAGTGTGTTCAGGGTGAGGAACAGGAAGGAAGGAAATACGGGGAAATGGGGTGAATGTCAAGTGGATCAGAGAGATACAGTCATAGGGGTCAGGTGTGGTATCTGCAATACTGTGGGAGGCCGGATTGAAGTCTGGGCCAGGAACAATGGTAATTGTGGGAGACTCAACAAAGAGTGAGTACACCTGAAGGAGCCGGGGAGCAGAAAGTATATGCATCAGGTGGGAGAAAGAAAATAGATCTTGGAAGTTATGAGAACTGTAGACAGTGAGTTTAACACAGTTTGTGATTTTTTGGGCCTCTAAAAGTATTAAAGCAGCGGCAGCCGCTGCATGCAGACATGAGGGCTAGGCTAAAACAGTAAGGTCATAGTTGTTTGGACAGAAAGGCTACAGGGTGCTGTCCTGGCTCTTGTGTAAGAATTCTGACCGCACTAACCATGCCTAGGAAGGAAAGGAATTGTTGTTTTGTAGAAAGGATTGGGGTTTGGGAGATTAGCCGGACACGATCAGCAGGGAAAGCATGTGTGTTTTTATGAGAATTATGCTGAGACAGGTAACAGATGAGGAAGAAATTTGGGCTTGACTGAAGTAATGGGAGCTGTCTGTGAAGCCTTGCAGCAGTATAGCCCAGGTAATTTGCTGAGCCTGATGGGTGTCAGGGTCAGTCCAAGTGAAAGCAAAGAGAGGCTGGGATGAAGGGTGCAAAGGAATAGTAAAGAAAGCATGTTTGAGATCCAGAAGAGAATAATGGGTTGTGGAGGGAGGTATTGAGGATAGGAGAGTATATGGGTTTGGCACCATGAGGTGGATAGGCAAAACAATTTGGTTGATAAGGCGCAGATCCTGAACTAACTTGTAAGGCTTGTCTGGTTTTAGGACAGGTAAAATGGGGGAATTGTAAGAGGAGTTTATAGGCTTTAAAAGGCCATGCTGTAGCAGGCGAGTGATAACAGACTTTAATCCTTTTAAAGCATGCTGTGGGATGGGATATTGGCATTGAGGGGGTAAGGGTGATTAGGTTTTAATGGGATGGTAAGGGGTGCATGATCGGTCGCTAAGGAGGGAGTAGAGGTGTCCTATACTTGTGGGTTAATGTGGGGAGATACAAGTGGGGGGGATGTGAAGGAGGCATTGAACTGGGGGAAAAGGTGGCAATGAGGTGTGGCTGTAGCCCAGGAATAGTCAGGGAAGCAGATAATTTAGTTAAAGTGTCTCAGCCTAATAAGGGAACTGGGCAGGTTGGGGATAACTAAAAAGGAGTGCTTAAAAGAGTATTGTCTAAGTTGGCACCAGAGTTGGGGAGTTTTAAGAGGTTTAGAAGCCTGGCCGTCAATACCCACAACAGTTACGGAGGCAAGGGAAACAGGCCCTTGAAAAGAAGGTAATGTGGAGTGGGTAGCCTCCATATTGATTAAGAAGGGGACGGACTTGCCCTCCACTGTGAGAATTACCAGAAGATCGGCATCCGTGATAGTCTAGGGGGCTTCCGAGGTGATCGGGCAGCGTCAGTCTTCAGCCGCTAAGCCAAGAAGATCTGGGAAGGAGTCAGAGAGCCTTAGGCCAGAGTTCCAGGGGCTCTGGGAGTGGCTGCCAGGTGAGTTGAACAGTCCGATTTTCAGTGGGGTCCCGCACAGATGGGACATGGCTGAGGAGGAATCCTGGGCTGCGGGCATTCCTTGGCCCAGTGGCCAGATTTCCAGCACTTGTAGCAAGCTCCCGGGGGAGAAGGTTCTGGAGGAATCCCTGGCAGCTGCAGTTCAGGCGTTTGGAGTTCTTGTGTGCTGGAGATATGGCTGGGGTTTGTCTCACAGTGGAGGCAAGGAATTGCAACTCAGAAATACATTGCTACTTGGCTGCCTCTACTCTATTATTGTACGCCTTGAAGGCAAGGTTAATTAAGTCCTGTTGTGGGGTCTGAGCACCGGAATTTAATTTTTGGAGTTTTATTTAATGTCAGGAGTGGATTGGGTAATAAAATGTATATTAAGAATAAGACGGCCTTTTGACCTTTTAGGGTCTAAGGCTGTAAAGCATCTCAGGGTTGCTGCCAAATGAGCCATGAACTGGACTGGGTTTTTATATTTGATGAAAAAAGAGCCTAAACGCTATCTGATTTGGGATAAGGAAAAGGAGCATTAACCTTGACTATGCCTTTAGCTCCAGCCACCTTTTTAAGAGGAAATTGCTGGGCAGGTTGGAGAAAGCTTGTCACTGAACGAAACTGTAAGCCAGACTGGGTGTGAGGAGGGGAGATGATAGAAGGATTGTAGGGTGGAGGAGTGGAGGCTGAGGAAGAATTGGAACCTAGCTTGGCTTGGCGAGGAGGGGAGAGGTCAGATGGGTATGTAGAAAAGGAAGATTAGAAAGACTCAGCGACGCTTGGGGTTGGGACTGAGGGGACAGGCGGGAGGGAAAGAAGGAAGATTTGGGACAAGTTGCATTGGGAACAGAGACTAGGGAGGGACCGATGTGTAAAAGAGTGCCTGGATGTCAGGCACCTCAGACCGTTTGCCTATTTTATGACAAGAATTATTTAGATCTTGTAGGATGGAAAAATTGAAAGTGCCGTTTTCTGGCTATTTGGAACCACTGTCAAGTTTGTACTGGGGTCAAGCGGCATTGCAGAAGAAAATAAGGCATTTAGGTTTTAGGTCAGGTGTGAGTTGAAGAGGTTTTAGGTTTTTAAGAACACAGGCTAAGGGAGAAGAAGGGGGAATGGAGGGTGGAAGCTTGCCCATAGTGAAGGAGGCAAGCCCAGAGAAAAGAGCAAGTCGAGACATGGAGAGAAGGGGTTGGGGGGTTCTTGCCCCCTAGAAAAGCGGTACTTGCTGCTGAGGGTGAAGGAGAAGGAGTTGGGGGGTTCTTGCCCCCCAGAAAAGCGGAGAAGGGGTAGAGACACGGAGAGAAGGGGTTAGGGGGTTCTTGCCCTCCAGAAAAGCGGTACTTGCCACTAAGGGTGAAGGACCAAGGCAGGCGTCCCCGTGCGGTCAGACGCCTCTGAAATGTGGGTGAATAATCGGGCAGGCGTCCCCATGTGATTAAACACCAAGGTCTGTGACCGGCGCCGGAGTTTTGGGTCCACAGATAAAACGTGTCTCCTTCGTCTCTACCAGAAAAGGAAAGGAACTGAAATTAAGAGAAGGGAGAGATTGAAGTGTGGCACCAAGATTGAAAGGAGAAAGTGGTTGAGGGATAATGACAGAGGTTGGAGAAGAGAGTAAAAAGAGGCCGCTTACTGGATTTAAAATTGGTGAGATGTTCCTTGGGCTGGTTGGTCTGAGGACCAGAGGTCGTAGGTGGATCTTTCTCACGGACCAAAGAGCAGGAGGACAGGGGATTGATCTCCCAAGGAAGATCCCCTGATTCAAGTCACAGCACCAAATTTCACTCGCGTCCATGTGAAGAGACCACCAAACAGGCTTTGTGTGAGCAACAAGGCTGTTTATTTCACCTGGGTGCAGGCGGGCTGAGTCCAAAAAGAGAGTCAGCAAAGGGAGATAGGGGTGAGGCCGTTTTATAAGATTTGGGTAGGTAAAGGAAAATTACAGTCAAAGGGGGGTTGTTCTCTGGTGGGCAGGAGTGGGGGTCACAAGATGCTCAGTAGGGGAGCTTTTGAGCCAGGATGAGCCAGGAGAAGGAATTTCACAAGATAATGTCATCAGTTAAGGCAGGAACAGGCCATTTTCACTTCTTTTGTAGTGGAATGTCATGAGTTAAGGCAGGAACCGGCCATCTGGATGTGTACGTGCAGGTCACAGGAGACATGATGGCTTAGCTTGGACTCAGAGGCCTGACAAAAATGTTGTTAATTGCTCTGGTTATAGACAGAATAGTAGCAGGAATAAATAATCAGAAACATTTATGGATTATATCTTTGTTGATATTTTAAACCTATCAGTTACCTTTCTAGCCTAATGAGAATGCCTTGATAAAGTCACATTCTTGGAAATTTTGGTTTTCATAAATGTGCTTGGGTTTTATAAGTCCTGCTTTGCCTACCACCTGGCCAAATTCCCTACAGACTTTTATATATAAACACCTATGGTTAAGACAAAATGTGTTCTTTCAACAATGTACAGCTTCTGAGAGTAATGTCTAGGCTGGAGTATATTCATATGTATTATTTATGCTTTCATTTAACAAACACATGCTGAGATCCTACTTTTTGCCGGACTTAGTACTGATTGCTCTCTCCTGAGCATCCTTCTTAAGTCAAAGAGAATATTCATTGTTAGGGAAGGAAAAAAAGATAGAGGGAAAAAAAATAGATGGCAAGAACATGGCAGGAACCCAGTCCTGAACACCCACGGGTTTTCAGAATAAGGGAGAGGTTAACAATCTACATAGAGCAACTGGGATTAGAAATGGGAAGCTGGCTTCATGGGGGGAGGAATAGCATTAGGAGATATACCTGATGTAAATGACAAGTTAATGGGTGCAGCACACCAACATAGTACATGTATACATATGTAACAAACCTGCACGTTGTGCACATGTACCCTAGAACTTAAAGTATAATAAAAATATATTAAAAAAAAAAAAAGAAATGGGAAGCTGGCTGCCAAGACTGCAGGAAGACTGTGTCAGATTCAGAGCATGACCATCAGCAAGGTAAACCCCTACTGCCCACGGTCATAATTGACACCAGACTCTAGGAAGGAATTACATATTTACATGGTACCTAATGGGGATGTGAGCATCTCAGAGGTAGAAAACTAGGTAGGCACAAATAATACCCGCACAGGCCTTATTTACACCTATTTTATGCAAAGTTCTAATAGAAATCATTAACTGGTTTCCTAGCCCTTGCAAGATCCAACACAAATTAGTAGAATGTTCTAGAAGGAATAGAAGTAAAAATATCAATCACAGTAAGAACAGGCAGCTAGATGCATATTGGCAAGAGGGCAGATAAATAGAAAGATGTGAGAAGTCAAAAATCCTATTGCGATCTCATTTTGCAGGGAACCAAAGATCCCAAATAGCTCTCTCTGGAGGCACCAGTGTATATATTATTAAAGACTCAGCGAGAAAAGACAATTCACTCTAAGACAACAAATAAACAAATAAACAGTGTGGAGCTGCCATTCCCAATCCATTTATCTGGAATAGTTCAGCCTCATTTGGCAACCTGTATTTTTTCTAAAGCCCCATGGGGTCATTAAAAAGCTCCATAGGTCCCAAATGTATTTGCATAATGATAGATGCCATCTCCCTGACTGACAGTAAAGAAGCAGCAATTTAAAAAGTATGATGCCAGCCAGGCACAGTGGCTCTCGCCTGTAATCCCAGCACTTTGGGAGGCCGAGGTGGGCAGATCACCTGAGGTCAGGAGTTTGAGACCATCCTGACCAACATGGTGAAACTCTGTCTCTACAAAAAAATACAAAATTAGCCAGGCGTGGTGGCACATGCCAGTAATCCCAGCTACTCGGGAGACTGAGGCAGGAGAATTACTTGAACCCAGGAGGCAGAGTTTGCAATGGGCTGAGATCATACCATTGCACTTCAGCCTGGGCAACAAGAATGAAACTCCATTTCAAAAAAAAAAAAAAATTCATGGTATTATTCTTTTGAGGAAGCATACTAGAAATCAAGAATCAGGCCAAGTGCTGAGGCTCATGCCTGTAATCCTAATGCTTTGGAAGGCTGAGATGGGAGGGCTACTTGAGGCCAGGAGTTCAAGATCAGCCTGGGCAGCACAGCAAGACTCCAGTCTCTAAAAAAATATTTTTAATTAAAAAAGGACCAGTCTTATTAAGGTAAACTGCAGTCCTGTTACTGATCTTAGTATCAAAGCAATGTTAGAGCCCACGTGGGATTCACACCTCCTAGAGTTCACAGCACAAGTTTGCTGTAACAGTAAATAAGGTCTTGGTTGCCCTGAGCTCATTTCTTTTTTTTTTTTTTAGACAGAGTCTGGCTCTTTCGCCCAGGCTGAAGTGCAGTGGCGCGATCTCGGCTCACTGCAAGCTCCGCCTCCCGGGTTCACGCCATTGTCCTGCCTCAGCCTCCCGAGTAGCTGGAACTACAGGCACCCGCCACCACGCCTGGCTAATTTTTTGTATTTTTAGTAGAGACGGGGATTCACCATGGTCTCAATCTCCTGACCTCGTGATCCGCCCACCTCGGCCTCCCAAAGTGCTGGGATTACAGGCGTGAGCCGCCGTGCCCTGCCCTGCCCTGAGCTCATTTCTAAATCCATCTTCCTCCAAGGTGGTGGCAAGCATGCTTCTTTATCCCGGAGAGATGGCCCTTTCATCAAAGTCTCATTCAGACCCTTCTCCTTTTGGAATGCTTTTCTTGGGAGGTTGGCTGGGATGCCTACTACTCTTGAGGATCTGCCTCTGGTAGAGCCTAGATCTTAGAATCAGGAGAGTTTCTTGCAGGCCCATCAGTTACCGTGAAAGATACCTGAGCTAGTTGGCTCGCAATCCACATCCATCAAACTGCCCCCCTGCAGAGAAGTCACCCGGCTGGGCTGTCGGCTGTCGCCTGCTTGGCTTGCCCTGCCTCTCGCCATTCTCATTTCATTAGCAATGCGAATGTTCACACCCTTCAATGTGCATATGATGGGTGTTAATGAGCATAACCCATCTGTGAAGCGTGTGTGATTTTTTTGCCTAATAAATAGGCAGTAAACAAGAGGAAGGGAAGAGCTACTATCTGAGGGCATCTGAGAAAACAAAAAGCAAGCAAGGTGTGAGTCAGATTGATTGTTCAGTGAATCCCAAAGGGCCAAAAACTTCCTAAACTGGTTTTGGTGTTTCTCACTAGGTGTTTGGACAGCTTGGTACCTGGATAGTCCCACCTACCCAAAAGCATTCAAATTAGGCATGCTTTTAACAAAGCAGGTGGCATGGCATGTAAATTGTAGGAACACTGTTAACCTTTGCAAATGAGTTTCGTGGTCTGAATGGATAATTACATATTTCCCTCCATTAGGAGCTACAAACTCATCAAGATTCTACAACCAACCGGCTCTTGAGTTTCAATCTCCATGTGACAAGAGGGATTTATTATGAGAGGGCAGAGAGAAAAGAGGAACACCGCTCTCTTTCTCTGCAACAGAATGATGGTCAGAAAAGAACAGATCAAAGGAATAAACCCACTCTCCTGTTAACTCAGCTTATCAGTTCTGGCCTACATTTTCAAAGTTATCAGTAATCAAAACATTGGAAAAGGAATTACAACCTCTTCTCCTGAAAGTTTAACAACTTCCCCATGAAGCACTGTTTTTGATTGCATTACAAGCTATTCCTGAAGAATTTATGACCTAAGATACTCTTTGTCAATGTAGGCCATTTGTCCATGAGTGGAGTGACTGATAAATCAGCTATTAACATAGATAAGAAAGCATATTGATTGAGTCGACTTTGTATTTAATAATATGCTAGACAGTAATGATGCCTGGAAAACACTCTGTAATTAAGTACTTTTCCCTTTATATTTCATGAAGACTCTTGTATATTTTATTCTGGCAAAATAGATTGTGACTAACATCTCATAGAAAAGATCATCATATTGTGATCCTATATCTTTATCATAAAAGTGAACTTGAGGGAAATTTTTATAATTTTTCAATATAAAAATTATTAAGATATCAAAACTCTTTGTTTTTTCACTACTCCAAGGTTTATTTCATCATCTTAAAAACCTTGTGAATAGAATCAGTCTTCTATTCAGTGGTCACCAACCTAGGGCCATGGACACCTACCGTGGCCTGTTATGAACCAGGCCACACAGCAGGAGGTGAACGGCAGACACGCAATTGAAGCTTCGTATGTGTTTACAACTGCTCCCCATGGCTCACATTACCACCTGAGCTCCACCTTCTGTCAGCTCGGCAGCAACACTAGATTCTCATAGGAGCACAAACCCTGTTGTGTACTGTGCATGTGAGGGATCTAGGTTGCACACTCCTTATGAGAATCTAATGCTTGATGATCTGTCAGTATCTCCCATCACCCCTGAGATGGGACCATCTAGTTGCAGGATAACAAGCTCAGGGCTCCCCTTGATTCTGCATTATAGTAAGTTGTATAGTTATTTCATTATATATTACAATGTAATAATAATAATAGAAATAAAGTGCACAATAAATGCAATGTGCTTGAATCATCCCAAAACCATCCCCTACTCCCTTAGTCCACGGAAAAGCTGTCTTCTGCAAGGCTGGTCCCTGGTGCCAAAAAGATTGCAGACCACTCTGCTAGGTAGAACTGCATTCTTGTGATTATGTATTTCAATGAGTACATTTCCTTTTCATATGGAGAAGGGAACCACATTGCCTTAATTCCCCAACTTCTGCCCCAAAGCTTTCTAGGCCAATATGGCTGCATTCGAGTTGCTGATGGCTGTGCTACCCTCCCAGGGCTGATGTACAGTTTCCTGCCTGGGCCATGTCACCAATCACTAGGGTTTAGGAGGCTACAGTCAGACCTTGCAGAATAGGTCAGTCTCATTCTCTGCAGAATTTTTTGTTTGCCTGTTTTTTTCTTCTCTTTGGCACTGGACTATGGGCAGTGGCAGGTAGTGGTAGATCCAGGGTGGAGAGCTGAGACCTAACAAAGAATTTTTTTTTCTTTTTTTTTTTTCTTTTTTTGAGACGGGGTCTCCATCTGTCACCCAGGTTGCAGTGCAGTGGCTCAATCTCCACTCACGGCACCCTCCGCCTCCTGGGTTCAAGTGATTCTCATGCCTCAGCCACCCAAGTAGCTGGGATTACAAGCATGCACCACCATACCCAGCTAATTTTTGTATTCTTAGTAGAGATGGGGTTTCATCATGTTGGCCAGGCTGGTCTCAAACTCCTGACCTCAGGTGATCCACCCGCCTCTGCCTTCCAAAGTGCTGGGATTACAGGCATGAGCCACCACACCCAGCCAACAAAGAATTTGTAGGTTCCCACTATTCCACCCCACCTGTGCTAGACCCTGTGGTGACAACAAAGGTGAAACAGACATGCTGACTGTCATTAAAACACTGACAATCTAAACTAAGAAAGATGAAAAAAATTAATTAAACACCCAGTGGAAAGTAAGAAGGAATAGTTTTAACTTCCTTAAAATGCTTTTGATTGCATTATAAACTATTCCTGAAGACTTAATGATCCAAGATACTACTTGTCAATGTAGGCTATTTGTCAATGAGTGGAGAGACTGGTAAATTGGCAGTTCATGTGATACATACGCTTTCAGAGTAAAGAGAGGTTTCTTCTAATAATGAGAGGAGCGCCTGGCCAGAGAGACCCAGGAAACATATGCAAATACTAGAAATAGCCCCAAGTAGCAAGTGTGGCTATAGATGGTACACGTGAAGGAGAGTAGTGGGGTTAGACCATGAAGCCACGAAGTACCAGGTTAAGGAATTTAGACTTTTATTTGGTAGGCAGTGGAGAGATGTTGAATTTTTTTTTCAAACAGTGGAGTACAGTGAGGAAGGCAGGAGACTGCAGAAGGAAATCAGGAATTCCAACCAATGTGTTGAGTGTAGGATTCTAAATCCAGCACAAAAAAACCTTCAAAGCAGCAGGGAAAGGGTTTGGCTCTGATTCAGCCTCAGTGGTTATACTGTTGCCATCAGGGAGCTGGGCTTGAGGGTGGACAGAGGCTGGTGACAAAGGGAGGGATGGAGGGACAGAGCTGAGTTTTTCCAAAGCAGAAGAAGAAGGTTTTGCAACCTAGCACACCATCTGGGTCAGATTTATCAAACAAGATTATTTGTTGACAGACCATGGTTATTTCCCATTTAAAGGAAGCAATACATATATTGTATCCAAAATGGCCCCCCAAAAGCAGCGTTGAGCTGATGCAAAAGATCAGTCCATTCTCCCAGCAAAAGAGCAGTCTCTTGACATCCCAGGTAGGAGGGATTCATGTATTTCACAAAATGTGTCCAATGCAATCATCAGGCAAATAATATTTTAATGTTTTCTTGACATGCTGAGAGTAAACTTGCTTCGATGCACTGTCTCCTTCTAGGCACATTACTCTGGAGTAAAAGAAGAGAGGAAAGAGAAAATATGTAATCATATATGAACCGCAAAAGAATTCTGGCTGAGGTTCTTAGAACTATAAATTCTTCTTTTTTTTTTTTTTTTTCTGAGACGGATTCTCGCTCTGTCACCCAGGCTACAGTGTGGAGTGCAATGGCGTGATCTCAGCTCACTGCAACCTCCACCTCCCAGGTTCGAGAGATTCTCATGCTTCAGCTCCCGTCCCCCTCCCCCACCCCAAGTAGCTGGGATTACGGGCGCACACCACTGCGCCTGGCTAATTTTTTGTATTTTTAGTAGAAATGGAGGTTTCACCATGTCGGCCAGGCTGTTCTCGAACTCCTAACCTCAGGGGATCCGCCCACCTTGGCCTCCCAAAGTGCTAGTATCATAGGCGTGAGCCACTGCACCCAGCCAAGAACTGTAAATTCTTAAAATTTGGGAGGAACCATCAAGAAAGAAAGCCTAAGCCTTGTGACCATATGCCAACCTACATTGGTCTACTCCCTCTGCCACGCTAGGCATTTCACACTCTCGTACACTCTGAGGGAAACTCGAGAAACAAGTGTAATAAGAAATATTCCCGCTACAGCATGGCAGCCATAAGCTACCAAATTTTTGTTATAAAATAGAAATACACTTCTAGATGTAAACATGTATATGCTTACATCTAACCTCTCCAGGATAACTTTTGTAAGTGGATTTTAATATAACTAAAACTGGATGCTAAAGAAATATCCCTCTCTTAAAGTTGTACTTGGGCACCTCTAGGATCAAAAAGTTAATAGTTTTGTCTGTGATCAAGGAGTTAATTTTTTGCTGCAATATATTTACATCTAACATTCTTTTGAGCTATCCACAATCTGGTTATATATCAGTTTATCCAACCTTATTTCTCCTTTCCTACTTCAAAGACCTCCATTCAAGCTGTTCTCCAAGCTCTTGCCTAAATAAGTAGTTTTGTTTTGTTTTGTTTTGTTGGTTTTTTTGGGTTTTTTTTTCAAATGTTTTCCTCACTTCTAAGTTTCATTCAGGGACTACCTTTCCTCACTTCCCCTCATCGTTCTCTTTTTCTAAAATCTATCCATCCTTCAAAGCCCAGGTTGAAATTTGTCCTCTTCCTGAAATCGCCCCAAAAATGTGCCAAATCATTCAGATCTCTGCCATCTCTGAGTCTTATAAATCAAATTCTTAGTGGCATTCATTTGACTAAGAATAATAAATACATCACTATTGTTATAATCACCATAATACCTGGTGCTGTTGTTAGACGCTTTACCTATATTACCTCTTATCCAGACAATCCTGTCCTATCACCCCCATTTTACGTGGGAAGAAACCGAGGTTCATAAAGGTTAAATAACTAGTCCAAGTTCACATAGCTAGCAAGTGACAGACATAATAGTGGTTCAGACCCAGAACCAACTGGCTTAAAAATCCATGGTCCTTCTTCTGTGCCATATGGCTTCCCAATTATGGATTTGTTTTTTTTTTTTTTTCAGATTGTGATTTAGGTTTATTCTTTTTTTTTAATACTTAAAGTTTTAGGATTTCTTACATTACTTTTTAACAAACATATTTTGTGCATGATTCTAAGAGGTGGTACACTTTTTTTTTTTAATTGTTTGCCTCATTTTCCCACCATGCCTACTTTTCACTTTGCTGAACCCGTATAGAGTGTCTGGTTAATGTTAGAGAAATTGAATTGAATTCCTGACATTTGGGCCCTTTTCTTGAGTTCCTCTTCTTTGTCCATAGACGAATCATCCCATTACATCTAACTCCGTTGGACAGCTTGCTTCTTCCTCAATTGTGTGTGAATAGTTTTCAATCCACTTTACTAAAATCTAATAGTCACCATCTGTGTCTGCTATATAAATGTGAACTCTTGAAAACACTAACATTTGTGGGTCAGAAATTAGAGGACAGTAAAATAAACCACTGGAACTGTGAAGAGGGAGGAGGTGTGAAGAGGCATTCCCCTCTCTGCTGTCTGTGGGTCAACCTTTCCAGCCTGCCTGTTTCTCAAACGGAGTGAGACTTGTCTCTGAAGCCCCATTTTTTTTTTTTTTTTTTTTTTTTTTTTGAGACGGAGTTTCACTCTTTTGCCCAGGCTGGAGTGCAGTGGTGCAATCTCGGCTCGCTGCAACCTCCACCTCCCGGGTTCAAGTGATTCTCCTGCCTCAGCCTCCCGAGTAGCTGGGATTATAGATGCACACCACCACACTCCACTAATTTTTTTTATTTTTAGTAAAGATGGGGTTTTGCCATGTTGGCCAGGCTGGTCTCGAACTCCTGACCTCAGGTGATCCACCCACTTCGGCCCCCCAAAGTGCTAGGATTACAGACATGAGCCACCACACCTGGCCTCCGAAACCCCATTTAATCTTCCAAATGAAGGTGATGTGTCCCAGGCATCATACATAGGCAAGAACCCACAAAGTGGCAGAGGAGCAGGAGCAAAGGGGCCTGGGCACCCCCTGGAAAGTCATCATACAGCCTTACTCAACTGTCACCTTCTCCTGGCCTTCCTTGACCACTGTTTTTAATTGCAAATCCCACTGCATGATGCCCTATCCCTCTTCCCTGACTTATTCTTCTCCATAACTCACATTTTCAAAGCATTCTATGCATTTCACCAAATTGTTTGTGGCCCTTCTCCTCCCACCAGAATGTAATTTCAAGAGAGTAGGGATTTGAGGTCAGGCGCAGTGGCTCATGCCTGTAATGTCAACACTTTAGGAGGCCGAGGCGGGAGGATCATTTGAGGTCAGGAGTTCGAGACCAGCCTGGCCAACATGGCAAAACCCCATCTCTATTAAAAATACAAAAATTAGCTGGGCATGGTGGCAGGTGCCTGTAATCCCAGCTACCCAGGAGGCTGAGGCAGGAGAATCACTTGAACCTGAAATGTGGTTGCAATGAGCCAAGATCGTGCCACTGCACTCCAGCTTGGGTGACAGAGTAAGACTCCATCTCAAAAAAAAAAAAAAAAAGGAGTAGGGATTTGGGTCTGTTTTGTACTATGCTAGATACCCAGCGCCCATAACAGTGTCAGACACATAGGACATGTATTGAATGAATGAACTGATTTATAAGCAGAATATTTAAGACTGTTGAGAAGCCATACCCATTCTAATCAGGCAGAGCAGAAGGTTAAAAATCCACAACGCTTACTTTTGAGTTGTGTTGAAACCATTGAAAATATCTGTGTCAAATTGATTAATTACCTCGGTTTACAGAATCAGCTTTTTAACATACATAGCAAATTCTATATGCTAGCCAATGGCAAGCCAGATCTCAAGCAAGGCCATTCTTGTAAAATAAATGGACAGATTTTTGTCTTTTCTATTGTATAAGATTCTAAAGCCTTGAAAGCAGTAATATAGAATCTCCTTAAATACAAATTTAAGCATCTTTTCACCTTTATGGCCTCAGTGCCTGTTTATAAAAGTAGTTTTGTAAGAAAAACAGTGTAAGAAAAACATCTAAGAGTAGATGATAAAGACCTATCCTTGTGTGACCTTCAGATGGAAAAGCATAGATTTAATCGGAGGTTCCAGAACCCACCTAGTTTTTAACTTCATTTGTTTGTCTAACTTAAGAACGTGAGTCACAACTAACAAAGACCATCTGGTGCTGTTCTTCCCTCCTAGGAGAATGTCTCCAGAAGTAAATAAAGGAGAACCTTGTCCATGCAAGCTACTCTCAGTTCCAATAGAAAACCATTTCAGCATCTAATTCAGAGAGTTGCACAGGAGATGGCCAAAGGCACTATCTGCCATATGTCTGCGTCTCCAGCCCAGCCATGACCCCAAACCAATAGATTTATTTTTAGGTAGCATCATGTAAACATAGAACTTTTTAAACTAGCAAGTTGGGGAAACTTCATGATTAGTCAATCTGCTAGCACATAGCAGAAGCTGGTGGGTGCCTTCCCAGCAGCCAGCTCCTCTTTCTCCTACTTCTTAGCACCCCAGTTATTTTCAGGCATCTACCCTCCTCCACACAGCCAAGAACTTCAGGGAGGTTATTTCCTTCTCCAGGCCCAAGGAGCACAGCGTGGAAGGGGAAAGAGAGAGGTTCATGGACGGCTCTACCATGAAGCCATGTGTCCGCTAGTAAACTTCTACTGACTGACTGAGCATGCCCCAGGTGAAATGCCCTCCAGTACCTCCTTCTGTTTTTGGACTTACCTGTTGTCTTTCTCCAACCTGGAGACTCTCAACCCTCCCTGCAAATTACTGCCACGTGGGGAGCTTTTAAAAACCTGCAGACACCCAAGTGCACCCAAGAGAGCCTGTTTCAATGGACCTATGCAAACAGTTTTTTTTTTTTTTTCATTAAGTTCTCTGGTGATTGTAATGTACAGCCAACAGTGAGAAATGTTATACTAATCCCATTACTTTGACCCTGTCTTTGAGATGCTTTGGGAGAGCTTGGCACTCAGGACCATCTTTGGGGATCTTTTCCATCATCCAGAGGGGAGCTGGATCTTAGAGTCTGGCCTCTCGGTTATGGGTCCTGATGTTTTTTCATTGTGTATGGTTTCCATGATCTGTCCTCTGCAATAAAACAGACATTGTTTTCTACATGTAATTCTACTCATCCTTTTGGGGTCTCTCTTCGTAACCATCTGCCCTTCCATCTTGCCGTCTCACTCCTCACTCCCATGATTTTGGACCAAACTAACCAGCATTCCTAATCTAGTCTCTTCTTGGAAGGATTTGAAACGGGGAAGCAGCTCTTCAGGAAAGAAAATAAATAGAGCAAATGGGCCAGGCGCGGTGGCTCACGCCTGTAATCCCAGCACTTTCGGAGGCCAAGGCGGGCGGATCATGAGGTCAGGAGATCGAGACCATCTTGGCCAACACGGTGAAAACCCGTCTCTACTAAAAATACAAAAATTAGCCGGGCATGGTGGTGGGCACCTGTAGTCCCAGCTACTCGGGAGCCTGAGGCAGGAGAATGGCGTGAATCCGGGAGACGGAGCTTGCAGTGAGCCGAGATCGTGCCACTGCACTCCAGCCTGGGCGACAGAGCGAGACTCCATCTCAAAAAAAAAAAAAAAAAAAAAAAAAAGAGCAAATGGAATCAAGAACCTCTTTAGAGCTGTGTTGATTTAAGGCAGATGTGGGCCACAGTTTTGGTATTCACACCCAGGTAAACAAGGCAGCTTCCTTCTGCTCATACACGTGCTCCCCTCTGGAAGAGCCAGGTTCGCAACGGGCTCGCAGTGGCTTTCTCATCCTGGCAGCATCCAGTTTCTTGTGGATGTTGCTGCATCCCAACCACCTAGCAGATTACACGAAGGAATGAAATACCTACCACTGAAAAGAATGAACCCACAGAGAAGGGTGGCCTCACTGCTCCCAGGGGCTGCTGCAGTGGCCTGTGGGCAGCTAGACTGGCCTGCAGGGGACTGACCCTCGTGGACACCTGAGTCTATGTGCCACCATCTACCCTGTGAAAAGTGTAGCTCCAACATGATGTACCTTTGCCTGTTGATTTCCAAGGACAATTATTTTAGCATTTCAAAATTCAGCTCAAGTGCTGGACGACTTCTCCCTGAGTTTTGCTGTTTGCCAGCAGCCTCCTCTTGGCATGCTCCCTCTCCAACATCCTCACTGAACTTGTTTCTATTACCACCACATACTTAGAGAATGCAACTATCAAGTGCTATTGAACACACCTTGTTTTGTAAAATCCTGTTGTAAATTGCCTCCTTATTCCTCTGTTCCATGGCCAGTCAAATCACACCCTCATGTAAATAGTGACAAAGACATATTACCCAACTTCAAATTCCAGACACCTGAGTCACAGGTGTTGTTACCACTACCCCAAACCACAAAGTGGGATTATGTGTCTCCTAGAACCGTATTATAATAGATACTCACTGTGTTCGCTTCTGTCTTGCAAATTGCTCCTAACTTGGATGGAATATTTTGTATTTATTACTTTTAAAAGTCTGTGGGTTTCTGTTGCCTGGAAACTCAAGGATTACAGCAGAATTAGAGAATCTGGTCTCTGGATCACAGATCCCCCCCCTGCCCTGCACCGCCCCCACCCCTTCTCATGGAGACCTAATCATCTCCACACTGGATCCACTCACATGGATCTTCTGACCTCGATCCAGAGTTTACAGGTAAAGTGTCCACCTGAGGACACTGGTTTCTGTTTTGACAAAGGTAGTTAGGGCCTTGGAAAGTTGTGAAGGAATGGCATATCTCCCAGAACCCTGACTTCCATCAGCATCTTATTCCAGGAGCTCTGAGGAAACCTCTAAGGCACAAGAGTGGAAATAAACACCACCCAGATGAGAACACGCAGAGGCTATTTATTCAGAGCTTGCTGTAGCAAGAGTCAGCCATCGTCACTTGTGCCTGGCAGAGACTCTGAGGCAAGCGGGGAGTGGGAAAGCTTTCAGGTGGAGAGAGGGGAAGGCTGGGGTGTGCCGGGGCTGGAGCTTGTTGGCCCGGGAAAGCTGGAGGAGGGCTGCCTGACACAGGAGGCATCCTGTGTGATTGGTGAGGGGATTATATTTGGCTCCCTCTCGTTGGCCCAAAGTTGGCAGCACGGACAAAATTAGGGAATCTGGTATCAATTGATCATTTGGGGCCAGCTTCCTGGAATGTCTGCTGCAGATGTGCTGTTGTCGCATATGGCCAAGCTGTTGTCTGTCTGTAGATTCCATCTCTTGGTGTTCAATAGGCCTTGGGGCCGTGAACTTGTAGGGAGGGTTTTCTCAAGATCTGGGTTATGGAACCAGCATTGAGGTTCACAGAACTCACATCCACCCTCAAATCAGGGCTGGGTCACAGACAGTTTATTCAAGTGCTCCAGGCACCTGTCCCAGGGTCATTCTCCCTAGAAAGACCCAAACAAGCTGGGCGCAGTGGCTCACACCTGTAATCCCAGCACTGTGGGAGGCCGAGGCGGGTGGATCACAAGGTCAGGAGTTTGAGACCAGCCTGACCAACATGGTGAAACCCCACCTCTACTAAAAATACAAAAATTAGCTGGGCATGGTGGCGCACGCCTGTAATCCCAGCTACTCGGGAGGCTGAGGCAGGAGAATTGCTTGAATCTGGGAGGCGGAGCTTGCAGTGAGCCGAGATTGTGCCACTGTACTCCAGCCTAAGCGACAGAGCAAGACTCTGTCTGGGAAAAAAAAAAAAAAAGGCCCAAACCATCCCAGGGAATTCAGTTCAAGCCACTTCTCCCTCACTGTGTTCTCCATGCTGCTGCCTGGGGCTGCTGGCCCCCTCCCTGTCTGCAACGGACTCTGACCCCTGGACCAGGACACCCAGCAGGCTCCCCAGGACCACAGATTCTGTCTGACCTTGGAGATTCTCTGGTGTTTCTGAAAATTGCTGAAAGCTTCCAGTGGCCATTGCTATGTTATTTGCTAGTCGGCTAAAAAGTTAAACTCCATTTTTATATGGTCTAGATTAGAAGAGAGGAAGAAACACTCCAGAGGCAACAGAGGCTCAAGAAAATGCCTAGAATGAAGTTAAGACCATCAAGAAGTCCCCGGTGGCTCAGGCACATTCACTGTTTGTTCATTCCTCTGACAGTCACGGACAGCCCCCTGTGGACAAGGCATGGTGGCGGGCTGGGGACAGTCTTCTACTAGGAGGATGGGGAAGACCTGAGAACAGTGCAGGAACAGAAGGAACAAATGTGCGGGCTGTGGGTCACAGTATAATAGGAACACAGGACAGAGGCTGAAGATGGCCCCAGGATTTGAGTTACGAGGCCAGTGCTGTGCTATTAGCAACCAAGGGGACCTGGAAAGGATTGGAAGGGGAAGGTCTTGAGGAGAGGCTCCTGGTAGGTTTTTTGTGATCAATAGTCCCAAGGGTCAAAAATATCAACAGTGACAGTCAGTGCTGGGATCATTCTCCCTCACAGATCTGAACCCTTGAGTATGTTGATTTTAATGACAGGGACGTTCTTTATCCAGCCTTATGCCTGACCAACTCTGATTCATCCTTCAAGTGAGGAGATATCTCTTCACCCTCGAAGCTTTCCCTGATGCACACCCCCCAGGCCAGGGCCTGCCCCAGAGCTCCCCACTGCCACCATCGCTTCCCCAGTGCAGGCCCTTACCCCCGTCTGGCCTGTTGGGCTTATTGACTGAGGCCCCCACCCTCCCCAGCCAGCAGCATGCCTGCCCCACAAAGGTATCCAGCAAATACAGATTGAGACACAAATGGATGAAAGAGATGGAAGGAATGTATGGATGGAATGGAGGGATGGAGTGGACACATGGAATGGATGGATAAATGGAGTGGACGGATGGAGTGGATGGATGGAATGGATGGATGGAGTGGATGGATGGAATGGATGGATGGAGTGGATCGGTAGAATGGATGGATGGAGTGGATGGATGGAGTGGACAGATGGAATGGGTGGATGGAGTGGATGGATGGAATGGATCGATGGAGTGGACGGATGGATGTAATGGATCGATGGAGTGGACGGATGGAGCGGACAGATGGAGCAGATGGATAGAGTGAACAGATGGAATGGATGGATGGAGTGGACAGATGGAATGGATGGATAGATGGAGTGGACGGATAGAGTGGATGGATGGAGTGGACGGATGGATGGAGTGGACAGATAGAGTAGACGGGTGGAGCAGAGGGATGGAGTGGATGGATGAAGTGGACGGATGGAGTGGATGGATGGATGGAGTGGATGGATGGAGTAGACGGATGGAATGGATAGATGGAGTGCACGGATGGATAGAGTGGATGGACGGAGTGGATGGATGGAGTGGACGGATGAAGTGGACGGATGGAATGGACACATGGAGTGGACGGATGGAATGGACGGATGGATGGAGTAGATGGAGTGGATGGATGGAATGGATGGAGTGGACGGATGGAGTGGATGGATAGGATGGATGGAGTGGACAGATGGAGTGGGTGAAATGGATGGATGGAATGGACGGATGGATGGATGGATGGAGTGGATGGATGGAATGGACAGATGGAGTTGATGGATGGAATGGATGGATGGATGGATGGAGTGGACAGATGGAATGGACGGATAGAATGGATGGATGGAATGGATGGACGGATGGAGTGGCTGGATGGAATGGATGGATGGAATGGACGGATGGAGTGGATGGATGGAATGGACGGATGGAATTGGATGGAGTGGACGGATAGAGTGGATGGATAGAGTAGATGGATGGAATGGACGCATGGAATGGATGGATGGAATGGACAGATGGATGGAGTGGATGGATGGAGTGGATGGAGTGGACGGATGGAGTGGATAGATGGAATGGACGGATGGGATGGATGGAGTGGATGGATGGATGGATGGATGGAGTGGACGGATGGAATGGACAGATGGAGTCAATGGATGGGATGGATGGATGGATGGATGGATGGAGTGGACAGATGGAATGGACGGATGGAATGGATGGATGGAATGGATGGACGGATGGAGTGGATGGATGGAATGGATGGATGGAGTGGATGGATGGAGTGGACGGATGGAGAGGATGGATGGAGTGGACGGATGGAGTGGATGGATGGAGTGGATGCATGGAATGGACGGATGGAATGGATGGATGGAGTGGAGGGATGGAGTGGATGGAGTGGACGGATGGAGCGGATGGATGGAATGGATGGATGGGATGGATGGAGTGGACGGATGGAATGGATGGATGGATGGATAGATGGAGTGGACGGATGGAAGGGACAGATGGAGTTGATGGATGGATGGATGGACAGAATGGATGGACGGATGGAGTGGATGGATGGAATGGATGGATGGGATGGACAGAATGGATGGACGGATGGAGTGGATGGATGGAATGGATGGATGGAATGGACGGATGGAGTGGATGGATGGAAGGGATGGGTGGAATGGACGGATGGAGTGGATGGATGGAATGGATGGATGGAATGGACGGATGGAATGGATGGATGGAGTCGATGGATGGAGTGGACGGATGGAATGGACAGATGGAGTGGATGGATGGAATGGACGGATGGAATGGACGGATGGAGTCGATGGATGGAGTGGACGGATGGAATGGACGGATGGAATGGATGGATGGAATGGACGGATGGAGTCGATGGATGGAGTGGATGGATGGAATGGACGGATGGAGTGGATGGATGGAATGGATGGATGGAGCGGACGGATGGAGTCGATGGATGGAGTGGATGGATGGAATGGACGGATGGAGTGGATGGATGGAATGGATGGATGGAGTGGACGGATGGAGTCGATGGATGGAGTGGATGGATGGAATGGACGGATGGAGTGGATGGATAGAGCGGATGGATGGAACAGACGGATGGAATGGATGGATGGGGTAGACGGATGGAGTGGACGGATGGAATGGACGGATGGAATGGATGGATAGAATGGCCTCCTCTTTGTCTAAAACCCCCAGTAGCTACGAATTCCCCCAACAACTATTACACACTGCCCTGCACATGATCACATTCGGTAAGTTGTGTGAGAGGGCAGGAGGGAGAAAATGGAGCTGCCTGCCTGCCTCACAAGCACCTTTCACCATTTTGATCACAGTTCCAGATGCAGCACCACCCTTTGCTCTCACTTCTTTCCTCCCAGACCAAGGAAGCATTGGATGGTGGTTCATGAGGTGCTGGAGGAGCTAAAGAAATTGCTGTCATCGTTTTGTCAAATCCAGGGCCTTTATGTTTTAAAATAGATATACAAAGAGATCACATTTTACCTGGTAAAATCATGACAAACTGAGGGGACAAAAAAAAAAAAACCTATAAACATTTGGCACAACAGAGCAAAAATCATAATTCCTATAATTATTTTTAAACTGTGCAACTATTGTAGAGCATTGAATAGATGTATATTAAAGCCATGTATGCTTTATTTTCTTATGACATGAAATTCTGGTTTCTGTGTGTTCCACCTTCCTATTTTATTCTTAGGATAATAGGATATGATGTGATGCTTTACTCATAGAGGGAGCATTGACTGTGAATGAGCAGTTCAGAGAGAAAGGATCTTGGGCTTGGCAAGGGCAGGGGCCTCCAGCGTTTTGAGAAAAATGAATTGAGCCTCAGCTTATTTTATAAAAATCTTGACCCAGAGCGTGGCCCTTCTGAACTCCCACCATGTTTATGCATGGTAATATATTAAAAATTGGACTTAGCTAGTAGCAAAATACAGTGCTGTGTTCTGGATACTAAAACAAACTAATTCTTCCTGCTAAGTAAGAAAAACTTCACACATTATCGTCAGTCAGACATGGAAAGAGGTTCTCCAGGGGAAGAGAGAGAAGCAACATCATTCATGTGATTTAAAATTACACCAGGCCATCCATTTATCTGCCTCTCAGGCTGTTTGTCCTTTTTTGAACGATGCTTCAGGGCTCCACGCTGGAAACAGGGGGAGGGTGGATGTAGAACAGCTTGTCAATGTAATCATTTTAGTATAAATCTGCAAAAAAAGAAACAGAGCCTAAACCAAGTATAAAATAGGATCACAGAACCTCTTATGAGCAACTTTGTAAGACTATCCTTGCTAGTGTGAGTACTACCACAATAAACATGATGACATATCCTTTATCACTATGTTGCCCAAAGATTTTTTTTCAGATTTCAGTGGACTCCTCCCCTGCCACTCTTAACAGCCCTGCTCCTCCAAACATAGCTGTATGGAGAGAGATGTCCATCACAGGGATGTTTATACAAAAACATCAAAACACTCATTTTTTCAGGCTGGAAACGGTGGCTCACCCAGCACTTTGGGAGGACAAGGTATGTGGATCACCTGAGGTCAGGAGTTCAAGACCAGCCTGGCCGACATGGCAAAACCCCATCTCTACTAAAAATACAAAAGTTAGCCAGGCATGGTGGCACACGCCTGTAATCCCAGCCACTGGGGAGGCTGAGGTGGGAGAATCACTTGAACCTGGGAGGCGGAGGTTGCGGTGAGCCGAGATTGCGCGACTGTGCTCCAGCCTGGGTGACAGATCAGATTCCATCTCAGGAAAGGAAAAAAAAACACTCATTTTTTAGGTGAAGTTAATTGACTGGGAGGACTTTATGGAACATTTTGGTGTCTTTTCCTACTGCTGAAATTTGAATAGAAAGGCATGAGGTAACCTCATGCTGTCACTACGAAAGGCTACCAGAAATGATAGAAAACCTCACACAGTATCAGCTACATTGGTGGAGTCCACCTGAATCCCAGAAATTCAGTTCAACAATGTCACTGAGTTCACCAGACTACTGGGAAAGGGATTCATATGGAGACAACTGTAAAAATATTGACCCTAACAGAGAAAGATTCACTGCAGTCAGAAGAGATGCCACGAAGTCAGGTCTCAACTCCTGGAGAGGCTCTTTCTGTGCTGTGCAAAAATGTATGTTTATCCGACTTCCCAGGCCTTGAGGTACAGCAAGGAATGCCAGTGTTGGATGTTCTACAAGTGAGGACACTGGAGCCTCAAGAAATAATCTGACTTGCACAACTCCTGTCACTGATCAGTGGCTAAGGACATCCTGATTTCTGCTCCAGAACTTTCCCCATGACATCAGTCTTCCCATCCTTGAAGAGTTTTCAGTTATTCTTAGCATGACAAGTGATTGCTAGAGTTTGTGTAATTTTCATCATAATGGGACTAATGACCCACAACAGCAGTTCTAGTGACTTCCAGAAGATGTTGTACATCCCCATCCTAATGAATGGCAGCAGCATGACTGTGATCACCGTTCTTTTATCAGAGAGTCTAGTTTGATCTGAGTTGTGTCTGACCTGGAATTCAGGCATGTCTGGGGCTAGGAAGGTTTTGGGCTCGAGGAGGCTGTTTTCATGAGGGATCCCAGGGTCTCTTGGGAAGGAATTCACTCAAGGGAGGACAGAGGCAAGAGAAGCACAGTTCACTCTCGGGGCCGAAGGCAGCATGGGTTTTAGGTGCAGCCTGGTGACAGTCAGTCGGGTGGCCTACCATGTAGTGATTAAGAATTTGGAAAAGCAGGCTATAAGCAAAAATCTAAATTTGCTACACAATAACTTGGCAAGACAATGGAGCAGTGGCTGGCACCATGGACCTTGGTAAGAAACACTAGAAAAGTTAGGAAAAGGGGTTTTTCCAGGTCAGAGAGAGCCAGTGCATGCTGGTGGACCCACAGTTCTGTAGCTATGAGAAATAGCCCCATCTGGTTCTGCAGGAACCACAGGCTGCACCAGCTGCTTTAGCTGTGACCACAGAAAGCACCCTGCCCCAGCATGGAGCACCAGGGCCTGCACACCTTTGCCAGGCCCCAGAAGCACTGCCACTGCCATGATACCCAAGAAGAGAGAGACTAGCAAGTGCTTTGTACCAGAGGGGAGGGCTGCTCATGCAAAGGCCTGCCTGGGGGAACTCTAGCAATCATTGGGGGAGACTTTGGGAGAGTGGAGAGAAGGGGCCTCCTGAAAAGACACAGCCAGGAGAAACCTACTTTCATGATATCAAGACTCTAATTTTAGAGGGCAGTGTTTGCAGATCCTACCAATGACTCTTTGTCCTTGAGTCTGTGTTTGAGGTGGAACCACTCAAAGACGGGGAAGATGAGGCACCTGGAGCCAGGCGCCTGGTCTTTGTGTCTGCACTTAGCCAAATTCCCTCTCAGCTGTATTGTGTCTGGAGGAAATAGAAGCATGACTAAGCTGATTTGTATTCTGCCAACCAAGGGAAAATATAATTAACACGGCAGCAAGACTCAGCAAACCCCATGGGAAAGTCCAAGAAGGAAAGAGCTCCCGTGGCTCAAGATGATGTCAGAGGCAAAGAGAGGCCAACCCACTCTAATCCCACAGCAGGTCTCCTCTCTAATACCTCAACTCATAAAGGGAAAAGACAATGAAATCCAGGCCTGCCATGCCTTTGAAAAGAACACACGCCTCTAGGAGTGATTGCAGGGATTGAGCAGACTGTGATGGGGGTTTTCTCATGATGGGAGTCTCCTGCTGCTGCTGAGTGCTGCCAATCACTGCCCACACCTCCAGCAGGGAGGTGACTTCCTCAGGCTCTGCTACTCCACGTCAACTGATTAACGCAGCTCTGATAGCACACCTAGCAGAGACAAGAGACTCCCAGACACTAGGCAGGAGTGAGACCAACTGCTGTATCAGATATACACCTAGCTTATAATTACGTGTCAAGAGAAGGAAGATTAGGCAGACATCAGTAACCGCAAGAACTGAAATGTGATGGCTGGTATCCATCTTCAGCCTGCTCCCCAGCTAATCCTCCCCTAAAAGAAATGCGGGAGAAAGCTGCCTCCTAATACATTTCATTGGCCCTTCATCTCCGTCTGGTGACTCACATTTGAATTTAGAGACAACTTGCTAAACTTTCTAGATTTTTATTTACTTAACATTGCCTTAGCCTTTTTGATATATTCAACTATAGTATTCTCCAGGTTTAAATATTGTACGTTTTTTCCACAACTTTAACAAATTAGTGCTCAGTTCTCCTGGCTTGAAATTCCCGTATCTTTCATGAAGCTGCTGAAACTAAGAGGCTTAGGAGGAAGGTCACCCACCTCCCTCATTCTCCTCCCCTTCTTGCCCAGAGGAATTTATATCTGTCTTCCTGCCCCAATATCTACATATCCAGCCATGACTACATTGTTTGGTTTAAATAACTCCCTCTCATTACAGAACTAGATTCATTTATTCATTCATTCTACAAAAACTTGAAGAACATTTATACTGGATTTGAATCCAGTGTCAGAATTGTCTTTGATTGGTTCTATCTTATTTCATAGATTTGGGGTTTGAATTTAATGGCTAAGCATATAAATATAATTTTATGCAAGATAGCACCTTAATTCTAGTCCTTATTTAATACAAATAGTGATATAATGAAATGATATAGTTTTATCTAGTTTCATCTAGAGAAATATGGAAGGAAAAATAAAAATAGTTGAAAAAAGGAGGAAGGCTGAAAATAGATAGCGGTTGATATGCTTCTCAGAGTCATCTTTTACTAATCAGTAGCAGTGGTGATGGTCTTTTTAAAAAAAAAAAAGTTTCGGTTGCTTTTAAAAAGAGATTTCCAATGGGAAGCCTGTGAGTACTGACTGGCTCCTGTCTAACCTACACTTCCTGTTTGGTTGATGAAAAAGAAAAAGAAAAAAAAAAAGCCAAAACTAAAAGGTACATTCCAGAACAAGTAGTCATTTTAACAACTGATGGAGCCAAGAAAATGAGATCTAGTTTCCCTCTGTCCCCCAGTCTAGAGCCATTATTAAATAATTTAATGCCATAGAACTTATATCGAAAATAGACACATTCCTTAGGAAACATTTGAAACTTACTGGTTTTGACCTTAAAATTTAATCATTCATGAAGAGATCAATCTTTCATATGTTTTCAAATATGAAACACTCAAGTCCATTGTCAGAATCCCAATAGTGTGGAAAGAAACCTACCAGGGCAGGCTTATCACTGCTCATTCTTTGCTAAAATATCCATTGCATTTGCTAACTGTGAAACGATGGGTAGGTTACTTCACTTCTCTGAGCATTGAAGATGCCCTGTCTACAAAGGATAACAGTGTCTCTCCCAGGGGTAGCTGTAATTCTGAAATTAGGCAACATATAGGAAGGTGCCTAATGGAGTGGCAATCATTTATTCATTCATTCCAGAAATATTTATCGATTGGCCACTAATGCCCAGGCACAGCGCAAGGTGCTAGTGATATCAACACGGGGGACACTTTGCATTTCCCCTCATTCCTCCCTAACGGTGCAGCAGACACCCCACTAAAGCTGGGGAGGCCCCTGCTGCTCCCCCTCCCTCTCTGCTCCCTGAGTCTGTGAGAGGCATCGCTCCAGCCTCCAAAGAAAGCCCTCCCCCTGCACATCCAAGCAGCTCCCTCTTATCCTGATGCCCTGACCCGCCTGCCCACAAGGAGCCTCCTCCCTGAGCCGGTAGGACTTTCCTTCTCTCCTATGACAAGCCCTGGCCCTAGGCAGCTGAAAACAATCACCCAGGAAGCTCCTTCACTGTCAGATTCCCTGACAGCCCTGGATCTAGCGAGAATCAGGTGATTTCGATGTGAAACGAGGTTTGGGAACCACAGCTTTCAGTCACATTCTTTTTGTTTGATCTTCTCAGAATCAGCAGGCATTTCCCTCTGCTACTTTGTCCAAGATCCAACACTTCTCATCTGTGTCTTGCCAGTCTCTCCACTTTAGAGCTTTGCTACCAGCTACTTCTAAGCTCTTGCACAGAAATCTCTACTCACCACTGTGGAGAGTGAAAAAGGAATGGGTTTTTATGTATTTCTAGCCAGCTCTTGGCCCTGCGCCATGCAGAATATATGCTGTACATTGGACTTTCGGGACACTTCTCTGTTAAATTCTAAGCTTATGTCTGTGGTGTCTCCACAGTGAGTAAGCTCTTAATCACATTCCCTATTGCACCTTCTTAGATGAAAGAGCAATGGGTCACGGGGACTTTTAAAATGTCCTTAAACTTGATTAGTTTAATCTTTATTATGACTACAGAATGTTTCTTAAATTTACATACGATAAAATCCACTTTTTTAAATTAAGTAGAGTTATGAGTTTTGACAAACAAATATATTCAGGTAGCCACCACCATAATCAACACACAAAGCAATCCATTACCCCCAGATTTCCCTTACATCCTTTGTTGTCCCCCTCATCCTGTACCTCCAGCCCCTGAGAGCCACTGATCTGATTTCTGTCCCGACAGTTTGCCTTTTCCACAATGTCATGTTATATAAATGGAGACATACAAT
Source organism: Gorilla gorilla gorilla (assembly GCF_029281585.2). Lineage (NCBI taxonomy): Eukaryota > Metazoa > Chordata > Mammalia > Primates > Hominidae > Gorilla > Gorilla gorilla. The sequence goes on from NC_073230.2 coordinate 157,295,338, forward strand.
ATGCTGATGTGAGCATTTAGAAAGATCATGTATTTAAACAATTATTAGAGTAAGGGCTGGCTATGGTGACTTAATTTTTTGGTTTCTGACACCTATAATCTGATTTGAAGTGTGTCATTCTGTGCATCATGATCCCTTTTGCAGAACATGTGTCTATTAGAAAATCCAGATGAAGCAGGCTCTTCCTGTTGTCCTTCATTTGGAAAAGACAGAAGAACAGAGCGCTTTATGAAAGTCAAGTTACAGCTTCCTAATTTTCTCTCCCATGGACAAACTCTTCCCTCCCCCCACCCCGACCTAGCCTCTTACCCACTATCCTTTGCAAATTCCTAGCTCTTATATTGCCCAGTAATTGGGGCGTGGGGGGCGTGGGGGGCGTGGGGGGGTGGGGGGGTGAGTTACTGCTGATGAACCAGGAGGCAGAGCAAGGTTTATTTTGCTAAAGGCTTCAGCTGCTACTGCCTGGACCTCAATAAGCATTTTCTGCTCTTTCCTATCACTACTATCTTCCCTTTCTTTGAGAAGCAACATAAAGATAAAAAGAAAAATACTCGATTTTATAGCATGCCAGAATATTAAGATGCCCCTGAAAAGTGTGGGATTTAAGGCTTCTCAAAGAAGAGCAGAGGAGGGAGTGAGAGAAGAAGACGGAGAAGGAGGAGAAGGGGAAGAGAAAGGGGAGGTGGAAGACGAAAAAACCACCATCAGAAACTGAGTATTAGACAGGACATAACCTGTGCTCTGAGAGTGAAGGAGGCCACACAGCAGTAGAACCCCGACAGGAAAATCAGAAAACATTATATTTTTTCCCAGATCCCAGAGTATCAGATGTTCCATTCAGAAATAATCCCTATTGACCCAGTCTCTGTGTCTCTCTCTCTGCCTATAGCATCAAGCACAGTAACCCTTTCCATGCTAATCCCGTTATTAATGCCATCCACAGCAAGCGTAGTGTAAGACACGAAGTGTAAAAAAACTTTCTTCCCCGCAGTCCAGGCTCTCAGAGCCCTCCTTGTAGGTCAACAGTATCAGAGGTGCTTAACCCAGATACACCAGGAGGCTCAAAGCCCAAACACCAAAAAAAAAAAAAAAAGACCCACTCTTGTGCTGTGTGTATTGCCCACGGGTGGGAGGATGCAAGTACAATTACGTTTTTTAAAACTCCAGTCCAGATATTGGCTTTTCCTTGGATACTTTTGTGTGGCTCTCCCAGTACAGTCAGATCCGCCGCCGCAGCCTAGCGCTCCACTCCGGGTTTTGCGTCCTCCCCTCACCTGCCTTTCAGTGGTGCGGGGTTTGATCCCGAGAGCGGTGGACTCAAAGCTGCCAGCGGGGACTCGGGCTGCCGGCCGACAAAGGACGGTCCTCGGGGGTTCTGAAGTCTGACCCGGCCAGTGGGAAAGCCACCTGCATCACAAAGCGAGGGGCACACCTGAACCGGGGCTGGCGGGAAGAGGCAAGTATTGCGCGCGGGCTGGCTCCCACATGGAGCTGTCTGGGGTGCAAGGGTTGCAAGGGTGCGCTGCTCCAGCCCGGGGAGCGCGGGAGGCGGCGGAGAGAGCGTCCGGGTGATGAGCGGGGCACTGTAACTGGATTTTAACACCTCTGCAAGCAGCGCTTTTGGTCAAAAAATTTCCGATTCTTGATCTTGTCTCTGCAAGGTCGGGGGTTCTTTGGGGAGTAAATCGCAGCGTTTGGGTTTGCATTCGAAGCACTACCAAGTCTACTCCACAGGGTCACTGCACGGGGAGCAAGTAAAGGAAAACGACGAGAATCTGAGAGTGCTCCTTCGTGCAGTGTGTGTGTGTGTGTGTGTGCGTGCGTGTGTGTGTGTAGGCAAAGCTGAGATTTACATGGTGTGAACTGTTAAATGTTAACAGTTAAATCCCACACTTTTCAGGAGCATCTTAATATTCTGGCATGCTATAAAATTTTTGAGACTTGTTTAAAGAAGAGGACTTCCTTTTTAATTTAGAACAAATTAGTAGTTGTTATAACATTATAGATACTAATCAGTAACAATACTAGTAGGTAATGCTTTCTGTGAGTAGACACACCCCAAAAGTATCTGAAAAGTATCACCAAAACGGAGCGTGCTTTCACACTCCTGCAAAACAAATTAGCCCTTAAACAGAATAATTAACATCCCGAGGGAAGATAAAGCATATAGGTTCCTTGAATCATTACGTTACATTTAAAGTCGGTCCTGTTCAGTTTGCCTTTTTCCCTAAGGAGTAAAAATAGCATCAAATTGCTTGTTTGGTTTTCCCCTTTTGAAACTCAGCATAGTGTTTGGTTATCCATGAAGGTGGCTTTAATATTTCACCCTCATATTTGGCAGGCAGTTCTGGACTTGCTCCTCTCCCCGTAGGGACTGAGTCCCACTGGCAGTGTGTAGAGAATAGAATTGATTCTCGCTTTTTCTTTGCATAATACCTAATCATCACCATTAGCACTTCAGACGTTCACAGCTTTCTGAATAGGTGTCATTTCTTCCACATGCCCTATTGATTTGCATCATTAACAATTGAAAGGAAGCTCTTCTTTTGATTAAGAAGCCAAACAATTAGGAAAGCGTGGATTCTTTCATAGTATTTACTGAGAGGTGTCTCCACCTGATCTAGGCTGTGTTTAATGGGATGAGAGAGACTAAGAGAGAACAGAAAGTGTAATTACCGCCTCTCCAGGCCCGTCTTTACTTCTTCCAGAAACAGAGAATTATGAAATTATGTGTAATGTTACAAGGACACTTGGAGCTCTTCTAGTGCAAGTCAAGTTTATTTCACAAACGGGAGGTCTAGACAGCCTTTGTTTCTTCTGAACGGGTCTGCAAGGCCAAGATCTGGATTCTGACCCACAGTGACTGCTGATCCAGGAATTCCATGCACATATGCTATGCACTTAGCGCTGATTGTGAAGAAACACCGAGGTGGCCCGTCAAGACCTGAACTACCACAGGTCTAACTTGGGAAAGCCTCATTCCTCACGTTCTTTCCGCTTCTACTGTAATGGTACTGTGCCTCTTGCCAGCCCACACTTATTCATTTGAAATGTGCACTTTGGAAGTTCACTGCATTTAATCGATTCAGAGGATTTCTTTTTTTTTTTTATTTTTTTTTTTTAATCAGTAGCTGAGCTATACTACCTAGTTCTAATCCGTAATAGTGTGTTAAAAGACTTTGTTTTCTGTGTAGTTGCTGGCTGTTATTTAAATCCCAAGGCTGCTGAAAGTTGGTAATAGAACCAATAATAGCAACCATTACTCAAAAGTCTATTGCTTACTATTAATTATAATAATTAACTATTAAGTATTGATATTGTCCCCATCAATTTTTAGGCGTTACCTAACATTATCCCCATTTTACAGATCAGAAAACGGAGGCTTCAGAAAGGTGAAGTTACTAGCCCAATGTCACTCACCTTCTAAGGTGGGGAGCAGAAGCCAGGTTGGTCTGACCCCTAAGCTCATGGTCTTTCTATACTACCTTAGTAGTATAGAAATGTTCTAACTTTCACATTCCCAGATGTCTGAGCTCAAGACAAATTTTAAATAAATTAGTGTGGCTTTGATGTTCTCTCACTAATGAAAGGGTCTATAACACTTTAGGCAAAATGCATTGAAATTATGTTAAACCTTCATACACTGCCAATAAGCACTGACTCCCCAAAAACCATACTCCACATTTGACCCAATCTCTAATTTAGTGAGAAGGTGAGATGCATGGAAAGAAGGCAAAGGAGAGTGACTAGTGACCCCCAGAAAAGGGAATCTCTTCTCGAGGTTTGTGTTGTGCCCTGTGGAGCTGAGAGGAGAGTAGGGAATTGATGGAGCAGAGGCTTAGCCAACGCATCTGAAAGAGAAGAGTGTTTTATGTCTTTAATTTCTTCTTGTCAGAATCAACCAAGCCCAGAGCTATTTACGTGTTGAGAAGGGTCTCCCATGGAGAGGCCTTCCCAGTGGCCCTTCTACTCTCTGCTGCGGTGGTTTATCATGTCTTCAAAGCAGACTCACCACCAGGCTTCCAACAGGATAATACAAATGTGAAATTTTTGTCCTCAATAAAGAGTCAGGAATGATGACCATTCTGCCACTTTCATCATTTTAAAATCTGTATTCCTGAAAACTGGCCTCGAATTTATTTCTGTATCGTCCAAGGTATTGATTTGAAAGTGAGAGGCTAGCATGAAAGCCAACACTTCTCAACTTTTAAAAAAAATGCCTTAATATTTAGTATTTTCTCATTCTAATGTATCCTGTAAGTGTTCTTTCTGTACTTCTTGTTAAGGCATGGCTGTGTAGCTTCAGAGGGTTTTGGGAACAGCCTCCATTATCATCCACTTTTCATTCTAAAATCTTGGTATATCTGTGCATACATGCACAAGGCCTTCCATGATTGCACTGCTTTTACAAATAATCATAGTCAAAATTCATTTTTTAATACTGCTAGCTCAATTGTTATTTCTTATTCCTTTGAAATTGATCATCATTTGGACAGGGACTACATTAAAGCTCAACACTGACCTTCACTGTGGCCACAGGAAGAAAAGGTCTGCTAAATGAACAAATACTGTGATCAATATTGTGCAGTGGCTCGAGGGAAAAAGGAGGTTTTAACCACTTAAAGTAAGCCCTTTTAGAAACAAAAACTATTTCAGTGAAAATGCTAATCCTACACCTCTCCAAAGTAAATGTGCTTAGAGGACACCAGCCAGAGTTTCTTTGCAATGGGAAGTTGCCTTCCAACAAGAAAGGGTTTTCAAAGTGCAGAAGAAAACTTTATCTGGAAAAGGTGAGAAGCAGAGAGCCTCCAGGCTCCAGCCCCACACACTCTCATCTTCAATTAATACTCCACCAAGGGAAAGTTCCGTTGTGGGCCACAGCACTCCCTGCTTGAGAACCTGTAGGGACTTCACCGCTGGGTTTATCCAGTGAAGTGTCTGAGGTCCCTGCTGTTTAGCTTGGCCCTCCACTCTCTGTCCCAATTTCGTAACCACTACCTCAGCCAGTCTCTCCAGCAGAGGACTTTTATCTTATAGCCATGAGGCATCTGTGACATGTCCCACAACACACCACGAACTCTATTCGTCCTCCAATGCTCAGTGACCTTATTTTCCCAGGCAAAAGTGGCTCCCGTCCCGGTGCCCACTAAGCCTTGATACCAGCCCACACTACAGTGCTTCTCAGACTAGGTCATCTCAGCATTTGTCAATGTATTTTATTTATGTTTCGACGTCCAGTCTGTTCATCTTCAGTACAGGACTGGGTCATACTCATCTTTCCATCCTTTCCCTTGTCCACCTTCCTTTCTTCGATTTGAATATTTTCTGTAGTTGCTCCATTAATCAGTAATTAATTAATTGCAGAAATGTATTTCCCAAGATGCAGATAAGTCACACCTCAGAATGCTACAGGCATTTGTAGATGTGATTGATCAATAATTGTCAGGAGACTTTGTCAATCTGGAGAGGTGCTGAAAAACGGACACAAGAAAATGTCAACTTTCAAAAATACTCATTTAAAAAAGTAGTTTCCAAAAAAAGCATAGACTGGCAAAAGGATGACTGACAAAATTCTGGACTAGATTGCTAACTAGGTGATATGTGAGAATTTAGAGGAGAATCGTGTGATTTGCGTAATCCAACATGAGTTCCCCAGAATCAAGCCATCCCATGTGAACCATATATCTTTTTTATATGTAGGTTCTGAAACTGGTGAAATGGGGACGACTTGAGGTTAGAGATTCGTAATTCAGTGTTGCCTTCTGATCAGCCTGGAATTGTAGCTTATATGCCAGCAACTGCACGTAGCCTGAGGGCTCCCATAACTGGGCTACAGCCAATTGATCACAATCTAATGATACCCCTAGGAGTGCCTTGGGTGAGAGCGTTGTCCGGGGCAAACCTTATGAAACTTTGTCAGATGGTCTTCACACAACATTTCTTGATTTTAGCAGAGCCTTTGACTCAATCTGTCCTAGCAGATTTTTTCACTTACTCCACAGATATTTATTTAGGTGTTTATTCAGTGTCAAGCATTGTATTAGGTGTTCAATCAGTGTTTGTGGCTCAGAAGCAAATTCTGACTTAGTTGATAATATGGAGAGCAAAACCTAGTCAAAAATTGATTGCCTGAAATTATCTTTGGAACTGCAGGAAGTCAATCAATTGATGAATTCATGTGTGTCCGGGTCTCTGGGGTACACTGTGTGCTCCCCCATTCATTCCAGTCCCTGCTCAGAGTCCTTCTCCAATCACCTCCTCTATAAAAGCACCTTGCCCCATCATTTCCTATTCCCTCATGCTGTTTTATTTTTCGTCTTTGCACATTTTATTCTCTGCAATGATCTTATTCACACAAGCAGTCCTGTAGTTGCCTGCTCTCTGCCCCCTTGCTTGGAATGTGGTATGAATCTAGGGAGGCATTTCACAGGGCTGGGTCTTTTGTTCCTTGCCGTCCATTCAATATGTCTATCAGTGACAATTGTTGTCATTCCTGCTAATCTAATTTGCAGATGATAGAAAGTGAGGAGGCAGAGCTGGCATGGTAAATAAGGGGATCAAAATGTACATCAGCAGCATATGTGAAAGCACTTTGATAACTGAAGAATTATAATTAAATGCAAGTTATCATTTTTTTAAGTGCGTATAAATCTAAGCCAAAACCAATAAAATGAAAGTATCAAGGTTAAATATAAGCTCATGCATTTAGGTTCAAAAAATCAATTACACAAATTCAAAATAAAGGAGACCTAAGAGGGCAGCACAGTCCATGCCGCGATTTAGCCATGAGCTGGGCAACTCTAGGGCTGCAGCACAGTCCCCGGGTGGTGGAGCCATGGCTGGAAATTCTTCGAATGTTATCAGTTAGGAGGGTCACATGGTGAGGTGGACATTACCAAGCCCGAGTGTGGCCAGTGGAGGGTCACTCAGAACAGCAGCAGGAATTGGGACCTTTAGCCTGAAGGAGAGGGGACTTAGGGAGGTGGGGACCCATCTTTAACTCTCTGCGGGGCTCACATGGAGGAGAAGGGCATGTGTGTGCTGAGTGCTAAGTTAGAACCTCTGGGTCCTGGGGGGCAGACTTTCATTCAAGGTACAGAGAATGATGGGAGCCCGGGGCCAGAAGCCTATAACCCACAGCATCTGGACGAATACTGAGCGCTGTCACTAGATTTTATTTTTATTTGTTTGTTTGTTTGTTTGTTTATTTTTTGAGACAGAGCCTTGCTCTGTCACCCAGGCTGGAGTACAGTGACGCAATCTCAGCTCACTGCAACCTCTGCCTCCCAGGTTCAAGCCGTTCTCCTGCCTCAGCCTCCTGAGTAGCTGGGACTACAGGCACCCGCCACCATGCCTGGCTCATTTTTTGTATTTTTACTATTTTACTCTACTATTTTAGTAGAGATGGGGTTTCACTATGTTGGCCAGGCTGGTCTCGAACCCCTGACCTCGTGATTCGCACATCTCGGCCTCCCGAAGTGCTGGGATTACAGGCGTGAGCCACCGTTCCCGGCCGTCACTAGATATTTAAAGAGAAACTGGACAACTGTGGGGCAGAGGCCAGCTCTTAAGAGGGATCCTGGCTTTGGGTTGGATCTTCAATTGTCTTTGTTCTTTGTCTTTCCAAGTCTAACATTCTTATCTGTTCTAAACTTCCGTATTTTTATTTGTTCTGACTGATTTTTTTTTTTCTTGGTGTGACATTTGATGTAAATAGTACTTAGCAGGCTTAGCAACCCCTATATGAAAGTGCTTTGAAATTTCCTGGGCTTTGGAATCTCTGTTGTTTTTGCCCATTAAGTAATTCCCTCCCATCCCTCTTCAATGTTCCCCTTTCCCTATCAACCAGCCCTTTCTGCAGGTTGGAGTTTGATAGACTTGGCACTTGGCACACCCCCTGAGCGCCAGTGTCACCATCTGCATTGTGAATTTATAGATGGAGACCCCTTCATCCTTTTACAGTCGTGCTCTGATCCTGGGGTCCCTGAAGACCAGAGCAGAACCTGAACTCTGAGTGTCAGGCAAGCGCATCTTACCTCAAAAAATGGGAAGAACAATTTAAAAATGCAACTTGGATATGTTTTTATAAGATACTCCCTCTTTCTGTTTTCTACACTTATTTAGCATTTTAACATTTTCAGAATACGTGAAAATTAGACTTAGTTTCTTTTTTAAATGTGAAATATAAGAAAATTATGATTACCCGTAACACATTTGTGATTAAAAGTACATTTTTTAGGAAAAAAGTATTGTTTCCAGGGAACAATTTTCTGTTAAGTTGGTGCAATAATGATTGCGATTTTTGCCATTGAAAGTAATGGTTAGGCCAGGTGCGGTGGCTCATGCCTTTAATCCCAGCACTTTGGGAGGCCAAGGCAGGCGGATCACCTGAGGTCAGGAGTTCGAGACCAGCCCGGCCAACATGGTGAAACCCCATCTCTACTAAAAATACAAAAATTAGCCAGGTGTGGTGGCAGGCACCTATAATCCCAGCTACCTGGGAGGCTGAGGCAGGAGAATTGCTTGAACCTGGGAGGCGGAGGTTGCAGTTAGCCAAGACCGAGCTATTGCACTCCAGCCTGGGTAACAAGAGTGAAACTCCATCTTAAAAAAAAAAAAAAAAAAAAAAAAGGTAATGGTTAAAACCACAGTTACTTTTGCACCAACCTAATACTTAGAAAGATGCAATAATACTAGATGGTTACCTTTAACTTACAGGTTTCAGGTTTCACAGAAACAACAGCAAACCCAACAGTGCTTCACTCAGTTTCCCTCCCAAAGACAGCAAAGAGAGAAAATTAACTACCTGGCCAGGCGCAGTGGCTCACGCCTGTAATCCCAGCACTTTGGGAGGCCGAGGCTGGAGGATAACCTGAGGTCAGGAGTTTGAGGCCAGCCTGGCTAACATGGTGAAACCCCGTCTCTACTAAAAATACAAAAATTAGCCGGGCATGGTGGTGGGTGCCTGTAATCCCAGCTACTTGGGAGGCTGAGGCAGGAGAATCGCCTGAACCCGGGAAGTGGAGATTACAGTGAGCTGAGATCGCACCACTACACTTCAGCCTGGGTGACAGAGTGAGACTCCATCTCAAAAAAAAAAAAAAGAACAGAAAAAACCAACTATCTAAGGCAGAATGGTAATAAACTGCCCAGTAATGCTTTCAGGGATAATTAAATGAGTGATGAGGGCACAATTACAAATAAGCTAACCTGAGTTACTTGGAAAGCAGATGGAAGCACCCAAGACCATACAACAAGAATGAAACCCCAGAACAGTAAACACACGGTATTCCTACCATATATGCCCCCCATCTGTGTCACCTAAACCAACATCTCTTTGACCTTTTTTTTACTCATATGACCAGTTATTTGATTGTTTGGCTGTCAAAGTCACACCAAGATAATAAATTAGGCCTTTCAGAGCCAAAATTATATTATCTAGGGTATTACAGTGAATATAGAGTTAAATAATTTTAGTGTCCTGAAAACATTACAAAACACATATCAGAAATAAGAGCCATTCTATGTAGTGAATCGGGGGAGAAATGAGAGAAGCTCAGAGACCAACATAGAGAAAAGCAGGAGAAAGCAGAAAGCACTGGAAACAAACATGTCTGCTTGCTGGTGGTGGGCGATGGATACAAAGATACCCAGCCAGAATCCCCCTGGAACAAGCCAGGCATGCTGGAGTTGCATTAAATCTTTACAGCTCTAAGCTGCTTGCTGCAAACATCCTGTAGTTCTCGTCACTTCAAACTCATCCCCAACTTTCTTTTTTTTTCTACCTTACTCAGTACGTCTGTGTCTGGGTGAACTTCAGAAATCTCTCTCTTACGTTTTCTTGCAAGACTCTTTGGCTAGTTTTATCTGAAAGTTTGTTTGTTTTTCCAGCTAGTAGTTCTTCCCCCTCTTCCCTAAGCTCTTGAAGTCTAACACTGTTTCTGTGGTCAGAGGGATCAGACAAAGAAAGCTCTGCTCCCGGCCACCCATCTGTCTCATTGATTCCAGCCACTGGGTCTGAGTGGGCCCCATCAGAGAGTGTGATGGGTTCCAGACAACCTGGACGTGCTTTTAGAAAGCAGTCAAGAGTAAATCCATAAAGCCTTATCTTTGTGTTGGAGGGGACCACATTATAAGCAAATCGTACATTTTCTTCCAGTACAAAGTAAGATAGTTTCCTGCATTATTAGTGGATATTTTTGCAAGGACATATTTAAAAATATATATTGCCCAAATAACCCATCATTCAGTTTAATTCCACATCCCTGCTGGGTGCCTTCTAGTCTACCTTGGGCAACTTAACATAAATATGGAAAATATAGTTTGTGTTTATGGAGCTCATCGCCCTATGAGAGAGGCCAGGCCCTCACGGAGGACGAGGTGACAGCATGGGCACAGCCAGCTCTTGAAGAATATCATAGGTTATGAATGCTCTAGAGATCCCAAGGCCAAAGCGGCTCAGGCACACGTCATTCATTTGTTTGTAAGCACCCTCAAGGCAAAGAGACCAGGCATGTCTTTCATACCCCAGCCACACCCCCTGAAGCAGAGTAGATAATAGATGCTTACAAGACAGCGAGTGATTTCATCTCAGTATGTATGAACAGCTTCAATCACACAGATTTTGGGCAGATTCACTAACTAATTGGATGCGAGACTTTTCGTTTCTTCTGACCTATATTAGTAAACAGCAATATAATCTTTTCTAATTACAGACACATAAAATGATTGATAAAATCCAACAATTGTATGACCCCTCCACAAAGCATTTTTTACATTCAAGCCTCACGCCAATCCCTGGAAATAGATATTATTTTTAATCTTCATTCATTCATCCAGCATTGTGCTGGGTGCTGGGGATAGATAGGCCAGTGAAGAAAGATTCGAAGCCCCTGCTTTTATGGAGCTGACTTGCTGGTGAGAAAAAAATAAATAAATAAAACAGCAAACAAGAACAAACAAATACATCAATAATTTAAGTCATTGTTAAATACAATGAAAAAAATGGTAGTATGATAGAGAGTGATCAAGGGAGGAAGTGAGATCTCTAGAGTGGATTTGAAGGACCCAGATCTAAAGACAGGGGGTTCCAGTTAAAGGTATAACAGGAGTGTCCAACCTTTCGGCTTTCCTGGGCCACATTGGGAGAAGAATTGCTTTGGGCCACACGTAAAATACACTAACACTAACGGTAGCTAATGAGCTTTAAAAATTGCAAAAAAATCTCTCTTTTTTTTTTTTTTTTTTTTTTTTTTGAGACAGAGTCTTACTCTGTCGCCCGGGCTGGAGTGCAGTGGCACGATCTCGGCTCACTGCAAGCTTTGCCTCCCAGGTTCATGCCATTCTCCTGCCTCAGTCTCCCAAGTAGCTGCTACTACAGGCACCCGTCACCATGCCCGGCTAATTTTTTGTATTTTTAGTAGAGATGGGGTTTCACTGCGTTAGACAGGATGGTCTCGATCTCCTGACCTCATGATCTGCCCGTCTCAGCCTCCCAAAGTGCTGGGATTACAGGAGTGAGCCACCGCGCCAAAATCTCATAACGTTTTAAGAAAGTTTACAAATTTTTGTTTACAAAGCCATCCTGGACCGCATGCAGCCTGCAGGCCATGGGTTGAACAAGTTTGGTATAGGAGGACCAAAGACCCTGAGGTCAGACAAGGCCGGCATTTACCTGAACAGAAGGAAACCTTGATAAATAGAATGAATGGGGAGGAGAAAAGTAGAAGCTGAGGTCATAGAGGAGGCAGTGGCCAATTTAGCGAGAGGGCCTCACAGGCCAAGGGCAAGGGGTTTGAAGTTTATTATGAGTTGACGGGAGGTCAGTGGAGGGCTTTGATGTATCATTTTGGCCTCTGTGGATGATGGATGGTGGGGAGACCATGAGTGGAGGCAGGGAGGCTAGCAGGGAGGCCACTGCTAGAGTTTAGTGGAGAGATACGGTGGCTTTAATGAGAACATAATTGAATGTACAAAAATGGGCAGATTGAAGATGTATTTGGGAGGCACAGCTAAGACTATCTGCGGATGTATTCGGTGTGGGGAATGTGGAAGAGAGAGGCTCAAATTCCCAATTTATGGTTGAAACTGACACTCAAAGGGATTAAGGAATTTCTGTCTACAGCCGCAAATACAGGGCAGGCAAGGACTCCAGGCTGGTTCTCTAATTCCCAAATGACAGCTCTTCTCATTCTTGCATGAGGATATGAGGTTTGCAGAAAGAAGGGATTCATGAGTAGTAAGTCCTCTTACTCCTCCTAGTATGGATCTAATGATTTTTTGAGGTCATGTGTAGTAAACAATGTGTAATATCCATTCAGCTAGTCAGCTGATTTGTGGTTACTCGCAATAAGTCATTATTTTCAATGGGGTCGATAATACTGTCTCTGACACTAGGTGTTTGTAACCACAAAGTGCACTTCAGTTGCATTCCTTTCCGAGGTTGTTTTATGTTCAGAACCAACCTTTCCTAGTTATATCATTAGTTATTAGAGGGATACCAGGCAACAGATCGAGTTTATTTCTTGTAAGGGTTCTTGTTGCAGTCATATATTTCATGGTTTCATTAAATCGGCCTTGGTAGACAAGCTGTTCTTTCAAATCCCTCTGTGAGCAGCAAATGCTGTGGATTGAGATCTGTATTCTCCAGATGATTTGCTAAGTCATCTCAGAAGAGTCCTCTGAACTGTGAGGTGTCCCCAGCCCTTTTGTCCCAGATCCAAGAACCAAAAGAAGAACTTGAAATGGGGATCCTGCTGATTGTGCCTACACCTGTTCATTCATTTCATAACATAAATACTGGGCCCTCCAGTGCACGCCAGGCACTGTTCCAGGTGCTGGAGAGATGCAAGCGAGCGAGAGAGGTCAGGCTGCTGCCTTCAGGGGGCTTCTTATTCATGGGCAAAACAAGCATGACAAATGGGCAAACAAGATTATCACAGTTTAATACGTGATAAGTTGGTCAGGTAAGGCCTGATAAGGCAACTTATCACGTATCAAGGTTTTGGCCTCTGTGGTTGATGGATGGTGGGGAGACCATGAGTGGAGGTAGGGAGGCTAGTGGGGAGGCCACTGCTAGAGTTCAGTGGAGAGATATGACCAACTTGGTTAAGTTGGTCAGGTAAGGCCTCCTCGAGGACATGGCACTTAAGCAGGAGGCTGGAAGTATAACAAAGCAGCTATGAGAGGAGCTGGGGAAATGCATCCCAGGGAGTGGGAACAGTGAGGACAGAGCCCTAAGGAAAGTGTGGTGCATTGTTTAGTACCCTGTTGGCTGCTATAATAGAGAAACCCAGGCCAGGCACAGTGGCTCGTGCCTGTAATCCCAGTACTTTGGGAGGCTGAGGTGGGCAGATCACGAGGTCAGGAGTTCAAGACCAGCCTGACCAACATGGTGAAACCCCATCTCTACTAAAAATACAAACATTAGCTGGGCGTGGTGGTGCGTGCCTGCAATCCCACCTACTCAGGAGGCTGTGGCAGGAGAATCACTTGAACCCAGGAGCTGGAGGTTGCAGTGAGCCGAGATCACGCCTTTGCACTCCAGCCTGGGCAACAGAGTGAGACTCTGTCTCAAAAAAAAAAAAAAGAAAAAAAAAGAGAGAGAGAGAGAAACCCAGACTCACAGGGGTTTCAGCAAGATGGATATTTATTTTTCTGTCACTTAACAGCACGGGTGGACAGTTCAGGACTGATGAGATAGCTCTGCAATACTTTGGGACCCAGACTCTGCTGTGCTACAATCTGGCATTCTCAATATGTGACCCCTACCTCATGGTCCAAGAAGGCTTCTCCACTCCTGCCATCACACCTACTTCCCGGCTATTCAGAAGGGGAGAGGGGAAGAGGCGGCCTCTTCCTTTTGTAGAGGCATAATATCCAGAATTTGTGCATATCTTCTCCAAAGGAGATGGAATCAGATAAGTGTGTGGTAGGCAGGTCATTCAGGGCCATATAGATCATGATAGGATGTTGCATTTTATTCCAAGAGCAGCTGGATGCCGCTGAAGGGTTTTAAGTAGTGAAGTGACATGGTCTGATTTATGTTTTTACAAGAATACTCTGGCTGCTAAGTGGAGGATGGATGACAGAAGGGCAAAAGTGGAAATGGAAGATCATTTAGGAAGCTGGATCTTAAGGAGCAAGGCAAGGTGGACTCAGACACTGAGACATCATTATATAATTGTAGCTTTAGAGTATTAACTGTTTAAAGAGACAATGAGTAAAGACTGAATGTTCATGCGCCTCTTTCTAAAATACAGGGACAGCCTTTGCGTGGACAACTTACTGGATGAGCAGGTTTAAGGAATTGTATCCTATAAAAGATAGACGCGAAACCAGCCAATGTGAATGTGCCGCCAAATTGGACCTGGATATATTTGTGGGGACCCTTAACTTAGGAATATAGAAAGCACATGAAAGTGCCTGTCAAGCTAGAGCCCCAGGCAGGGGCAGGCTCAGTCTCCCAGGAAGTTAGAGCTGGAGGCCCTCTGAGCTCATGGATTCAACCCTTGTGCTGCAGGTGGAGAAACTGATGGTAGGAGTATGGGGGGCTGTGGCTTGCCCAAGTTCAACTTTGCAGAATCAAGGCAGGAAGCCAGGACTGGAAGCCGCCACTCTCACCATGCACCGTGAGGGGGTATCCTTGATGGGATGCTTTCTCCTGAATCACACATTTACCTTTTGGCCTCCTTTGCCAGCACCTCCCTTAGAACAAGTTCCCTTCTTTACCTTTCTCCAAAGTCCCCTGGCCTGTACCTCAAGTGATTCCATCAGTTACCTTGTCTTCCAAACAGGACTGGCCAGATGACGATGGTAAAGTGATTTTGAGAGATTATAATTCACGTTTGCTGAAATGTTTTGAAGTTTCAAGACAGTAGTATGCACTGTGAATGCCAGTGTTGCTCAAGATCCTAGAGACAGCCCTGGGTCCTGGAGCCCCGGCAGCCTGCTCCAAGATCAACAGGCGGGGCCCCAGCAATTGTTTGGGGACCATTTTCACAACCTTAAGGTAATTTGTGGTTCCTCTGAGAATGCCCACTGAAGTGTTCCCCCTCGGAATGCTGTGGGTGGGAGATAGAAGGAAACAAAAGAGGAGGAAGCAGTGAGGATTTTACTGGATACTGCAGATGCACTTCCACATCGGCATGGGTTCATACTGGATTATGCAAAAGTATGGATTCTGGAATGATTCATTCCCCCCAAAACCTGGAACTCGAGGGCAGCATGCTGCCTCGTTGTCCATAAAACACTCCCTTTTGTCTCTGCAGGGATCTTAAAAAAACAAAGCAAGCTTTACTGTGGCAAAACCTCCTCTACAAATCATCATTGTCTGATTGGATTTTAAGCACAATGCTATCTTGGTCTACAAATTTCTTATACAAGTGACAGTAATACTAAAAATCTCAGAATTATTATCAAGAGCCTTTTGATAGGGTGAAAGTTTCTTTTAAGTATTTTCATTTTCAGGAGTGAGTTTTCACACACACACACACACACACACACACACACAAGTATCAGGAAACAAAAAGGAAATGTGTGCAAACTTCCAATTTAAATGTTCTACTTCTTAGTTGAGACGGCTATGATACAGATATATGTATTTGGCAAAACTCATCAAACTAGGCATTTAAAATAAGTACATTTTTGGGGTACAAATTATACCTCAAATGAAGTTGATTCAAAAAGTCAAAAGTAAACCAAAAATTCCAATTTTATATTCCATTAATAAGTTTTTGGTGTCTGCTTCTGGTTTTATTACCGAGGATTCTCATTTGAGTACACTGAGAATGGAACAGACCTATTATCATCAAACGTTTCCTATACTGGGACTAAAGTCTGGCCAGGAAATTAACTTTTAACCCTAACTTTGTGCTATTTTGAGATAAAAGAAATGCACACCTCAGAACAGCAGGGTGTTACAGCACATAACTGCCTGTACAATTTGAAAACTCTGATAAACCCAAAGCTTTGGTAGCAAGTCTTAGCAGGTGCTGAGAAATAGGAAACGATTAATTTTTTTTTTTTTTTTTGTAAACCAGAAAACAAGTCTGGTGTTAAGCCTGTTGTGCAAATACTAGCATTCAGTATTTTGTAGCATATCTTAGTTCCAAGTATTTCTTTTCTGTCACATTTTTCTGGTTCCTCCTGATAATCAAGGCAATATTCTTTGAACTGTTTCCTTAGAAAAGTTGCTGAAATGACCAAATTTCTAGTTCCATTGGGATTTGGACACATTTCTGAAATGGCCCAGAAATCATTTTGGGGAGCCCTTAGGCTGCTGGTCCAATCCAGCACATAGGTGTGACAGCGGAGAACCACTCGGACTTCAGGGACTGCCTGCCTCCTCCCTCCACACCCATCTCCTGTCTCCCCAGGACCTGTCCTCAGGAGCTCAAAAGAAGAGGGGTCTTGGTCCTGAGAGGGTGAGGGGGCGACTGGGAAGAAGCACTTCCTCTCTGTTTCTTAAGACATCTCCCTTCCCTGGGACAACTTCCCTAAAAGGCTTTCTTTTTTTTTTTTTTTAACCACTTTTCCAAAGTCAGAAATGAATACATTTTGAAAATAACCCAACTTTTTTCTTATGTTCCTTTCTTTCCACCCCCACCTCAAGCCCCTGGAATGGCCAGCCCACCTGGCTAGCAAGAACTTACCTTCCTGAGCATGCCTGGGGACAGACCTTAGCACACACCCCACCCTGGGCTCGTGGCGGGACTCTGGCTCTGGCCAACATGGAGATCCCAGCCACACACTGATTTGGAGGCCTGAGTGTCAATGACAAAAGCAATCCAAACCCAAAACTCTCAAAATTGATTAAACAATGGAAAGCTTGGCTTTACATGAGATGTGTGGAAAGCATCCTGCATCCAGGTACTCACTGGAAGGCAGAAATTTAGCAGATGTTGCTATTATTATCCTTAGGGTTAATCATAGTGATTCCTGAGTTACAGAATCCAAATAAAGGAAATCCACTTCATGCATCAGCCGCCAGCTGCTTTTTTTTTTTTTTTTTTCTTTTTTTTGAGACGGAGTCTTGCTCTGTCGCCCAGGCTGGAGTGCAGTGGTGCGATCTCGGCTCACTACAAGCTCCGCCTCCCAGGTTCACGCCATTCTCCTGCCTCAGCCTCCGGAGTAAGCCCCCAGCTGCTCTTTGTGGACACTCATTGCCCAGACCCCCACTATGGTCGATCAGTATTAATTGCATTAACAGATTTAATTATAAAATTATTTCAACTGCCTGTTTTTTTCTGTCTTCCATTCTGTGTTATAATAGTTTGCCAAGTTAGCTCGAAACACTTAATGTCTGTTACTTACTCAATATAATCCCACCCAGTACATCACCTTTACTAGGAAAGAAGCTTGTTAATCTCTGTTTACCAGTCTGCTCCCAGTTATTCAAGGACTCTCTGAACCTAAAATGTATAATATGACCTAGGTCAGAATGGCGTTCCCATAAGTGAGCACCAACAGTACGCAGCGGCTGATACGTGTGAATCCATCTCTTGTTCCCTTGAACTGTGAATCAACATGGATGTAGCCATAGTCATATCTATCACCTTTTGTCAGAAAAATTTTACTTTGAAAACAAAGTAATAGACTGTACAGTTAAAGGAAAGCAGAATCCAGCAAAGGTCTGTCTGTATCACAAAGGAAAGCCACATCATGTGCTTTATTCCCGTCATCAGTCAACATCCATTTTTTGTAGCTCTGGGAACCTAGGTGTCTGAGAGCCAGCGCTGCGTATTGGTAGCACTGGTTCTGCCATCTCTAAGCCCCAGGACAAGTTTCCTAACAGAACTAAGCCCTGGCTTCCTCATCTGTAATAAAATAAGTACCTTCCAGTATTCTTACTTTATTGTGAAAAGACAATTCTGTGCACGTATGGTTACACACACATAGACTATAATGACACTTGCATTTTATTGGTATTCACAACTTTTAAAAATTTTCCTATTTAAGATACAGCTTAAAATAAATTAAAAAGAAATCATCACATAGTTATTACTGAAGATTTGCTTCTATGTTCCATAAAACATGGTTTTAAAATATAAAAAAAAGACACAGCATTGATTTCCTTCAATCTGCACTTTTTTTCCCATTTTGCTCAGCACACAACCTTTTAACTCACTCTTAAAAAAAATCCACCATAAAGGACTGGAAATTAAGAGAAGGGTATTATATAAAAAATGCCACGTGTGCTCTGACTTACAAAGTCTTCTTCAGTCCATGAACTCACAGATAGTGTCAGCGACTGAGAGTGTCGTCGTCAAAATGAATAATAGATGTGGAAAGCCGTGGCTCCTGCTCCTGAGAGCTGGATGCCTCTTGGCTGACCTCCTGCTTGAGCCAGATCCAAGAGGTGAAGGCTGAAGCAAGAGAGCTCCCTTGAGAAAGCTCCAGAGTTTGTAGCCTACTAAACAAGCAGTGTCCTATATTACATTAATTCTCCTGATGTATTTTCCTGACATTTGTCAGCATTTCCTTCTATTTGCCAAACATGGACAAAGAGAAAACCAGGTTTTAGAAGTATGCTCATTTATAAAGTCTCTCCTGAGTCCTCACCTTTCCATCCCTTCTGCCATCACCTCAGTCAGACCCTTACCCCATCACTCAAGACAGCTGTAAGTCTCCTGGCTTGACACTTCGCTTCAGTCTCACTCATCTCTGATTAAAATTGTCCCATGATCGAAAGTTTTATGTCGTTTTCATCACCATTAAAAAAAAAAAAACCCTTCGTCTTCCAAGATGCTCCAGTGCTTAACAAATCAAGTGTAAACTGATTTGAAGCGTGAGGCCCTGCGTGATATATACTGTAGGAGACCTTTCCAGCTTTATCCAGTATCCATCCCTAGTACTTTGCTGTTACCCCATGATATGGTTTGACTATGTCCCCACCCAAATCTCATCTTGAATTGTAGCTCCCATAATTCCCACATGTCATGGGAGGGACCCAGTGGGACGTAATTGAATCATGGGGGTGGGTCTTTCCTGTGCTGTTGTGATAGTAAATGAGTCTCATGAGATCTGATGGTTTTATAAAGGGGAGTTCCCCTGCATGAGCTCTCTTGCCTGCCACCATGTAAGATGTGATTTTGCTCCTCCTTTGCCTTTGCCTATGATTGTGAGGCCTCCCCAGCCGTGTGGAACTGTGAGTCCATTAAACCTCTTTCCTTTATAAATTACCCAGTCTTGGTTATGTCTTTATTAGCAGCATGAGAACAGACTAACACACCACACATGCTCATTGATTTCCTGGTTTTGGGAAAGGCCCATCTCCCTCTCCCATCAGCCTTCTCTTTGCAAATTGTAGCCCCCATTCAATGATCAGTTCAGCTGGCACTGACACCCACAGGCTTCCCTTGATCCTGTGCCCCAATCTAGATCCATAGCTGTCTCTCCTCTGGATGTCCTTCATGTGACTGTGCATCATAGCCGTCTGTGTTTTGCCTCGGTCAGTGTTTATTCTTGACTATGAGATCCTGCAGGGTATTGTAGTATAACTGTTTCTCTGTGCCTCACAGTGCCAAGCACAGGGCCTTTTGTATAGAGCATACTAATAAAAATTTCTGATTCCAACTAAATTCTTGTATGCACACATAGGAAGTGTGACTTAATATATGCATATGGAATCAAAATGATTACTTTATAGTTAGCATGTGTATGTTTGTATGCAGAAAATTCAAAACAAGTATTCAAACAAGCACAAAGTTGTGTAACTAGGAAAAACACATGCTCATTTACTCCTGACCTGTGGGGCCCAGGTTCCAGGCCCTACACTATGTGATGAAGACACAAGACAAGAAAATATGGCACCTTCTTTGAGAAGCTTCCATCTAGTCAGGGAGAAAAACCTGTGATCATATAACTGTAGCAGGCCCTATTACTCCTGACTACACTGGAGAGGCCAAAAGGAGCATGCCTGGTTTAGCCTAGGGGTGTTCAAGGTGGTGGTATCACTGGCTGAGGGAGTGTCTGAGGGAACACACAGCCAGGGGGCTGGGAGAAGCAGGGTGGATCAGAGCACAAAGAGACTTGTTCATCATTTCGAGGCGCCTGTGCTTTCTACTAGAGACAGTCGCTGAAGCAGAATGAGAGGCTCCTGCGCAGTTTCAGAAACGTCCCCCTGAGGGCCAGGTGGAGGATGAAATGGGGGGAAGAAGGCAAGATGGCGGGCAGCCATGAGACCAGGGCAAGAACTCTCAGACTGGAAACGAGGCTGGCTTGAGGGAAATGGGAGACAGGGGAGCATTTGAGAATGTGGAGATTGCATGAGAAGGGATGGCTTTTGGGTGAGTGAGAATGGCTGGCCTGCCCGTTCACCCACCGGGAGCCTGGTGAGATCTCATCCACTTACCATGTTGTCTGGGCTAGAGAGAGGTAGCACCTGTAGAAACCGCAATTAGGGGTCCTATGCTTTCGTTTGACTTTCTGGAAATAGAACAGGCCTCCCTTTTAATACATCTGTTATTCAGCCTTTAGATATTCTGCTTTCAAGCACCTAATCAGGAATGCATTAGAATAAAGCAGTTAGGAGCAGAGTAACAGAAGGGTTAACGTATTTAACTTCTCCAGGCCTGTTTCCTCTGTAAAATGAGAAAGAAGATAATAATAGCACCTATTTCACAGAGGAGCTACAAAAATTAAAGAAGTTAATGAATGTAAATTGCTCAGCCTAGGGCCCTGCATAAAATGTGCACTTAAGACATCAGTTACTTTTTTACCTGTATGATTGGTGAGGAAGGTTGAGAAAAACATGAGGACTCCATAGCTCTTCCGAAATACAGTCATGTGCTGCATAAGGACGATTCAGTCAACCACAGACTGTGTGTACAGTGGTGGTCCTATGAGATTATAATATGGTTACTTTTACTATACCTTTTCTGTTTAACTACCTGTAGATACACAAATACTACCATCGTGTTACAATTGCCTACAGTATTGAGTACAATAACATGCTATACAGATTTGTAACCTAGGAACCATAGACCTTACCATATAGCCTAAGTGGGTGGTAGGCTCTGCCATCTAGGTTTGTGGAAGTGCATTCTGTGATGTTCCCACAATAACAAAGTTGCCTAACAAGACTCATTTCGCAGAGTGTATCCCCATCACTAAGCAACACATAACTAGTACTTGCTAAAGTTGCAATATAGGCAAAGCCTCCCTTCTTAAATAAGCACACTTTTCAATTCAGAGATGTATTTTGTGTACTAAATTTGAAGACATTGTTTTGCCTTTTTGTAGGGAGAGCTGGAAATTCTGCTGTTATATCCAGAGTGGCATCCGTGTGACATAGTGATTCTTTGTATGTGTGCCTTTAGCCTATGGGTCATTGTCAGAATTTAGAAATTCAAGGTACAGCCAGTTACATTGCTAGAGAGATGGAATATTTCAGAGTCTCTGCAAGCTTCCTTTAAGGAAAATGTCTTCTTTTAGAAAGCCATTCAGAAAACGTACTCAGTAGGACAGTTTCAACTTATTAAACTTTCAGGAATTTTTTTTTAATTGTCTCACACTGTCTCTTTTGCTGTATAAATTTTAACAGCAGGGTAAAGAGAGAAGCGTTCTTGAATTTCACTAGCTGCGGAGAAAATATTTCTCACTGCCCTGGGATACATAGGAAATCACAGTCGTTGGTTTCAGATGTTTAGTTTGGGATATTCAGGTGCATTCACAATACCTTTTGATTCATTATTACTTTAAACCATTTGTGGTTTGATCCTACAAATTGAGGACTTTTATCCAGATGTGAAAAATACAATAAAATTTTCTAACAAAGGGGATCTCGAGAAGAAGTTATCTTTATTTCTGCAGTTTCTACAAGAGTCCATAAACCCCTTTAGAACATGGCAAAAACTGCAGATTGGCAGCCATGGGTTGGCTGGACTGAAAGGGAAGGGGGCTCACATTTAATTTGGAGCATAAGAATAAGCTAAACAGCAAGGCAGTGACAAATGATACAACAAGCAACAACTTCTAGCTGACTGCTCCGAAATAAACACATGGATTCCAGGCCTCACCTAGACCAAGAACATATTCTGCAACTAAAATTAAACCTTCGGGACATGCAAACTCTTTAGGGAAAGGAGTGGAAGAAGGAGAAGAAGAAGGAACTCAGAGGTTACCAAGCAATTGAGTGGTGAAGAGAACACGCATGAAGAAAAGAGAACAGGTGTGAAGCAACGAAGGAAATTGCTTCTCCAAATGAAAAGTTTTGAAACACAGCCCTCACCAACCTCAGAAAAATGCTAACTCTGAAATAGGAAATGGAGATGGAATTGGAAATAGAACGTGAGGAATATCAGTAAACCCTTGTAATTGTGCGATCAACTTCTTTGTAAGATTTTTAAACTCAAAAGTAAACACTTTTAAAAACTTAAAAGTGTAAGATTTTAAAGTGGTATAAAGATCTTAATTAGGCACTTAGGTAGTGCATTCTGTGGAGCCCCAAACTTACAGAAGTGACACCAGAAGAAGCCAGAATGATCCCTTTCTGTGTTCCAGTACTCGTGGGAAAAAAATTTTATTAATTTGTAAAGGGCTAAAATATTTATGGACTAAATTCAGATGAGTAAAAAGATGAAGGTATTAGAGTTGCTTTTCTTTCTTTTTTTTCTTTTTTTTTTTTTTTTTTTTTGAGACAGTTTCTCTGTTGTTGCCCAGGCTGGAGTGCAGTGGCGTGATCTTGGCTCACTGCAACCTCTGCCCCCCAGGTTCAAGTGATCTCCTGCCTCAGCCTCCCAGGTAGCTGGGATTACAGGCACCCACCACCATACCCAGCTAATTTTTGTATTTTTAGTAGAGACGGGGTTTCACCATGTTGACCAGGCTGGTCTTGAACTCCTAACCTCAGGTGATCACCCACCTCGGCCTCTCAAAATGCTGGGATTACAGGCATGAGCCACCATGCCCAGCCTAGAGTTGTTTTAATTTTCTATATCGGGTCTCATCTTGTTCTGAGGCATCCATTTCTATGTTCTTGGTTTGGGTTGAGGGGAGATTGAAGCTTGCACTTAAAGTCAACTAAGTCTGTCATTTAAAAAGTGTTTCTTTTAGGTGAATTCAGTCTCGTTGAGGCAAATACTCAATCTCTCTGCCTTCATATCTCCTTTCCAGAGTGTCAAGGGGCCCGGGATTACACGCAGTCTTCAGGGTCTGTCTTCATCTCCTGGGCTGTCATAACAAAGTACCACAAACTGGGTGGCTTACAGCAATACAGATTTATCCTCTCACAGTTCCGGAGCCCAGAGCTCTGAAATCAGGGTGTCAGCAGTGGTGGGTCCTCTTGGGGACTCGGGGAATTGTTCTTCTCTTCCAGCTTCTGATCGTTGCTGGCAGACCTTGGTTTTTCTAGGCTTGTAGAAGCATACTTTTCCTCTCTGCCTGTGTCTCCACCTGCCTTTCTCCCTGTGTGTGTGTCTGCGTCTTCTCTTTTTATAAGGACAACAGTCACTGGATTAGGGCTTACCTTAACTAAAGATGACCTCATCTTAACTCGACCATTGTATTAGTCCGTTCTCACGCTGCTATGAAGAAATGCCCAAGACTGGGTAATTTGTAAATAAAAGAGGTTTAATTGACTCACAGTTCTGCATGGCTGGGGAGTCCTCAGGAAATGTACAATCATGGCAGAAGGCAACTCTTCACAGGGCGGCAGGAGAGAGAGAATGAGTGCCAGCAGGGGAAATGCCAGACGCTTATAAAACCATCAGATCAGCCGGGCGCGGTGGCTCACACCTGTAATCCCAGCACTTTGGGAGGCCAAGGTGAGCAGATCATGAAGTTAGGGGTTTGAGACCAGCCTAGCCAATATAGTGAAACCCATCTCTACTAAAAATACAAAAAAACTAGCTGGGCATGGTGGTGCGTGCCTGTAGTCTCAGCTACTTGGGAGGCTGAGGTAGGAGAATCACTTGAACCCAGGAGGCAGAGGTTGCAGTGAGCCAAGATTGACTCTAGCCTGGGCAATAGAGGGAGACTCCATCTAAAAAAAAACAAAAAACAAACAAAACCCATCAGATCTCATGAGAACTCACTATCACGAGAACAGCATGGGGGAAACCACCCCCATGATTCAATTACGTCCCCCCAGGTCCCTCCCTTGACATGTGGGGATTACAGTTCGAGGTGAGATTTGGGTGGGGACACAGAGCCAAACAGTATCAACCACATCTGCAAAAACTGTCTTTCCGTAAAAAGGTCACACTCACAGGTAATTTGACATACCTTTTTGGGGCACACAACTCAACCTGTAATAGGATCCTTACAGGTCTTTGCTGTGGTGGCTATGCTGGTCTGGTGGCCACCCTTGCGCTGAGGTACTGAGGTTGGGGGATGTTCTGCCGTGGCTTATTAAAGGGCATGGTGCTAGCCATCTCCCATTCTTCCTGCATCTGTACTGCGTGCAGGCTGCAGGGGACCACAGCACTACCTAAGCCCCATCCAACAGACAAGTGTGGCTCTCTTAGCAGGGGGACTTACTACTCATGTGCCAAATTCAATGCTGCTAATAGGAAGCTTGAAATCAAACAGTCTACGCTTTGGCAAGGAGGATCCACTCTCACTCCAGCCCCATGTTTCAACGTTTAAAGGGAAGCCAGAATACATACACAGATGGTCTCCAACTTATGATGGTTCAACTTACAACTTTTTTACTTTACCATGGTGCAAAAGCAATACCCATTCAGTAGAAACCGTCCTTTGAGTACCCATACAACCATTCTGCTTTTCATTTTCCCTACAGTATTCAATAAATTGCATCAGATATTCAACATTCTGTTTTTTTTTTTAAACGGAGTTTCTCTTTTTGTTGCCCAGGCTGGAGTGCAGTGGTATGATCTCAGCTCACTGCAATCTCCACCTCCTGGGTTCAAGCAATTCTCCTGCCTCCGCCTCCTGAGTAGCTCGGATTACAGGCATGTGCCACCATACCTGGCTAATTTTGTATTTTTTTAGTAGAGACGGGGTTTCTCCATGTTGGCCTGGCTGGTCTCAAACTCCCAACCTCATGTGATCCGCCCGCCTCGGCCTCCCAAAGTGTTGGGATTACAGGCGTGAGCCACCACGCACGGCGTCAACATTCTATTATAAAATAGGTTTTCAATTAGATAATTTTGCCCAATTGTAGGCTAATGTAAGTGTTCTGAGCACATTTAAGGTAGGGTGTGTTTGGTAAGTTGAGTGTATTAAATGCACTTTTATTCTGACAGTATACAAGACAGTAATATTTTTTTTTTGACTGAATTAGTGGCTGAATTAGTAAGTGAAAGACAAAAGGACTGCTTTTGCAGGGTGAGCTCAAAAACGTACGATGGGTTTACTGGGATGTAGCCCCTTCATGCTGGAGGAACCTCTGTACGTGTGTTTCCTTAGGGCTTTGCAATCACTGTTCCTTCTATCTGGAATGCTTTTTCCTTGGGTTCCTTTTGAGAGGTGACAGCGTGCTGGCAGTCCTCAGAGCCCTTGCTTGCTCTCGGCACCTCCCCTGCCTGGGCTCCCACTTTGGTGGCATTTGAGGAGCCCTTCAGTCCCCCACTGTACTGTGGGAGCCCCTTTCTGGGCTGGCCAATGCCGGAGCCCACTCCCTCAGCTTGCAGGGAGGTGTGGAGGGAGAGGCACGAGCGGGAACCGGGGCTGTGTGCAGCACTTGTGGGCCAGCTGGAGTTCTGGGTGGGCATGGGCTTGGTGGGCCCCGCACTCGGAGCAGCCAGCCAGCCCTGCTGGCCCCAGGCAATGGGGGACTTAGCACCCGGGCCAGTGGCTGCGGAGGGTGTACTGAGTCCCCCAGCAGTGCTGGCCCACTGGCGCTGCGCTCGATTTCTCGCCAGGCCTTGGCTGCCTTCCCACGGGGCAGGGCTCGGGACCTGCAGCCCGCCATGCCTGACCCTCCCACCCACTCCATGGGCTCCTGTGCGGCGGGAGCCTCCCCGAGCGCCACCCCCTGCTCCACGGCGCCCAGTCCCATCGACCACCCAAGGGCTGAGGAATGCGAGCGCAGGGCGCAGGACTGGCAGGCAGCTCCACCTGCAGCCCCAGTGCGGGATCCACTAGGTGAAGCCAGCTGGGCTCCTGAGTCTGGTGGGGACGTGGAGAGTCTTTATATCTAGCTCAGGGATTGTAAATACACCAATCAGCACCCTGTGTTTAGCTCAAGGTTTGTGAGTGCACCAATCGACACTCTGTATCTAGCTGCTCTGGTGAGGAGGTGGAGAGTCTTTATGTCTAGCTCAGGGATTGTAAATACACCAATCGGCACTCTGTATCTAGCTCAAGGTTTGTAAATACACCAATCAGCACCCTGTGTTTAGCTCAAGGTTTGTGAGTGCACCAATCGACACTCTGTATCTAGCTGCTCTGGTGAGGACGTGGAGAACTTTTATGTCTAGCTCAAGCATTGTAAATACACCAATCGGCACTCTGTATCTAGCTCAAGGTTTGTAAATACACCAATCGGCACTCTGTATCTAGCTCAAGGTTTGTAAATACACCAATCAGCACCCTGTGTTTAGCTCAAGGTTTGTGAATGCACCAATCGACACTCTGTATCTAGCTGCTCTGGTGGGGCCTTGCAGAACCTGTGTGTGGAAACTCTGTATCTAACTAATCCCATGGGGATGTGGAGAACCTTTGTATCTAGCTCAGGGATTGTAAACGCACCAATCAGCGCCCTGACAAAACAGGCCACTGGGCTCTATCAATCAGCGGGATGTGGGTGGGGCCAGATAAGAGAATAAAAGCAGGCTGCCCAAGCCAGCATTGGCAACCCGCTCGGGTCCCCTTGCACATTGTGGAAGCTTTGTTCTTTCGCTCTTTGCAATAAATCTTGCTACTGCTCACTCTTTGGGTCCACGCTGCTTTTATAAGCTGTAACACTCACCGCGAAGATCTGCAGCTTCACTCCTGAGCCCAGCGAGACCACAAGCCAACCGGGAGGAATGAACAACTCCAGACGCGCTGCCTTAAGAGCTGTAACACTCACCGCGAAGGTCTGCAGCTTCACTCCTCAGCCAGCGAGACCACGAACCCACCAGAAGGAAGAAACTCCGAACACATCTGAACATCAGAAGGGACAGACTCCAGACGCGCCACCTTAAGAGCTGTAACACTCACCGCGAGGGTCCGCGGCTTCATTCTTGGAGTCAGTGAGACCAAGAACCCACCAATTCCGGACACACTTTCACCTGGCTCAGAGCTCAAATGTAATCTCATCAGAGTAGCCTTCCCTGCTCCTGCTACCTAGAGTAGCATCTCCCCGTCTCACTCTCTCCCTTCTCCTGCTTTATTTTCTTGGTAAAATATCATTTCAGAGCACGAGGCTTTCTTTAAGCAAAGGACAGACATTTTGCTTATTGCTCAACTAGTTTTTGAGTTCATCCTGAAAAAAGTAGCTTTTTTGTCTTTCACTTATTAATTCAGTCAAAAAATAATATTACTGTCTAGTAGGCTGGGCGTGGTGGCTCATGCCTGTAATCCCAGCACTTTGGGAGGCCAAGGCAGGCAGACTCCCTGAGGTCAGGAGTTTGAGACCAGCTTGGCCAACATGATAAAACCCCGTCTCTACTAAAAATACAAAAATTAGCCAGGCATGGTAGAATGCGCCTGTAACCCCAGCTACTTAGGAGGCTGCAACAGGAGAATCACTTGAACCTGGGAGGCAGAGGTTGCAGTGAACCAAGATCGCACCATTGTACTCCAGCCTGGGCCAAAGAGTGAGACTCCATCTCATATATATTTGAGATGTATATATGTGTATATATGTATACATTTATATATATGTATACATGTATATATGTATATATGTATACATTTATATATATGTATACATGTATATATGTATGTATGTATACATTTATATATATGTATACATGTATATATGTGTATATATGTATACATGTATATATGTGTATATATGTATACATGTATATGTGTATATATGTATACGTGTATATATGTGTATATATGTATACGTGTATATGTGTATATATGTATACGTGTATATGTATATATGTATACGTGTATATGTGTATATGTATACGTGTATATGTGTATATATGTATACATGTATGTGTATATATGTATACATGTATATAGGTGTATATGTGTATACATGTATATAGGTGTATATGTGTATGCATGTATACATGTGTGTATGTGTACATGTATATATGTGTATGTGTACATGTATATATGTATGTATGTATACATGTATGTATACATATCTGTCGAGCATAATGTCAGAATTAGCAATATTGATTAAATTATGTAGTCCTTGAAGGTAGAAACTCTTTTTCACTACTGAATCCTCACCACCTGGCATACAATAGATACTCAATAATTCCTTGTGTGGGTGATAAATGAATGGGATTCCATAACAAAGTTGATCTGTGTAAGACTTTTATTTCACTCTTTCTATAAAATTAAGTCCACAATTTTTCCATGGATCCTTGCCCAAGGCCACATGTTGAAAAGAACTTATACGAATGGCAGATAGCATCATGGCTAAAGAAATAGAATCTTTTGAAAACAATAACTATTTTACTTTTAAAATTGCTCACAAATTAAAGAATGCTGGTAGAGATAACAAAGATGATTTCCAGGAGTGAGAGGCCATCATGCAGTTTGTGATTTCCAGATACTTTTGCGGAAAGGCAACCATGCTGTAGAGTCAGTAGCAGGGTTTTCACCACCTGTCTAAGACAGAGGAAAATGACCCAAAAAAAAAAGGCAACTTCAGGCCCTTCTTCAAAAATGCAAATCCAGGGCTACTTCCAGCTGTCTCCATAGCATGGCAAAACAATATTCCCAGCCAAGCTTCAAGCCATTAAGAAAAACCATCACAGCTGTGCGCGGTGGCTCACGCCTGTAGTCCTAACACTTTGGGAGGCCCAGGAAGGCGGATCACGAGATGAAGAGATTGAGACCACTCTGGCCAACATGGTGAAGCCCTGTCTCTACTAAAAATACAAAAATTAGCTGGGCGCGGTGGTGCATGCCTGTAGTCCCAGCTACTCAGGAGACTGAGGCAGGAGAATCGATTGAACCTGGGAAGCAGAGATTGCAGTGAGCCAAGATGAAGCCACTGCACTCCAGCCTGGCGACAGAACAAGACTCTGTCTCAAAAAAAAAAAAAAAGAAAAGAAAAACCATCACATATGTTTGGCAGGGGCCAACATATCCATGGGGTTCAGTAGGCCCACAGTACTTCCAGGGACCCACAAAAGTGTTCTAATAACATTTAAAATCAGAAGAAAAAAATGAACTGTTAAGTCAAAGGAAAAATGTTCTAATATATAATATGTTAATACATAATATCATTATATTCATCTTTATACCAACACAGTCCTAAAATATTACTTTTGATTTTTTTTTTAATGGAGGAAGAAAACCTTGAAAGCAAAAGTGCCTAGGGCCTGTGAAAGTCATCACATGACCCTGATTTTGGGCCTGCTTTGCCTTAAAAAAGCATTCTAGACAGATATTCAGCTGGAAATACTGAAATGGGCTCATGCCAAAAGAATTAGATCTCTTGTTATCCAGAAAACCATATTTTCTAGGCAGATTCATTTCCCCCAAGATGCCTAAGAGTCACGATAACATATTTTAGAGGCGAGATTAATGCGATCGCCCCATAAAATATTTTAAGCTCTCATCTGTTCTGAAACAAAGTACGCAACATGTCACCAAGAGAAAATGACTGCTCATACCAAGAAAATGTATTTTCTTCGAGGTGCCACAGCCACTGTAATTTGCACCTCCTGAAGTGTAGATGGAAGTCCCCTCAACATGTACAGACAGTTAAAAGAGTCAAGGTAATGACAGGACTAGAGAATGTGCCCAGCTGAGAAAATAAGCACACAGCGAGCATCGTCAGAGCTGAAAATGAAGACCCCCCAAAGCAAACATTTCAGATACAGCCCCTCGTCTTTTGTTAAAAGTAAAATGAAAATCAACAGCCCTCTACACCCCATCTGAGCCATGGAAGTCACTCCATTTAGGTGCCTAAGAGATGACTGCAGCTTCAGTGCCTGGCTCAGATTAGCTTTGTTCTTCCTTGTCTCTTATTCTTTGAATAGCTCTGACAGTGCCACAAGGAGTAATTACCAATTCGCAGGGGGATACATCTTCAGTTAAAGTGGATTTATCTGCAAGTTGAGGGGTGGGGGTTGCTGGCGGCTATAACTGAGTTAGGTATTAAGTATAATCTGCAAATGCAGGGGAGGGTTCTGCAGAGCCCCAGGCAGTTCTTAACTTTCTAGAAGTAGCTCCCAGCTGAGGCCTCCCCTGGTCTCCAGGCATCTGGATAATGTCTTAACTGGTAGAGTGATGGTTAAGAGCATGAGTTTTGGAGGTAAATTTCCTGGTTTTATGCACTGGCACTTCCTAGCTCATGTGATTCTGGGCAAGTTACTTCACTACAGTGAGCGACAGTCAGAATGGGTCCGAAATTGTACCAGCCATAGCAAGGTGCTGCAGATGTAGCAGGACGAATTGCAGACAAAACTCCTCAGATACCGAGTTAAAGAAGGAAGAGGTTTATTCAGCCGGGAGCATCGGCAAGACTCCTGTCTCAAGAGCCAAGCTCCCCGAGTGAGCAATTCCTGTCCCTTTTAAGGGCTCACAACTCTAAGGTGGTTCCGTGTGAGAGGGTCGTGATCTATTGAGCAAGCAGGGGGTACGTGACAGGGGCTTCATGCACCGGTGGTCAGACTGAGACAGAACAGACCAGGAAGTTTCACAGTGTCTTTCTATACAATGTCTGGAGTCTATAGATAACATCAGTTGCTAGGTCAGGGGTCAAATTTTAACTACCAGGCTTAGGTCAGGCGGGCCCAGGCCTGGTTTCGGGTCTGGTTCCTAGGCACCGGGCTACCTGCCTTTAGTTTCGCTTCTCTTTCCTTTTCTGATTATAGAACAATAGAAAACAATATGAGAGGGTCTGTTTCTCTTCTCTCACAAACATTAATAAGACATTGTGTTTTAAATGCTAAGCATACATCTAATACATGGTAATAACCCCAAGAATCTTTAGCTGTTACCATTATATTTTTATATTTTTTTTAATTAAAATTGAATCCCTTTTTTTTTTTTTTTTTTTTGTCTTTTGTGACAGAGTGCCTCTATTGCCCAGGCTGGAACACAGTGCTGTGATCTTGGCTCACTGCAACCTCCGCCTCCCAGGTTCAAGCCATTCTCATGCCCCAACCTCCCAAGTAGCTGGAATTACAGGGGTGTGCCACTACACCTGGCTAATTTGTGCCACTACACCCGGCTAATTTGTGCCACTACACCCGGCTAATTTTTGCATTTTTAGTAGAGACAGGGTTTCGCCATGTTGGCCAGGATGGTCTCGAACTCCTGGCCTCAAGTGATCCAAAGTTCTGGGATTGCCAACGTAAGACATGGCACCCAGCCTCTGTTATCATTATTAAGCATTCATTTAAGCCAAGATCTAAGGGGAACCAAGGCCCAGTAGCAAATCTGCTAATACTCAGGAAATGGGTTTGTGAGAAATGTTGCTGTTCTTTATCATCATTATTATTATTATTACTATTACTGCTACATTCACTATGAGAAAACATTCACGTCTCAGAAATAACAGTAATAAGGGGTAAGCATTGCCAGGAGGAGGCAGAAGGCACATACTGGCCAAGTCCGGCTCTACGCCCTGTGTGTACAGATATGTCTTCCAACTTTTGAAAAGTCTTTGTAAAGGTTTTCGCTGATTTGAGCTGTTTTCAGCTAAGTCACCAGAACATCCAGAATCTAATTTTAAATGAAGGTTATTATAATGTCCCTCAGTTTTATAGCCTCTTATTCAAGAGAGATTAGAATTCTGTGAAGGAAAAGCTTTGTTTTAAGTTCCAAGGGATGTAAAGATTTGCTAGGCTGTCTTTAAATCCCATTTGGGAACTCACCATTTATATAAAAATGGATGACATATAATGTGTCTTTGGGAACAGTGAACTCCGTAGAGAAAGATATGGTCAAATGGCCTGGCCTCCTCCCACCTCGGAGGATACACTGTACCCTCTTCCTACCCCTGATTTGGCCCTTTCACAAATCTCAGCTCTAGACTGAGGCAGAAGGACATAAAGACACCCATTTCCAAAGCTCTCCGGCTCCCCAGTGCCTCTGGTTCTATCCATCTTTGTGACCTGACGTCTCAGTGGCTGGGTCCCAGATAGGGAGCTCTGGTCTCCGGTTCCTGGAGGCTGAGCCTGAATCCCTCCACACAGAAGGAGAGTCAGGGACAGCACTGGGGGCTGAATCCCTGCCCCACCTTCTAGCAGAGTGACCTCAGTCAGGTGACTTTACTCCTCAGGGGATAACAAAAGGTCATTTAACCCCATCTTGTGGATTTTCTGTGGAGATTTAGTTAGATAAAGGACTGGCACACAGGGTGAAGTGAGGCAGCCTTCCCCTCTTCCGCACAGTGCCACACAGAACAGGGGTCTGAGGACTTGCCTTCTCCCCTGCATGGCTGGTCCCCCCCTACCCCTGCCCTTCCCTGGTGTTTCCACCACACCCCACCAGCTGGAATGACATCCAGGATTGAACTCAATAGCCCCTTGGCTTACAGGGCCACTTTCTCCACACCTACCCTGGCAGACTTGATCTCATATTTGCTTTCAGTATAAGATCCAGTTGAGCATCCTTCCATTAATACCCCACAGAGCAAGTCTCAGCCTTCTCCCTGGTGCCGGCCTTTCCAACACCTGAAGGCAGTGACGGTGTGCTTCTAGAGTCTTCTCTTCCCCACATTCAGCATCCACAGTTCCTTCCAGTCTGCTTCACATGACACCGTCTCAAGCATGGTGCCATCCTCAAAACACACCCCGGTTTATTATTGCTTTCCTGCTCAAGATGCTCTGTCCTGAACTGATCACCTCTCTGGGGTATGCTGACCACCCCAGGGGATGGTCTCAGAAACCGCTTTCTAAATTGGAATATAGACTCCATCCTTTTCATGACTCAGTCAGGTCTCACTCTTAATTCCTAAATCCCAAATAATTAACAAAAATACCAGAGTCCTGAGGGGTTGCTGGAAAACAAAACTGGAAAAAAAAATCCAGTTTTCTTCTATCAGCCCCATTGTCCCAACAAAGGATGGGGAGAGGAGGCTACGTGCAGTTACCAGGTGTGTCCTATACAATTTGGTCTTGAAGGTGATTGGGGTGGGGGAAGGCACGATGGCATTTCCAAATATAGAAATTGGTTATTCGTTTCTGCTAAACTGTATTTAGTTATATCTAGGGAAATCATTTCAGCCTCTCGGAGTCCCTTTGGCTCATGATAATGTCCTCTTGAGTGGAGCCATCCCTTTTTACTAAATGCCATATGGCACATTCATCAATGTGCCATTGATGTCTTTATCCAAGTTAATAAAATGATTAAATGTAGGCTTGGAATCACCACTAAAATTCTCCTTGAAGCCAATTTCTACCTATTTATCAAATTCCACCACTGTTCATCTCGTGATTAATCTACCTTTAAAATACTCTCACGCATCACTGAACGACAGGGATACGTTCTGAGAAGAGTGTCATTAAGCAATTTCATCATTATGTGAATACCACAGAGTGCACTTACACAAACCCAGAAGGTGCAGCCTTCTACACACCCAGGCTCTATGCTACAGCCCACTGCTCCCAGGCTGCAGACCTGTGCAGCACGCCACTGCACTAAATACTGCAGGCAACGGTAACACAACGGTATTTGTTCACTAAACATAGACAAAGTATGGTAAAAATATGATATAAAAGATAAAAAGTGGCCGGGTGTGGTGGCTCATGCCTGTAATCCCGGCACTTTGGGAGGCCGAGGCAGGCGGATCACAAGGTCAGGAGATCGAGACCAGCCTGGCCAACATGGTGAAACCCCGTCTCTAGTAAAAATACAAAAAAAATTATCTGGGTGTGGTGGTGTGTGCCTGTAGTCCCAGCTACTCGGGAGGCTGAGGCAGGAGCATCGCGTGAACCTGGGAGGTGGAGGTTGCAGTGAGTCAATATCACACCACTGCACTCCAGCCTGGGGACAGAACAAGACTCCGCCTCAAAAAAAATAAATAAAAAATAAAAATAAAAATTGGTACCCCTATGTAGGACACCTAACAGGAATGAAGCTTGGCAGGACTGGAAGTTGCTCTGGATGAGTGAGTGGGTGGTAAGTGAATATGAAGGCCTAGGACATTATACTACTGTAGATTTTATAAGCACTGGACACTTTGGCCACATTAAATTTACTTTTTACAATTTTCTTTCTTTAATAATAAATTAACCAGCTGGGTGCAGTGGTTCATGTCTATAATCCCAGCACTTTGGGAGGCAGAGGAGGGTGGACCACTTGAGGTCAGGAGTTAAAAACCAGCCTGATCAACATGGTGAAACCCCGTCTCTACTAAAAATACAAAAATTAGCCTGGTGTGGTGGCATATGCCTGTAATCCCAGCTACTCAGGAGGCTGAGGCAGGAGAATTGCTTGAACCCAGGAGGCAGAGGTTACCGTGAGCCGAGATTGTGCCACTGCACTCCATCCTGGTCAGCAGAGGAAGACTCCATCTCAAAATAAATAAATAAAATAAATTAACCTTAGCATACTGTACCTTTTCTAACTTTATAGACTTCTTAATGTTTTCAAACTTTTTCACTTTTTCGTATTTTTGTCTAACACTTAGATTAAAACACAAACACATTATACAGCTGTAAAAACTATTTCTTTTTATATCCGTATTCTATAAGATTTTGCTATTTAAAAATTCGTTTTTAACTTTTAAGACTTTTTTATTGAAAACTAAGACACAAATGCACACATTTGCTTTGGCCTCCACAGGGTGAGGATCATCAATACCACTGTCTTCCACCTGCACACCTTGTCACACTGGGAGGTCTTCAGGGGCAGTGACACACATGGAGCTGTCATCTCCTATGATAACAATGCCTTCTTCTGGAATAGCTCCTGAAGGACCTGCCTGAGGCTGTTGTACAGTTACCCTTTTTAAAAATAAAAAATAAAAAAATAAAGTAGGCCGGGTGCAGTGGCTCACACCTGTAATCCCAGCACTTTGGGAGGCTGAGGCAAGCAGATCATGAGGTCAAGAGTTCGAGACCAGCCTGGCCAACGTGGTGAAACCCCATCTCTACTAAAAATACAAAAATTAGCCAGGTGTGGTGGCGGGCGCCTATAATCCCAGCTACTTGGGAGGCTGAGGCACAAGAATCGCTTGAACCCGGTAGGTGGAAGTTGTGGTAGCTCAGATTGTGCCACTGCACTCCAGCCTGGACGACAGAGCGAGACTCAGTCTCCAAAAACAACAACAACAAAAAAGAAGTATACTCTAAAATAATGGTAAAAAGCACATTATGATAAATGCCAGGCAATAGAAAAATTTCAGCTCCATTATAATCTCCTGGGACCACCCTCCTACATGTGGTTCATCCTTGACCAAAGCATCATTATGTGGTGCCTGACTGTACTACTCAAACATATTACAATGAGACCATATCTATTTGTCTTGACCACAAAAATGTCATGAGAAACTTACTAAAATGCTTTGCTGAAATTTAGATGGCCTCTCTCAGTGCTCTCCCACCTAGGAGGCTATTACCCCAATCTGAAAATAAAGGAACTGGCTTTAGGGGTTCAGCAGTGAGAATAGGTGTTGACAGGAAGAAGTATCCAAAGGCCTCCCAGTGGGTCTCCGGACTGTGTCCCTTGGTGGCATCCAGGGTGGTTGCGATCGTATGGTTTAAATTTTGTGATGATCCACTGGAGCTTCAAGTTCAGCCTCAAAGCATTAGGCTCTGTTTTCTGAACATCATTTTATATGGCAAGGTCCCGAGATTCTAATTTTTTCTTGTGTTAATTATGTGACATGGAGCGTCAGTTAAGGGAACCATCCAGTACACTTTCCAGAAACAGTTCTCCCCCTCAGTTTCTTCGTGTGCTTGACTGGCTCATGGCCCTGGGGAAACCATCGCTTTCAATCCCTACCTCAGGTCCATTTCGTGATGTTTATGCATTCATGCGATCTTAGTCCTCAAAGGATTTTTTTTTTTTTTCTCTTGGGTAAGATAGCTTTAGAGGCCTTCTGGGATAGGAATTATAATACAATTGAGAACAAAGGAAGAAAAATAAAAAGTGAACTACTTTCTGTTTTACTGAATCATTCAACTTGACATTATCTGGAAATACAAAAATTTGCTAACACACTTTTCCTAGCCTACACTTTGTTATGCTGCTGGTGAAATGTGTGAGGTCAACATCTTTCTACCCTTTTTTCCCCATTGTCCCAAATTCTCCTGCTGTCCAGAGTTAGTTTCAAATGACCCTCTGCTAGTCTTGGCCGGCATACCTACCAGTGGCTTGGAGAGGAATTAAGGAAAAGCTTGAAAACTGAAGCTCATTTTTTTTTTTTTATGGTGTTGGCTAGAGTTTAATGTGGTTCTCCAAAGCCAAAAAAACATTTTAGCAGAAGCGGAGCACACACAGAGATAAATTATTTTTCTGTACTACATTTCAGTTGGTAATTTCGTACACAGGATTCTATTTCTGCTGCTACCAAGTTAAAATGCAAAAGTGGAAGCATTCCAATGAGTAAGAAGCAGGTCTGTTCATTCCCAGCTCATGAGAAACTCAGGACGCACATTAGCGTTCTGTTTCCCAGCAGCAAATAGCCAGGACATATAGCTTCAATTTACTGGGATTCGAAGAAGTCAAAGCAGACCTGATTTCCCATGAAGTAAATCACAGCACCCAGCTCTGTGGTTTGAGTGACAGGTACATCCATTATTCTGAAAGGTCTTGTTACTTTCAGCAGAGCTTGTTATTCTTAGCCCTAAAAAATCATGCCATGTGACAGGGCACCTGAGGCTGAGGAATGGGACACCAGCACCTTCCAGGCTTTCTATCTTACATCTGACAACTTGAAACATCCAGGAAAGAAGTGGAAAATTCACGTATCAGATGTGTGCTCCTACCCATTCCAAATGTCTGGTGTTTGGGAAACATTTAAGGGATCATAAATTCTTTTGTGTCAATGTTTTTGGTACTGTGTAATTACAACTATATATATGTATAGTTATGTATATATGTATATGATACTATGTATAAAACTATATATAGTTACATATATGTATATATACAACTATATATAAATATATATACTATATATACTAAATACATATACTATATATAAATATATATACACAACTATATATAGTTACATATATGTATATATACAACTATATAAATATATAAACTATAAATATAAAATATAAATATATATATTTATATATAGTATATTATATATATTTATATATATAGTATATTATATATATTTATATATATATATAGTATATTATATATATACAATTTTTTTTGAGACAGAGTCTCGCCCTTTTGGCCAGGCTTGAGTGCAATGCCGTGATCTTGGCTCACTGCAACCTCTGCCTCCCAGGTTCAAGTGATTCTCCTGCCTCAGCCTCCCGAGTAGCTGGGATTACAGGCGTCCACCACCACGCCCAGCTAATTTTTTGTATCTTTAGTAGAGATGGGGTTTCACCATGTTGGCCAGGCTGGTCTCAAACTCCTGACCTCGTGATCCACCTGCCTCGGCCTCCCAAAGTGCTGGGATTACAGGCGTGAGCCCCCATGCCCGGCCATTACAACTATATTCTAAGATTAACTAGCAATCATACGTTTTTTTTTTTTCAGTCTAGATTTTAGAAATGTGAATGACACCAGGCCCAACACTTTGGGAGGCCGAGGCAGGTGGATCACGAGGTCAGGAGTTCAAGACCAACCTGGCCAAGATGGTGAAACCCCCTCTCTACTAAAAATACAAAAAAAAAAAAAAAATTCGCCAGACATGGTGGCAGGCGCCTGTAATCTCAGCTATTCGGGAGGCTGATGCAGAGAATTGCTTGAACCCGGGAGGTGGAGGTTGCAGTGAGCCGAGATTGCGCCACTGCACTCCAGCCTGGGTAACAGAGCAAGACTCTGTCTCAAAAAAAAAAGAAAAAAAGAAATGTGAGTGACAATTTCAACCTATTTAGTATCCCCAAAAGCTCAGGAGCTGTGATAAATTGATACAAATAAAAATGTAATACTTCATCTTTTTGCAAAATAGTGTAGTGGGCTCTATGAAGACATTTCTTTTTATTGTTGACTCTGGAAAGAAAAAATCCAGTTTTTTTAATCAGTCCTTAGAAAAAGATTTATGAGTTAAAATGCAGCAGAGGCCAGGTGCAGTGGCTCCCATCTATAACCCCAGCACTTTGGGAGGCTGAGGGGGATAGGATTGCTTGAAGCCAGGAGTTCGAGACCAGCCTGGGCAACCTAATGAGACCCTGTATCTACAGAAAATTTTTAAAAACAAGCCAGTCGTGGTGGTGTGTGCCTGTAGTCCCAGGTACTTAGG
Organism: Gorilla gorilla gorilla; assembly: GCF_029281585.2. Taxonomy (NCBI): domain Eukaryota; kingdom Metazoa; phylum Chordata; class Mammalia; order Primates; family Hominidae; genus Gorilla; species Gorilla gorilla. The sequence goes on from NC_073230.2 coordinate 157,333,754, forward strand.
AGGCTAAGGTGAAAGGATCACTTGAGCCCAGGGGTTCAAGAGTACAGCGAGGCCTATGATCACACCGCTGCATTCCTGCCTGGCTGACAGTGAGACCCTGTCTCTAAAAATAATTAAAATTCAAAATGTGGTAGAGACAGTAGAAGGAAAAATGATCCTGCTTCTCCCAGCATTCTGCCTCTGCATAATTGAGTTGGTGCATTTCATAGGTCAAGAACTATTTAAATTACACCTGCATATTTTAGTCCTGCATATTTCTTCATAAGAGAGAAAAGCATCTAATAAATACAATGAAATTTCATTCATGTCTTTATTTAAGGGATGAATAAAATGTCATAGTACATAATCGTATACATCAATTATGGATCCAGATTTAATTCTGGCTGTGCATCTTTGGAAAGGCAGCTGATGAGCAAGACATTGCTGATCAAAAACTGCAGTCTGTTACAGCAGGAGCTGACAGGGAACCTAGATGCCAGCATTTCCATGCCCTGCATGATGTTTACCATTTGATCACGTTCGAACTGAGGAATGAGGCTTATCGGATTTTATGTTGCTTTTTTTAGATGAGTGCTCTTGGCTTTTTGTTGTTGTTATGGTTACTTCCCATTGATTTATTCCACTAACCATTTAGACTCCCGTTCATTCACCTACGGCCAAATGGGACTAAAATGGAAAAACGAAATCCTACCCGATCAATGCAAATTCTATTTCTCTCTCTCCAAGAGGCCCAGATGCCCAGCCCTGACACTGGGAGCCACTGGGAGCTTCAGGTGCTGGCCCGGCAGCGCCTGGCCATGTTTTCAAGTGTACATCAGGTGACCACTCACCTATTGTACTTCAGTCTGATTTTCCAAGGAGTATTTAAAACCACCCAGGCAGTGATTTCAAACCGACTTTCTACTTATTCCACAAGGTACCGTCGAACCACTGTTCTATGTGTGAGGCCTGTGGAGGGTTTATACAGTAGTGAGTGTTCAGTGTTAAGTCCTGGCTTCCTTCATAGAAGAGACATTTATCAGTTCCTCTGGGTGTCAGTTTTAGAGCAATACAACAACGTTTTGAAAGACGAGTCCATTTTTAATGAGACGGACAGATTTTCAGGTAATAGTACTGCTAGAAATAACATATAATGATCTACTGGTTCTGAATACACTGCTGAATTCCTGAATACGCTGAAGACCTCCCCCTCCTCTTTCCTGGTTATGTTCTGCACCTGTTTACCCTATGAAGCTGAAAAACAAACTTTGACTATAGCTAACTATGATTGTTCTAATTTCCATAGTACTTGATCCCCTCCCACACACCAAACTATGAATGACAGACTGCTGAATAGATGGTTTCAGTCATAGACCGTCCCTGACTTATGGTTCCACTTAGAAGTTTTCAACTTTACCATGGTTCAAAAGTGATATGCGTTCAGTAGAAACCGTACTTTGAATACCCATACAACCATTCTGTTTTCCACTTTCAACACTTTATTATAAAATAGGTGTTGTGTTAGATGACTTTACTGAACCGTAGACTAATATAAGTGTTCTGAGTATGTTTAAGGTAGGCTGGGCTATGCTATGATGTTCAGTAGGTTACGTGTATTTAATGCATCTTTGATTTACAATATTTCCACCTTACAATGGGTGTATGGGGGGCTAACCCCATTATAAGTTGAAAAGCATCTGTATATTCATTCCTACAGTCACTGGTGATTACTTTGTCCAAGGCATTATTTTGGGGGAACACAAAGAGAAGTGACATTTAGTCCCAGCTGTCAAGAAAACTTTAATTCTAGGAAAGGCACAGTTGCAGGCCTCTGGCCCATCCGAAGAGAGCAGGAACACACCTGGTCCAGTTAGGTAGAGCCGGGAGCAGAATCCAGGAGGAAGCCCCACTCAGCGGGGGTCTCTGGTGTTCTAAAGTGTTGGATAGTGACTGGTACTAAGTGTGAGGGGAGAGGGTGGATTACACCTGAATAGTACAGAGGCTCTAAGGCAGAACATCCAGGGACTTAGAGAGACGTCAAACTCCTCCACAACAATGTTCCCCAAACAAGAGTCATTTGAGGACCAATGTCATGATTTTTGCCATTTCTGATGACATTTTTACCATTTCTAGTGGCCTCCTTTACTGTTGTTTACTTAACATTTTCCTTTAAACGGACTCACTATTTTTACTTAAATAAATTTATGTTAAAAAGTTTATGTTAAAGAGAAATTTTGCAATACTACCATGAAATGAAATGCCAGTACCGCTTGCTGTCACGATACGGTGGTGCTAAAAATACGTAATATAAAAATATAATGAAACTCAGCACTGTTGCCCACCGAAGCATCCAGGTCTGAGGTCTGACCTCTCTTTGTTGAAAAGGGAAAATAGCAAGTATTGGCACGATAATAAAGATAGTCCAGCCCCACACTGAGCCGGCCTGAGACTCTGAGAAATTGAAAGGGAATCGGGGAAGGAATAAGACTGGATGTTATTTAGCTCCCAGTCTGTGAATTACCTAAAGACCCCCAGTGCCACCAGCGCGACATACTTCACTCCAGAACAGAGGGAGGGAACAGAATGGTAGGCAGTGCTTTGGGGCCAGTTGTACTACAGTCTCTGCAGAGCAACCGTATGCTGTGTCAGGGCTGGAACCAGGTTTGGCCATCTGTGTTGACCCCACAGATTCTATGAAGGGTGACTTCCACAATCCCTAGCACACTGGGGAGCACACAGTACATACTTATCAAAAGTCTTAAATTAAGTTTCACTGATGCCCTAAAATCTTCTGCCTGTTTCATAAAAAGTAGAAAATGAAGTTGACAGTGATTCTTTGTATCTCATAATATCACATCGCCCTCCCCAAAAAGGAACACTGATAGAAAACTATAAGATATAAAACCTAACAAAAATCATCGGGTGAATAGATCCCATGGAATACACAAGAAGAAGATATAGGTGCATTTAAATAATCTCAAAGGAAAAGAAGAAATCTCCTTTGAGAAGACACATCTAAATGCTTATCCAGGCTGGGCACAGTGGCTCATGCCTGTAATCCCAGCACTCTGGGAGGCCGAGGTGGGTGGATCACTTGAGCCTAGGAGTTTGGGACCAACCTGGGTAACATGACAAAACCCTGCCTCTACAAAAAAATACTAAAAAAAAAAAATTAGTCGGTCATGGTAGCACACGAGTGTGGTTCCAGCTACTCAAGAGGCTGAGGTGGGAGGATTGCTTGAGCCCGGGAGATTGAGGCTGCAGTGAGCTGAGATTGTGCCTTGCACTCCAGCCTGGATGACAGAGTAAGACCCTGTCTCATAAATAATAAATAAATAAATCCCTGTCCAAATAAATAAATGCTTATCCAATCGCTGAAAAGGAGCTCGAGCATGTACACGAGGGAGGCCCCAAGCACAGCTCTGTCCTCTGTGGAGCTGGCTTTATTCTCCCCGTGTTTCCTGCTCAGGTGCCCTTTTCTCTCATTTCTCACAACACTCCCGCCTCTCACTTGGCATTCAGTAACTGAACAAGGAGCGGGAAAGCATGCTAATGCATCGCAAATGGAGTTGCTGCATTTCCTTAAAAGGACTGTCATGAGCATTTCATTTTAACATATTACCCGGAATTGTGTCAGTGTTTTAAGTGAACTATTTTCTGTAATCCATATCGTTATGAATATAAGACATTAACGTACTGATTGCCACTTGAGAATCTGATTTTAAAGTGATTGTACTGCATTTCTAAATTTTGCATTTTTAAAACAAGTTTCCCCCACAAATAACACCTTACCCAAGACACCTCCAGGCAGAACGTTGTTTCTTACAGTAAATGATATTTTAATATTTGATTTCAGTAGAGACCAGTCTAATCAATTATAGAGTAACATACTTTACTTGTAATAAATTCAAAAAAGTGACAGCTATACTGTCATTTGTAGATGTTCTTAAGAAATATGGAATCTTATTCCAGACAGGCATTTCTGTAACTTTCTGGTGCTTTAAATGATGCTAATGAAGATTTGACATCAGTTCACCACATTTTTGAAAATCAAATTGTTGGCTCAGCCTCTAATAAAACACAATCTCAAAGCAGTTTTAACAACCATTTACATTTTTTCTGAAAACCTCACTCTACCATTTCTATGGGGTCCCTGACTAGAAATACCAAGTCTACATGAATATAAAACAATATAGTCTATTTTTCAAAGAGAAATTGAGACTGATGCAAAATATTTGACTTTTTTTTTTTTATGAAACATAAATTTTTATTCATTGGCAAAGCCTTAACTTCTCTAAGCCTCATTTTCCGCATCTGTCACTTGGGGGCAATCCTATTTAGCTCAGAGGGTTGCCAGGAGACTTACTGGGATACTGCATAATAAGTACTAAGCACAGTGCCCCCATCATGTACTGCCCTTGGTCTGTGCTCTAATATTGAAGCAGGATATTTCCCTGACCCCTCTGTGGGACTTGCAACAGGGGTGCCCTCAATTACCCAGCCCACAGCTTTCAACTCCTCATGGGAGGAAGCATGCACGCGAATGAGGCAGGAACTGGAGTGCATGAATGCTGAACCAGCCAGCCACTTAGGTACTGCCAGGAGCAAACTCCACTCACTTGGACCCACTGTGCTCCACCCCTTGCAGGGGTAAGCACGCGGGCGAGTGGGTGCAGGAGCCAGGGTGAGCGCTTTTGAGCGCCAACAGGAGTGAACTCTGTGCAGGCTCCGTGGCAGCATCTAGGGGTGGTGCCTGCAACCCCTGAAGCCCCAGAGGGCATGTTACAGTGCTTTTAGTTCTGCTGTCCCCAGACGGCCTAAGTATCAACAGCTCAGTGGCTTTTCACGTAAGCTGGCTGCCTTCTGCCAGTGAGGACAAAGGGCAAGTGTGACAGCCTTTTGTAGCCACACTAGCAGCACCCAAGCTCTTGTCCCGCATCCAGGAGAAATGACATCACACAAATTGAAGGATGACAAATGTAGGGGATTTTTATTGCTGATGAAAGTGGCTCTCAGCAGGAAGGGAAGTTGAAAAGGGGATGGAGAGGGAAGGTAATCTTCTCCTGAAGTCCAGCCATCTCTGGCCAGATTCTTCTCTGATGTTAACGTGTCAAGCTGTCCCTCTGAAGTGAAGCCGCTTCTCTCCAATGTCTAACCATAGTCACCAACGTCCAGCTGCTTCTCTTCTCTCTGCCAGCTGAGTATGGGGTTTTTATAGGCACAGGATGTCGGGGGGCAGGGCCATGGGTGGTTTTGGAAAAGGCAACATTTGAGCTGGAAAACGGGGATATAAGTTCTCACTTTGGGCTGCAGTTTCTGGCTTGAGGGTGAGGGTTTGACAGGGACCCGCCCCTTTCTGCCTAGATTTTCTCTGCCACCTTTCTCTACCATTGTATCAATATTATTATCACATGGCCCTGAGTTGGAACCATCAGGTCCTGCAAACTCCAGAGCATCTACTTACTGCACATTGGCCCCCCCAGGGGAATTGGTCCCAGCCAAGGGTCTCTAGGAAAGAGGCACATCAACTAAATGTGGAACACACTCCGGTTTTGGAAATACTGGTTCTGTTCTCCAGGGTATCAGAATCCTCCTTTTTGTGACCCTGCTGCCTTACAGGAAAGAAACAACAGTTGAAACACTGGGAATTTTCCCCATTAGGGAGAAGGCACAGAAAGAAGAAAGCTAAAGAAGAGAGTGAAAGAGGCCCAAAGAGAATGGAGAAGTGAGAGCAGGCCATTTGCCAGGGCTCATTCCTGCCATCCAGCCCCAGCTTCTGGCTGCTGAGTGGACGCTTCTGCCAATGCTCACAGCCCCACAGGCCTGGGCCCGGGAGCCTCTGCTGCCACCCGTGGTTTCTCTCACTGCTCCACCATTGGAACCCCATGCCCCAGGCTCCCTCCCTGGAGGCCACCTCAGAGGGAGATACCAAGGGGAAGACAGCTCTTTTAGAAGTGTGGACTCCATGTTAAATTGAGACCCCGCAGACAGATACGGCTTTGAAACAATTGATTTTCCGTGGTGTCATAGGGAAACCTGTCCTCCTCAAAGTTGCGAAAACTGTCAGGGACCCTATGAAATGGAGCGGGAGTCACAAGTTTTCTACCCAGCTCTCTAAAAGAGGAGACAAGACTAACACTGGTTCACAATAGATAACAGAACGGCTTCAGCAAAGGGCAAGCAAGCGTAGAGAGATGCTGGAGAAGAACAAGGCACTTTATCCATGTCCCCCACAGCACCCTGCCTCAGCAGGCAAAAGAATCTTTGTGTGAGCCCAGGGAGTCGGCAGGGACATGAGGGGTTGATGCAGCACTTGCTCAGAGCAATGGCAGCGCTGCCACAGGAATTATCTTTCTCACACAGTTCCCAGTAGTGGTTAAAAGGCTCTGAGGTCAGTCCGCCTGGCCCACTAGCTAAGAGCTCTTAAGCATTTAAGGACTCTTTCAACATTTGTTTCTGTTAGTTTCTAAAACTTGGAACAGAGGGCCATTGATTTAACTGGTATAACAATGTGTGGGTACATTGCACTTGGTACCTTGGAAATGCCTCTACTCAGTCTCACCTCTGAGCTGAGTTTGGGAAGATGTTGAGCCTACAGGTAGTGGGGAGATGGTGAGATTCACCAAGGCATGTGTTGTTTGTGATCGATTGGGTTGGGAAAGTTTCCTGACTGCCCAAACCTCCATCAGACACTAGCGGGGATTCTGTAAATCTCAGAATTCCAAGGGGATTGGATTTTGAAGAAAGGAGATGTTCGCGTACAGGCTACTAGAATTCTTGTTCTTTTTTTTTTTTTTTTTAAAGAATTCTGAAGAAGAAAATAAGTAAGAGATATAAAACAGAACCATATTTTGCCAGGAGGGCAGAGCAGGGCTGCTTTGTTCAATTTGTTAAGAGGGTCAGGGAAGCATCAGAAAAGATAAGGAGAAAAATCAATCAGAACCAGGTCACTGTTGTGAGTTTTGGCAGCGGCTGAAGTAGCCAGAAGGTACTGAGAAATGTATTTTATCACATACAGTCTTATTTTCACCCTACCGTATTCTCTGTTAACACAAGGTTCCTTTAAAGTCAAGTATGCAGCCCTAAGTCTTATCGACTCATTAATATTTCATCCAAAACAATGTAACATCTTAAACTGAAACCTAAAGGTAAGCTTTGGACACAAGCATTCAAAGACAGGTATGTTGTACAGCTGGACTATGGTGAGTCGAGTAACATTTTCATTTCTTTTTTTCTTTTAGAAACAGGGAAAATTGACCAAGAGATTCACAAATACAACACCCCAGGATTCACTGGTTGCCTCTCCAGAGTCCAGTTCAACCAGATCGCCCCTCTCAAGGCCGCCTTGAGGCAGACAAACGCCTCGGCTCACGTCCACATCCAGGGCGAGCTGGTGGAGTCCAACTGCGGGGCCTCGCCGCTGACCCTCTCCCCCATGTCGTCCGCCACCGACCCCTGGCACCTGGATCACCTGGATTCAGGTAAAGTCTTCAGCAACCTCAGGCAGGTTGCTTCATTTCTTTAAACCTCAGTCTCTTGGGACTATGGAATGGATTTAATAACAGAACCTCACTGGTAATGTCATTGGAGGATTAAGAAAGGGCAAAGGAACGTTGTGAGTACGGAGTTCTCAGGGCAGCACTTAGCACATCTGAAATACTCAGGGCCAGAAATAAATAAGTCGAAAGTAAAGAATGTAGGAACTATTAACTCTTCAATTAGGTTAAATGATGACTTGCCTAAACTGATGATGTCTGCGCCATGACTGTGGGTGATTTGATCAATTCGCTGTCTCACTTTTGCCTCTTATGACTCTCAATGACTTGCTGTAACACAGTCTGTGTTTTAATTTAAGAAGAGATTTACCTAAAGCAATATAGAGATCCATCTCCTGTCTCTGTATTTATATGAATAATACTGGTGGCTTCCAGATCTTTCAGAGGTGCCTTTAAGCTTGCAAAACTCTGTGGATTTAGTCCCACTTCTTTGAGTGGGAAGACATGTAATTTGAAAGCACAGGGCTCAAATGAAAGGATGTAGCTGTTGGCTGAAAAATTAATTGGATGAAAAGAGTATACACATAACCCTGGGTGGCAGACAGCCTATTAAGCTGTATCTCAGGAGACTTAGGTCATACTCCTAGCTCCACCTAAATTGGCATTGGGCAACTCAAGTGACCTGCCCAAGCCTCTGCTTTTTCACCCATAAGGTGAAGAAGGGGAGGGGAGTGTAACCTCTAAGTGACCTCCAAATCCAACATTCAATGGGTCTCCAGGCAACATGTGATGTTGCTGATGCTAAAAACAGGAAGAAGAGGCAGGAAGCAACAGCTAGGAGGCCTGGATTCCAGCACCATCACTGCCTCTCACCAGCAGATTAACCTTGGGCAGTTTTCATAACCTCATTCCTCAGTTTCCCCACTTCCTAAATGGAGATAAGACCTAACTCATGGAATTCTATTTAAAGTGATGTGTTTAAATCTGACGTGTTTTATCACAAGCATGTAGCAAGTGTTACAAAGTTTAGCTACAATAATAATAATCATGGTTATTATTATATTAGACACAATTTGCTATAATGCTTGAACGTTGAGTAAAGACTTCCAAATCCTCTCCCCTGCAAACTTGTAATTTGTAACAGTTCATTCTCTAAACTTTGTGCATTTGATTGCTTTAATCATGTTCCGGCCCTGCACATGGAGTGTGTGGCTTCAGTGCAGCTAATGTCATCGTGATTCCTTGCCAGGGCTGTGCTGCAAAGCTTTGTGAAGCTTAGAGAGAAGCCAAAATTGCCCTGTTGTCAGAATAACCCATTTACAGACGAAACAATCCTCTTTGCTCCTCACACATGGATTCCTAGAACTTGACGCGGGGCGCTGTGTGCTAAGGGCACGTATGAAGAATTCCCTTTTATGAATGTTGTCAAGATTACACGGCGGGCTGGCTTGAACAAAGGAAAGCATTCCTAAAGCTGAAAGAAGAAAAGTAAGAGTGAAAATACAAGAGGAGAAAAGACATGTCAGGGCCACAGAGGAACAGAGATCTCTCAGATAAATTCCTCCAAATGCCCGAGTAGACAAATACCATGAATGATCTTTGCAAGGCAGGAGTCCTTCCGCTGTCAAAGGGACCCACTGCCTGAGGCTGTGAGCACCTGTGGTCTGAGTCAGGGCCAAGAGACTAGTTTCTAAAACATCTAGATCCTACCTTGGGCCAATATGAGTTTTATGTATTATTACTTAATTAGGAACTTGTTTGTTAAGATCTGTGAGATATGACTGTAGGGACCAAAGAGTTTTTGTTCCTTTACTTTAAAAAAATCATGCTTTGTGTGTGACAGTTTTTTTTTTTGGAGACAGAGTCTCACCCAGTTGCCCATGCTGGAGTACAATGGCACCATTGCAACCTCCGCCTCCTGGGTTTAAGCGATTCTCCTGCCTCAGCCTCTTGAGTAGCTGGGATTACAGGCACCCGCCATCATGCCCACTTAATTTTTGTATTTTTGTAGAGACAGGATTTCACCATGTTGGCCAGACTGATCTTGGACTCCTAACCTCAGGTGATCCACCCGCCTAGGCCTCCCAAAGTGCTAGGATTACAGAGTGCTAGGATTACAGGATTCTTTTGATTGATTTATGAAAATGTATATAGGGAACATATCTGTTAGTATTTGATGTTCAAATCCAAATTCTGTAATTCTGATATTATGGTAGGCCTGTGCTATGTAACATGAGATCCATTTGCAGAAAAATTTCCACTTACACTTGCAGAGTTCTTACCCAGTGTCCAGCAGATGAAGTATTAATGCAATTGTCATTATACCAATTACAAGGACAGAAAACAGTTGACCAGGCTTGGTGGCTCACATCTGTAATCCCAGCATTTTGGGAGGCTGAGGTGGGTGGATCACGAGGTCAGGAGTTCGAGACCAGCCTGACCAACATGGTGAAAGCCCGTCTCTACTAAAAATACAAAAATTAGCTGGGCGTGGTGGCACACGCCTGTAATCCCAGCTACTCCGGAGGCTGAGGCAGGAGAGTCGCTTGAACTTGGGAGGCGGAGGTTGCACTGAGCTGAGATGGTGGCACTGCAAGACTCTGTCTCAAAACAAAACAAAAAACGACAGAAAACAGTTTACAAACTATAAGGCAGGGGTTTATTTAAATAATATGATTTTCCTCTTCTTTTAGGTGAATAGGAACATGAGCGACAATGTGGGCTGAGGGGCTGGAAGGGGCAGAGGACAGACGTAGAAGTGAGGGAAGGTTACTTAACAGCAGCCTCTGGTTGCTCAGTGTCGGGGAGGAAAAACTTTTCCTCTGTCCTCTTAAGTTCAGTACCTGGGGGCCTGCAAATTAAGCCGATAAAAGACAGATTAACAGGTGGGCAGGGGGACCTTATTTATATGCATATAGGAGCTTGAAAAAGAAGAAACTCAGTAAGTAGTGTAAGTAGTTAAAGCTAGAAACTTATATGCCCAGCTTAGTAGGGAAAAGAGGCAGTGGGGGAAAAGGCCTCTATAGGAGGACCACATGGATTTCTAGAAGAACAAATGAGAGATAAAGAGTTTGTGATAGTGCTTGTTCATGCAGGCCTGAGTGATCTCTGTATCTCATTCATGGCCATGAAACTTCCCTGGAGAGAGGACTTACGGTAGGTTTCTTGATCTTCTTCCTGGGAGTAAAAGCCACCCGTATAGAGGCAGGTATGGCAGCCTCATTTTTCCAGAAGTCTCTGCTTTTTGTCAGATAAAGGAAGCACCAAGAAGGCTTCTTTCTGCACCTATTGAATCCCCAGTGGCTTCAGTTTAAAATGAGTTCCATACCAACTCGGGTTCTAACTGCATCCCTCACATCAGCAATTGCACTCTGGTTTCGTGAGCCTAAGGTCATCATTCTGAATTTGGACTTTACGGTTTTGTACTTTTCTGGTAATATTTCATGTTTGACTAGAATAAGATTCCTTGCTATCAGATATTTAAAAACAAAACAGTATATACACAAAAACGCCTTTCTACCTGTAAATAACGTGAGGTACTTGAGTCTGTGTAGGGTTAGGACGGGAAGAAAATAACGTGAGAGCTCGTGAGTCGTGGCTTGACTAGAGGACATTTGGAAGTAGATTATCTCATCTGGTGCCTTGGAAGTTGGAAGTTTAGTCCTCAACAAGCAGCAATGGGTCTCCTGGAAGCTTTTTTAGAAATGCAGAATCTCAGGCCCCTCCCCATACTGACTAAATCAGCATTCGTGTTTTTTAGCATGGTTCCCAGGTGACTTACCACTGCAATTTAAAAGCTCTAATCTTGTATAGTGCTTCTCAATCTGGGAAGCACTTTAAAACTACCTGGGGAGCTTTTTAAAACCCTGATGTCAAGACTATACTTCTGTCAGAGGTGTCTGAACCAGAGCAACTCCATCTCGAATAGGGGCTGGGTAAAATAAAGCTGAGACCTACTGAAAACTGGTTGCAGTAAAGAAGCCAGCTAAAACCATCAAAACCAAGATGGCAATGAGATTGACTTCTGGTCATCCTCACTGCTACACTCCCATCAGCACCATGACAGCTTATAAATGCCATAGCAATGTCAGGAAGTTACCCTATAGGGCCTAAAAAGGGGAGGCATGAATGATCCACCCCTTGTTTAGCATATAATCAAGAAATAATCATAAAAATGGGCAACCAGCAGCCCTTGGGGCTGCTCTATGGCGTAGCTATTCTTTTATTCCTTTTTTTTTATTATTATACTTTAAGTTTTAGCGTACATGTGTACAATGTGCAGGTTAGTTACATATGTATACATGTGCCATGCTGGTGCGCTGCACCCACTAACTCGTCATCTAGCATTAGGTATATCTCCCAGTGCTATCCCTCCCCCCTCCCCCCACCCCACAATAGTCCCCAGAGTGTGATGTTCCCCTTCCTGTGTCCATGTGATCTCATTGTTCAATTCCCACCTATGAGTGAGAATATGCGGTGTTTGGTTTTTTGTTCTTGCGATAGTTTACTGAGAATGATGATTTCCAATTTCATCCATGTCCCTACAAAGGACATGAACTCATCATTTTTTATGGCTGCACAGTATTCCATGGTGTATATGTGCCAAATTTTCTTAATCCAGTCTATCATTGTTGGACATTTGGGTTGGTTCCAAGTCTTTGCAATTGTGAATAGTGGAGGAGGAGAGGTGCTCTGCTTTTTAGAGTTTCCGGTTTTTCTGCTCTGTTTTTTCCCCATCTTTGTGGTTTTATCTACTTTTGGTCTTTGATGATGGTGATGTACAGATGGGTTTTTGGTGTGGATGTCCTTTCTGTTTGTTAGTTTTCCTTCTAACAGACAGGACCCTCAGCTGCAGGTCTGTTGGAATTTGCTAGAGGTCCACTCCAGACCCTGTTTGCCTGGGTATCCGCAGTGGTGTTTGCAGAACAGCGGTTTTTCGTGAACTGCGAATGCTGCCATCTGATCGTTCCTCTGGAAGTTTTGTCTCAGAGGAGTACCCAGCCGTGTGAAGTGTCAGTCTGCCCCTACTGGGGGGTGCCTCCCAGTTAGGCTGCTCAGGGATCAGGGGTCAGAGACCCACTTGAGGAGGCAGTCTGCCCGTTCTCAGATCTCCAGCTGCGTGCTGGGAGAACCACTGCTCTCTTCAAAGCTCAGATGGAAATGCAGAAATCACTCGTCTTCTGTGTCGCTCATGCTGGGAGCTGTAGACTGGAGCTGTTCCTATTCAGCCATCTTGGCTCCTCCTATTCTTTTATTCCTTTACTTTCCTAACTGATACAGTTTGACTATGTCCCCACCCAAATCTCATCTTGAATTCCCACGTGTTGTGGGAGGGACCTGGTGGGAGGTAATTGAATCATGGGGGCAGGTCTTTCCATGCTATTGTCGTGACAGTGAATAAGTCTCACAAGATCTGATGGTTTTATAAAGGGGAGTTTCCCTGCACAAGCTCTCTCTTTGCCTGCTGCCATCCATGTTAAGACGTGACTTGCTCCTCCTTGCCTTCCACCATGATTGTGAGGCCTCGCCAGCCGTGTGGAACTGGGAGTCCATTAAACCTCTTTCCTGTATAAATTACCCAGTCTCAGGTATGTGTTTATTAGCAGCGTGAAAACAAACTAATACACTAATAAACTTGCTTTCACTTTACTCTATGGATGCACCCTAAATTCTTGGATCTTGCGTGAGATCCAAGAACCCTCTCTTGGGGTCTGGATCAGGAACCCTTGGATCAGGAACCCTTTCTAGTAACACGTCCATGCACCATTTCTATATTTTCTTACCAGAGAAGTTTCTCTGAACGTGTGGAGCACCGGAAACCACGAGGAGGCGGCTCAGCATTCACTCCTGAGCATGAAGCTGGCTCTTGGTGGTGCTTCTCTGCAATTGCCTTTTGCCACTGATGATCACTCTTCTCTTCCTTTGGGAGAGTGAAAGGGAAAGGAAGCCATCTGAAGGGTCTTCATGATTATTTTTTAAAAAGAAATATCCCAATATCTAGTACTAAACCCCTGACGGACCAAATCAGACCCTCGGGGGGGATAGGAGGGACACAGGTGTGTGTGATGTAAACCCCCCTCCCCAGGAGCGTCCAGTGTGTGACCAAGGTCAAGAATCACTCACCGAAGAAAAGAAGGGTCCCTTTGGTAAGTGCTTCAAAATAAGGTTACCAAAAGAAAAAACTGAATAGCCAAATACTGCCCAAAACATGGTTTATGAAAAACAATAAAGCCGTTAGGTGGTTAAATCACAAATAGTAAAGGCTGTACCATCAAGCTTGCAAAGAGACCGGGCTCTCCGGCCATTTTATAAGGAAGCTCACTCAGAGGAGATGTTTTTACCTAAATTTGAGGAGAACTGATCTGCCTGTTTGCAACTGGAAAGCAGACTTGAAACAAACAAATGAACAATAAATTTGCGGTGTGGGGCAGGACTTGGTGGCTCCAGTGAAAGCACCTCCTTATGGAAGGGGCTGCACCCCAGGAAGGAACTTCAATTTGAGGAAGATGTCAAATTATTACTGTGTTTTGAATTGGCTGCTAACGTACTCTGAAAGATAGAAAAAGATGCTGCTTTAAAATGAGGGCTGTGCTTTTCTGAAAATACAGCAGGTGCCTTGCTGTGAAGAGTAAGTAATCATATGGCCTTAGTGTTAAAGGGATCTTGGCAAACCAGGGCTACTCAATCCGTACCTATACCAGGATGTTTGTTTTGCAGGAACTTGGTGTTAGAATGGAAGTTAGAATTGAAGACAGACATCTACCCATAGGTCTTGTGATCTTTCTGCTCCCATACCTGTCTTTCTACTGTCTGAGATCATAGTAAATGATAAAAACAGAAAATAGGTTCTAAGGTATGCTGGCTTTATGTAATAAGATTCTTTTTCTCGTCTGTAACACTACTGTTACACTTCTATAACAAACACTATTTGTTACCTCTCCAATGTCCTTTGGGCTCTATCAGTGTTTTCTAAAATGAGGGACATTTATGTTGGTCAGGTTGTGCACTGCACAACTATAACAGATGTCATTTGTAGTGCAGTCTCTGGCTTCTGGAGCAGTGCAGCATGTAGCCTAGATAGGGGGTCACCATTATGGGAAGCAAATAGACATGGCCTCATGTAACATACAAAGCAAGTCATTTCCTGTTCATTTGTCTTTCAGTCCTTCTGATTTTATAAAAAGAAAGTCTCTATTTGGTTCTGGCATGCTTTTAACACCTCTCCCATGATTGTATTTTACCTTATAATAAAGAGAGAACAGGCTTCTGGTTAGTGCCTCACAGGCAATAGAATTACTCAGTAGGGATGTAAAGTTTTATCAATAGATTTATTTAAATAAGAAATTTAACCAATTTTGTGAAAATAAGTAAATAAATAATACTTGGATTTTACAGTATATGTTAAGAAAAATGTGAAGGTGATTTTCACATGATTGGAGTTTGGGAAACACTGGGCAGTAGAGAAAGATCACCCCAAGTGCTAGGGCCTAGCATGGGGCTTTAAGAACACATTTTTATAGGGGGATGAGGTAAACAAAAGACTTACACATTATGATTTAAGTTGACTTGATTTAAAACAATTCTGCTCTATTGGAAACATCCAATCTTTTTTTCTTCTAGTTATTTCCCTCTTTGATAATAAGTACAGCCTGTTTCTAAACCATTATATGGCCCTTAGGAATATTTTTAGAACAGTAGTTACAAGGTAGAAAAAGTAACCCCCAGCCCTGAGTTAAGGTTTATTTAAAGGTCACAGAATGCCAGGCAATTGCCGTGATTTACCTCTCAGAATTATGGACTCTGTTGTGTTTTTTCCTTTTTGTCTAATTTAGAGGATCTTATTTGCTTGGAATGAAAAGGACTTGCCAGCAGGAAGACAGCCACAGATGGCAGTGCACATTCTGTAAAATACAAAAACAAAACAAACACCAGAAAAAATAAATCCAAGAGTCTGATCCCATAAATTTCTGCACTAAGGAGCAATGCCAAACTGCACACCAAGCTGTTTTAAAAGGCGTTTGTGTTAAGCCTTAGAGTGTTTTATCACATTCATGATATTTGATACAGAATACGTCAGACCAAAAGCCACATCCTAGGATCTTCTCTAAAATATCATTAAAATAGATGAAGCATTTTAAGATGTAAAGTTTCATTTCCTAAGGGATCCTCTAGTTGTAAAGATTGCAGCTAGTTGTTGTTGTTATTAAGGGATCCTCTAGTTGTAAAGATTGCAGCTAGTTGTTGTTGTTATTATTATTTGAGATGGAGTCTCGCTCTGTCACTAGGCTGGAGTGTAGAGGCGTGATCTCGGCTCACTGCAACCTCCACCTCTGGGGTACAAGCAATTCTACTGCCTCGGCCTCCTGAGTAGCTGGGACTACAGGCACGCACCACCACACCCAGCTAATTTTTGTGTTTTTAGTAGAGACGGGGTTTCACCATGTTGGCCAGGATGGTCTCGATCTCTTGACCTCGTGATCCGCCCGCCTCAGCCTCCCAAAGTGCTGGGATTACAGGCGTGAGCCACTGCGCCTGGCCACAGCTAGTTCTTTTAAAGGACTTCTAGTAGGTCCAGGCTAGATTCTCAGCAAAGTTTGCATGGTATGTGATGTGGTGCATGTATGTGATGTGGTGCATCTCACCCCAGAAAGGACCTGGGAGTCCTTCTGTAAATTGCTAGCAGGTGAATTCACAGCATCCACTGTAACCTTAAGTTATCTGGTTCTCTGCTCTAACGCTAACCTGCATCTGACACTGGGAGGTCCTTAACCAGGAATTCTCACAGCTCCTCCGACAGGGAAGTGGGTAGGAGATGGAAAATCCAGAAGCAGGAGTGGAGGGAAGGGAGTTAACACCCAATTCTCCACCTCCCCCAGAACCAAGGCCAGGATTGTCAAGAATCCAGGGTTGAGAATCCACTGCCAAGCTGCTCCAGTGGATTCACTCAGGTTGGCAGAGTGGCTGAAAACCAGCCCTCTTAGGCACGTGGGTCTTCTCCCAGATATATTAAGAACTAGATGGAACTTGGCACTTGGGATTACTCAGTGTAACAACCCCATACCCCTATTAGACTTGAGTATACCCAGCACTGAGCTAGGATCTCAGGCTTCCCGTCACCACATCGGACACTTTACCACTGGCCACAGATTGGTTTCTGAAGACCTCTTACCTCCACCGTTATGACTTCTAAGTTGATTTCTGTCTATATTCCAAGTTTCCTTTCTATCATCTGGCCATAAAATATTTTTATATCTTCATGTGCTAAGAGTTATGGATATAAAGAACTTTTTAAAATTACATATATCATCTATTCTGTTTTCTTCCTAACTACAAGCTGATCATTGGTTTTCTTTACCACCTGCAAGCACTTAAAAGTAATCATTCCTGCTCTTATAATTACATCTTAATTATTTCTGAACAGATCCCTTTTCTCTCCTTATGCTAAGACTGCATGATTAATGCATTTTTATCTCTCACACTCAGTCTTTTTATTATGTTACTTGTCTTTTTCCCTCTTCAGTCACCAACACAGTTCACACTTAATCGTGTGAAGAAAAACTATCATCCCTTGCTTGCTAATGTGCATTTTCCTGCAAAGATCCAAATTCCACTTTTCCTGCAAAAACACCAAGCGCATTTATGTATCTCAAATCAACTATGATATTAGTCTTACCTATTTTTGACTGGTAATTTTAGTTGTATCCCACCTTTTGTTTCTACAGTGTTTTCATAGAAAATCACATTGTATCCATGATTTTTTTGAGTCAAAGGATATGTGGGTTTTTAATTTTGATACTACTACAAACCATCCTCTAATGATATAATCCGATTGACAGTCCAGCAATCTATGAATACCTTTTCCCCACATCCTCACCAAAACAGTGCATCATATTATTCTTTTAAATGTGGCTGTTCTATATGAAAAATAAAATTTTCTTGTTATAGTTTGCATTTCATTAATTATGAGTTGGGTTAAGTATCTTTGCGTATGTTTATATATCATTTATATTTATTTTTCCATGAACTCCCTCTTTATATTCTTTCCTATTGATTTATAAGTATTCTTAACATATTAAGTAAATTAAATTAGTATTTTAATACATCTTTTAATGTTTTCCTTGTTTCATCTCAATTTTTTTGAATTTATGGGATTTTTTTTTTCCTTGTAAAAGTTACTAAATTTTACATGGTGAAATGTAAAGTGTTTTATGGCTTTTGGGTTTTGTGACATGCCTTCTCCATTTAGAACTTATTTTTAAAATTATTCCACGTTTTTTATAATAATTTTGTGTTTTATTTGTAAGTTCTACGTATTTTCTTCCCTGGAAATTTATTTGGGTGGAAATCTCACTTTATTTTTTCCCATTTTCCCAAATGGCCCACTGTTCCAGCCCCATTGGTTGAGGCTCCATCCTCTCCACCTTTACCATCTTCTAAATTCCCTTCATTTCTGAGTCCCTACTGGACTCTCTGGTCTATTACATTGATATGATGCCTTGTGACATGGGAGCAAACTGCAGTACTTATCATTGAGCTTTTATTATCACATTTAGTGGCTCATAGAGCTAATTTCCCTTTTTTTCTGAGTTTTTTTTTCCAGAATTTTCCTGTTCATCCTTGCACATTTGCTTTTCCCATGTGGATTTGAGAATTTTAATCATTTTATTGAAATTGTTTAAAATTTTTACTGGGATTAAGGTTTATGTGTAAGTTCATTACCTGGTGACGCCCAGTTACACCATGCAGGTCTTCTCCATCTCTCTCCAAGTTGCGAAATGATTCAGATAAGTGTCATCCAGATTTTAATGTGCTTAGTTAGAATCACCTAGGGGAAATTAGCAAATGCAGATTCAGCTGGTCAAACATGGGATTAGAGATTCTGCATTTCCAATAAGCTCCCAGGTGCTGCTGATGCAGCGGGTCCCTGGAACACACTGGGAGTGGCAAGGAGATAAGCAGCCTTGAGGCACTGCCTCTGGTAGATTTCATAGATTTCGCCTGGAAAACCACTTGAGCCCACTGCTTCTTGTGGGAGCAGATCTTTGACAACTCTCTCAAGTTATTTCATGATAATCTGTCTAATTAGATCTTTCTCATCTAGGATAATACCCGTTATTTTATCTTTTTCTAGAAATTCATGCATTTAACCTAGGTTTTCAACTCATTACTGTGGAGTTGAACAAAAACTTATTAATAATTTAATTTCCATTCCCTTTTTCGTGTTTTTTATATTGAATGTTTCTGTTGACCCCCCCCCCCTTATTGATTAGATTATGTGGCTTTTTTTTTCTTTTCTCAAAGAACCAGCTCTTGGATTTATTTATCAATTCTTTGTTTTCTTTCTACATCGTGTCTTCTTTAAATTTATATTTGCTGGCCTCTAACTTTGTAATTGGAATGTTTGGCTCTCTTATTTTCCTTCTTGGTGGGGTGTGTGTATCATGGTCTTATAAGAATGTGAACCGAAGTCAACAAATCTTAAACTCCAGCCATGCTCTCTTCTGACCACACCTCTGCTGCCCCAGCCCCGCCTCCAGGACTGCACCCTCCAGATGTAATTGACACCAATGGCTTGCACTAGACTTTTTGCTAAGGGACCTGAAAAGAACTTAGAGGCTGGCGTAAGCTGCCAAAGCCTTCCCACATCACTGAGAGAATAGACTTGGCAGGCTTGTGTTTTGAAAAGCAGTTGGGGGTGCCCTCTGTCAAGGCTCAGCCATGATGAAGAAATAATCAAAGAGCAAAACGTCACTTAAGTGGCTAAACATGACTGGCAGCAGGGTTGGATTCCCCTTCAGCATCGAACACCTCACAGGCCATCCTCTGTGTAGACGGGCTGCTTTCTAAGTGGCTCCACAGGCCTGGCCATGTCAGGGGCTGCCTTTATTCAAAGACTTCTGTTCTGTCTTAACCAGGATCACTTAACTCTCTGAAAGTCCAGTGATAAAAAAGCAAAACCGGCACAAACATCCAGCTTTGGAACTATCTCTAAGGTCATTGTTTTTTCCCCTGCCGCGAATTTCTTTCATTCCTAATTTTCCTCTACCTTTCTTTCCCTTCATCCCCTACGATAGATTTTGAACCCCAGGGAGGTTAGGACTCTGTCCCGTTCTTCTCCCTGGGCTGTCCACCCTCCGACCCCCACCCCACCTGGCATGGCACTCAAAGGTGCATTTTCCTGGGGTCTGTGCCTGGAAATCATTGCAGCTGTTAGCCTGTGTCACGTGGGGCTGGCTAAGTGCGGGGCAACGCGGTTGTACATGTTGCCATGGTGACTTCTCTGTTGATGGCAGAACCACTGACTCCAGCAAGTCACAGTATTCATTTTTGCGTCATGCTCGTGCTACAGGAATGCTATGAGTAGCCCATGAAAATGGAGGCGAGTTGAGCTCAGTGTTATCCCTTGACTTGTGTGTCTTTCCTTACCCCCAGCGATCCCCCATTCAGATGCTTCCTACTGTACCGCATTTTTGAGTATTCTTCGGTATCATGCATCTGTTACAGCACCATATCACTCAGCTATGGAGGCACTCAGAGGAGCACAACACCCTCTAAATTATCCACCATCACTTCTTTTACGGCCTCATTTAAAAAGACAATTGTCAGAATTCCCAGGTGTGAATTCTCACAGGGGAATCTCTGTCAGTCACCACCTGGAAATGTTAGTTCCACCTCTGCTGGCCAATCAGCACCTCATGTCCTTGCTATGATCTCTACAGTTGCAGAAGCAGTATCCTGATGAGGTTTTTAACCCATCACCACATGCTTTTCAGAGAAAAGTCCCTGTATAAATACCAATAACTAAACATGATAAATTGCTTCACTCCTTTGAGATCTTTGTCTGATTCCACGTGCTCTGCATAGACTATTCAGAAATTCTAAAGACGGGTGCAGATTCCTAATTCTGCTGTTGAGTTTGTTCCTGAGAGCAACGCTGAAAGACTTTTAAAAAATTAAAATCAGCTTTATGTTGAAATGTAATTGTACATAAATAGCCATATGAATGTGGGGTACAGTTATTTTAAACATAGAAAATAAGATGAATTGTTTTGGAAATTCCCCTTTAAACATGCTAAAATGATTTTCAATCATTGACTTGGGAATTTTAACTTTTAGAAAACTGGAAAGGATACAGATAAAAGTAGTGATAACTTAAATTTGTAAGCTATTTTATTTGTTGAAATGCTTTAATGCATGATTTTGTTTTATCCTGGAATGGCCACATGTGGTAGGCAAAGTGGACATTATCAGCCACATTTTAAAGATAAGGAAAATGCAGCTCAGAGAAAATAAATGTATTCATTCCCTCAGCAAACACTGACTGGGTGGCCACAGAAGTGAGGTGCACAACCCTGGCTGCACATCAGTCACCTGGGGAGCTTTTCACAAATCCCAATGCCTGTTCCCCATCCCAGAGGATTCCTGGTGTGCATCAGGATTGTGAAGCAATGGGGACTGAGTTTATAGCACCTTACTCTAAAGTATGCAGAGACTAGCATTATGAAGTGGAAAATGCATATATTTCAGATTCAGTTATTTTTTTCCCACTATTCCTTCCTCTCAATGAAAATTTTGGAGTAAAACATATAATTCCAGTTCTTTATTCTGAACTGTCTTACTATTTTCTATCACCCTTTAAATATAATGCAGAAGTCTGGAAGGATATGTAATTTGCATACCTGTTGGTGAAATCCCTGCTACTAAATACGCTTTGCTTTTTCTTGTTCCACATTCCCCTTTTTGACAGGGAATAAATCATCCCCAAGACTGCTAGAGCCAATTAAATATTTTTTCACACTCCATTGACATGAATGAGAAGAACTGTGACAGAGCCACACGGCTCATGCCAGGACTTTATCACGCTATCTTTATAATGATGTGAGCCAGCACCAGGGAGGAATGGTGTGGGGAACCATCAGGAAGTTTTAATAACCAAGGATAATTTGTTTCATCAGTTTCTCCTCGATGGCCATTTGCCATTTCACCTGTCAGGAAGCAAAACTAGTTGAAAACTAGTTGTCTTGTGAGATCTCAGGTTAACTCAAGAAGAGAACAGCTCAGACAACAATGGAAGCATATTTAGCATGGAGCTTTTATACTCAGTTCTCTGAAGTCAGCCTTCTTGGAAGAAAATACATTGTCTTGGGATTGGAATTATAAATTTCCCTTGTGCTAATGCAACCGAAAAGAGTATTTCAAAACCAAGAGCCCAACTGGGAAGACTTAAAATATGTGTAGAATTAATTTTTAAAAGCACTTTAGGTTTGCCCATGCCCCCCTTCTAACCGCACAGTGGAGACAGAATCTGGTCAGCTGTGTGTGGTCTGGGTGACTCCACCATGTTCTCGGCAACGCTCCTCATCTATGTATTATACTAGTTTCTGAAAACTTAAGAATAAAAAGGATCAACCTCACATTTTGATGAAATAGCAGTTACAACACAAACATCCCATGCCTATTGGCAGAACTGGTCCACAGAGCGCAGAAGCACATTCATCGTGTAAAGCTGAAAACAGCATCTTCTGCAAGTTGAGATACCAAGGTTCCAGCAGAAGATAAAAAGCATTTAAAAATATTTAATTATTCACTGAACTCCTTTGAAAGACACAGGATGACAAAGCAAATCAATAATATTCAGCCATTTCCAAAGGGTCCATCCACAGCCAAAGTATGGCCTTTGAATTTACTAGAAATTTCCACAGAGGAAGAGTAAAAGGAATCCCTTCATCCTTGCTTGAATCCTAAAATAACATGCGCCTAAGTATTCTCACAAATGATGAAGCGCATCTCTTGAGTAGACTTAAGGTGATAAAATGTTATTTTCACCGAGCTCCCAAGCCATACATCGTGGAAGTCCAAAGCCCTGACTGATAATTGCATAACGCCCAGGGGATGTGTTTCTCTGCAGAAGTCTAAAGACAATAGATCCAGGGTCTCCTGAAGACTTTCATCTTATGAATTGTGCGAATCCCTGACCACTGCCTAAGAGGAAAGGTGAAATACATCAGAGAATGTCCTTAAAATATCCCTTTCTGACTTACTATAATTGGTTGCTTTCCTCTTTTAACTATCATAATTTTCTCAGCCACCCTCTCCCTAGAAACTGGGGCTATTTCTATGACTCAGCAAACAACCAATTCTTGCTAATACTGCTTTGCTAATAAGGAAACCACAAGTTCTCTTAGCTGAGACTCCTGTATAGCAGGTGTGTTCACAAAACTTGGTGAGCGCCCATATCTGAGACACAGCATTCCATAAAGCCAGAGGCAGTCACCGAGGCTGTCTGACATACCATAATATGCCCGTATGGCTTCAGGCTTTCCACCCTGATCTGGCTGTGTCCCGCATTGCACCCATGCAGCAGCAGAACCAGCAGTAAGAATGTTTTGTCAAAAAACAAATCACAAATCCATAAACTTCAAAAAATATCCACGGTACAGTATTTTTAAAAATATGTCTAGCCAGGCACAGTGGCACATGCCTATAGTCCCAGCTACATGAGTCCAGGAGTTCAAGATCAGCCTGAGCAACATAGCAAGACCCTGTCTCTAAAAAGAAAATTTTAAAATGCATCTGTTCTCTCTCATATATGCCTTTAAATGCATCCATAGCATCAAGAACCTAAATGCCAACATCCCAATATTTTTCCTCCCTGATAAACTTGCTTTAGAGATTCAACTTGTATTTTTGCTTTGAACCAGGAAAGGTATCCAAGGTCATACTAAGATAACCATTTATTAAACTCTTTGGCTGTTTTTTCCTAAACTGTAATAAACTCCCCCCCCCCCCCAACATTCAAAATAATAGTAAAGAATTCTCTCTGAAATTAACACAGTGTTCCTATTATTGCTTTCACAACACTAAAAAGAAATAGAACTAACGGAGTCGAACTGTGGGGCATTCTGGCAGGCAAATCATTAAATTCACACAAATGATTCGGCCAAGGGAAAAAGGTTCTCAGAAGGAATTATTTCGGCTCCCTCTCAGACACTGCTTTAAATTAAAACACACACACACACACGAGCAGCTGGAGACCTGAGTCACCAATGGTCTACATTAAATTTCTGCACAACTGAAAGTGAGGCAGGTATTCAAGCACTCTGGGAGCCTGTTAGAAATACAGATGCCCAGGTCCCCCACCCAAGACCAACTCAGGCAGAAGCAGCATTTTTACCAGAGCTCAGGGCATCTGTATGCCCCTTAATGTCTGAAAGCTCTGAATCAGAGTGCTCTCCCCCAAAGGCATCTCAGACTGAGATAGAAATTGAAGAAAAAGCCTAAGGAGGTTCAGCAACTTTTTCAAGGCCAAAGAACCCACCAGTTACACAAGTGCAGAGCCCTTTGTCCCTGACATTCAGAGCCCTGCATGCATACGAAGTGACAGCCCCTTCCGGGGAACCCTGCTGCCGCCACGCGCATTCTGGAAACTGTGCAGCAGGAGAAACAGCGTTTTCCCTCAGACCGGGGTTTAAATGGCACTTCCCGAATTTATATTCCCCTAGATTTGGGGCTTCTTCCTTCTTGCACTCCTGTTAACATCAGCATGAATTCATAAACTCCCTGCAGCGGAAAGGAAAAGAAGCCGCGACAAACCTCAACGAAGAGCCGTACGGCACTGTTAACCAAGTGGTCCAGTCCTGCCCCAGTGTTTACAGGAGATAGATTGGTTCCAGGACCCCCAAAGACACCCAAATCCACAGATCCTCAAGTTTCTGATAGCAAATAGTGTGGTAAATACCTACATATAACCTACACACACCCTCCCATGTACTTTAAATTGCCTCTTGTAGATTACTTGTAATACCTAATACAACATAAATGCTATGTAAAGAGTTGTTGGCCAGGCGCGGTGGCTCACGCCTGTAATCCCAACACTTTGGGAGGCTGAGGCAAGCAGATCACGAGGTCAGGAGTTCGAGACCAGCCTAACCAACATGGTGAAACCCAATCGCTACTAAAAATACAAAAATTAGCCGGGCATGGTGGCGCATGCCTGTAATTTTAGCTACTCAGGAGGCTGAGGCAGGAGAATCACTTGAACCCGGGAAGCGGAGGTTGCAATGAGCTGAGATTGTGCCACTACACTCCAGCCTGGGCGACAGAGTGAGACTCCGTCTCAAAAAAAAAAAAAAAAAAAAAAAAAAAGATTTGTTATGCTGGATTGTTTAGGGAACAATGACAAGAAAAAAATATCTGTACATGTTCAGTACAGCTGAAACTTTTTTTTCCTGAATATTTTTGATCCGAGTTTGGTTGAATCCACAGCTGGGGAACCCGTGGATGTGGAGGGCCAGCTGGACAGCTGCTCCTGGCAGTGAGGCTCTCTGATCCAGACTTTCAAGGTTCACCCTGAGAACTACAGTAAGATACATGAGAGAGTCCTGAATGAGGAGTCGAAAGACCTCGTCTTTGTAGCAGCGACTCTGGCACCCACTAACCATGTGGCTTTAACCTAATTATCATCCATTCTGCATTTTTGCCTCCTTAATTGTAGAGAGGTTGTGGAACTACAGAATCTATAAAGGCCAGCTGTCACAATCAATACTTTACAAGTGCCCACAACATTTTACAATAACTTTGACCATTGATTTATAAACAATTATAACTAAACATTAGGACTGGAACAATTTGCCCACCTGAGAAATAACAAGACATTTATCTCACATGAAAATGGACACCAAATACATTACCTTCGTGTTTATTTTATGAAATACAAAGTCTGAGCATATATTAATAATGAGCTATTTTTTTCTTCTTTTTTTTTTTTGAGATGGAGTCTTGCTCTTTTGCCCAGGCTGGAGTGCAGTGGCACAATCTCGGCTCACTGCAATCTCCGCTTCCCGGGTTCATGCCATTCTCCTGCCTCAGCCTCCCGAGTAGCTAGGACTACAGGCACCCGCCACCACGCCCAGCTAATTTTTTGTATTTTTAGTAGAGACGGGGTTTCACCGTGTTAACCAGGATGGTCTCGATCTCCTGACCTCGTGATCTGCCTGCCTCAGCCTCCCAAAGTGCTAGGATTACAGGCGTGAGCCACTGTGCCCGGCCTAATGAGCTATTTTCAATTAAAATACCTCTTTACCATTAATCAGACAAAAGAGTGCAATGTGTCAGCCTACTCTGAGAGCATTAAGAAATCTTTTTCCTGAAAGGCAATTGAGACAATTCAGAAGTTAACTAAGTAACTGATGGAAAGAGGGAGTACAATGGAATCAATTGCCCACTCAGTCCTTTCATATAAAAGTTGGTTTAAACAATCATAACATATAGCCGATGACGACAACTTTGTTTATTCTGTTTCTCTTCACTCGACCTCTTTTGGTCACTGGATCTTGGACAATCATGAAAGCAGCTGCCACTTTCTCATTCCTTTAAGAAGCTGGAAATGTAAAGCTTGTTTAACTTTTCAAGTCAGGAGCCAAAAAGTCACAATCACCTTCCCCTGTTTGAAATTGGAAATGCTGGCTGGCTACTTTTTTTTTTTTAGAAACTAGGAAGTGAAGGGTAGAGAGAGAAATGTGAAACTCAGGACATGTCAGTACATGCCACATAATTCTCTGCCTACAGAAAAACCTGCTGACTTACGAGAAATCGCTCCCTCCCAAAAATGTGATTAGCAGGGATCCTCTTTTAAAATAAAACAATGTCCCTTCTATCTTCAGCATCTTAGTCGATAACCATTTGTTTTCATATCTGTTTCAGAAATATCAATAGTGAATGGCTAAAAACATTATTTAAGAAAAACAATCATTTTCTGCTATATAACTCAGATTTGAAAACAGAATAAAATGTAATAAAACAAAGAAGCTAAGAACAAAGGCAGAGATACCTCATCTCGCCCGGACCCACTGTAAAAATAATGTTGCAATTTAAATTAAATTATAATTAATAGCAGCAGTTTTGTTGAAGTGTCTCAAAGTATTACTTTAGATGCTGAAACTCCAGTGGTTTCCATGGAGATATTTTCTCTAGGAGATGTCAGATATGATCTAATTTTTTTGTCTCTGATATATGACAACCTGAAGCTTCCAGAGCCTTTCATTTTGGGGGGTTTTATGTTAGATATTTCAATTTATTTTTATATGCACTTCAATATGTTTTGTTTGCAATTGGTTTCTGAGCCTAAATATTTTGAAACTTAGTAAATAAGAACCACAACCACCAAATTTATCTTCTGTAGTTAAAAAAAAAAAAAAAAAACAACTTTACTCTCTCCTTATTCACTAGGACAGACAAGAAATTATAGGCTAAAGAATTCAAATCTCTTTTTAATATTCTGTTCTTACAATTTTTTTTTTTTTTTTTTTTTTGAGATGGAGTCTCATTCTGTTGTCCGGGCTGGAGTGTGGTGGCACGATTTCGGCTCACTGCAGCCTCCACCTCCCAGGTTCAAGCAATTCTCCTGCCTCAGCCTCTCAAGTAGCTGGGACTATAAGCGTGTGCCACCAGGCCTGGCTAATTTTTTTTTTTTTTTTTTTTTTTTTTTGAGATGGAGTCTTGCTCTGTCGTGCAGGCTGGAGTGCAGTGGCGCAATCTTGGCTCGCTGCAACCTCCACCTCCCGGGTTCATGCCATTCTCCTGCCTCAGCCTCCTGAGTAGCTGGGACTATAGACACCCGCCACCACGCCTGGCTAATTTTTTGTATTTTTTGTAGAGATGGGGTTTCTCTGTGTTAGCCAGGATGATCTCGATCTCCTGACCTCATGATCCGCCCGCCTCGGCCTCCCAAAGTGCTGGGATTACAGGCATGAGCCACGGCGCCCAGCCTATAGCTGTCTTTTAAATCAATTTCTAGTACTTAAGCATCTGCCCTGAAACTTGTTTTATAATTTTTTCACATTCTGTAAATGGAATCAAAAGTTATATTCAATATAATATTTTAAAGCACAATTTGCACGATTCCTGGTTTCATAAGTGTTTCTGTAAAGGTAATGGGCCATTCTCTCTGTGCTGCTTTGGCCCATCAGGGGTCCGTATGTGTCACCAATGGAAGGTCAGATTTCTGTGCTTCTGCAACGTGGGCTCAGTTCTTAGCTTGACACGTTGCTCAGCTGACGCTGCCGTCACGTGTAATTATCCTTTGTCAGATAAAATGTCTCCACACTCAGCTTCTGAAGGAAAGCAAACACAGTCAGAAGCCTTTAGATTCCGTTGGCTTCCCCAGACAGCCCACCAACCACAGAAAAAGCAGTTGGGCTAAATTGGTTGGTTGCCTTAAGACCCTACAATGCTGTTGTCATTTGATAGAGCTGGTAGAGACGGATACCTTCTCATCAGAGACAATTCAGCTGAGTGTTTAATGAATGGTTTCTGGAGCCAACTTCTGGGTTCAAATACTAGCTCCACCATTTCCTGGTTGTGTGACCTCAAACAAGTTTTTATCCTTCCAAAATGGGATGAATGTGTCAAGGCTCACATGAGGATTAAATGAGTTAGCATGAAAAGGAGAACAGGGCCTGACTTGCAGGAAGTGCTATTATTATTTCCTAAACAGCTTGTTCCCAAAATTTGAATTTCACATAAATCAACACGAAATGTTTTGGACTCCACAATGGAAGAAAAGCACTTCTGGGCCAGTTCTACCACAACTAGCCACTTGATTTTCTGCCATTTTTGCAACTTTGCCTTTGAAAGTTGCTCCATGGTCATAGAATTCAGAGTTGGGCTGGGCCCTAGAAAGCTTTGTGTTTGAGGAAACTCTAGTCCAAATGATGACTCACTTCACATAATCTTAGAAGTTAGAGCTTTACCAGTCATTGCATCTAAACAACCTAGGTGGCCTTTGTTGTTTAATGTTGGAGTTCAGAACTTGTCACTGTCATTCAAGAGTCCTCTTACTCGGGAGGCTGAGGCAGGAGAACGGCGTGAACCCGGGAGCTGCAGCTTGCAGTGAGCCAAGACCGCACCACTGCACTCAAGCCTGGGCGACAGGGTGTGACTCCGTCTCAAAAAAAAAAAAAAAAAAAAAAAAAGAGTCCCTCTTGCCCCTGCAGCCAAGGGAAGGACATCACCCGCACCCCTGCCCAGCACACAGATGTGAGAGGTGCTCACTCCTTGGTCATCTTGCTGTCACAGCAAAGCCTTTCAGGAAGGTAGTGGAGAGATGGGTGAAACACCTTTAGAAATGGAATGAAACTGTCATATTGTATATTCTTTTTTGGAAAACGAAAGTATACTTTTACTCACCCAGTTCCAACATATGACTGTCCTTACAAAGTATGTTTGTTTGTTATTTTTTGGGATTTTTCTTAACTTGAAAATGAAAGAAGGGAAAATGTACTGTAGTGAGCTCTCAGACTGCTTCTCATACGGGAGACAAAGACAGTGGAAGGGAAGCGCATCTGTGTGTTAAGGTGTGACTGCAGCCATGTCTGAATATGTTTGAGGACCGATAATATATCTGCCTTCCCCTTGGGTGAGGAGCATAGTAGTGCATATTTGTGTGGGCGCTAAAGCCTTAGCCAGGATGTTTACTAAGTACGTTCCTGGGAGAAGACTCTCCCATCATCAATTCCTCCAGCAATATGTCCTGCCTGGCCTGTGCTGGGTGGAGGAGGGGAGGAGAGCTAATCTCTGAGTGGTGCAATGGAAACATGGTCTACAAATATAGGAACACGGATGACCACACACAAGAAGGACACGTGCAAGGGAAATATGCAGAAATATGTGGGCTTTTATAAGACTCTAAATCAGACTGGAATGGCACCATGCTTTGGTGGTTAACATGGAGTGTCATTTGGGGATCCGGAAGAGAAGTATGTTGAATAGAGTCTGTGCTTATTTGATGAAAGACTGGTCTTGAGAATGTTATAGCTAGTCTGTTTTAAATTAACACGCCAAATTTGGACCTACTCACTGTTTCCCAAAGTATAGGTTCCTTGATACTCCAACGCCACTAAAATTGTTCAGCTGTCCCAGCAAGCTGGGTGAGGGGAACGTGGATGTTAGCAGTAGAATAGGTGAGCTTTATTATCCATGTCTCAGTCATGTTTCTTGGTCTCCATTTTTCTCTGTGCGCATTTCCAAGAGGATGTTGGTTCCCAGGGGAAAGGACAGTGGCAATAAAATGTATCTATCAAAATAGCAATTGTGTTGATTGCCAGAATAAAATGGCTTTGCCTCAAGGGGGTAAGCACTCACATGCATTAGGACAACCAGGCTTACAGCATAAATAAATCCAGGAAAATAGGAGTGCTCACACTAAACAAACAAAAGATTTTGCCCTTGAAATGTATAAGGATTCCTGACCTGAGGGTTTTCTACAAGCTGTTTTCTAACAATAACCAAAGTCCAGTGGACTAGGAGTCACTAATACATTTTCTATATTCAATATGTCCATCTCCTTTGTTAGGAAGAATAAGAAACCTGCCTCACTGTAAGGATTTAGTTGAGACTAGGCATCTGACTTTCAAAATTCTACCTGCATAGAAGGTTTTGTTATCAGAAGAAGCTACTGATGTTTACATACCTCTTAATCAACTGATTTTAATTATGCCAGCCAATGAACATCCATTTAGCCCTTGCTACTGCATTGTTAGTCACTGGAACTGCAAACATGATTAAGATTGGTCTCTGACTTGAAGAGGATGACTGTCATGTAAGAAGTCACAAGAATTAAGATTATTCCCATTGAGAAAAGGGACACACAGTCTGAGGTCGCTGAGGATACTTTCAGGAAAGTGGTAAGATCTGATGGACAAAGAAAAGGATAGTAAACCAGATGTCCAGACAGAGTGCCATATGGCAGAGAAAAGGTGTGTCAACTGGAGGCATCAGGAACTCCTATGAGACGGGAGAGTTCCCTAGACCCCTTCACTGGACTTGCAACAGGGGTACAGCTCACTCAAACCTTTTGCGGGAGGGCGAGCACACAGGCAAGTGGGTGCCGCCGCTGGGGTGAACGCTTTTGGTCTCCAGCCCCACAGCAGCGTCTAGGGGTATGTTACAATTAATGCTGTTTTAGCAGTTACTGTTTGGGGATGGCTAAGTGTTAACCAGCTCATTGGAGACAGGGTGACAGACTTTTACCCCCTGCCCTCTTGGTACCCAGGTCCTTGTCTGGCATCCAGGAAGAATCCGGTCACACAGTTTTATTGAGTGATGGAGGTGGCTCTCAGTGGGATGGGGAGCTGGAAAGGGATGAAATGGGAAGATAATTCTCTTCAGTCATCCTCAGCGAAACTGCTTTCCAACTGTCCAGTTACCTCTTCAACATTCAGATGCTGCTTCTCCTCTTGATGTTCAGCCGCTTGTTCTCTTCTCTCCTCTGCCACGCTGCTCTGCTCCTCTGCCAGTGGAGCTTGGGGTTTTTATGGTTACAGGATTGGGGGGCATGGCAGGCCAGGGTGATTTTGGAAAAAGCAGCATTTGGGTGGGAAAACAGGGCTGTGAAGTTCTCATTTAGGGCTGTGGGCTCAGGTTTGTGTGTGGAACCCTTGCCAGGGACTCCACCCTCTTCTACCCAGTATTTCCCTGCCTCCTGTCCATATCACCTATACCTAGAATGTTGAGTTGGAAAAGTGACCCCAGGAAGGAAGGGGCAGGAGAGAAATCCAGCTCAAGGGAGTCTTTCTTCCCTATGCCAAGGAGTTCAGATTTACACCCAAAACAATCCTGGAATATTTTTAAATGTTCCTCCATAGCTCTTGTCATTCTCCTTGCGTCATCTCAGGTAACTCCTTCCACTATCTCCGTATGTTCTGCTACTGTTTTTATCGTAACCTCAAGGGAACCAGATTACCATTGTAATTTTTTTTTTTTTTTTTTCTGAGA